>NC_141693.1:1971644429-1972294429 GCF_964263255.1 Lissotriton vulgaris
GGAGGAACAGTTAATGTTCTCTTTGCTTTTAAGTAGCATATTTGAATGCATTTTACAATCCATCTAGCAATGCCCGCCTTAGAGATGGGATTGCCTTTGTGTGTTGGAGAAAACGCAACAAATAGCTGTTTTGTCTTTCTGAAAGTTTGTGTTCTTTCTATATAGTACAATATGGCCCTTCTCACATCTAATGTATGTAGGGCTCTTTCTGCTACTGTTTGTGGTTTTGGAAAGAAAACCGGTAATTCCACTGACTGATTGATGTGGAATGCTGAAATTACTTTTGGTAAGAATTTTGGGTTTGTTCTAAGAACCACCTTATTTTGGTGTAACTGCATAAATGGTTCTTGAATTGTAAAAGCCTGCAGTTCACTTACTCTTCTAAGTGACGTGATAGCTATGAGGAAGGCCACCTTCCATGTGAGGAATTGTATTTCACACCTATGCATAGGTTCAAAGGGTGGCCCCATTAGTCTGGTAAGTACTATGTTGAGATTCCAGACTGGGGAAGGTGGTCTTCTTGGTGGAATGACTCTTTTGAGTCCTTCCATGAAAGCTTTAATTGCTGGTACTTTAAACAGGGAAAGATGTTGCCTGTTTTGTAGGTACGCCGCTATAGCTGCGAGATGAACTCTTATAGAGTTATATGCTAAGTTACATCTCTGTAAGTGTAGTAAATAGCAAATGATTTGTTTAGTGGATGCGTCCAGAGGGTTGATTTGCTTACTGTTACAGTGTATAGCAAACCTTTTCCATTTTGATGCGTAGCATGCTCTGGTGGTAGGACGTCTTGCTTGTTTAATGATTTCCATACATTCTGGTGGTAGATCTAAATATCCAAACTCTATGACCTCAGGAGCCAGATCGCTAGGTTCAGTTGTTTGGGATCTGGGTGCATTATTTCTCCATGGTTCTGTGTGAGATGCATGGGTAGTAATCTTAGCTTTTGATGTGGTACTTGTGAGAGTTGTAGCAGTGTGGTGAACCACGGCTGTCTTGCCCACGTGGGTGCCACTAGTATCATTGTCATTGAGTGTTGCTGCAGCTTCCGAACCAGTAACGGAATTAGTGGTAGAGAAGGGAACGCATAAGCAAATTTGTTGGACCAATTTATCCATAGTGCGTTGCCCTGGGACCAATGGTGTGGGTACCTGGATGCGAAGTTTTTGCATTTTGCGTTCTGATGATTGGCAAACAGATCTATCTCTGGTTGCCCCCATTTTTTAAAGAATGGCTGCAGTATTTGGTCGTGCAGCTCCCATTCGTGTACTTGCTCTGACTGTCTGCTTAGGATGTCTGCTATCTGATTTTGAACTCCTGGTAGGTGTTCTGCTAACAGGTAGATCTTTTGAGGAATGGCCCATCTCCAAATGTCCTGTGCTAGTTTGGATAGTTGGAGAGAGTGTGTCCCCCCCTGTTTTTGAATATAATACATTGCAGTCATGTTGTCTGTTCTGATCAGGACTGCCTTGCCTGTTATTTGCATTTGGAAAGCTTTTAGTGCTAGAAACACTGCTAATAGTTCCAGGTAGTTGATGTGCAGTTTCTTTTGCTGCACACTCCACTTCCCCTGCACTGTGTATTTGTCCATATGCGCTCCCCATCCTGAGAGCGATGCGTCCGCTGTTATTATTACTTGTGGAATTGGCTCTAGGAACGACCGTCCCTTGGAGATGTTTTCTGTGTTCCACCACTTCAGAGAGCGGTACGTCCGGTCGTTTACCAACACCAGATCTGTAATCTGACCTTGAGCCTGATTCCACTGTGTCGCTAGACACTCCTGTAGTGGACGCATTTGAAGTCTGGCATGTGGTATTAGAAGTATGCATGAGGACATCATGCCTAATAGTTGCATAAACACTTGTGCTGGTAGTGAGTGTTGTGGTTGAAATCTTTGTATTAACCCGACCATTGTTTGTATCCTGACTGGGTTGGGGTATGCTATTGCTCTTTCTGTGTCTACTGTAGCCCCCAGGTATTGCTGAATCTGGTTTGGTTGCAGGTGCGATTTTTTGTAGTTCACCGTGAACCCTAGGTGGTGCAGCAATTGAATTGTCTTCTGTGTGTTGTGAAGACATTCTTCTTTTGACTTGGCCTTTATTAGCCAATCGTCCAAGTATGGGAAGACATGTATTTGTTGTCTTCTTAGGTGTGCTGCCACCACAGCTAGACATTTTGTGAAAACTCTTGGTGCTGTTGTGACACCGAACGGAAGGACTTTGAACTGATAGTGTTGTCCTTCCAACACAAATCTTAGGTATTTTCTGTGGGCTTTGTGAATTGGGATATGAAAGTAAGCGTCTTTTAGATCCAGTGTAGAAAGAAAGTCCCCTTTCTTCAGTAAAGGGAGTACTTGTTGGAGCGTGACCATGTGGAAATGCTCCGAATTTATGTAAGCATTGAGAGGTCTGAGGTCTAATATTGGTCTTAGGGACCCGTCCTTTTTGGGGATCAGGAAGTATAGAGAGTATACCCCTGTTCCTTGTTGATCTTTTGGGACCTTCTCTATTGCATGCTTTTGTAGAAGTGCTAGAACTTCTTCTCTTAACAATGTCAGATGATCTTGACTCATTGGACGCTGTTTGGGGGGGATGTTTGGTGGGGTAGCTGTGAGTTCTAGGCAATAACCATGTTGGATAATTTGTCTCACCCACTTGTCTGATGTGATGTCTTCCCAGACAGGTAGGAACTGTGATAGACGTCCCCCGACCGGTGTTATGTGGTCTGGGGGGAGTTCTATGAAGTCACTGTTTTGGTGTTGAGGCGTTGCGGTTGTTATTATTTCCGCGGCCTCTACCCTTGTTGTTGTTACCCCTGTAACTGCCTCTTGAATTACCTCTGGGTGATGTTGGTGTGAAAGAGGTGGATTGCTGATTTGTTCCTGTATTCTTTGAGCCCCCTCTATAGGTGGATCTACGAAAGGAACCTCTGTGTGTTGGCTGTTGCAATGCTCCCATTGACTTAGCCGTTTCTGTATCTTTCTTCATTTTTTCTAAGGTCTCGTCTGTGCTTGAACCAAACAGTGTCTTTTGATCAAATGGTTTGTTCAGTAGGGCCGTTTGTACTTCTTGTTTGAATCCTGAGATTCTAAGCCATGCATGTCTTCTTAGCATGACACTGGTGTTAATAGATCTTGCTGCAGTGTCTGCTGCGTCTAGTGCGCATTTAATGGAGGTATTAGTTATAATTTTACCTTCCTGTATTAATTGATCTGCCTTTTTCTGATGTTCTTTGGGGAGATGTGTGATAAGTTTCTCTAACTCATCATAATGTGCCCTGTCATAACGTGCGAGTAGTGCTTGTGTATTGGCTATACGCCAGCTATTAGCTGCCTGTGATGCTACTCTTTTGCCTGATGCATCTATTAACTTTGACTCTTTATCTGGTGGAGGAGCCTCTCCTGTAGATAATGAGTTTGCTCTTTTACGAGCGTTTGAGACCACCAGCGAGTCTAGAGGTACATGGCCTTTAATAAATATTGGGTCCTTTGGAGCCGCTTTATATTTTTTATCAATTCTTGGGTTTAACACCCTGGCTCTCACTGGGTTTTCGAATATCTCCTCTGTGTGACTAAGAAGACCCTTCAACATAGGAAGAGTACCTGATGTTCTCTGTGCATTAGGTAGAGTCTCTAACAAGAAATCCTCTATTTGAGGTTCTGTATGCATATCTAGTTTGTGATATTTTGCTGCCCTATTAATGAGCTGCACAAAACCTGTGTTATCATCAGGTGGTGAAGGCTTTGAGGGATATAGCTCTGGGTCGTTGTCCTCATCTGACCCTACATCATAGTTTTCCCATGGGTCCTCCTCATCTGGGATAGTTTCGTCATCCCCTTGAGGTTCTCCCTCCCCTAGATCACTGTCTACCTCTGACTGAGGTGTAGCTGGTCTTGGTGTGGAAGGTGTAGGAATATTTGTCCTATTGTGAGGAATAGGAGAAGAGGGTGTGACTTTAGGTCGAGGAGAAGCAGGAGGAGTTATATTTGTCCCCATTGTTCTCTTTTTTGAAGGAAGAGGTTTATCTTCTGACTGTTCACTCTTTCTCTTCTTCGTGACCACTTTCCCAGTTTGCGGATCAATAAACAAGATCTTTTGTTTGGGATCTGTCTGTTGCTCCTGAATCGGTACCGAAGGTCCTGGTTCCGAGAGGTGCTTTTGTTTTCGATCGTCAGATCTTGTTGTTTTCGACACCGAATGTCTGCTCGATTCCGACTTTCTGGGTATCGAGTGTATCTTGGACGATAAATCATATTTATGCTTCGACATGGAATGTTTCGATACCGAGCTTTCCCTTGTATGTAGCCTCGGTGCCGAAGTCGATGTCGCCCTTTTCTCGGATCCGACATGGTGGGGGTCCGAGTGTTTCGGTTTCAGTTTCGGTTTCGTTGCCGGGCCCGAGGGCGGGGCGTCGGAAACTTTTTTCTGCGGTTTGACCGGGCCCGAGGGCGGGGTCGTTACCGCACGGGGTCGGTTTTTCGGTAAGGGGACGTCGTCACTCACGGTTTGTTGCTCGATGAGTTCTTCAACCTCCGACTGGTCCCCTTCCGACCCCGACTGGTCCTCTTCTTCCTCGATTTGTTCGTCTCCGAACAGCTCCGGGATCGCCTCCGCCTGCATTCTGGAAACCTTGTGTCTTCGAGCTCTACGATTTCTAATCGTTAGCTTGGAGGAGAATGCTGCACAGGCTTCGCAGTCCCTGGATTCGTGTTCAGGCGATAGACAGAGGTTGCAGACCTCGTGTAGGTCCTTGTGTGGGAACTTAGCACCACACGTTGGACATTTTTTGAATGGAGTCCTTTCCATGGACTCCGGGCTTGACTGCGTCGAGAAAGGTCTCCTGTTCTTCGACGTAGATCCAAGTTTTTCTCTTCGATTTTGAATTTGCAACGCGTCGGAATGGAAATGAAACGCGTTCGATAACAATACCGTCGAATTGGAAAGGGAATACGCGCCGATAAATCACTTTCTTCTGAAGTTGATCTGGAGCGTCTCGATCCTCATCCGAACCCGATGGCGGAAAAAAACAATCTAAGGATGGAGCCGATGCCCATGCGCACTACCAACTAAGGGAGGAGTCACCAAGATACAAAAGACTCTCCAAGAGAAAAACAAAGTGCAATCATCCGAGCCCAACACCAGATGGTGATCTATTCATAATGTACCATCTGCAGCCCATATGCCTCGAACATATATATATATATAAAAGTATTGGCACCTAATAACCAGTGATCCAGATATAGGGCCACTGGCTGGCAAACATCCTTCCATCACATACAGAAAAAACACATCTCTTCAAGACCTACTAGTCAAGAGCCATTTTCAGATCAAGCAACAACCCAAATGGTGGACAGAACAAAACGTAGAGAAAAGACCAATATGTGTCACAACATACACAACCCTGTCTAATGAAGTGTCGAAAGTAATCAATAAACATTGGAGAATATTGAATTGTGGCCAGCTGAACTTCGAAAAACCGATGTATGCACACCGTAGAGGCAGAAATATCAAAGACATTTTGGTCCACACAAGACCTCGCCAAAACCCCACGGGCAGACAAACCAGCATTGGGGTACAAGGACATTTCCCCTGCGGAGATTGCAACAGCTGCCACCTGACACGCAAAAGCAAAGAAATACACTTCAGAAATGGCACATCATGGGAGCAAAGACAATTCTCGAACTGCAACACAAAAAATGTTGTCTATATGATCACCTGCCCCTGTGGCCTAGAATACATAGGCATGACATCCCGACCAGTGAAAGTAAGAATTGGAGAACACAAAAGTAACATCCGATGCAAAAAAACAACTACAAAAATGGCATCTCACTTTTTAGACAAACAACACTGTGTCAACGATCTACACTGGACCGTAATTGAACGCTTGCCCTCTGAAACTGGCCTACTTCAAAAAGAACAGCGCTGGGTTTTCCGTTTGGGCACCCATCTGGACGGCCTGAATGATGACATTCCTTGGGGTCAATTGTCCGGATAGAACAACGGAGAAGCAACAGAACTTATCTTCCGAATCCGCAAAATAATGGTAGCCAGGCTCACATCTTCACCCACCACTTTATCAAGTACAAGTGGTTTTTTGAAAATACTCACAGGTTACATACTGTGTGTCCAGATCATGAACCGTGCCAGATCTATGTAAACAGAGGAGTAGTGTACCCAATCACACGCAACCTTTTACTCATGCGCATAGCAGTTAAACCCATCAAGACAACCTAACATGCGCATGCGCTTTAAGTAAGTGAGTCACTAACCCATTTTACATGCTCAGATCGACACATGGTACTCCTTCCAACAGGTCAATGATCATGATAGGCACAGAGGCGGATGTCCCATATATGGTCTTAAAAATCACATCTGTAATGGCAGAGTTTTTGGCTTTATTTAGCAGTGATATAGATCATTAATCTTGCTCACATCTAGTATAGGTATTCTTAGCCTGTGTTGGCCCTTTTAAGCCCTTTTTTCCAGATCTAGAAGAGGATAGCTGCTTAATATGCCTTTATTCTTGACTTTAACCTGTCTATTGCCTATTGGCTTTGACATATTAGACACATTGGTATGGTTTATGTAGGTATTCTGACAGAGCTAAGGAGCATTTCACCCCTTTCAGGCCTACAGGCCTAGAGCTAGAGGGACTCCATCTTGATGAAGCTGAGAGGCTTTTCAGGGCAAAGGCAAAGTTTATAGTTAAGGCTGTTTTTCACTTGGAGAGAACCGGTCTGGGCCAGCCCTTATCGGTAGGCTGTATTATTCTCTGTGTTGAAGACACCACAAAAGGCTGGCCAGCTGGGTGTGTGTCCTTGATGCGAAGTGGTGCAGAGATCTGGTGGGCGGCAGGCTGATGGCTGGAACTTTCCATGAGGAAACAGCATTCTATATCAGTGAAGTGCAGAGGCGGAGTCAGTCAGTCAAGCAGAGAGGGAGTCGAGTAGAGTTGCAGTCGAGTGAAGGTGGCGAAGCCAGAGGGTCGTGTTAAGGTGGAGGAGTGGAAAGCAGTGGAGTGGAGTTGGCAGAGAGAGAGGGTTCAAGCTGGAGAAGAGCTGAGTTGAATAGTGAGCTGGAACTGAAGGAAGCAGTCAGAAGCAGTTGCTTATCAGGAGGAGGTGTGAATAGCTGGAGTCTGAAGTAATGCCTTTTAGAAGAGACGGAGGAGAGATCGTGGACTAACCTATGGGAGCAGATGGAGTTAATTGGACATTGGCGCAGAGACAGAGTGAATAAGCTAGTGGAATGAACGGTGATCAGAGCGGCAGGAACCATTAAGATTGAAGATGGAAGGTGGAGACAGTTCGTGTGGGGGAGAGGAGTCCAGAGACAGAGTGATCAGCGCAGAGGTGTAACCAAGAGTGCAGGAGAGAGAGGGAGTCTGAGATGAGCCAAGGCACAGACGAGAGAGGAACCCAGATAACAGCTAGAACAAGACTTCACACTAATCAGGTGATATTGTTTTCATCACATTAGTTTACTTTACACTTGCATCTTAATCTTGTCCTTATTCCCTAAGCCATTGTATGTTTAAATCCTTTCTCTTTCAGCGGTGTGTTCTACCTATAGTCTTTGTCAGTTCTGTGTAAAGGTTTATATTGTACTAATAATAAATGACCCCATTAATTAGTGAATTAGTGTGCATGAGTTCTTTTATGATAAAGTTATCCTGGCTTCAAGCCAGTTGCTGTTGAGCCACTGATGGATCAAAAGGGAGTAGGAGCGCTTAAATCAAGAAATAACTCAATCACATAGTGTGTATATCTTTATCCCCATACAGTGAGGGTAATCTTTCCTGGTAGGTATTGCTGTCTGAACAGATGTTACCCCTGATCAGGTAAGTAATAGTGAGGGAGAGAGGAGACCTGCAACTAAGGGACCACACCCTCCCATAATCCTGTAAACAGCGTCTTCTGCTCCAAAGCATAGGTAACCTTTTTCCTCCTAGTCAGATGTTATAGCCAGAACAGATGTTGCCCCTGATCCGGTAAGTCTGAATGAATAGGGAGAACAGGGAGCCCTTGAGCTGGGGAATTGTTGACACTAAGTAATTGGCTAACTCCTAATATTGTAGTAGCAGACCCTTAGTGAAGAGACTTCCCAATATATATATATGTATAGGTGTTCATAGGAATGTGGTCGTCGTTGATATGCGGCGTTAATGAGAGCACTGAGTAGGAGATCAGTGTGTATACCCACTGGATTGTGGCTTGAATAAATGAGAGCACTAGGAGGTCGAACTAGTGTGTAGTTTTGCAGGATTGCAAACACTTTGGAAAAGGGAGCATTGGGTTCTGCAGGCCCGTGTGTAGACGCACCGGATTGTGTGTCATATCTGCCCTAGGGTAGAACGGTCTGGGTCAGGGTAGCCGCGAGACCAACTGATGTGAATAAGTGTGGTGTAGGGTATGGATATCCCTAGTAATCAGTGAGTATTCTTAGTATCCCTATAGATTTAGTGGTGTTTTTAATAATATGAGCTTGTATATTGCGAGTTCCCCATCTTCAGGTAGGTACCAGGTGCCTGGATAGTTGGTCCTGAGGAGGGATGTGATTACGTTCTGGCTGGGTTGGAGGGGCCCCTGGGGGCTGATCCCACCTACTCAGAAAATCCGGCCATTACAACATCCGTTAATTAACGAATCATAGAGCGCCATAGACCCCATATATACCACAACCCTGCTCGCTAAACATTACCAGCGGAGTATTGCAGGGAGGAAAGAGGCCTACTTTGGCGGACTTTGTGAGTATGAGTAAAAAACTTCCTTTACAACGAAACCCACTGAACATACTGAGAATAGTGAGGAAAGGACTAAATCCTATTTTTCAAACCTTTTACAGATTAGGAGTCCACCTACCTACCCGGCGTTCTGGACATGCTCGTGAGGCAAAACATGACAGTCTAAATGAGTATGAATTCAGAACTATTAGTAACCGAAAGTGTGTCTTGTATGTATTTTTGTGTATGTGTTTCTTTTACAGGTTGGGGCTCTTTTACAGTTTGGGGCTCCAAGTGACTGCACTTGTTTGAGCCATTCCCGAGTGGTAACCAAACTCAAAAACTTTTTTCTTTTTTTCAGGACATGCAATTGCATGATCCGGACAAACCGCTGTAGGCACACCATAGCCTAGTTTCTCACTGTAAATAATTTCCACTTTTTTCTAAAGTTTAGAAAACAACATTTTTTATTAAAAAACACGTGAGTAGGGTTGGGAAGTTGTGCACCCGTCCTGAAGAAGGAACACTGAGTTCCGAAACATGTTGACGCACACCAGAGGTAGAGTCCATAATCAAGACTACTAACCTCGCCTTGCACCTTTTTTAATAGCACCAGCCAGAGTTTCCGAATAAATTTTTTCTCACAAACCTACTGGCCAGGTGTCTTTTTAATCCTCACCACACCCTTCACTCACATTCTCCCATATACCCCAGCACAAGCACATAACACACACCACACATAGTCAACCACTCTAGTGCTCCCGCGCAGTCGCTGGTCGTAGCACGCCGCATCCCTCTAGCGGGGTGCGAAGACCCCGATGATGAAGCATGACACCAAGGGGCCTGTTGGTGTGTGAGGGGTATTAAACACAACACTGGGTGTCCCCCACTTCCTGAGGTGTACACCCCGAGTAGGATTCTTCTTGTTTAATTATCAGTGCCCGTGGAGTGAGAATCCTATCTCTATACTCTACCTCCCTCTGTTGATATTTGTTTAAACCATGTGCCTCATGCAAAGCATGTAAGATAGGCAAAAGAATGAAGAATGTAATGGAACCAGATGGAAAATACATGCCAATCAAACAGTACATCACATGCACATCCAAATACGTGGTGTATGTCATTGAATGCAAATGTGGAATGAAGTACATAGGATCCACTACGTGCATGTTAAAGAAAAGAATACTGGAGCACATCCGGGCTGTAAAGAACTCAAATATGTTGTATGCTACAGCGAAACACCTAAGCACTTGTCAAAATGGGGATTGGCGAGCTATGAACTTTTATGGACTGAAAATGCTGACCAAACTGGACAGAGGAGGGGACACTGTCCGTCTTCTTCGACAGATGGAATCACGTTTCATTGTTCGATTCCGAACAAAACATCCCAGAGGCATGAATTTTGGAGAAGATCTCCACATACATATAGAGTAAATATGAACTCAGCTTAACATCGATTAATGTAAAAGGGTACTAAACCCGATACCTGTGAACAAAGACTCAAAAATACACTTTATAATATATGCCCTAAGTGAAACTAACTTTGGACGCATAGTACTATACTTGAACGATCAGAACACACTAGTCCTTTGTCTGTAATAATTGTTTCTTTTAAATGTTTTGCTTTATAAACTACGTATCCCATAATGCCACTTAGAGGCTAAAATGGGGCAGTATATAAATGAAAAGCAAAAAAGGACTTGCTGACCGTGAGAAAAGCCGTGAGGCTGAAACGCGTCGGTGGAGTGTTGTGAAGTGCTAATAAAGGCTTCTGAATAAGTATCCGGTTGTGCCGCCCTCCTTGTGTTCTAAATTGAAATTCGGGCTTTGATCCAGCCTTTGGGCCGAGCACACACTGTGGAGCTCTCTCTTGCATGAAAGGATCGTTTTTGTGAGAATATAAATATATATATATATATATATATATATATATATAAACGCTAATAACGTGTCACCAAGAATACCGCACAAAAATAATCTGGGGTCTAAAAAACAGATATGTGGCATCTTCTAAGGGAAGTACAGGGGCCCAGCAGCAAATAAGAAAGATCCTCAAATAAAATTTCAACAGTCTGACAGAGGACGCACATATTCCCTCTCTGGCTCATAAGCATAGTGACACCCCCCACCCCACTACGTAGACGGAAACCACACATATGCACAGAGACACACTCAGAGACATACACAAGCACACACAAAATTACATTCACATACACTGACATATACAACCACACACGAACATAAAGTCAAACACACAGAAACAAAAACGTACACAGACAGATCCCGACACACACAAACAGAAACAAAACGCATGCGCACGGACCAGACAGAAAAGAAAACAAAGAAAGGGCACAACACACAGACTCACTAGCAGGCATGCATGGGGCAACATAAAAGTACAGAGAAAGCTACAGACAGATAAACACACAAAAAACAAACAGCTATGCACTCACAATACACAAACACCGAAACACACAGGCAGGCACGCACGAAGTAACAAAAACGTACCAAGAGAGATACAGACAGACAGATATGTACTCACAAAACACAGACACACACACAGGCAGGTGGAATAACAAACGTACAGAGAGAGATACAGACAGATACACGCAAGAAACAAACAGCTATGCAATAACAACAAACACAGAGGCGGGCAGGCACGAGGTAACAGAAACGTACAGAAAAAGATACAGACAGACAGATACACGCACAGAAACAAACAGTTATGTACTCACAAAACACAAACACAGACACACACAGGCAGGCAGGATAGCAGAAACGTACAGAGAACGATACAGACAGATACAAGCAGGGAAACAAACAGCTATGCACTCACAAAACACAAACACAGACACACACAGGCAGGCGGGATAACAGAAACGTACAGTGAGAGATACAGATACACGCAAGAAACAAACAGCCATGCAATAAAAACAAACACAGAGGCGGGCAGGCACGGGGTAACAGAAATGTATAGAAAAAGATACAGACAGATACACGCACAGAAACAAACAGCTATGCACTCACAAGACACACTGGCAGGCAGGATAACAGCTATGCACTCAAAAAATACAGACACACACTGGCAGGCGGGGTAACAGAAACGGACAGAGAAAGATACAAACAGATACATGCACAGAAACAAACAGCTATGCATTCACAAAACACAAACACGCAGGCAGACACGGGGTAACAGAAAGGTACAGAGAAAGATACAGACAGATACACGCAAAGACAACAAGCCGCTCTGACGGACCGAACGCTCTGCAACGTACCAGTAGATGCGAGAAGTCGACGGGCCCCGGCGCCATCTTCGGAGGATTGAAACAAAGCAAACCTTGGCAAAAAAAAAACAACAACCGCCGCATGACGTTTTAATAGGGGCGGAGAGGGAACAAATTTACGGAACGCCCACAAATCTCCTCGGACAATGATGGACATATCTCTCTTCCAATGGCTAGCCTCCATTTATGGAGCTAGCCAATGAAAGAGAGAGGCGGGACAAAGCCACAAACTGCTTCTCAAAAGATTTCGCCTGCGCGAACGCTGCTGTGCAGCGGACGCCAGGCGAAACCTAAAAAGGACATCACACCGTTCACACAAAAGAGGGCGGGTGGTGTAATGCCCTTTGTCCAATGGTCTCTACTCCGCCAGGCAGTCGGAGGGAACTTTCCAACAGGGGCTCGGTCAATGGCAAGCTTACGGTCTGCCCAGCTCTAAATGAGGTCGGCAAACCAAAACTTTGGAAGGCAGGGTGCTCCATCAAGTTTAAAATGAAATACCCTGTGCGCCAAACTCTACGTCAGTCCCTTAGTCACTTAACATCTAGAATAACCTCCTGCTGCAGTCTGGCCACCAGCTTCACCATACCACTGCACACAAACCAAGGTGTACATTATTATCACCGGCCGAAGAATAAGTACAAGGTTATAGGCCGAATTCGAAGTGGATAGTGAACAGACATTTAAAGTAACCTTGGGGCCAGGCGTCAATACTTACATTCGAACAAAGAGTGACTGCTTGGCAGCCAACCCGGGCGAGGAGTACTTCTCCACCAATGCCAGGGTACTGAAGCCAAACTTGTGCATGGGCTCGTTGGAATCCAGGGGCGGAAAGTCAGTGTCAACCTCCCCATCATCCTCAGCAATGTGAAGGCAATAGGCATCAACATTCTCGCTGCAAGAAAGAGAAAGTTCAAGTAAAGCGGCGTGATGGCCAACTACACCAGTACATTTAATGCTTCCAGACCAGCCATCATCTCTGCACATTTTAGCAAAGACAACTGCACAGGTATTTCACAAAACTCGGTGACATCACAGGATAATACACAATACAGAATTATTCATTGGCACTCCATAGATAAAGACATTCTGGCTGCGAGTTGTTGAAAAAGAATTTCCATCCGGCAAAGAAAGTTGGTACAATAGAGAAGAATAACATCAGAAAATGTAAGAAACACTCAAAGTAAATTTATGTCGTGCTATCTCAGAGTAACCATGAATTTTACCAAAAAAAGTCAGTCCATTTATTTTTTTATTAGCTCATTACACAGCTTTAGATGACCGAAAAAAAAACAGTCGTTCATTTATAAGGATATTGCAAGTCTTTGTGGAGAAAAGTTTTTTCAATCGAATTAGTATGTGGGTCTCCACCATCATCACCTCTTTGTGCCTCCAATACTTGCTGTTATGCTGCCTCTACCATCAAATGTATACAGACTACATATATATGGACTAAATGTGCAATTGGAAGTGTAAAAGTACACCAGACCCAGATTGTAAAGAGGTACAAGAAGCTTCACATGACGTTACACTTGACATAATATAACTGAGGTATGTCTAGAGTGTTCTAAAATAAGTTAATATTGCATGCCATATCGGAATGGATACATACTAGTTATGGGTCATTCCCCAACCACTTAAAGCTCAGTACTTTTTTGTAATATTGGAATTTTCAGCAATGCACACTGTACAAAAATAAATTGATTTCTACTAAATGATCAGCCATTACAGACAAGCCAAGAGCTATCTTGGATCTGCTTCCGAACTACTCTGCGCTCCTAGTTTTACAGCACGGATGTATCGGACCTAACGCACTTGCAAAGCTGTGATGTGCCAGATTTCCAGCGTCTGATGGCAGGGCCATGTGACTTTTTTGACGTTGAGATTTCCCCACTGCAAAACTCTATGCACTGTGAATCCTCACTAAGGAAAAGCAGCCTGGCATTGCAATCCCAACATTTTTACCCCAAGGAGTTAAAGTTTAAGGGTTTTTTTTTAACACCCTAAACTGAAGTTTAGGGTGTTAATTCTTAGCTTCAGTACCTGGAAGGGATTTTACTCAGGCACTTTTTACAGCCACTCTCCGACCAGTGAGGAGTTTATGAATGTCCACAATCTACAGATAAGCATTTTTGTTAAAGTGAGGAAGGGACCTCAAGTTCTTTCACATTTTCTTCCTTTGACTAGCAAGGGTGCCTTTAATTTCTCCATTGTGCCTGTTGCATTGCACTTCTGGGAGACAGTAATGCAGGTGGCCAAGAGAAGATAGGATATTAGTTTGATCGCTATGGAATCTAGTATGTATGCACAGTCTTGAATTAAATCCCCCAACAAGTGGGAGCTGAATACCTGCAATATCTGCTTTAATATGGATGCAAATTCAATCGATTTGTCTCTGTGTTTAGAGGCCAATGCATGTGAACCCTAGAATCAGACTGTAGGCAACGCCCATAACATATTTCAGAATCCCAGAGTGCAGCCTCCAGTGACTCGCTGTCATGTACCAACGGAAGCCTAGCATGGATTATGTTACTTACCCAGTGATCATCTGTTCCGGTCATGTAGAGCTGTAGATTCACATGCTTTGCATACTCCTGCCATTTAGTGTTGGGTCCGTATGTTTGCAAGTTGTTTTTCTTCAAACAAGTCTTTCCCAGTCACGAGGAAAGGCGTTTCCTCCTTTCTGCGATAGTGCGCATGGGCATCAACTCCATTGTTAGATTGTTTTCCCGCAAGAGGGTGAGAATGGAGTAAGTAATTATAATACAGAGATGTCCATGCGTACGTAATGTAAATAATAAGAGCTGCAACAACTACAGGTGTCTGGGGAGAAGAGAGGGCACATGTGAATCAATAGCTCTACATGACAAGAACAGATGCTTACATAATCAGTTTGAGGCATGTGTGCTATAGATCCACATGTTTTGAATCGATTATATATCAATATTCTCCCAGAGAGGCGGCTAACCAGTGGGTGTTGAAGTTGTTTGAAAAAGTGTTTTTAGAACTGCTTGTCCTACATTAGCTTGTTGACATGCTCAGACATCCGCACAACAATGTTTGGTAAATGTGTGTGGTGTATAGACCATGTAGCTGCCTTACAAATGACAGCTATGGGAATGCTCCCTAAAAAGGCCATAGATACTCCGATTTTGTGAGTAGTGTGTGCTCAAGGAGGTGTAGTTAAAGTTCTTTTAGTTTTAGCATAGCAAGTTTGAATACATTTGACAGTACATCTAGCAATACCAGATTTAGAGATAGGATTTCCTTTAAGAGGTGGAGCGAATGCAACAAAAAGTTGTTTTGTGAAAACTTTTATCCTATCAATAGAGTATAACAATGATCTTTTTACATCAAGAGTATGTAGGGCCCTTTCTGCTACTGAATCAGGTTGAGGGAAAAAGAGAAGTAACTCAACTGATTGGTTAATATGAAAAGCAGAAACTACTTTTGGAAGGAATTTAGAGTTTGTACAAGGAACCACTCTATCTTTATGAAGTTGAAAGAAGGCAACCTTCCATGAGAGAAATTGTACTGGACAATTGTGTAAGGGTTCAAAGGGTGGACCCATAAGCTTTGTGAGAACAATATTAAGGTTTCAGATAGGTGCAGGTGGTATCCTGAGTGGTATTATTCTTTTAAGGCATTCCATAAAATCTTTAATTACTTTGAAAAAAGACAAATGTTGTCTGTTATGTAGATATGCAGCTACTGCTGCAAGATGTAATCGAATAGATGTGAAGCGAAGCCAACTCGCTGTAGATACAAAAGATAACAAATAATATTTTGTATAGATGTAACAAACCTTTTCCACTTTGCTGCATAACCTGCTCTAGTGGTAGGTTTTCTTGCTTCTTTCCGGATTGTCATACAATCTGGTGGTAGGTTTAAATATCCAAACTCTATGACTGTAGGAGCCAGATCGCTAGGTTGAGCACCTTGGGGTTTGGTTATCTGATTTCTCATTGACTCTGTGTGAGAAGGTTGGAAGTGAGGTGCAGTTTTTGGTGTGGCACTACTGACAGTTCTAGTAGTGTGGTGAACCATGGTTGACGAGCCCATGTGGGAGCCAGTAGAATTAGTGTGAGTGATGTCTGTCTGACTTTCTGTAAGTAAATATCTCTGACCAGTTCATCCTTAGGGCATTGCCTTTGGCTAGATGGTGTGGGAATCTGGAGGCTAAGTTTGAGCGTTTTGAGTTCCCAGCTGTGGCAAAGTAGCCTAACTGTGGGAATCCCTATTTTTGGAAGTACGAAAGGAGAATCTGGGGATGAAGTTCCCATTCTTGTACTTGTTGCCGCATCCTGCTGAGGTCAGCAAACTGGTTGTGCATTCCTGGAAGTTGTTCTGCTAGAAGATGAATTTTTGATGTATTGCCCAACTCTAAATGGTTTGAGAGAGGCGTGACAACTGTAGAGAGTGTGTTCCCCCCTGCTCTTGTATATAGTACATAACTGTCATATTGTCTGTCCGGACTAAGACAACTTTCACAACTAGATGAGGCTGAAAAGCTTTTAGTGCTACTTGAATTGCAAAAAGCTCCAAGTAATTGATGTGGAGACTTCTGTGTTTGGTATCCCATAAACCTTGAATTGTTAGATGCTGGAGATGAGCACCTCCGCCTGTGAGAGGTGCATTTACTGTTAGTACAACTTGTGGAATGGGTCGATGAAAGGCCGCACTTTTGGTGTTGTGTGTTCCACCACTGCAGAGAGCAATGAGTGTGGCTGTCTACCAACACTAGATCTGTTAATTGACCCTGTGATTGATTCCACTGACGTGCTGAACATTCCTATAGAGGAAGCATGTGTAATCTTGTGTGAGGCACTATTGTAATGCATGATGCCATCATTTCTAACAGCTGCATGAAAGTCTTCACTGTTAGGTACAGGTTGGCTCGAAACTGTAGTAATAAAGTTTGAAAGTTTTGAATCCTGGCTGCATTGGGAGAAGCTAGAGCTGTGTAAGTGTTTAGCGTTGCTCCCAGATATGTTTGCAGTTGTGAGGGTTGAAGATGGGATTTTTGTGCATTGGCTGTAAATCCCAATTGATGGAGAATGATTATGGTAGCTTGAGTGTGTTGTAAACACTTTCCCTGTGTGTTGGCTTTGATGAGCCAATCGTCCAGATATGGAAAGACATGAATTTTCTTGTCTTCTTAGATGAGCTGCTACCACTGCTAGACATTTTGTGATTTCTGTGGGTACAGTTGTCACTCCGAATGGAAGTACTTTGACTTGATAGTGGTTTCCTGCTATCACAAATCTGAGATATTTGCAATGCGCTGGGTGTACAGGAATATGAAAGGATGCGTCCTTTACGTCTAGTGTTGACAAAATCACCTTATTGCAGAATTGGAAGCACTCGTTTAAGGGTAGCCATGTGAATGTGTTCTGACAGTATGTATAGGTTTCAGGGCATGAGATCTATTATTGGTCATAGAGACCCGTCCTTTTTTCGGGATTTGGAAGTAAAGTGAGTAAACTCCTAATCCTTGGTGTTGTAATGGAACTGGTTTTATAGCTCCTTTTGCTAGAAGAGCTTGTACTACTTGTTGGAGGGGCTGTTGGTGTTGTGATGAAAGCTTGTGATTGTGAGGTGGAATATTGGGAGGATTTCTGGTGAGTTCTAGGCAATAACCATGTTGGATAATGTATAATACTCATTTGTCTGTTATTGCTTGCCAAATGGGAAGAAAGTGTTGTAGTCTTCCGACAGGTGTCAGGTGGTTGGGGGAATTATAGGTAAGTCACTGTCTATTGGAAGATGGAGAGGTACGTGTTGGTGTGCCTTTTCCTCTGCCTTTGAAATTGTTCCCTCTGTAACCTTCCTTATAGAAACCCCCAGATGAAGAGGGTTACACATTTGATTTGTATGAGGATATATTTGAATCTAAGGGATTACTTTTTGATCCCCTCTATAGAATGAGCAGGGAAAAGAACCTCTAATCCATCCAATGATGATGACTTCTGTATCTTTTTCATTTTCTCAAGTGACACATCCACTTGAGGCCCAAAGAGGTGTTCCTTGTCAAATGGAACATTTAAAATATTTATTTATTTATTTATTTTACACATTTGTAGAGCGCTCTGTTACCCGGAGGTGTCCTGGCGCTAGAAGGATAGGCTGGTGTGAAGGAGCGTGCTTACAGAGTGAAGAGCCATGTTTTGAGTCCTCTTCTAAAGACCATCAGGTCCTGAGTTTGTCTGAGCACAAGTGGGAGTTTATTCCAGGCCTCTGCCGCTCCAAGAGAAAAGCTCCTACCACCCCAGCGAGCTTTTTTAGTTATGGGGACTGTAACCAGGGCAAGTTGTCCTGACCTCAGAGTTCTTGCTGGTTTATGCCAGCGGAAAAGAGATTTCAGGTGCCTGGGGCCTGTATCGTGGAGGGCTTTGAAAACCATGCATACCGCCTTGAAAGTGATTCTTTTACGGATGGGTAGCCAGTGTAATTTTACCAGATCTTGGGATACCGAGGAAAATTTGGGTGTGTCAGTGATTAGGCGGGCGGCTGCATTTTGCAGTAGTTGGAGTTTATTGAGTACGCTCTGCTGGGCGTTTAGCATCAGACTGTTGCAATAGTCTAGGCGTGAAAGCACTAGACCTGTGACAATTGTTTTCCTATGTTTCTTCTCCAGATATGGTAGACTGTTGAACCTCTGGTTTAAGTCCAGAGATTCTGAACCATGCATGTCTTCAAATGAGAATGCTGGTGTTAATTCACCTTGCTGCAGTGTCAGCAGCATCTATAGCACATCATATAGAGAAATTAGATCTACATTTTCCCTTTTACACTCGTTCCTGTCATCTCTTTTTATACCTGTCTGGGAGGTGTCGGAGTAGCTCCTCCATTTCGTCCCAGTGGGTTCTATCATATCTCACCAATAGCCCTAGTGTGTTGGCAATGTGTCAATGGTTGGAGGATTGTGCAGCTATTCTTTTGCCTGATAAATCAATTAACTTAGACTCTTTGTCTGGAGGAGGTGCATCAGCTGCAGTTTGAGAATTTTCTATCTTCCAAGCATTGGATACCAAAAGAGAAAATTGCCCCTTAATAAAAATTGGGTCAGATGGTGGAGGTGTGTATTGTTTTATTGACCCTAGGTGTTAATATACAGGCACATACAGGGTCTTTAAAAATATCATCAGCATGTCTCATCATGCCGATTAGTATGGGTAAACTTTGAGTTGTCCTATGTGTAGAACCTAATGTTTCAAATAGAAAATCCTCTTCTAAGGATTCTTTGTATAGTGTAACCCCATGGTATGATGCTGCTCTTGAGATTTACTCCTGGTAGGCTGTTTTGTCATCTGGAGGTGATGATTTTGCAGGGTATAAATCAGGGTCATTATTCATAGGTTGATCAATATTATAATCTTTCCATGAATCTATTGGTGATGAACTTTTGTCACCCCCCCTCTTCTATATCAGGCTGTGTATGTGTAGATCTCTGTGGTGTGATGTTTAAGGGGTCTGAGCCTGGGAATGGTGCAAGTGGTAGAAGGGACTGAAGGTTATGGTAGATAGGACTTGTAGCTATGTCCTTTTTTAGTAGAATTATGTAGCTTGTATCCTCTGGAACAGTCTTTCTTTTAGATGGTATTGCACCGTTTGCCAAAATATGTCTAATATCTGGATTAATGTAGGGTATCTTTTGGTTTCGGTGCTGAAATTTTCAGTGCTGAGCTGGACCGGTCTTTCTTATCCTTTGGAGCCAAAGGTTTTGGTTCCGAGGGCATTTTGTCTTGACTCAAGTCCAAGCCAGAAGGCTTGATATGCTGTTTCGGTGCCGAGCCTGAAGGTGGGGAATTAGAAGAAGTCTCTCATGCCTACCCTGTCCCGTAGGCAGTGGTGGCCCAGAAGAATTTTGTTTGGTGGAAATGATTTTGTTGGGCAAAGGGGCTTTGTTACTCACAGTACCCTGTCCCGCTGGAACGTCTTCAGACTCAAACTCATTCTCCCGTTCTAAATCAGATTCTTGGATAGAGAAAGATTCCTCCTCTTCTGCTGCCGATGCTTCCATTTCCTCTTGTTCTGTGTCTTCCCCGAACTGGAGCGCCGCAAACCACGTCCGAACCCCAAGGCGGAAAGAAAAAATTTAACAATGGAGTTGATGCCCATGCGCACTATCAACGAAAGGAGGAGTCACCTTACCCCGTGACTGGGAAAGACTTCTTTGAAGAACAACAACTTGCAATATCCGGGGCCAACACTAGATGGCAGGAGTATGCATAGCATGTGTATCTACAGCACACATGCCTCGAACATATGCATCCCATAGTCATGTACCAACAGAAACTTAGTATATACACATTCCATGGTCAAGTACCAACGGAAGCGTAGTATATCACAATCCATCAATGCTGGAAACATCAACGGGATGCTGCGATTTCTGACCCATATATTCAATGACGATTCTTCCAATATCTCTTTGCCTATATATCTTTTGAAACATTTGTTTCCTACTTGTCTGTGTACCCACATTTTGGGGAACAATTGCCTATATCGAAGGCCTTTCAGACAGTTCTCTTTTGGGGGTTTATTGTGATTATTTGCTCTAACTTGGTCCGGTACCTCATTATGCCACTTTCTTTCTCAACGCCTCTACAGGACTCTGCAAAGGAAGCAAGTCAGGACTCCAGTCCAAGCACAATTGATCTACTGCTAATGGCTTCTTACAGGACTGCCCACTAAAAACCTAAACATTCATCCCAAGTGTAGCATCCTGCCAGCCTAGGCACTCGCAAATTAGTACTCCACACACAGAGAGTAATTTTACTACGTCTTCATTCCGCTGCGTGTAAGTTAGAACTCAAGATTCTAAACCGACCTTCAACTCATCCCTCCAACCCTTACGTCACAGGCCTACGGTATACAGTGGGAACCAAAAGAGTTTCAGCATTCTTTTATAACAAGACACAACATCTCCCTCTTTGTTAAATAAAAAGTCACAACTTTCAAAAGTAGATAAAAACAAATAAATGTATGAATAAATACATAGCTATACAAGCAATTATTATTCTTCAAATAGGCGCTTTGGCGCCTGAATCACACGTCATTATCGGATTACTTGAAATTGGGAACTGGCAGTCAAACTGTCAGTGATTTGCACTTGTGAGGTGGAATTGTCAGTAGATACATAGTCATCAAGAATCTGTCTTGTTATATTTCATATAGGTACCTTATATAGGCGCAATTAACATTGCAACCTTCACCTATATCCTTCCCTACACTACATACATAACGGTTCATAGTGACTAACCTTTTAACTAGATACAACACTACATTCAGAATGCAGGTTTTTCCCTAGTTCGAATCTCATACATTATGCATGAGGTTTCTTGGAAGCACAGCAGGACTACAATCTCCTGTATAATATCTCTGTATAAAGTTCAGGTCCGACGTCATACTTTAGGTCGAAAAGTAACACAGCAAGGTAGGACACCTGGGGAGACCTGTGGGTATATATACACATCACATCTTACTTAGAAAGATAGAGGAGACCGAGACTTCCCGGCTGACACACTGACCAGAGATGCTGAGGTTCCTGCAAGCAGACACTCCAGGTCGTGGGATGTCCAACTCGAGACCAGGACGGTTTCCCATATTCTCTCAACCTCAGGTAATGGGGTTGACTAGATCCTGCAGGGATTCTTGGCATAACACATACACAAATGCTAGGTACATTTAGGTACATCTAGTTAGGGAGGTATAGTAAGTGTAATGTAATGTAATGTAAAAAGAATTTCTATAGCGCAACTAACACCGAACGGTTTCTTGGCGCTCGAGCACAGAAGGGGGACTAGTCCACGGATCACAGGTGTTTATTGATAAACATTACAGAACAGATAAGTTTTAAGAAGGGACCTAAAATGGTTATAGGAAGAAGCAAGTCTAACACCTAAAGGGAGTGAATTCCAAAGGGAGGGGGCAAGAAAAGAAAATCTCAGACCTCCATGCTTCTTACGTTTGTAGACAGGTACCTTAAGCAAAGCAAGGTGAGAAGACCGGAGGTTACGTGAGGGAACGTAGGGATGTATTAGTGAAGAGATAAAGGACGGACCTGTGCCGGCAAGGGACTTGAAAATAGTGCAGCCCAGTTTAAATTTACAACGCTCGGACACGGGGAGCCAGTGAAGGGATTTTAACAGAGGACAAACGTGTTGGTGTCTGGGTTGATGATAAATGAGGCGAGCAGCCTGGTTCTGGACAAGCTGTAGCCTCTTCATTAGGTACACCGGGATGCCAACATACAAAGAGTTGGCGTAATCCAACCTTGAGATAACTAAGGCTAGCAGAACCAGAGTAAGAGCCTCAATGGTCAGAAAACTAGAAGAGACTACAGCGTTGATCTGGGGCTTTAAAGTAAGATCTTTATTAATGATTACCCCCAGACTTTTGGCTGAGTCGACTGGACTCGGAGGAGGACCCAACCTCGCAGGCCAAAAGGTGGATTTCCATGGGTTGGCAATGCCCCCGACAAGGACCAACTCGGTCTTGTCAGGGTTAAGTTTGAGGTGGTTAGCCCCCATCCAGTCATTGATGTGACATAAAGTTGACTGGAAGTTGGCAATGGACTGGGCCGAAGAGTCAATATTAAAAACCAGCTGGATGTCATCCGCGTAATTAAACGCGGAAATATGACTGCCTCGCAAAGAATGAATGAGGGGAACCAAATATAAATCAAAAAGAAGGGGGGATAAGGAGGAACCCTGCGGAACGCCACAGGTCAGTTCGACCTTATCCGCAGTGAACTGCGAGAGCCGGACCGCCTGGTGGCGATTGCTCAAAAAGGAGCGGATCCAGTCAAGGGCCGCGCCCCGAACGCCAGCCTCCCTGACACGGCGACCAAAATATCATGGTCGACCGTGTCAAAGGCGGCCGACAGGTCCAGGAGCACCAGGATCTGGTTGATGTTAGAGTCCGCTCCTTTTCGCAGTTCCTCCATAACAGACAGGATAACAGACTTCGTAGAGTGAGCAGGTCTGAAACCAGCCTGTTGGGGTTCAAGATATTGGGAGTGTTCAATGAAGGAGCTCAAGAGGCTGGTCACATAGGACTCGAGAATCTTGCCCAGGTAGGGGAGGAGGGAGATGGGGCGGTAAATGCTCATAACCTGTGGGTCTGCAGTTGGTTTTTCTGCAACTTTAAATAGGCTGGGGACTAAGCCAGGAGATAGAGACTTGTTCAGGAGCCCCAGAGGGGACGGACGGACAGGCTGTAAAGACCTCGCGAAGAATTCGGGGAGGGCAGCAATCCTTGGGGGACCCAGAGGACACCTTATTTAAAAGAGCTAGAAATTCCTCCTCTAGGATAGGAGGGAACTGAGTCAATAACTGAGTTAGGAATGGATAAAGAAGAATTAAACATAGAAGGAGGAGGGGGGCCCGCAAGGGAAATACTGTTTTTAATGTTGGCAATTTTCTCCACAAAAAATTGATTGAGGGAGTCACAAAGCGCACGGGAGGGAGGAGGTTTAATGGTGACCCTATCCGGATGGGTCAGCTTCTCCACAATAGAAAAAATATCCTTAGTTTTGGACGCAGACTCCACAATCTTATTAGAAATATAAGAGGTCTTTGCAAGTAAGATTGCCGCTTTATACTCTTTAAGCAGAGACGTAAAGCGTAATCTCGTATCAGCAGCATAGCCTCGCCGCCAGCAGCGCTCAGCTCGCCTAAGACCGAGCTTTAAGCTTTTTAGGTCTTCAGTGAACCATCTTTGGGCATCGTGCAAACACTTAAGCTTAACCTCCTTAAGAGGTGACACAGCGTCGCTAGCTGATTCGAGCCAGCCCGTGAGAGCGGAGGCTTGGGTATAGATAAGATCAGAGTCCGAGGCAAAAGGAATCGAGGTTTTGAGAAGGTTGACAAATTTACTCATGTCCACTCTATTCCAGTTTCGGGCGGAGAGGTTGCCCTCTAAGACCCTACTGGGATGAGAGGTGACCATGAGGAAAAAAGAAATAATAGATGGGTCAGACCATAAACAGGGAGAAATGAGAGGGGCAGAGATATCTAAATTCAGGGTCCAGACCTGGTCTAGGACGTGGCCTTTAATGTGAGTTGCTGCATTAACATGTTGACTACAGTTCATTCCAGATTGAAGATCAGAGAATGTAATAGAGCAATTGCTCTCCTTCTCGTGGGTGGGCCAGTAATTAAAATCTCCCAAAACGAGAATTTTGGAGTGATTAATCACTAATTGGGAGAGCATGTCGGCAAATAGCGTCGGGAAATCAGGCATCGGTGACTAGCACACAAGTGAGAGGGGTCAATGGAGATTCCAATCTTAAAACAAGAAGGTCGACTAAAGGAATACTGACAATTGACAAGGTAGAAAATATGATTGGATGCTTGATAATCGCTGCCACCCCACCTCCTGGCCTGCCACAGGCTCTATTCGCTTGAAGAAAGTAGTACCCGGAGGGCACTGCAGCGAGAACATCTGGAGAGGACTCCTCGTTAAGCCAGGTCTCAGTCAGCAGCAGTATGTCAGGTTTGGAGGAGTCTAAATAGTGGAAGATTTCCAGCTGGTGTTTTACCAAAGAGCGAGTATTAAGATAGCTCACCTTAAGCTGGGAATGTAAGGGCCCTGTGGTGAGGAGGGAGTTGGAATCAGTGGAAGGAGATAAAATGGGGAGAGGACCAGGGACCAATGCCAGAAGAGAGTTTATCTCGGGGAAGCTTTCCCTATCGCGATTTAACGCCAATGACTCAAGTTCAGACCGAGTAGTCCTTGTGAGAGCCCAAGGGCCGCTCAATGAGAGTAAATCGGAAAAGGAATATCTAAGCAGGCGGGCAGGGGGGCTAGCCCCTAGCCCCGGTCGGCCGCGGACGGGCGCAGACGGGCGCAGACGGGCTTACCTTAGGCGCACCTTCGGTGCGCAATCGTCGCGCCCGCTGCGCTCGTCCGCTGCGCTTCCGGGGGGGCATTGCAATTTAAAGCTACACCACACCCCCAACTAGAACGCTGCACACGTCACCGCCGGGGTCCAGGTCCTCACCAAAGATGGCGCCTGCCCTCCACAACAAACGGCACGTCAGCCGTGATGGACCGGGGCAGGGAGGCACACCTTGCAGGAGAAACGGGTATTAGATCACCCGCGGTCTGGCCCAAATTAAAATCAGGTAAGAAGGGTAAGGGAAGTAGAATTAAAAATAGTCGGGTGGGAAGCGCAATTAAAAGTAATATGCCAGGAAAGAGAACGGGTAGCAGAAGAGCTCAACACGGTAACACTGGCTCGCAGTCTGCCCCTAGCGCTCAGCGGTCCTTCAGGAATGCTGCCACCACACCTTCGAGCGCCGCGAAACTCCCATCGCCCATGGCCAATTTAAAGCTAAACCCCACCCCCAACTAGAACGCGTACACACTTTCTATCACGTATTTTATGTACATATATATATATTCATGATTACTGCAACATGGTAGAACGGTACCATCCTTTTACTTTCGTAGTACTTTTACTCATATATCTCTGTTACGGTCTAATGGTTGTTGCAGCTCATCTATTCTACACTAGAATAATAACTGTTCAAAAAATTCTTATTGACAAACTCTCATTATGTTTATTCTGTGTATCTCTGAGACAAACTAAGTGAGCACGAGTGACTGAGCGAAAGTTAGTATATTGTTTCCACGATTCTGAGGGATCAGGGTTGTCATGTTCTGAGGTTGCCAAGAACTATTCTCTCCCCAATAAGAGGAGATTCTAGTGGCACTGTGAGATAGCTTATACAGACAGGCTAACATACCCAGTGGGGGTGCACGGAATCAGTCTGCCACCAATCTCACAGTTTATGTTCAACAAATGTGCAGATCCTGTATAGGGTATATACGAACTGCATGACAGTCTAGACCCAGTTTCTACAATCTACATTGACATCAATGTTTGGTGAGTGATTGGACACATGTCGAAAATTAGAGGAATTTCTTGTAAAGGACTTCCCAGGACCATGGGCAGTCACTATGTGTACTTTGGTGTTGGTGAAATTAAAGGGTTCAACCTCAAAAGGTGTCCTTCTTCTGTATTGTCTAACAAGCACTCGATCTCCTCTTGTAAAAGGGATGTCCTTTGCATGAGGTCGTCAGTCAACATATATTTTGATCTTCTGTTTGCGAGCAAAGTCTGTAGTGTGAATGTCTTCCTCAATCTTAGATCTGAGGTTGGTCCATTGGGGCAGTTTGGTTGACATGGCTCTTCTAAACATGAGAGCTGCAGGGCTTTTTCCTGTCGTTGAGTGAGGGAGCTAGCCCGGAGAGTAATGTTTAAATCAGCTTTAAGGTCGAGCTTCTCCAATGTAGCACGCTGAACAGCTTTCTTCAGAGTACTAATGAACTGTTCTACCAGGCCATTGGCCTGGGGGCAAAGACGAGTGCTTTTTTGATGCTTTATATTGAGATGACTTGGAAAGTCTTTCAATTCTCGAATGTTGAAAGGAGGGCCGTTGTCAGACTTTAAATCACAAAGATGCCATCTAGTTTTGTAATGACCTTTTCATGTGTAGTAGATGCAAGGTCTTTCACCAATGGAAAACAGGAGCCTTTGTCACCAGTGATGCACTTTCTCAAAAGACCAAAGAAATCAATAGCAATTTTCATCCAAGCATGATGTGGCAATTGTGACATGTTCACAGGGTGCTGAATGACCTGAGATGAAAGACAGTTGCATATATGACAAGTCTTTAATTCTTTTTCTACCCTTTTGTCGAGATACAGAAACCAGAGTCTGTCACGGAGAGCTCTCTTGGTGGAAACTATTCCTCAATGTCCCTCATGGATGACATTGATTACTTGTTGTCGCAGACTCTCAGGAATAACAATTTGTGTACCTTGCAGGATGAGGCTTCTTGAGTCACTGAAAGTTCATCTCTTACAGTTTTGCACTTCAAATACTCACTGTCGTTAGTGAAAGGTCTAGAGTGCTGGTTCCACAATTGATGAGCAATAATGTCTTTTAATCTTAACATGTCAGTATCTTGGCTCCTGGCAGTGACAATTTGTTCTAAAGACATGGCAGCTGGAGTGCTCGATTTCACAATAAATTGTATGTAGGCATCCGCTGTCTTAGATGGGATGCCAGGGCACTGTAATAAATACGACAGAGCCACCCAATAATCCCCTCGGGACTGGGTATAATCAATAACAAAATCACATTGTCCCTAGAGGAAACATTTGTAAAACATTTATAATTTGTATTATTGTCACATTCATGATCATTTAGTTTATATACACTGGGAATATATGCACATATACCAGAATGCATCAAAGCACGGTATATTTTATTCCACTTATAATATCACTTGATACCTGGCAACAAACATACTACTGAGGTTCATACATTAGTTGGCAGTAGTATTCAAAACACCTTTTGCTTAGGTTATGGGTAATCAAAACACCATGTTGATGGAAATTAAACGCAGCATCTCATCATATTTACAATCTGTGTAATCAACAAATAAGCAAATCGGTGCTGGGCGTCGACTCTTCGGTCCCCCGTTGGTCTACAAGATCCGTGGGACCATCTTCAGAATGGAAGAGTTGCACATATACATTTTTCGCTTTCAGAAGAGGAGACTTATCCTATGGTGTTAAATATATAAACAGCGAGTTTGTCTAGCAAATTAGACATCTCATCACGTAAAAAACAAGACAACAGTCGCTTGTATGCGGAGCCAGCCACGCTTGGTCCGAGGACTCCCGACTTGTGAGTTCGAACTCACAAGTCGGGCGTCCTCGGACCACTCGTGCTCACTTATTCTCAGAAAATACACGGGATGGCGATTAGGAAGTTTGAATAAGTATTTATTGGTCCAGCGTCGGTCTTGTGTAAAACATATTTGCTGCGGCAATCAGCAGACAGAAGCATACAAAAGAGGTTGCTAGTATCAGTATAGTAAATAGTAGATACATAGTGCTAATAAGATGAACAAAAGCAGTTCAGATAAAAACAGTAGCACTTGCATATTCCAAAAATGCGCGCCCTAAGTAATTTGCCTAAATGTACCTAGCCTAGATCTGTATGTGTAGCATGTATATGGGTATATGTATGTACGTAGCCAAGAAACCCATAGGGAACAACCACTTGATGGTTGAGAATTAAGGACCCTGTCTCCGTTTCAAGGATGACACCCCGCAAGGGATGTCAGCCGTTGCGTGTCGAAGTTTCAGCATGCAAGACCTATGTCAGCTTGGAAGGAATTCTCCTTTAATTTGCAGGGGCGTTATAAGGGTCTTACATACTATAGTGGTCACTGCAGGGTTTCTTGTAGAATCGGTATGTTTTGAAATCAATCATAATTTTTAAAAAAACAATCATAAATGATTTTCCAAACAAATGTGACCATGCACAGCTGGCTGTTGGCCAAGGATGAAAAAAGTGGTGACCCTTATATAGAATAATAATACCGTGCCCGAGGACATGTTTATGAACGTCAGGGACAGGGATTATGATAGAATACTGAGAGCCTGGTGTCGAAGAGACAGGAGCAAGCTACTAGGTAAAAGGTCACCTGTTTAGAATCGTTATTGTCGTGTGGATGGAACAAATGTATGTAAAAAAGGGTATACATGACAGGACTAGCCTAAAAGACATGACACTTCCACCACATTTTTCTTGTATTTCGTCATGGCTACAAAGCATCCTCGACTACTTAAGGGCATTGAAGGAGCCTATGTGTATACTTCTGTCTTTGAGTTACTAAGTTGTGGTAACGGACAAAGTTCTTTATACATCTCCTTAGGCATGATATTTATCAACACACCACCATCAATTATAATTGGTATCGAACACTCATTTAATTTTTTGAATTATCTTCGGACAATGTTTGAATGTGTTTGGTGCTTCTTCATGTCAATTTTCTTCACTTTGAGTTTTTTCTCACATTTGACCAGTCCCACATGTGTATGCCTTTCTGAGGTAGACATCAACATCGCAAAATTATCATGGTCACTTTCACTGGAAAAGGACACTGAACAACTCGTTATCGATGATTTAGACAACAATCGACTTAGTTTGGTGTCAATTTTCCTAAGTTGGTGTGACCACTTGACCTAGTAGTAGGGCACCAAACGCCATCCATTTAATCTTCACACTGTGACGCGCTTACTTTTCTCTTCTCGCTGCAATCCATCACAAAATGGTTTACTTTACATAGTCGAAGCATATTTGTACAATGGTGGGACATTTACCTTAGTGTGGAAATGACAATCCACATCGGTAACACGTTACATTCTTCTGTGGCGACATCGTCTTGTGTCCCACAGCGTTGTACCTTGGCTTACTTTTCATGCTCATGACTGACTGTCTTTGGGTGCCTCCGGCCTCCATGTTAGTCGCTTGACGATCAGCACGCTCTTCAGCGCAAGCAGCCTTGAGAACGTGTTTTAAGCTCCAAGTTCCCATCAGCATTCGTCATCAAAAGGAATCTGATAGACATCCATCGATTACTCTGAGGGGGGGAGCTTCCTCATCACTAAACTCATTGAATTTACAATGCTTCACCAGAATATCCAGTCTCTCCACAAACTCATCTATGGTCTCACCTGGTCTCTCATGCTCTTGTCTGAATATGTTGCTTTCATAATCCACATTTGGCACTGGATTAAACATTAAAAGCTGTTTTAATTTGATCGTAAGTCACTTCACCTCCTGATGGTATCTTTTTCTTGGCTTCTTTCATACTTCACCAGTCATGTTGATCATATACATTATAATCATTTTCATCTAACAAATATATGAAGCCTTCAAAAGTCTTTAACCATGCTCTCCATCTATTGCCAATTTTGTGTTTTTTGGCAGTATCAAATGCAGTGGAGGTTTTAAGAATGCAGCAAACGCATACACATTGGTGGATAGCAGTGATCTCTCAGGCGCTTCTTGTGGAACTTGATTCCGGAGACCTTCTATAGCACCCTGTGACATGCTGACGGGGCGGCGTCAGACCTCACTTGTGCCACTAGGATCTTGCCCTTAATTGGCACCCTCTGTTTGATGGCTGCCTAGGGAGTTGTTCTGGGCCCATGTGCGGCAGCTTTGGTGGTGTGGCTTCTTCGTTGTAGCCGCTCCACAAGTACTACCCCGACCCCCCTTCACTTTGTGGTACGAAAATTTGTTATTGGCTTCGGTAAGTAGATGAACCTGATGTACTACTAGTGCATGAAAGTAGATAACATTATGATTGTTTTCCAGCGTTGTTCTTAAATGTCTCTTCACAAACACCTGGTTAACCTCTGCTTCATAACACATGCATTTCAGTTTGATATGTACAGAGCTACTGTTGTGTGCTGCTTTCGTGACCTAGTTCTATTCATCTTTAGGGTTCTTATTCAGTTTAGCGTAATGCATTAATGTGCGTAATGGCCCAGTACCTTTTATTCGAGCCCATTTCATTCAGTTCCTGGCCACCAACATGTAAACTTTCAATGTCACTTTCTTTATCTTCAAGCATTTACACAAGCTGGCGTTGCACTGAGACTCCACCTGTGCCAGCATCTATTCTACACTTTGACGGCGGCCCAAGTGGCACGCACGAGCAGTTTGCTGGACCAAGGCAAACTCTGGAAGAGCACTTTCAGTGTATGAACTTCGGATCACCCATCTCATCGCCAGCTGTAGCATCCTGCCAGCCTAGGCACTCGCCAGTAAGAAAGCCATACATGAAGAGTCATTTTATACGTTGTTAATCTGCTGTGTGTCAGGACTCAACATTCTAAGCCTCCCTTTGACTCATCCCTCCAATGCTTACGTCACAGGACTATAGGTTAAAGTGGGAAACAAAAGAGTTCCAGCGTTCTTTTATTACAAGACACTACACCAGGGAGGGTGCGGAGTCTGTGTATCTAGACATCAGTGTGAGTGGGAAGAGTAAACAGTTGTCACTCTTGCTTAGTACCCCAATGAAATTTAATGTATGAAAACCAGCTTTGCCAACCTTCTTCGCTGGGGAAATCCTTTACAAAGTCATATTTCTTGGTGCAATTTTAGGCCTGTGGAGCTATTGCTCTTTCAAGTCAGGATCAAAGTTGAACAGAAAGTTCCAACCGTACAGTCCTCCTGCTAATGTACGTACACTCACAAAACCTACCTATCCTAAGAAATTGTTATTTGGCAGATGAGTTTAAACTGTTTGTAAGAGCTTACAATAGACAAACCAGCTTAGTGAAAGGATGAACCAACAATACAAATAGATGGATTCAGGAATGTAAATAAAATCAAGACAGTCTTACACATAACTACGGGTTATGATTGCCCATCCCTCAAGCCTCAGCCTCCAAGCCTGTCAAGGTGACATGTCATGTTAGACATCCCTGTTCAACGCCTGTCTTCCTCACACAAAGTCTTGTTTCATGTTCCTCTTACTGTATTACACTATTCTCAGATTTTGCCTGAAATATCTAAAGCAAAAATGTGTGTGGTTTCCACTGCTTCAGCATGTGCCTACATCGTGGGGTGAATTCCCTTTCGCAGGTCCCATAGCTGACTGCAGGGAGTACGTGGTCAGGCCAAACACTGAATATGTTTTATGACAAATAGCAGTGGTGTTATTTCGCATTCTGTGATCGCTATTAAACGACAACAAATCTTAGGGACGATCCACCAGACCTGAACGGACTGGCCATTTTTTACCACTACCACGTCCTGTAGAGGTCCCAGGAAGCAGAGTACCACGTCCCCTGGTGAGCTCCCACTGTGCTTCCTTGATAGTGAATCTGCATGCAGCATCCACTCTCCTGCGTGAGGAATGCCGCGTGGATTCCATGTGCACTGAACAGTAGGCTTGCAAGCTCCGTTGTTTAAATTTGGATTTTTAATTACATGATTGATGCTTAAATTAATTAATTCCAAAGTGTATGCTAATTGTTTAATTGGTCGCTTGATCTATATAGATCATTTTTGTGAATTAAAAGAGCTGATTTGCTCAGTTTATTGATTGGATGTGACAATGAATTATATCACATGCTACCCGATTTGCAATTTTCCCAATTAATTCACAAACCTTTGGTTGCAACGCTCCTTATTGAGAGCCTCTGCTTCATGTGATCTGCCCCGTACTGTCACAGCCTGAAGATATTGATTACGTAAAGCAGGCAATAATGACACATTAATATTCATGTCAACTGTAAATTTGCTAAGTAGATGGTGGGCCCCTACGTACTCCAAATCTCGTTTGTCACTATACATTTTGCACTACTTACATATATTGATAAGAGGAACTAAATGCTGTGAAGAATGTATATACCACTGCAAATTGTTTTTAAACTATATACACACATTCACTGGGGAAAAAAGGTTACAGGGACGTTACGTTTAGGCTCCGAGTTCACTCGTACAAAACCAGTGAAATTCAGCAGTTATAGTTAGCGGAGTGAACTAAAACTCACACCCCTGCAATGTACTGCTTATGACCTCACATATTACATTACTCATGACATGGTCAGTGACATCACTGATGACATCTCAAATGACATCTCACAGACAAATGTCTCTGTAAGTAGTAGTTGCGTTTGCAGTGGTGGAGAAAGGGGGCAGGGCCTCCAACCAGCTCTCAGGAACAATGCTGTGTATGACTTACAGGAGGTACGGGGAGGGCTTGTTGGCCCTCAAGTTCCCTCTGGAGTAAAGTGGACTTCATCGCCCAACCTGTAGTATGCCAGGAGCCACGTTTTCAGGGTGGTGGAGAAAGGGGGCATGACCTCCGAAGACCTCATAGCAATCCTGCTGTGTGGGACTTACTGGAGTTAAACGGAGGGATAGTTGGCCCTGATTGAGATTGTGGGCCAACTACCCCTCCTGTTACCGCCTGTAAGTCCCACCCAGCAGGATTAGGGAGAAGGTGTCAGAGTTCACGTCCCCTTTGCCACCACTCTGCAACTGCGCCTCCTGGCACACTACTAGTTAGGGGATTAAGTCCCCTTGGTTCTTGAGGGTATTGGAGGCCAACTAGTTCTCCTGTTACCACCAGTAAGTCCCACACAGCTGGATTGATAAGAGGTTGTCAGAGGTCACACCCCCTTTCTTCACCACTCTGCAAACAAGCCTCCTGGCGCACTGCTGCTTTCACTTTAGTGCTGAGGCCTTCAGGAGGCAAGAGGACATCATCCCCCCACCAGCAGTGTACCGAGAAGCGCATTTGCAGAGTGGTGAAGAAAGTGGGCGTGGCCTCCGACAACTTCTCAGCAATCCTGCTGTGTGGCACTTACTGGAGGTCCAGCCTGTCACCTGTCCATCAACCTATCAATCCTTTTACTCTGCCATCTTTTCACTTATCCATCCACAGATCCATTTATCATTTAACTGAGACATCTTTTCACCTGTTCATCCACCTATCCATTTACTCACTCATTCTTTCATTCATCCATCCATCCTTTTACTCTGCCATCCTTTTACCGGTCTATCCACCTATCCAGTTCACTCCTCCTTGCACACATTCATCCATCTACTGACTCATTCGTCCACCCACGCATTCATACATCCACCCATCCTTCCATTCAACAATCCTTCCTTCTTTTACTTTTCTGTTTACGCATCTTTCATTCTTCCTTGCTCCTGCTTGGCCTTCTAGTGACGCTGTATTCCTTAACAGTGTTAATTATTAGCATTTGTCTGACGAATTGCAGACAAAAAAGGCTTATAACGAACACCACATCGCTGTAACTGCTAACGGGAGGGTTCACAACGCCCCAATATATTTGTGTACATGACACATAACTGGTAACTGTGTATTATGGTGGAATATTGGCATCGAGGGATTCTCATAAACCACATCACTGAATGCTGAGTGGTTTGTAAAAGTCACCAGAACGCCAAGGTGGCAATAGGGTGAGGACCATATGGTTGGAATTTGGTGATTTAGGTTTTGTTTTCTTTTCTTCAACAAGCTGCTCATTAAATAATTAACAATAGTCGGGGCCAGTGGCTTTATATATTTCCCTGGCTGCAGCATTTATTGCAAAATTCTCGTTTTGCTGCTGAATTTCCCACACAATTTCTATAATTAGCAGATTTCATTTAAAATATTGTTTCTAACACAAATGGATGAAAATAATCCTGCCAAGGAATGTGCTGCATAATATGGTCCTCCATGCCACATAATCCAAGTAGCTTGAAAAGCCCCAATGTGGTTTGGGGGCTTATCACGGTGAGTGCTTCAGAACACAATGCACATTTTACATAGAACATCACAGGATTTTCAAAGGGGTACAGACTCAAAAAGTAGGTACAAGATCACAACACAAAGACTGGCTTAAAAAGAGAAGAAGAATTGTGCTCGGAGCCCAATATTCATGGTATCACCTTGGATGTCGTTCACCATAATGAAACTATAAATCAACAAAAGCCTTTTTTTTAACCAAACTTCTGAGTGGACACGCTTCTACACCCATGCTAAAAGGTAAATCTGCTTTGCTCCAAATCATGTCCTAAATCAATGCTAGCAGTAGATTGCAAACCAAAGTCAATGAAAAGATTCTAGGTAGTCTCCAAACCGGAATTTTAATTCCTTAAAATACTCCGGCTTGACTTTAAACATCTTTGATGACAAGAATTCAATTGTGAATTACAAAGAAAACAGCAACAAATGCATTTAAAAAGACGAAGCTCGCTGAAGATCTGGAATGAGAGCAATAGCATTAGCTACTCGTTAGAATAAAAAATGTCCTAGCTATCTTAACGGAAAGTTTAAATTCTATTAAGGACTCGGAGGCAAGGATTATGCTAATCTTTCCTTGCTTTATTTAACAGCAGCCATTTTCAAAACTAACTATGGACGACATTTCCCAAACACCCTCGGGAACACGGTCAGAAAAGAAACAAACAAGGCACCACACGCCCCTTAAGTCCGTTAGCCAATCACATTGCCATGAGCCCAATAGAGTCTCTCCTCCGGTCCCTGTCCACCCTCTTTCAAAGCGCGAGCCATGCCCATCTTCATAAGCCATCAACCTTCTTGTTTCCCAGAATCACCTCCTGGAATGGAAAGGACAATATCAGGGCTTGGCCAAACACCGTAATTCACAATACAAGCGTGAAAGCCAAGAACAAGATACTATCTCAACTCTAGAAATTGAAAGATATGAGCTATCTGAACGTTGCCAAACCACTGAGACAACAATAGAATGAAAAGCAACTGTTACATCACTGAACCATTTGCCAAGAAGGTAAAAAAAACGTCATTACTCCATAACAGATGCAGGCAGACACCGTCTCCGGGAGGGATAATCCTTCACCTCCGAGTCCTTAATAGAATTGAAACTTTCCGTTACAATAGCTAGGAAATTTTTCATTCTATGTCCGGAACGGAGGGGTTCGGATTATGCTAGTTTAAAGCTCACCACCAACTGAGCCATATCAAATATAGGCTTAAAATAAAAGCGTTTGAAGGTAATATCAGAAGACCAATCTGCCGCGTTCATGATATCCTCATGATATCCTCCAACCGAGCCCCCAACGTAAAAACCTTAGAAACCATAGCTGCCCTTGCCGAATGGGCCCGAACTGCTGCAGGCTAATGCCCACTTTTAGCATGATCCATCGCACCCATCGTGCGATCGTTGGAGCGGAAACCGCCTTGTGTGGTTTTTCTAAGAGCAATCAAGAATTGCCTTTCGCCTGGAGGTCGGAACTCCGAGGACATGTCTTCATAAGCTTTCAAGCAACGAACCACACATAACTTGGGGGCATCGGGGAAAGCCGGGAATTCAATGACTCTCGTATGGCATTAAGTCCGTCTTTGGATTGTAAAGGACACACCTGAGGGAGAAAAAACCCTGCCCATAACATCTAGGCCACGCACATCCGACATTCTCCTGCAAGAGACTAGACAGAAAAACATGGCTAATTTTGCGATAACTCCTTCCTTGAAAAATACTCATTATGTTGCCATGACAAAAACAAATTGAGCACTGTATTCACATCCCACAGTTCAGAATAGCGAGGTTCCGGGGGAAGGGACAACTGAAGCCCCCACAAGAGCCGACACACAAAAGGGTGTTTCTCACCAACTGGCTTACCCTGTATTGGCATGTGTCCCGCTGAAATCGCAGATCAAAAAGTATTAAACGAGCGGTAGGCTAAACCTTGCTGTGCCAGACTCGCTAGGAAGTGCACTACGTCCACACCCAGGGGATCACAACCCTATCGCACACACCAACACCATCGTCGCCAAGCTGACTTATAACGTTTGATGGTGCTATCTGCCCAGGCCTTGGACAAATGGTCTTTAGCGTATTCCGAAAGGCCAGGGCGAGATCATCTACCCCTGTAATCCTCCACGCCATGAGTTGCAGGGCTTTGCAGAGCACCATCTGATGAGGAAGGTGCTCCGACTGAGAAGGAGTTCTGGAAAGTGGGGGAGTCGGATTGGAAAATCCCAAGAAAGTTCCAGCAGAACTGGAAACCAGACTTGCTACCTCCAAATTGGTGTGATGAGAACTAAGTTCGCTCCTTGCCTCCTGACCTGGGCCGAGACTCGAATGATCATCGCGAATGGCGGAAATGCATAGGGTTGTTCATGCATCCAGTCCTGAAGGAACGCATCCATGGCAAGCGCCAACGGAACTGGACGCCAACTGAAAAACAGAGGAATCTTATGGTCCAGCCGGGACGCAAACAGGTCCACTGAAAAAGGACCCAAACGATCTTGTATCAGCGAAAAAACATCCAGATGCAGTTTCCAGAGACTGGAGTCACTGAAGTGAAGCGAATGCCAGTCCGCCATCTGATTCTCCCAGCCAGGGAAATATTCGGCTTGTAACGAAATGTGATGGTCCAGGCAAAACTGCCAAGGATGCGTTGCCAGGTCCGACAGCACCATTGACCGGGTGCCCCCGAGGTGGTTGATATACCGGACTGCCGAGACATTGTCCATTTTTAACAGGACACACGACTGCGCTATCTCCTTGGCCCAAAACTTCACTGCAAAAGAGCCTGCTAGAAGCTCCAGACAATTGATATGCAGTGCCTGCTCCTGCTGAGACCAGGAGTCTCCTGTGAAGAAATCTCCAAATCTGGCACCCCAGCCGACCCTGCTGGCATCGGATTAGATGACGAAAACCGGTGCCGACCCAAAATTGCCCTCCCGTTCCAGGCTTCCATGTGAGAGAGCCAACAACGGATTTCTTCCCGTGCCTCCTCCGACAGGGAAACCGGATGGGAGTAAGGGCAACCCTTCCTTAGGTGTTGCGCCTTGAAGCGCTGCGAGGCCCTGTAATGGAGCGGGCCCGGAAAAATCGCCTGGATGGATGCGGACAACAGCCCCACTATGAGGGCTATTTGCCGAAGGGGAATCGTCTGCTTGGTCAGAGCACGCAGCAACTCGTGACGGATCTTGGACAGTTTGCGTGCCGGAAGACTGAGGGTTGCGTCAGGAATATGCTACTTACCAGTATGCATCTGTTCTTGGCATGTAGGGCTGCTGACATTCATATCTGTGCATAGATCGCCGCCTAGTGTTGGGTCCGGATGATTGCACCTTGTTGTCCTGGAAGAGCCTTCGAAGTATCACGAGATAGGTGACTCCTCCCCTGGACTACAGTGCGCATGGGCATCTTCTCCCTCTTCAGATTGTTTTTCGCCATTGTGGCAGAGATGGAGATAGTAAAGTAAGAGATGGCCATGCCAGAGATAACGATGCAGCTGCAACAGGCACCAGGGACGAGGCCGGGCGAAATGAATGTCAGCAGCCCTACATGCCAAGAATAGATACATACTGGTAAGTAGAATATTCAGTTCGAGGCATGTGGGCTGCTGAATTCATGTCTGTGCATAGACTGAATAGCAGTATCTCCGCTAGAGGTGGTTACCTGTGCCAGCTGCAGCAGTTTGAAAAAGAGTTTTGAGGACAGCCTGGCCTACAGCAGCTAGCTGCTTTGCTTGCACGTCTACACAGTAGTGTTTTGTGAAGGTGTGTATGGTAGTCCATGTGTCTGCTCTACATATGTCTTCAAGTGGAATATTCCCTAGGAAAGCCATGGATGCCCCCATTTTCCGCGTAGTGTGTGCTCTCGGGGGGACAGTTAAAGTGCGTTTAGCCTTTTGATAACATATTTGAATGCTTTTAACGATCCATCTGGCAATTCCTGACTTTGATATTGGATTTCCTTTATATTGTGGTGAAAAAGCAACAAATAGTTGCTTTGTTTTCCTAAATGATTTCGTTCTGTCCACATAATAAAGCAGAGCTCTCTTTACATCCAGTGTGTGTAGGGTTCTTTCAGCTACTGACTGTGGATTTTGGACGAACACTGGCAGTTCTATTGATTGATTAATATGGAAGTTGGATATGACCTTTGGCATAAACTTAGGGTTTGTTCTAAGAACTACCCTATTAGCATGTACTTGCATGAAGGGTTCCTGAATTGTTAATGCTTGTAACTCGCTAACTCGCCTGAGTGAGGTAATGGCAATTAGGAATGCCACCTTCCACGTTAAGAATTGCAGTTCGCATGAGTGTAGAGGTTCGAAAGGACTGGGGAAGGTGGGTGTCTTGGAGGGATCACTCTTTTAAGACCCTCCATAAAAGCTTTTAATGCTGGTACTCTAAACAGTGAAAGGTGTTGCCTGTTTTGAAGGTATGCTGCTATAGCCGCTAGGTGTATTCTTATGGAAGAGTACGCTAGGTTGCATCTTTGAAGATGCAGCAGGTAACATACAATGTTCTGTATGGAAGCATCTAAAGGGTTGATTTGGTTATGTTGCAGTAAATAACATCTCTTCCATTTAGCTGCATAGCATGCTCTCGTAGTTGGTTGTCTTGCCTATTTAATGATGTTCATACAGTCTGGAGGCAAGTTAAGGTATCCAAATTCTAAGACTTCAGGAGCCAGATCGCTAGGTTCATCTGATTGGGATCTGGGTGTCTGATTTCTCCATGGTTCTGAGTTAGAAGATGGGGTTGCGAGGCGCAGCCTTTGATGAGGAACTACTGAAAGTTCCAGGAACCTTGTGTACCATGGCTGCCTCGCCCATGTGGGAGCAACTAGAATCAGTGTGAGTGACTGTTGCCGCAGTTTGCGTGCCACCAGCAGAATCAGTGGTGCTGGGGGAAAAGCGTACGCAAATCTGCCTGACCAGTTCATCCATATCGCATTGCCTTGTGACAACGGATGTGGGAACCTGGCGGCAAAGTACTGGCAATTTGAGTTTTCGTTTGTGGCAAACAGGTCTATCTCTGGGTGCCCCCACTGCCTGAAGAATAGTTGGAGAACTTGCGGGTGAATCTCCCATTCGTGTAGTTGCTGGCTGTGTCTGCTGAGCAGGTCTGCAATCTGATTGTCTTTCCCTAGAAGGTGTTCTGCCACGAGAAAGATATCTTTTGGAATTGCCCACTTCCATATGCTCTGTGCTAAGTGGGACAGTTGTGGAAAGTGTGTTCCTCTCTGTTTCCGGATATAGTACATTGCTGTCATGTTGTCCGTCCGGATCAACACAGTCTTGCTGTACAATCATTTTTGGAATGCTTTTAGGGCTAGGAATATCGCGAGCAACTCTAGTTGGTTGATATGCAGTTTCTTTTGTTTGTTTGTCCAGAGCCCTTGTACTGTGTAGTGAAGAAGGTGGGCTCCCCAGCCTGTCAGTGATGCGTCCGCTATTAGTACTAGTTGTGGAATCAGCTCTTGAAACAGTCGCCCCTTGGAAAGGTTTTGTGGGTTCCACCACTGCAGAGAGTTGTGAGCGCGACTGTCTACCAACACTAGGTCTTTTAGTTGTCCTTGAGCCTGGTTCCACTGCCGTGCTATGGACGCATTTTAAGTCTGGCATGGGGGACAATGAATATGCATGAGGTCATCATGCCTATGAGTTGCATGAAGAGACTCGAGCTGGAAGAGAGTGTTGTGGCAGAAATTTGCGAATGAGTATCTGCATGCTGGCTATCCTCGCTGAGTTTGTGTATGCCTTTGCCACTGAGGTATCTATAGTCGCTCCCAGATATTGTTGTATGTGGGATGGTTGTAGATGCGATTTGTTATGTTATATAAAAATGTATAACACGTGCAATTACTCTTGAGTATCCTGGCGCGATATGGTTTCAGAACTGTGGCTAGAGAGAGTGTTAATAGGCTTGCTTGAAAAGGTGAGTTTTAAGAAGCTTCTTAAAGCACCGGAAATCCTGAGTGTGGCCCAACACAGCAGGGAGGGTATTCCAAAGAGTGACTGTTTTGACTGAAAAAGACTGGCCGCCCATCCTGGAGCGACGAAAGTGGGGGATGGCCATCAGTCGATGAGATGCAGAGCTTAATGCTCGGCGAGGAGTATAGAAGGCCACCCTTTTCCTGATGTAAGGAGAGCCTGAATCATGTAAAGCTCTATGCGCTAAAATAAGAGCCTTGAAATACATTCGCTGGACCACAGGCCGTTTGGGTAGTTTTGGGTAGTTTATGGAAAACCCAAGGCTGTGTAGCAGCTGGAGTGTTTGAGACGCGTCTCTTGCACACTGTTGGTACGATTTTGCTTGTATGAGCCAATCGTCTAGGTACGGGAACACATGGATGCCTCCTGAGATGTGCAGCTACTGTGGCTAAGCATTTTGTAAACACTCTTGGAGCAGTGGTCACCCCGAAGGGGAGAACCTTGAATTGGTAGTGTTGACCTTCTATGTTGAACTTGAGAAATTTCCTGTGAGCTGGATGGATGGGTCCTATGTTGCCAGGACGTCTCCTTGCTGTAGTGTGATCATTTGTACAAACAATGTAAATCTTCTGGAAAATTTGATGAAATTTATAGTGAGTGAAAAAATGATGCAGCTGTATATTATTTTTTTGTACAGTTATCTTGTTCACCATTGAAGATTTGTACATAATGAATCCCTGTTTTTAAAGATTTTATAAATTCTTTTTATTGTTATGATCAGAAATGAATGTATAGCATACTTTTATGATTTTAAAATAATCGAATAAAGTGTTTTTGACTCTGACTCTGACTCTGTAGTGTGATCATATGGAAGTGCTCCGACAGTATGTATTGATTTAGGGGTCTGAGGTCCAATATTGGTCTGAGGGAACCGTCCTTCTTGGGAATAAGGAAGTATAGGGATTATACCCCTGTCCCTTTGTGTTGGAAAGGGACTGGCTCTATGGCCCCATTTTCCAGCATGCATTTCACCTCTTGTTGTGGCAGGGTGATGTGTTCTCTGGACATAGGATGGTGTCTGGGTGGTATGTTTGGTGGGGTAGAAGTGAGTTCTAGGCGATAACCATACTGGATAATTTGTCCACCTACCTGTCCGTAGTAATTGCGTTCCAGACAGGTAGGAATTGTTGGAGTCTGCCTCCGACCGATGTTAGGTGGTCTGGAGGTAGCGTGATGAAGTCACTGTTTTGTGGCAGTGGAGGCTCTGGTGTTATTGCCTCCACATCCTCTTCCCTTGTTATTATTGCCCCTATAACCTCCTCTGTTGGAGATTTTGTTAAAGGAACCTTGTGTGTTGCCTTTGTATGAAGAGGAGGTCTGTGAAGTATTGCCTCGTGTAGCTGCTCTGCATGAGGAGCGACGAAAGGAACCTCTGTGTTGCTGAAACTGCAATGCACCCATTGATTTTGCAGTTTCTGTGTCTTTTTTCATTTTATCTAAAATGGTGTCGACTGCGGGGCCAAAAAGGAAGTCTTGATTGACTGGCTGGTTAAGAATGGTGGACTGCACCTTGTTCTTAAAGCCCGAATTATGCAGCCATGCATGTCGTCGTAGTAAAACGCTAGTGTTAATAGATCTGGCTGCAGTGTCGGCTGCGTCAAGCGCACATTTGATGGAGGCGTTTGTAATGAATTTTCCCTCCTGTATGAGGTCATTAGCTTGGGCTTTAAAAGGTTCAGGCAGGTGTTGCATTAAGCTCTCGAGCTGGTCATAGTGCGCCCTGTCGTAACGAGCTAACAGAGCTTGTGTATTCGCAATTCTCCATGAATTGGAGGCCTGTGATGCTACCCTTTTACCTGAGGCTTCTAGTATTTTTGACTCCTTATCAGGAGGAGGAGCCTCCCCTGTTGTCTGTGAGTTGGCTCTTTTGCTTGCATTAGCCACTACCAGTGAGTCTAATGGTAACTGACCTCTGATGTACGTAGGGTCTGTAGGGGCTGCTTTATACTTCTCCTCAATCCTGGGATTGATTACGCGTGCCCTGGCTGTATCTTTGAATATATCAGGCGCATGTTTTAACACTCCCTTTAGCATAGGAAGTGTTCTGACGCTTTTCTCTGAAGTAGGGAAGGTGTCAAATAAGAGGTCTTCTTCTACAGGGTCATTGTGCATGTCTACGTTGTGGTACTGCGCTGCCCTGTCTATTAGTTGGTTGAAGACAATGGTGTCGTCAGTAGGTGACGGCTTAGTTGGGTATGAGAAGACGTCAGGGATGGGATGGGATGGGTGTCATATGGGTCAGTTGGCTCAACCCATGGTTCATCTTGAGGGTTAGGATCCTCTGGATAATCATAATCATGCTGTGGATCCTCCCCTGTGTAAGGCCTGGAATGCTCTACCTTTTCATCTGAGAGCCATCCAGAACCTTAATATATTCCGCAAACAACTGAAAACTCATCTCTTCACATCTGTCTGCTAATTACTCCTCTGTCCCTTTTATGTGCACTGTAGGTTTACGACTTCCCCAGCGCTTGGACGCCCATGGGCAACAACTGCGCTCTATAAATCCCCAAGTTTACAAGTTTTCCCTCATTGTCTCCATAGTGAGAAGGAGAGTAAGGAGCAAAAGGTGTAGTAGGCATAGTGGGATAGAAAGGAATGAAGGGTCTAGAGGGAGAATTCCCAAAGTCCTTCTTCTTTAGTGGAATGGGGGAATGAGAGTCCGTGTCCAGTGGCCTCTTCTTCCTGTGCAGGATTGTGACTTTACCAGTCTCAGGATTAATATATATTTTTGCCTGGTCGTCTGATGGATCTGGATGGAAGAGTTCTTCCTCCACTGTCTTTGGTTGTGTTTTTGACTTTTTTGGCTTTGGGTCGATAACATCTTCTGTTTCGACGACTTTTGGTGCCTTATTGCTCTTCTTCGGCTTGGGCCCTTTGTTCGGGTCGACGAGTGGTTTTGGGTCGACTGGTCTTTCGGTTAGACACGTTTTTTGTGCTCGATAGGTTTTTTCGGTTGACTGTCCTTTGCCGAGTCAATGGTTTTTTTGGGGATCGACTGGTGTTTTTGGAGCGCTTGTCTTTGGTTCAATAGCCTTCTCCGGCCGGGTTACAGGCTTCGATACGGCACCCTTTCCGTCGGCGACCTTCTTCGGTTCGGCGACTTTCGGCACAGCTGGCTTTTTTGGGTCGACGGCCTTCTTCGGGTCGGCGCCCTTCGGCTCGGTGTCGCCCTTCGGCTTGACGGCCTTCTTCGGGTCGATGCCTTTAGGCTGTACGGCCTTCTTCGGGTCGACGGTTTTCTTTGGCTCAACGCTTTTATGCTGTACAGCATTCTTCGGGTCGACGCCCTTCGTGTCGACGACCTTTTTGGGCTCTGGAACCTTCTTTGGGATCACGTTACTTGGCCCTGGGATCTCTGAAGGCTTAGATTTCGGTTTCGGAGCCGAGCCGGACGGCGGGGCTGGCGAATGTATTCCCGGATCTTGGCTAAGGCCTTTTGGCGATGTCGCGACCGGAGCCTTCGGTAACGGGGTAATCGGTGTCGGGGGCAGTGTACTCACGATTTGCCCCGGTGGGATCTCGTCGTCTGAGTCCGAGTAGTCCTCGACTGTGACTATCTCTAGGTCCGAATCTGGAGCTTCTGGGTAGCTAGGGACCATGGGTATCAAGTATTTTTAAGGAACCAAGAGGTCCTCAGCATAAAGGAATTCATGCAAAAATATTATATAGACCATAATAGGCTACTATATATTTCTGTCCCTTGTCCAGCCGGACAGGAAATTTAATAACCAAAGTAAATCGTAAAGGGTAAAGGTACATTTTAGCAACAAAGCATTATAATACAGTAGGGCACAGTCCTGTACCGTACAAGGGAGGAGAAAGTGAAAAAGTAATAAAGTGAAAGAATTTCAGGCAAACAGGGTGAGCTAACAGGGCACTGTTTTGAGTCAAAATTATCAGTGTGTCCTGGAGTAACACATACATACAGTGATATAAAAAGGTAAAACGTATGTCTACTCAAAGGAGTCGACGTTTCGATCCCGTGCTCAGGTTATATAGGGATCATCTTCAGGACTTAAAAAGTTATTTTTGCCTGATTGGAAATTAAACGCCTCCAATGGGGGTAATAAGGTGGAGGAAGGGGAGGATGGTTTCCGTGTTAGCTGGGTAGCGCAGAACCGAAGGCTTAGGCAGGTGGGAGCCTTACGATGAGCTTTCAGCTGGCGTGACCGGGCAGGAAAGAATTAAAGCTTTGTAGAAGCTTCCATTGCCATGTCTTGACGTCCAGGAGATCGGACAAGTGGAATTATTTAGGTTCCATCCACTGTTCACTTCCGTCTGGCACAGCGTCAGTCGGATGGAGGGCAAGTGTTCTAGCTCCATGCGAGCGTCCCTTAGCAAGTATTGGCATGCATGTCCGGCTCTTTGTCCGTGTCAGCCTGGTCGTCATCCCCTTGAGACGGGCTAACCGGGGCACTGGTGGTGCTCCTCCATAGGAGCCATTACCTCCTCAACTGTCTGGTAGATAAAATCGTCTACCGTATTATAAAAATCATCGTCCCAGGGCAGTTGGGCTAGGGGAGCCTCCTCCCACTGCATGTCGGCCTGGTTAGACATGCCCATACAGCTAAGAAGTGCAACTAAGGTCTCCAAACACAACCTTGCACCAAATCTAGGGTCTCTGCTGTTGAGGACTGCTTAATAGTGCTGGGGACCAGTGCATTGTAAAGGGCAGAGCCCAAATTAGAAGTAGGAGGGGGTACCACCCTTCAGGGATACCGCCTGCACCAAACTAACCCACTCGGGCGTTTTGGAAATATATATATATATAAAAAGAGAGTAGTCCTTAGGGAACTAACTCTTCTATTTCCATTGTACCTGTAGTCTGACCTGCATTGGTAGAATGTATTTAAACGTGTTTCAGGTGATTACCTGTGTCATGTGATCAAGCGCTCTGTGAAGCGCGAAACGCGTCGTGATGACTAGGGGAATACCTCTGGCTGAATAAATCATCTTTGCACAGAATTTTGGGTTCGAGTCCGTTTTTGGCAGCTGGCTGAGAGCTCTGCGCTACACCGGATTATTCCTGGAATGTGAAAGCCGTTTCCTTCTCTTGACGGCTTTTCGACGAACCCCCTCTCAACTAAAGGGCCGCAGTGAGATCAAGAGGACTGTTTTCTTTTGGAAACCACCAAGGATCTCCGGAAGGAGAAGGACTGCGGAACCCCCCTGACCAATTGAATCTACACGGAACACCGGAAGACGAACCGGGACGCGGCTGTATCGGAGGAAACAGCAGGGTTCTGTTGAACGTCTGAGGTACGTGTCAAAGATTGCCAGGTCATATATACAGGGGGTGAGAGGTTGTGCAAGGCTCACACACAAACCGGGGAACTAAAGACCTTCTGAAAACCCGTCGTGTGTATATTTAAAGCCCCAATTGTATCAGCGTAATAATTGGAGAATTCCCGTCATGTCATCTGACACAGTCCAAGAAAGAGAAAGTGCAGCTTTAAAAATGTTCGATGAAAAACAATCGGAACCGCCAAAGGAGAGTGCTGCTGCAAATGCAAACAAAGAATCGAGCAGTTCCATCAAAGATAAATTTAAGCTCTTGGAGAAAAAAAGCCGCGCTGAACAGAGCAAATGGTGGGAGGCGCGCTCATTAAAAATGTATCTAGATGTAAATCGAGTGCCTCGTGGGTTGCGCATCCTTTTAGCACCCACGTATGACAAACCGAACCCCAATCTAATGCGTGAATGGGCTGACTGCAACCTTGAAAACTCCAAGAGACTTATGGTAATTCTAGTCAAACACGCAGAATTGGACAGAACCGAACTGCTGGAGGAAATAAACAAAATTAATGAAGAGATTGAAGCCCTTAATGATGTGGATGAAGCAACTAAACTAAGAAAGGAAATGTGCATCAGATTAAAAAAAGAGGAAGACATCATCAAGAATCGCAAAACATACAAATTCTTTAGAGACAAGACTGATTATGAGACAGGCCAAATTTTTACTTTCTCTAGAAAATATGAGGCCCTAAGAAAAAACAAACAAGCAAACAAACAAGGGGCCACTGCTACTAAGAAAACGAGTACTATCACTGAAAAAAATGCTACTGGATCATCCATGTCAGAGGACAGTTCCAATCCTGACAGTGACCAGGAGAAGGATGAACAGGCAAGGGCAGCGGGACCCAAAAACACATTGGATGATGAGCTGGCCCTTTTTTGCGAGGACAGAAGACAAACCTTGCGACCTCGGACAAGACAACAACATTACGCCGCGCAAAAAACATCAAACGACGAGAGCGGAGAAAAGCAAACAAACACAGGCGCAAACTGGAAAAACAAAAACAAAAAGAGAGGAGGGTGGAACAAAAAGTAATCGCTCCCATGGATGTTGATAAAACCATTGTCAACCTCGCGGGTATAGAACTCAGTGAAAAAGAGAAAGAAATCTTGAGCCTGGGCCTAACCTATTGTCCAAAAAGGGACTTTAATTATGTCAATACAAGATTGGATGTCTATAAAAGCACTAGAAAACTCAAACTCAAAAAATATTTCACTATGAATAAATCTGGAAATGCACAAACAACTTTGCCAACAAATGAAGATAATGGCGCCAGCCAGGCAACAGTGGCACTAATGGGAGAATTGGCCGAAATGTGGGGGTCAAGTACACCCCACGACAGTGAACAAGATGTATCTTTGACTGGCAGTGATAGTCTTAATGTACCCATGGACCAACGGATAAAGAAACCTCTAACCAGCTTTAGGGCCAAATCTACATATACTCCCATCATGCTCAAAGATTCAATAGATCTATTTCATGAACAAGTCACCAACCAATTGAAAGATCTGAATACCAAAATACACAGAGGCAGACATAAATACAACAAAGAAATAGCGGACTACAGGGCCCTGATCTCCAAACTACAGAGCAATCGGAACGTAATCATCAGAGCGTCAGATAAGGGTGGGAACATCGTGTTGCTCCAGAGAGAAATGTATGTGAATGAAGCACTTCTACAACTTAATGACAGAATGTGTTATACCAGATTTTCCAGTGCAGAACTCAAAAATATGTACTCAAACTGCTATAAAAACCTTTCTAAATGGAAATCAAAGGGCCTTATCACCAACCAGGAGCACAAATTCCTACTAAATGATTACCCTGTGGTACCGACTATATACTTTCTGCCCAAGCTTCATAAAAACCCCACAAATCCCCCGGGACGTCCTATTATTTCAGCTAGGAACAGCTGTTTGGAACATATGTCCCAGTATGTAGATTTTTTCCTGCAGGGGGAGGTCAAAAAACTCCCATCATACGTCAGCGACACGAGTGATTTTTTGAACAAGATAAAGAATATTCAGTGGCAGGAAAACTACATACTCATCGCTCTGGACGTCTGCTCGCTGTATACCAGCATCGTACATACAGATGGACTAAATGCTCTAGACTACTATTTGCAGAGATCCTTACCCAACATGCCTGAACATAGGATGATGTTGTTAGAAATGGTTAGAATGTGTTTGAATAACAACGTCTTTATGTTTAATAATCTGATGTACAGGCAGTTGCGGGGTGTGGCCATGGGGGCCAGCTTCTCCCCCAGCTATGCATGTCTCCACATGGGCTGGTGGGAGGAGATGGTCCTCATGGTCTCACACTCAACAACTATGCGGACTCAGGTAGTTACCTGGCTACGCTTTATTGATGATCTCTTTGTGATCTGGAAGGGGGATATGTCATCAGCAGAAAATTTTATCTCTGACCTTAACGACAACAACCTAAACCTCCAGTTCACAGCCACACTGAGCAAATCTTCCATTACATTCCTTGATACTGAGGTGTTTATAGAACAGGGCAAGATAGAGACAAGATTACACCGCAAGACAACAGCCGGTAACTCTACTCTTCACGCTACCAGCTCTCACATTAAGCACCTCATAAATAGCATTCCATACGGCGAAATGCTACGCCTTAAAAGGATACACAGCAGGCAAACAGATCTAGATCTGGCACAAAGGGATAGCAAAATAAGATTCTTAGCCAGGGGGTATTCGCCCAAAATCATAGATGCCGCAATCTTGAAAGCTAATCAGAAAGATAGATCTCTACTATTGGCTGGTAGCTCATCTTTAACAACAGCTCTTGAGGATACTACCATTACAAATTGTGAATTCAGATTCATTGTGCAGTACAACACCCAACACAAGGAGATAGCTAAAATCATCAGCAAGAACTGGCCATTGGTCCTGAGTGACCCAGTGATAGGGAGGGATCTCCCTAAGAGGCCCAGCATAACTTACAGCAGAGGGCAGTCGATGAGGGATGAACTGGTCAAAACCAGCCCTGAGGTACTGGAAGCATCAACCTGGTACTTAACCCATGCAGGCTTTTACAATTGCAAAGTCTGCAAAGCATGCCAACAAGCTATCAACAAAAAGAGCTACCATTCCCCTTTTGATAGCAGGGAACACAAAATCACCAAATTATTGACATGTAAGACGGAATTTGCCGTCTACGTGTTGATATGTCCCTGCAATCTGCTGTACGTTGGGAGCACCAAGCTCCCAGTACACAAAAGAATTCTGCAGCACCTTCGGGCAATTGGGAACCAGGATAATACTTACCCTGTAGCGAGGCATTTTAAGTCAAAACACAACTCCAGAAGTAGTGACCTCAGATACTATGTGATTGATTGTGTACAGGCCAGTAGGAGAGGAGGCAACAGAGAAGACAAACTACGCCGCCTCGAGACACAATATATCATTGAGCTTAACACCAAGCATCCCTCAGGCTTAAATATCACAGAGGATTTATACACCTGCCTATAACAAAATTTACTCTAGTGCTGTATGGGCCTCCTCAACATAGAGAAATATTTTAGACTATTTATGTCCTTTTGTACTTTTTTACCATACCTATCAATTAGTATTTATATGAAGATTTTTAGACATGTGACTCATATTCATTTATTCTAGCCTTTTATATATAAAAAAACAACCACTCTGAGGTTTTTTATAGGTTCTTTTATGAATTATGTATGGTTTTATGTCGTCTAAATCCCTGGGCTATTTTTGGTATAATGTATAAATGGTCTTACATGAATGGTTTTTATATTTTCTCTAGTACTGTACATAATGATAATGTTATTACTGGTAGGACGATATGCACTTGGATAACAACATGTATTTTACAGAGATTATTTTTCTATACCTATTGTGCAATATCGTTTCAATTAATTGAGAATATTTCCTCAGACACCTGGAAGCTTTTCCAGTTATCTTGCATTTGCACCTTACAAACACTCTCCATGACTTTTCAGTTTGCATTTATCAGTTGACAATGTATGATCATGTGGGGCTCCACATGGGTAATTGTCATAACAGCATGGTTCCTATGATAACAGTATTTTACTGATATTATCACTAGAACTTAAACATCAAAGAAAGCCGCACTTCAACCGACAATGAATTTTAATTGCTTTTTTTGTCTTAAATCACAAACACTTTTGGTTCAACTCACTTTTTATTTACTATCACCAAGCACTTATTTTTCACGTTTTTATCATGTCTGCAGTTGGTCATTTAAATGTTAATGTTGAAATATAGTCCATTATGCTACAATTTTTGAATGCATTAGCAGATATTAGAGCAAAAAGAGAGTAGTCCTTAGGGAACTAACTCTTCTATTTCCATTGTACCTGTAGTCTGACCTGCATTGGTAGAATGTATTTAAACGTGTTTCAGGTGATTACCTGTGTCATGTGATCAAGCGCTCTGTGAAGCGCGAAACGCGTCGTGATGACTAGGGGAATACCTCTGGCTGAATAAATCATCTTTGCACAGAATTTTGGGTTCGAGTCCGTTTTTGGCAGCTGGCTGAGAGCTCTGCGCTACACCGGATTATTCCTGGAATATATATATATCTATCTATCTCTCTCCTGGGACCGTGTCCCGCAGGTCTTAACCTGCTGCTGGCCAGTAATACACCCAGAGGGCGTCAGGAAGTGAGCACACACACACACACCGACCCAAGCAGAAGTTTGAGTGTCATATGCCAGCCAAATACAGACCCCAAGGCAGGGCGTTCTGTCTTCAGGCAGCAGGGCAGAGGCAGCGAGCGCGGAGTGATGAGAACCCTTCAACGGCAAACTCGTACTTCGCGCCCAATGCCAACGAGAGGAGGAGATGCTGAAACTCGTGTCCCGCAGCACCCTCTGGCAGCCGGAGGCTGACTGCGCCCTACTGCAGGTTCTGTACGGCATCACGTAGGCCTCACAAGGAACCTGTGAGCCGGCGGGAGGCTGGCGGAAACCTCCAGAACGCTCTACACCACCCACACGAAAAACCCACAGACACCAGCAAAAGGCCTAAGAACAAACCCAAACAACGGCCGGCAGAGTGGGAAGCACCGGGACGAAACCTCAGGTAAATGCACAAACCTGCTACTGGGTAAATGTGAAAAACAAATACCAGTAAAAACAAGTAATACAAGTTTAACTAAAAAACACAGGTGATCATGGGTGCCTGGTGACAACCCACTATCGCGCTAAACAGTCACACAGATTTCAAGCCAATATGAAGAAAATAGAAAACTCATCTCTGGGCTGCGAGCAGCAAAGAAAGAGGAAGGACAGGGACAGGAGTAGAGAATATATCGGGCTCATGGCACTGTGATTGGCTAACGGACTTAAGGGGCGTGTGGTCCCTTGTTTGTTTCTTTTCTGACCAACATGTTCCCGAGGGTGTTTAGGAAATGTGGTCCATAGTTAAAGTTTTGAAAATGGCTGCTGTTAAATGAAGCAAGGAAAGATAAGCATAATCCGAAGGCTCCGGTCCAGACATAGAATTACACAAACACCCCCCTGGTGCCTGAAATAGTCCCAATGGTCTTCCTTCTTTCTAGGTTTCCTAAAGCTTGATTAACTTCAGAAAAGAATGCATTTTTAGGCAGCAAATAGAGTGGCTTTTTATTAATGGATGGTCACTAATAAAAACACTTATAAAATCATCAGGCCTAATCGAACCAACTGCACAGAGCGCTGCACAACAATTAATATCTGGGCAGTATCATAGTGATCATGCAGAATTCATATATTTGGTTGGAATAGCTGACGTGTCTGAGAGACTCACTCTAAGAGAAGGACACAAAAACAGAGGCCAAGAGAAAAGTCATCACCTGCTTGTCAAACGATGAGTGATGGGTATCAGGCCAGGCACCACTGTCAGGCAATCAAGGAACCAAAAACAGACAACCGGGGCTCAGGGGATGGGCATCTCTGTCTGAAAGGCCCAGGATTACTCTCTGGATGCAAGAAATTAGCCCAGGAGGAAAGCGGTGACCTGAAATTATGAATGTATCTGCGCGATAGTATGGCTTGCATATGTATGTAGTGCCTTGCAGACGGGTAGCAATCTACTACTCAGACGAGGGCCACAGTTAGTTTGTAGTGTTAGTTGAAAGTTTTAGCATCAGTTTGATATTTTGCAACATATTTTGAATTAATAAACAGATTCTAAGTACTGCAGTTTCTAGTACAGAGGACAGGTAATTCTTGATACAGGTGGATAGGTTATGAATCAATTTGCATAACATTTTCTGTGAGTAAAAGGAGTATTATTCTATTGTTTCATTGTACCCGGACATTATGTCATTAGCGACAAGAGTGTTCCTACAGAATGCAGCTATACATCTTTTGGATCATGCTTATACAAGCCAGGTCCGTGCGTCTGGTGGGATGTGCATAGAAGATTTAGAGAGGAACGACAGAGTACTAGACAGAAGGAGACAAATAAACTGAGACAGATTCACTTGGTAAGGGGTTTGAAGCTAGATTTTTTTTCTGGCAGTAGGCAGCCAATGTAGAGCCTTCAGAGCCGATGAGATGCGATCAAGAATCTTTATGTCGCTATCAGAAGGCCCCTCCACCACGGTGGCCAACTTCCGCAGATGCATGACTAGCGTCGCCGACTGGATGAAAGACAACTGCCCAAAACTCAACACAGACAAAACAGAAGTTCTCATCTTCGGGAACAACTCCTCCCCATGGAACGACCTTCTGAACTAGGACCCTTACCCACTCCGAAAGACCATGCCCACAACCTTGGCATCATCCTAGACAGCAAGCTCAGCATGAAAAACCGAATCAATGCAGTATCCTCCGATTGCTTCCTCGCTCTTCGCATGCTTCGTAAGATCATCAAACAGCTCCCTGTCAACACCAGACGAACCGTCACTCAAGCCCTAGCCCCTTGCACACACACTCCCCGCATCCTAACAGCTAGAGCGGTCGACCTTGAAGCTGGGGAACCGGGTTTGAGTCTCAGCAGGGATGCTCAACATCATGTGATCAATTAATTTCCCCGTGCCTAACAAAATGAATGTGCTCGTCTGTAACGCAACAGGTGCACATGTAAAGCGCTCTGATACCTTTGTGTCAAGTTTGCGCTACATAAAACTCCAGGCAAAAAGTAAACCTGCTGAAGACACAGTAGAGGACGCTCCTTCTTCCTTCCTCGCTGCAAAGTTATGGAACAACCTTCCCCTTCACCTCTGCTCCTCATCCTCTCTGATGGAATTCAGGAAGGGCATCAAACCTGGCTGTTCAACTTAACCCTCCATAAGCAGCAGGTTTCCAGAGCCTGGATACCCTCACAGGTGCTTTATAAGTCCTGTTTGAATGATTGAAGGTGTAGAAGTTGTCATGCCTCTGCATTTTGAATTTTTTGAAGCTGGCTCATCGTAGACATTAATGATTCATGGTATAGTTCAATGGCATAGTTCAGGTGTGATGAGATGAGTGGGTGGTTGGTTGGCAAGACCATCTGCTGGAATCCAAGATAAGAGAAGACGTTTCCAAGTGTCCTCACTCTCTAGAAGTGGATTCAGTCAATTGGTTGACTTGTGGGATGAAGGTGAGGGTTAAACTCATGATCATTTATATGTTCCCCCCTTGGGGGAGGAGGTTAGCTGGGTTCCTAGTTCTTCAGGTGATGGTGCGTTGTGATCCTTCCGTTCCTCGAACTTACTTCCCCACATTTTAGGAACTTTTTTGGGAGGAACTGAGTTTCAGGTGACTATCATCCATTATTCAGTGGCTTTGGGCCAGTCATCTAATTTTGAGAGCTGTAGGCCATTTAGTTTATGCAGTTAACCCCTTCGATGCTCATGACGAGCTCAGTTCGTCATGAGGCACGGTTGAGCTGTGCTTATGACGAGCTGAGCTCATCATGAACAATGGGATTTACAGATCACTCAGCACAGGAGGGGAATACCATCAGCAGCGATGGTGTTAAATGATCAGCTGGGAATCAGCAAAGTTGCAGCATGTGAGGTTGAAATAATTGATGAGTTTCAGGTACGGTTTGATGTAGGCACTGAGCAAAAGTGGTAAGATAACTGTTTCTTGCAGAAGTCCTATCTCAATGCTGCATGGTTTAGAGGAATATAGAGAGATGATGTGAAGCTTGATCGGTCTTTAAAGCAGGAGTCCACCCAATCGAAGATATTCCTTTGATACGTATATCATTTAGTCTGCTCAGTATGATTTTGTGATGTACAATGTTGGATGCTGCTGATAGATCCAAGAGAATGAGTCTTGTTACTCCTTTTTTATACACTGTAGTTTAAAGTTTGTACCAAATAGGTTGATTCAGTGCCTTATTTTGCTCGAAGCATATTTGATGGTCAAATAGTAATGAGTTTTCCTCCTGGTGTTTAGAGATCTAGGAGAAGGTGGCCCTTCCTTTCAGTTTTCCAAAGAATGGTATATTGGAAATGGGTCTGTAGTTGTTCAGATGTATGTTTGTATGTGGAATTTCTATGGTCCTAACCTACCCAACAGGCAGCAACGAGCTGTACAGGATCAACGACAAGTATAAAGCCAATGAACAATTAGAGTTAGCTGGTTTGTGCACTGTTAAAGAATTGTGATGTAGTGGTCTTTAAAAAGGTGCATCTTCAACTCTTTCCTGAGTTGGCGTAGTGTAGGGGACTTTCCTGATGGTTACAGGGATGTTATTACAGATTCTGGGTGCATAGATGGAAAAGGCCTACTGCCTTTTTGAGCAGAGTTGATGAGCTTGTGTATAAAATAGGCACGGGTGCTGTTGTGATGGCTTTGAAAATGAAGCAGAAGGTTTTGAAGATTGTGTAGGCTAGCAAGGAGAGCCAATGGATTCCGTCGGGAAGAGAGTGCTGTGATCATATCTCTTAAGGCCCTGGATGAGGATGCCCTTAACGTGTACCAGTGTGGACTCTACTATCAAAAATTGAAACGGATCAAATTTTGAATCTAGAAAGCGATCGTGTTTTAGGAACTGTAAAGTTTTGATGATTTATGTAATTTTATCTTGTTTTTATAATTATGGTTATTTTACATGTATACTTTAAGGTTGTGAAAAACCAAATAAAGAAAATTTGACTCTGGGAGGCCATGGAGGAGAACAGTACCATTATCCAGATGCGCGAATGCAAGGGCTTGAACAGTAGTTTTGAAGTTACGTTCTGGAAGAAACAGTTTCACTTTCTGTAGAAGAAAGAGCTGCTACCAGGCCATCTTTGTTTTTTTGCTATGAGTTGCATGAGTGTAAAGCTGATGTCCTGGGTGTGTCCAAACGACTTGGCAATCAGTGAAAGTTATGGCACAAAGCCATCACGTTTTACATATCAGTGAACCAGGTTTTTGCTATTTCTAGAATTTGGTATAGGTTGAGTTGAGCTTCAGGAAAGCGCTGGACATCCAAGTCCGGATGATGTGCAAGCAGTGTTTGAGACATTGGATGTCAGGTGCAGAGGAGACGTTCCAGTAGAATTCTGTATCACTGGCATATTAGTCTATTTTGATGCCGTTATCTGCGAGAAGAGTACAACGGCTCAATGTAGAGGCTCAAGATGGCAGGAGACGGTATGAAACCCTGGGGGACTCTATAGGTGATAAGGAACTTTTGGGACTGAGAAGTGTCTAGGTAAACAAACTAGTGTTGATTGGAAATGTAGGAAAACCAATGAAGGACCTGAGGAAATCCAAAAAATCTTCATTCTCAGGGGTCTTACTAATATCAATAAAGAACTTGGCACAGAAGCTGAAATATGAAAAAGACATCTTTATTAAACTTAATTAAGTGAGGCCACGTCACACAGAAACCGTAGTAACTGAATGAGGTAGTCTGACGAATACAGAGAACAGAGGCCTTTTCTATGCTTAGGGTTACAAAACTCAGCATAAATGTAAGGGGCAGTCCTAGCTTTTGCAAGCATGCAAAAAACCCAACATTCCTTCTTACACAAGCCGGACAAACCCATAATAAAAGACCACAACCCATATCGTAAACAGGCCATAAAAGAAGGAACAGAAACAGATGAGAAGTAGGATAAGGGGTGTGTATGTGCATACCAAACTTTACAATCTCCTGTGCTCTGATCCTTAATCTTGATCAGCTACTGGGCAAGGAACTGGTCTAACAAGGTCAGCTTCAGGCAACAGGGTCAGTTCACTCAGGTTATCCAGAAGTCAGCTAAAGTCATCGGCCTATGTGAGGGCAACCACAAAATGGCTGCCATGCACAAAATGGAACCCATGGTTCAGAACGAAATCTTCAAATACACAGTGAATCCATCGGTGTAACATGATGAAAACACTTATACTTGCTGAACTCACTGTTTACGGTTCGCTGTTACCAAAATCGTAACAGAACCACGACCTTTATGACCCAGGTTCAGAATTCACGGAACCTCAGACCCTGCTATGGAAACCCATTCAAGACACCAAGGTGCATTAGAGGATTGGATGGCCAACTCTGGTGAAGGCAGCTGGGAAATGCAGCAACATGAAGAGGCAATGGACATTTCCATGTTTGAACAGGAAGACATTGTCTATAATATGTAGGTAGCAGTAGCAGTCTAGGTGTTCCAGCGTGCTCTGTTGGGTCCAAGTTAATATTCATAAGTAGTGCTTATACGTAGGATGCTTTGAGTTATGAATGAAGTGTGCCTGAGGTTAAGTCACTTTTTGAAGACATTCAGTGTTAGGATTGCAACTGATGTTAATAGTAGGATTTTCCTGATCATCTTTAGGGGGTCAAGGGTCTTAGGGTGCACCGGCTGACATATTAGTGCTGGCATTGTGTGTCTTTCAGTTCCTTGAAGGACAGTTGGCACAGGCGTGCGTTTTTCCTCTGATATGCTCACTTTGTGTGGTTGTTGAAACCGCATTTGCTTTCTTTCATTTAACAAGTATTTATCTTGTGCTTTGGCTTTAGATATAAATTATATACAAACTTTGAGGAGTTGATGATGTTGTGCAATCTGAATTGTGAAATTCTGATCATCTGCTGTAGTTCATTTGAGAGACATTTAGCAGTGGTAATTCTGAATGTGTTTTTGGACAGTAGGCTCCTGGATTTGAACCATGAGCACTGAAGGGTACAGATTTGGGGTTGTCTCTTTTTATAGCATAATTCATCCAATTATTGTTCAGTTTTGTTTTTTTCTTGTTTTGAAATTCTCGGGCGATCACCTGGTCATATAAAGTGTTTATCCAGTCACGTAGCTTCTCTGTTGAAGGTGTCAGGTCCATCTGTATATTTATTTGTAAGGTTGGTGTCACACTTCTCCATGCAGCTTTCTTCCATTGTTTGGATGTTGTCATGTGAGACAGGGAGTTGGTTACAGGTTTGGTCAGCATATCACTATTCATTGACAATGAGGTGTGGAAATCGTCGCTTCATGAGACTGGAGCAGTTTCTGTGAGGTTCACTAGCTCTCTGAGTTGGTCCAGAGATGATCAGTGAGCAATTGAAATGTAAGTTATAACGGATAGGGTAGGCCTGCTTGGAGAGACCGTAGACAGAGCTCAATCACTGCTGTGAGTAAATGATTGGTGCCAGTGGATTGTACCACTTGGTCCTAGTTAATTAACAAGCCATTGAAAGATTGGCCACTTGAGCACTTTGCCAAGGGAATAAGTATTACATTTATATATAATCAGCCTAGATCCTCCTAGCTGCTCAGCCAGAGTGAGATGGTATTGGAATGTTGGTGTGACTGTGATGGGTGGAATGTCTGGATGTCTGTGTGGATGAGTGGTGACAATTGAAGATGGGCTGAGCAGCTAGGCAGGCTGCTCCTGGTGGGGCTGGTGTAGGAGATGTAGGAGCTGGTACATGGCTGAACTGAGATTGATAGTGCCCTGAACTGGAACCAATAAAGAAGACTTGAAATATACAACATGGTTTCCAGTGTCTCTATGTACAGGGTACAACAGTTACCAAATTAGGTTATAAAACAATTGCATGGACAACTGTTCCAGAAGCCTTTTGTAAGTCTATGCTGATAATCAAACTTTATCAATCCATACTTTCCGAGGTGAATGATGCACCATCTGGAAATCTCACCATTATGCACGATGTAAAGTACAGCTGCCGCCGGAGAACTAGTTGGGGGTGATGGTGTGGCTGTCCCCACACAGTGTAAAATCTTCGCCAGTGTTCTACAGAGAAGAGGCAAGGTGTTTACTAAGCATCATACACCATCACAGGCTGCAGTCAGCTGGAGTCAGCTGTGGAATCTTCATATGGCAAACCAGATTCGAACATTCCAACTGAGAAAGGACAGGCAGGGGAAATGGATTGAACCAAGTAAGATAAATTACAACACCTTCAATGGAGCGAAAGCTCGAAGCTACACAGTACATGGCTTTACTTTGCCTCTAATACTTAAGAATTTCAAATTCTGTTCTCAGACTACTCATTTATTCTAGAATAATGGACATTTCCGGATGACAAATTGCAACCCATTTGCACCCCACAAAGAAAATCTTTAGCATGGGTGGAAATTTAGACCCAAGAGTGGGCGTGGCTACATTTAAGTAACATTTTGGAAAAGTAATGATTGTTTCCAATCAGCAGGTCAGGAGTGCACTCGAAAACTGAAGCGCAAGTCAATAATTTCAGCAGGTTGTCATAAGTGATTTTTTTTTTTTAAACAGTCTGGTAACTGCCGCTTTATCACCTTTCCATGAAAATTACAGTTTTCGCATTGATGCATGGCTTATAAAACGCTGCAGTATACCTGCTATGGGAATGCAGAGCCGTACAGACAAAAACTCTCCATAAACTAACCAGAAAAGAAGGGGAGTTTAATAAATAAAAATCAGGCTCATTCATCTATGCGAGGATTATTCATTGGAAACAGTCATTAACTTCTCAGCTGCTGGAGGAAAACACTGATTTGTCACAGTTTGGCTGACAGGTTCACTCAAAAGAAATCCAAACCATACTTCATTAAGTACAAAACCTGCATTAAAAGGACATTAGCGTCTGACTTAAAATCCCATAAAAGCAAACACGTTCAGAGTGAGAAACGGGGGAGACAAAGAGGAAAGAAAAAGGAGAGGAGATGGAAAGAGAAATTGAGGAGCTAGAGAACGAAATAAAGGAGAAAGACGCAGTGCTAGACGAGAAAGAGTGTAGAGGCCAGCGAAAGAGAGATCAGAGAAAAAAAGAACAGAAAGAAATGAGAGAGAGGAACAAAAAGGGAAAGAGACAAAGTTGGGGATAAAGGGAGACCGGGATAGAGAGAGGGAAAGGAAAGTAAGCGAGGGGGACAAAAAAGATAATATTAGCAAATAGGAGGGGGAGGTAAACCAAGAAAGAATGTAGTGTAGTTCTATAGCAGGGAGAGAGGTCAAAGAAGAGAAAGAGTATGAATAAAGGGGACAGAGTAAGAAAGAGTAAGGCGTAAAGGGAGAAAAAGAGGAGAATAGAAAATGAACATGAAAGGATGAAGAGGCAGACAAACTCAACACGCACTGGCAATGGCAGGTAGTATAGTTTACAACAAAGTGTCTTGTGAGTTTAGGCACTCAATAACTTATGATACATGCACTTCATCTTTCATCATTGCACTGATACAGCCTTTCATCCACCCACTGACTCTTTCTTGCGTTCACCGACTCACCCATCCACAATCAAATATACATATAAATGTAACATGCATGAATAAAAAGCCCTCCACCCAACAAACCATGGCAACCAACCCTCAAAGTACATGGCCACTGGCCATGTGCAGCAGGGCTGGACACTGGGCTTGAACCCAACCCACCGCAGACGACCAACTATTACTGTGCAGCAGGGATTGGCTTCAGCAAGATGCTGGCGGACAACATCGGCTGTGCACAACCACCGACCATGCACAACGGGGGTAGGCCAAGTCCAGTTGTAGTGCACAAAATAATTAATGTTCTAACATCTTTTTAGTAGGATTTTCAAATCGTGTGTTGGATTTACAAGACAGTCAGCCAATCAGAGAGCAGCGGATTCATGACACCGCAGCGGTGAACGAGAAGAAACTCCTTTGCCTCATATTGAGCCTCGATTTCTTAAACTGGACTCCCAAACCTGAGAAGGTTTGTAAATCGCAGAGAATCTGCAAATTCAGATATCGCTAAACTTTAACCTCTACATTTGCAGACAGGACCACTTTTTAAATGCGTATTTCTCAAAAACTACATAACAAACCAAGCAAAGCTAATTTTGCGAGTAAAATTGTACTTACATGACAGGTTTGGTTTAATTCTGTTCAGCCATTCATCTTTGTATTGAACAGCAAAGAATCCGAAGGGAGTTAAACCTGAACTGTAATTTTGGGATCCCCTTTTTTCATCCCCATCACACAGATCTGAGCAAAACTGCCATGAAGACCCCAAAATGGATGCACTTTTTTTTAATGGAAAGTTTTCTGCAGCTTCATCGAAAGGCAGCAACCTTATACATGTGCTGTAGAAATATATATATATATATATATATATATATATATATATATATATATATATATATATATATATATATATATATATATATTTATATATATATATTCACACACATTACCCAAGGGCAATCGCCACTGGGAGGTATATCTTTGGTTTGCTAATCACGTTGGCGCCATCTGATGAACCTTCATAAAATCACCCCCCCCCCCCCCCCCCCCCCCCCCCAAAAAAAAATTAATAAATATGCCATGCTCCTGCCTGGAAAGTTGATGGCATCTGAAAGGACATCAATGATGACAACACTGCATAGCAGGGGCACAAGCTATGTCATAAAACCTGTCATGGTTAATTGTTGAGGTGCTACCAGTGCATGGCAAGGGCATAGTTCCTTGAGATAACTATAACTGATTAAATTCAGTGGCTATGTTAATTTAAAACTATCTTTTTTAGCTTACATTGTCACCTAACTATAATGCCACTTTGATCTTTGTTTTTTCTTTAGTACATTTCAAGGGCTTTTCTTTTTCATTTTTTTTTTTAATGCAAAGTGATATTTTATTACTATAATGTAAATGTAAATGTATGTATACTTGTAAAGCGCACTGTTACCTCGTTACGTGGTGTCCTCGCTGGTATACCGCTGGGGAACCCGTCCTGGCTTTCCCTGTGAGAGAGCACCCCCAAGGTGAAGCCAGGCATCCCTGGCGCTGCTGGGGCCGTTGTGGAGATTAAGCAAGCTATTGCCCAGAGTTGCATACTGGGACCCATGGTTAGAGTAGGCGCCTAGGCGAGAATTATCGAGTCCACGGACATTGACCCAAGACCCTGCCGCGTCGGGAATTGAACCCTGGTCCCGGTCCGACTTCTGCTTCAGGGTCTGCCGCTTCTAACCAGTGAGCCACACTTCTGCCAATCCTAAGCCACGAACAGCCTTTGGCCATGCCCAGCTTGGGGTTGCCGCTTGTCCGAGCCTGATGCCAGGCCCTGCGTTCAACCTCACGCAGGAGGGGCTGTCAACCCCACGCCGGTCACGGCCTTCAGCCATATGCAAAGAGGGGTTGGCCACAGGACCTTTTATCACAATTACTCAAGCACACCAGCGGGTTTTACCACAACGTATAGTTGGCTACGGTCCCTCTCTGCCACTGCAGGAGGCAGCAATGGAATCGGAATGCCAGAGCCCCCCCCCCGCCCTGTTCAGTTTCACCAGTAGACAAGACCAGTCAAGCCCAGTGGTGATCTCACTAGCACACCTCATGCTGTGGGGTAGTGGCCATTGCAAACCAGAAGCAAGGTTCACTGATCCACCCTCACCCCTGTATCAAAGAGCGTAAGTTAAACAAAGCGGATGCATGTGTGCAGCTCGGTCCCTGATTTTTAAGGCTCTGATGTTTCCAGTGTCCTTCAAGAGCTGTATGAAGTACAGTGGAAAGAAGCAGACGCGAGTTAGGGAAGGGCAACCATGATGGAGGTAGAAGAGCAAAGAAACTGACGCTGATTACCTTTGTAGCTGGGACAGCCATGGTGGCTGGGAAAGGACAGCACAGAACACCAGCTACTTCCGGTGATTTATTTGTAAACGAATAAGTGTTGAGCCCAAAGTTTTGCTCAGAAACCTATGACCAGCGCTATTTAATGTCATGGGTGGCAAACACCAAAGCTTCGTAGTCTTGATTCCACCACATGTTTCTTTGATCCACCATCCAACACTCCCTGCCCCTTTTTCTCACTCTCTTCGGTTTTTAATGCCTGTTTTTTTCTTTGTCACCGTTTCCAATCTTTCTCTTCTTCTTTTCCCCTTTAGTGTTTTCCCCTATTTCTCTGGGTCAAAGTCTAATGAGGCAAAATAAGTGCTGTGAGCCCCTCCTGCAACCATCGGCTCAAATTAAGCACTGGACTTCCTTTCTGGGCAAGAGGCATCCATGAGAGAGGGATAGAAGGGAAGAGGAGATGCAAGATACATTTTGAGCTACATCTGCCCCCCGCTCATGATTCTCCTGCTCACCCCGCACAAACTACTTCAGGGATCTCATGAGCTGTTACTTGTCCTTCCCAACTCAAGGCTTCAGATGATTGCCCCCTAGCTCCTCTAACAAGGGATCTCATGAGCTGTTGCCTGTCCTATCTGACTCAAGGCTTCAGATGGTTGCGCTCTGCTTCTTCAAACCATGGAAACTCCTCTTACAAGGGATCTTGTGAGCAGTCACTTGTCCTTCCTGCCTCAAGGCTTCAGATGGTTGCGCTCTGCTTCTTCAGACGATGGAAGCTCCTCTAACAAGGGATATTGTGAGCTGTTACTTGTCCTCCCTGCCTCAAGGCTTCAGATGGTTGCGCTCTGCTTCTTCAGACGATGGAAGCTCCTCTAACAAGGGATATTGTGAGCTGTTACTTGTCCTTCCTGACTCAAGGCTTCAGATGGTTGCGCTCTGCTTCTTCAGACGATGGAAGCTCCTCTAACAAAGGATATTGTGAGCTGTTACTTGTCCTCCCTGCCTCAAGGCTTCAGATGGTTGCGCTCTGCTTCTTCAGACGATGGAAGCTCCTCTAACAAGGGATATTGTGAGCTGTTACTTGTCCTCCCTGCCTCAAGGCTTCAGATGGTTGCGCTCTTGTCCTTCCTGCCTCAAGGCTTCAGATGTTTGCGCTTTGCTTCTTCAGACGATGGAAACTCCTCTAACAAGGGATATTGTGAGCTGTTACTTGTCCTCCCTGCCTCAAGGCTTCAGATGGTTGCGCTCTGCTTCTTCAGACGATGGAAGCTCCTCTAACAAGGGATATTGTGAGCAGTCACTTGTCCTCCCTGCCTCAAGGCTTCAGATGGTTGCGCTCTGCTTCTTCAGACGATGGAAGCTCCTCTAACAAGGGATATTGTGAGCTGTTACTTGTCCTCCCTGCCTCAAGGCTTCAGATGGTTGCGCTCTGCTTCTTCAGACGATGGAAGCTCCTCTAACAAAGGATATTGTGAGCTGTTACTTGTCCTCCCTGCCTCAAGGCTTCAGATGGTTGCGCTCTGCTTCTTCAGACGATGGAAGCTCCTCTAACAAGGGATATTGTGAGCTGTTACTTGTCCTCCCTGCCTCAAGGCTTCAGATGGTTGCGCTCTGCTTCTTCAGACGATGAAAGCTCCTCTAACAAGGGATATTGTGAGCTGTTACTTGTCCTCCCTGCCTCAAGGCTTCAGATGGTTGCGCTCTGCTTCTTCAGACGATGGAAGCTCCTCTAACAAAGGATATTGTGAGCTGTTACTTGTCCTCCCTGCCTCAAGGCTTCAGATGTTTGCGCTCTGCTTCTTCAGACGATGGAAGCTCCTCTAACAAAGGATATTGTGAGCTGTTACTTGTCCTCCCTGCCTCAAGGCTTCAGATGGTTGCGCTCTGCTTCTACAGATGATGGAAGCTCCTCTAACAAGGGATATTGTGAGCTGTTACTTGTCCTCCCTGCCTCAAGGCTTCAGATGGTTGCGCTTTGCTTCTTCAGACGATGGAAGCTCCTCTAACAAGGGATATTGTGAGCTGTTACTTGTCCTCCCTGCCTCAAGGCTTCAGATGGTTGCGCTCTGCTTCTTCAGACGATGGAAGCTCCTCTAACAAAGGATATTGTGAGCTGTTACTTGTCCTCCCTGCCTCAAGGCTTCAGATGGTTGCGCTCTGCTTCTTCAGACGATGGAAGCTCCTCTAACAAGGGATATTGTGAGCTGTTACTTGTCCTCCCTGCCTCAAGGCTTCAGATGGTTGCGCTCTGCTTCTTCAGACGATGGAAGCTCCTCTAACAAAGGATATTGTGAGCTGTTACTTGTCCTCCCTGCCTCAAGGCTTCAGATGGTTGCGCTCTGCTTCTTCAGACGATGAAAGCTCCTCTAACAAGGGATATTGTGAGCTGTTACTTGTCCTCCCTGCCACAAGGCTTCAGATGGTTGCGCTCTGCTTCTTCAGACGATGAAAGCTCCTCTAACAAGGGATATTGTGAGCTGTTACTTGTCCTCCCTGCCTCAAGGCTTCAGATGGTTGCGCTCTGCTTCTTCAGACGATGGAAGCTCCTCTAACAAGGGATATTGTGAGCTGTTACTTGTCCTCCCTGCCTCAAGGCTTCAGATGGTTGCGCTCTGCTTCTTCAGATGATGAAAGCTCCTCTAACAAGGGATATTGTGAGCTGTTACTTGTCCTCCCTGCCTCAAGGCTTCAGATGGTTGCGCTCTGCTTCTTCAGACGATGGAAGCTCCTCTAACAAGGGATATTGTGAGCTGTTACTTGTCCTTCCTGACTCAAGGCTTCAGATGGTTGCGCTCTGCTTCTTCAGACGATGGAAGCTCCTCTAACAAGGGATATTGTGAGCAGTCACTTGTCCTCCCTGCCTCAAGGCTTCAGATGGTTGCGCTCTGCTTCTTCAGACGATGGAAGCTCCTCTAACAAGGGATATTGTGAGCTGTTACTTGTCCTCCCTGCCTCAAGGCTTCAGATGGTTGCGCTCTGCTTCTTCAGACGATGGAAGCTCCTCTAACAAGGGATATTGTGAGCTGTTACTTGTCCTCCCTGCCTCAAGGCTTCAGATGGTTGCGCTCTGCTTCTTCAGACGATGGAAGCTCCTCTAACAAGGGATATTGTGAGCTGTTACTTGTCCTCCCTGCCTCAAGGCTTCAGATGGTTGCGCTCTGCTTCTTCAGACGATGGAAGCTCCTCTAACAAGGGATATTACGAACTGTTACTTGTCCTCCCTGCCTCAAGGCTTCAGATGGTTGCGCTCTGCTTCTTCAGACGATGGAAGCTCCTCTAACAAGGGATATTGTGAGCTGTTACTTGTCCTCCCTGCCTCAAGGCTTCAGATGGTTGCGCTCTGCTTCTTCAGACGATGGAAGCTCCTCTAACAAGGGATACTGTGAGCTGTTACTTGTCCTCCCTGCCTCAAGGCTTCAGATGGTTGCGCTTTGCTTCTTCAGACAATGGAAGCTCCTCTAACAAGGGATATTGTGAGCTGTTACTTGTCCTCCCTGCCTCAAGGCTTCAGATGGTTGCGCTCTGCTTCTTCAGACGATGGAAGCTCCTCTAACAAGGGATATTGTGAGCTGTTACTTGTCCTCCCTGCCTCAAGGCTTCAGATGGTTGCGCTCTGCTTCTTCAGACGATGGAAGCTCCTCTAACAAGGGATATTGTGAGCTGTTACTTGTCCTTCCTGACTCAAGGCTTCAGATGGTTGCGCTCTGCTTCTTTAGACGATGGAAGCTCCTCTTACAAGGGATCTTGTGAGCAGTCACTTGTCCTCCCTGCCTCAAGGCTTCAGATGGTTGCGCTCTGCTTCTTCAGACGATGGAAGCTTCTCTAACAAGGGATATTGTGAGCTGTTACTTGTCCTCCCTGCCTCAAGGCTTCAGATGGTTGCGCTCTGCTTCTTCAGACGATGGAAGCTCCTCTAACAAGGGATATTGTGAGCTGTTACTTGTCCTTCCTGACTCAAGGCTTCAGATGGTTGCGCTCTGCTTCTTCAGACGATGGAAGCTCCTCTTACAAGGGATCTTGTGAGCAGTCACTTGTCCTCCCTGCCTCAAGGCTTCAGATGGTTGCGCTCTGCTTCTTCAGACGATGGAAGCTCCTCTAACAAGGGATATTGTGAGCTGTTACTTGTCCTCCCTGCCTCAAGGCTTCAGATGGTTGCGCTCTGCTTCTTCAGACGATGGAAGCTCCTCTAACAAGGGATATTGTGAGCTGTTACTTGTCCTCCCTGCCTCAAGGCTTCAGATGGTTGCGCTTTGCTTCTTCAGATGATGGAAGCTCCTCTAACAAGGGATATTGTGAGCTGTTACTTGTCCTCCCTGCCTCAAGGCTTCAGATGGTTGCGCTCTGCTTCTTCAGACGATGGAAGCTCCTCTAACAAGGGATATTGTGAGCTGTTACTTGTCCTCCCTGCCTCAAGGCTTCAGATGGTTGCGCTCTGCTTCTTCAGACGATGGAATCTCCTCTAACAAGGGATATTGTGAGCTGTTACTTGTCCTTCCTGACTCAAGGCTTCAGATGGTTGCGCTCTGCTTCTTCAGACGATGGAAGCTCCTCTTACAAGGGATCTTGTGAGCAGTCACTTGTCCTCCCTGCCTCAAGGCTTCAGATGGTTGCGCTCTGCTTCTTCAGACGATGGAAGCTCCTCTAACAAGGGATATTGTGAGCTGTTACTTGTCCTCCCTGCCTCAAGGCTTCAGATGGTTGCGCTCTGCTTCTTCAGACGATGGAAGCTCCTCTAACAAGGGATATTGTGAGCTGTTACTTGTCCTTCCTGACTCAAGGCTTCAGATGGTTGCGCTCTGCTTCTTCAGACGATGGAAGCTCCTCTTACAAGGGATCTTGTGAGCAGTCACTTGTCCTCCCTGCCTCAAGGCTTCAGATGGTTGCGCTCTGCTTCTTCAGACGATGGAAGCTCCTCTAACAAGGGATATTGTGAGCTGTTACTTGTCCTCCCTGCCTCAAGGCTTCAGATGGTTGCGCTCTGCTTCTTCAGACGATGGAAGCTCCTCTAACAAAGGATATTGTGAGCTGTTACTTTTCCTCCCTGCCTCAAGGCTTCAGATGGTTGCGCTTTGCTTCTTCAGACGATGGAAGCTCCTCTAACAAGGGATATTGTGAGCTGTTACTTGTCCTTCCTGACTCAAGGCTTCAGATGGTTGCGCTCTGCTTCTTCAGACGATGGAAGCTCCTCTAACAAAGGATATTGTGAGCTGTTACTTGTCCTCCCTGCCTCAAGGCTTCAGATGGTTGCGCTCTGCTTCTTCAGACGATGGAAGCTCCTCTAACAAGGGATATTGTGAGCTGTTACTTGTCCTCCCTGCCTCAAGGCTTCAGATGGTTGCGCTCTGCTTCTTCAGACGATGGAAGCTCCTCTAACAAGGGATATTGTGAGCTGTTACTTGTCCTTCCTGACTCAAGGCTTCAGATGGTTGCGCTCTGCTTCTTCAGACTGATGGAAGATCCACTAACAAGGAGTTCACAGTGCTCCTCAATCTATTGATAGATTGAGACTCAGATTAAGACCTGCCCAGCCGCCTGGTGTGGTCGACAGTTGTTGAGGCCAGGCCCTAACATTCTTGCTGGTGCAGGGCAAGGAGACCAGTAGCAGTCTGCAATGGATGGACCAATGCAGGTGGCCTGTTACAGCTCATCCCTCATCTCAAGTCCTGTACAGTCCTGATTGAAGGTGTGTTCATGTCAGAGTAGCAAACGTAGTGAGTGACTGAGCTGCGTGCAGCGCACTGAGTGGGTTACAGGTCACCAGTGACCCATGGTGAAAGGCAGAAAAGCCTCAGATTAGATATAGTCCTGGATCTAGTGGATAATAAGGTCTTCTTCTCCATTTACTTTGGCTCGGCTGAGTGTCCTCTCTCCTTCTTTTGAGGGTCCAGTTTCATCCCTGTTCAGGACGTGTGTTGGAGGACTATGATCAAAGGTGAACTGAAGAAAGAGGGTTTTAAACACACCAAAGAGCAATTGCATTTGTAAAAAAATAACTCATTAGAAGTGAAGGGAAGGTGATTCTTTCCCCTTTGGAGAAGCCTCTCATAAGACGATGGTCATGCAAAACCCCAGCAAAGCTTTCCTGCAAAGACTCTTCATATTAACTAAAACCTGCCCATGCACAATCAATAACATGTGTACATAATGCACTAATTTCAAATATTTAATGGTGGCACCCAACACAGTTGAAATATTTCTTGACCTCTTAGGAGGCTGACGAGAAATCTAGCTTGAGAATGTTTCCATCGTAGGGGAAATTACAGTTTAGGGAGGATCTTAACGATGACTTTACTAAGCTATCCCTAAACCTATCTGTACTCTCAAAGAATTGAGAATATCAAGAAGAAGCAACTGCCCAAAAGTCCGGGTATGGTGGTAAAAAACAAAAGCCCACAGACCATTTAAGAGCCAGAACTAGTCAGTAGATCCCACTAGCACCAGTAGGATGGAACCCGTCCCATATACTCATCTTGGATCTTGTCATTTCAAGTCACTTCAACTCACAGGGCATCTTGAAATGTCTTTAAAAGGTAACGTGGCTTCAACTCAAGACAGAATAAGAGTTAATCCAGCATTTGTTTCCCACTCTGGAGGACGGTTTAGGACACGTCTATCCAACTGAAAGAACTCTTTGTGGCCACCGCGTCGGAAAACGGCCATGGTGGAGCAAAAGGGGGCGCTGCGTATAACAGACCAATTAATGTCTTAAAAGACGGTCATGAGGAAGCCCTGCCCACCCTGTATCTTATTTCCAACCAAACAACATTTAGTCACTCCTTGCCCGGATAACTGCACTTAATTAATAGCAGCTCTCCTGGTTCCTCAATAACAACTTTAGTGATTGCTATGGTGCAAGTGTCTACTCCACTGCAGGAGAACGGATATTTAAGGATAAGTGCCCTCACCTGCAGCCATTAACAGCTGTTAATTACCCATTCCAACAATTACGGACCTGAGCTAGAGGTGAGAGCCCATAGTGAGGGGAGGGAAAGTAACAGAGGTTATGGGCATGCGTTCACCCCTCTCCCAGCAGTGAAGTTAGTTCACAGCATTTGAGGCGAGAACCTGCTCCCGCCCAGTGCCGCAGCAGACAGCTCTGGCTCTCCTTCAGGGCCAAGTTCTATGTTGTAGAAACCAACAATATTCTTCATCCTCAACAATCAGGTTTCAGGCCTCACCATTCCACAGAAACAGCCCTGATTGAACTCACTGACTCCATAAAAATCTTGCAGGACCAAGGAAAGAACGCTGTTCTAATTTTATTAGACCTCACAGCGGCGTTCAACACCATCTCCCATACAATATTGATAGGGAGACTTAGAGATATTGGAATCTCGGGGGTAGTATTGAAGTGGATCATCTCATTTTTGACGGAGAGATCACAAACAATTGCATTGGGTCCTTTCCTTTCTAAGGAAAAAAAGGTATTGTCAGGAGTTCCTCAGGGCTCTATTCTGAGCCCACTCCTGTTCAATATTTACATGGTTCCTCTCATCTCCCTCATTGAATCATACGGCATACTTGTAACATCGTATGCCGATGATACTCAGCTCATTGTACCTCTTGAGAAGAGTTCTACCAATGCTGAACAAAACCTCAAGAACTGTTTAAAGGATGTGTTTCTCTGGATGGATAAGAACCATCTTAAATGCAATGTAAATAAAACAGAGATTCTTCCTATGGGAAAGTCCCAGCATTTTTGTCCCAGCAAATGGTGGCCTGAAGACTCTCCTGCTCCCCCACAAACAGTGGTATCAGCAAGAAATCTAGGTGTCTTATTTGACACCGAGCTTTCATTTGACCAACATGTGAGGAGTGTGGCAGGAAGCTGCTTCAGTATTATCAAATCCTTAAAGAAATTCTTCGACTTCCTGCCCATTGACTCACGAAAAGCTGTCGCTGTGGCTCTAATTCTCGCACGTTTGGATTACTGCAATGGTTTGATGGCCGGCGTTAAAAAAAACACACAAAAAAAACTCCAGAGCGTACAACACGCAGCGGCCAGACTTGTTCTTAAACTGCCAAGGAAATCCTCAGCGTCAGCCGCCTTAAAGACTTTACATTGGCTGCCTCTTCATAAGAGGATTTTATTTAAAATCTTGATTGTCACCTTTCGAGCATTCAATGACGACGCCCGAGGTATCTCATTAGGCGCTTCCCCCATTACAATCCTACTAGGACATTACGATCTGCAGGAGAAAATCTAATTAAATTGGCCAAATTCAACTATAAAACCAAGGGGGGGTAAGACCCTAACCTTCCTGTCATCCAAAGCCTGGAATGCAATGCCCAAACACCTTAGACTGCTGACTCAGGAAAAACAGGTTTAGGAAGCTTCTGAAAACTTGGATCTTCAATCTTCCAGACGACTATGTAATGACAACCATTTAACTCAGTACCTGTAATTGTATGCACTTTGTCTTATTAGCGCCAGGATGCTCCTTCCGGAGCGATAGTTGCGCTCTACAAATAACCAATACAAATACAAATACAAATGTTGTGAGCCCCTTTCTTCGGCAAAGGAAAAAGTGAGCCTTAAAAAAGATTTGAAAACAGAAAAACAAAACAACATTTATTTTTCTCTGCTGAGTATTTAGGCTTATGTTTGTAGATCTTGCACAATGCCTGGATTTATTTTAAAATACGAGGGTTGTACATAGATAGTGTTAACAGATAAGTCTGCCATAAAACACAGTCTTGCCTGGATCACAATGCAGTAAAGAGCCACAAAGGGGACGGCTTCAGTGTACATTAATGGTCCCTGATGGACTTTACTTATGAGGAAGGGGCTTCATGGCTCTAATACAGATGTATAAAATGACGCAAAATACACTGAACTTTTGCAAATCTAAGAAACTGGTAACCTACAGCAGTGAATACCATTAAAAGGAATATGCTACTTACCAGTATGCATCTGTTCTTGGCATAGAGGGCTGCAGAGTGGTACATTATGAATAGATCGCCATCTGGTGTTGGGCTCGGATGATTGCACTTTGTTTTTCTCTTGGAGAGTCTTTTGTATCTTGGTGACTCCTCCCTTAGTTGGTAGTGCGCATGGGCATCGGCTCCATCCTTAGATTGTTTTGCCATAGTAGGGTTAGATGGAGTAGTATAGTAGAATACAGATAAGAGTGCCCATGTAAGTGTATCTAAATAAGATAATGTTGGAACAGACACAGGTTTCCGGGGAGGCTGGGAGGGCATGTACCACTCTGCAGCCCTCTATGCCAAGAACAGATGCATACTGGTAAGTAGCATATTCCGTTCGAGGCATATGGGCTGCAGATGGTACATTATGAATAGACTATACAGCAGTTCTCTCCCTAGCGGTGGTCGCCCGTGTCTGTTGCAACTGTCTGAAACAATGTTTTTAATACTGCTTGTCCCACTCTAGCTTGTTGTGTTGTGTGCACATCTACACAATAGTGTTTTGTGAAGGTGTGCGGTGTAACCCAGGTAGCTGCTTTGCATATGTCATCTAGTGGAATGTTTCCCAGAAATGCCATAGATGCTCCTAGTTTACGTGTAGAGTGAGCTCTAGGAGGAACAGTTAATGTTCTCTTTGCCTTTAAGTAGCATATTTGAATGCATTTTACAATCCATCTGGCAATGCCCGCTTTGGAGATGGGATTGCCTTTATGTGTGGGAGAAAACGCAACAAATAGCTGTTTTGTCTTTCTGAAAGTTTGTGTTCTTTCAATATAGTACAATATGGCCCTTCTAACATCCAGTGTATGTAGGGCTCTTTCACCTACTGTTTGTGGTTTTGGAAAGAAAACCGGTAATTCCACTGACTGATTGATGTGGAATGCTGAAATAACCTTTGGTAAGAATTTTGGGTTTGTTCTAAGAACCACTTTATTTTGGTGTAGCTGCATAAATGGTTCTTGAATCGTAAAAGCCTGCAGTTCACTTACTCTTCTAAGTGACGTGATAGCTATGAGGAAGGCTACCTTCCATGTGAGGAATTGTATTTCACACCTATGCATAGGTTCAAAGGGTGGCCCCATTAGTCTGGTAAGCACTATGTTGAGATTCCAGACTGGGGAAGGTGGTCTTCTTGGTGGAATGACTCTTTTAAGTCCTTCCATGAAAGCTTTAATTGCTGGTACTTTAAACAGTGACAGGTGTTGCCTGTTTTGTAGGTACGCCGCTATGGCTGCTAGATGAACCCTGATAGAGGTATATGCTAGGTTACATTGCTGTAAGTGTAATAAATAGCAAATGATTTGTTTAGTGGATGCGTCCAGAGGGTTGATGTGCTTACTGTTACAGTGTATAGCAAACCTCTTCCATTTTGCTGCGTAGCATGCTCTGGTGGTAGGACGTCTTGCCTGTTTAATGATTTCCATGCATTCTGGTGGTAAATGTAAATACCCAAACTCTATGACCTCAGGAGCCAGATCGCTAGGTTCAGTTGTTTGGGATCTGGGTGCATTATTTCTCCATGGTTCTGTGTAAGATGCATGGGTAATAACCTTAGCTTTTGATGTGGTACTTGTGAGAGTTGTAGCAGCGTGGTGAACCACGGCTGTCTTGCCCACGTGGGTGCCACTAGTATCATTGTCATTGAGTGTTGCTGCAGTTTTCTCACCAGTAATGGAATTAGTGGTAGAGGAGGGAACGCGTAAGCAAATTTGTTGGACCAATTTATCCACAGTGCATTGCCCTGGGACCTTTGGTGTGGGTACCTGGATGCGAATTGCTTGCATTTTGCGTTCTGGTGATTTGCAAACAGATCTATCTCTGGTTGCCCCCATTTTTGGAAGAATGGCTGTAGTATTTGGTCGTGCAGCTCCCATTCGTGAACTTGTTCTGACTGTCTGCTTAGGATGTCTGCTATTTGATTTTGAATTCCTGGTAGGTGTTCCGCTAACAGGTAGATCTTTTGAGGAATGGCCCATCTCCATATGTCCTGTGCTAGTCTGGACAGTTGGAGAGAGTGTGTCCCCCCCTGTTTTTGAATATAATACATTGCAGTCATGTTGTCTGTTCTGATCAGGACTGCCTTGTTTGTTACTTGCATTTGGAAAGCTTTTAGTGCTAGAAATATTGCTAATAGTTCTAGGTAGTTGATGTGCAGTTTCTTTTGCTGCGCACTCCACTTCCCCTGTACTGTGTATTTGTCCATATGCGCTCCCCATCCGGAGAGCGATGCGTCCGCTGTTATTATTACTTGTGGAATTGGCTCTAGGAACGACCGTCCCTTGGAAATGTTTTCTGTGTTCCACCACTTCAGAGAGCGATACGTCCGGTCGTTTACCAACACCAGATCTGTAATCTGACCTTGAGCCTGATTCCACTGTGTCGCTAGACACTCTTGTAGTGGGCGCATTTGTAGTCTGGCATGTGGTATTAGCAGTATGCAAGAGGACATCATGCCTAATAGTTGCATAAACACTCGTGCTGGTAGTGAGTGTTGTGGTTGAAATCTTTGTATTAACCCGACCATTGTCTGTACTCTGATTGGGTTGGGGTATGCTATTGCCTTTTCTGTGTCTACTGTAGCCCCCAGGTATTGCTGGATCTGGTTTGGTTGCAGGTGTGATTTTTTGTAGTTCACCGTAAACCCTAGGTGGTGCAGCAATTGAATTGTCTTCTGTGTGTTGTGAAGACATTCTTCCTTTGATTTGGCCTTTATTAGCCAATCGTCCAAGTATGGGAAGACATGTATTTGTTGTCTTCTTAGGTGTGCTGCCACCACAGCTAGGCATTTTGTGAAAACTCTCGGTGCTGTTGTGACACCGAACGGAAGGACTTTGAACTGGTAGTGTTGTCCTTCTAACACAAACCTTAGGTATTTTCTGTGGGCTTTGTGAATTGGGATATGAAAGTAAGCGTCTTTTAGATCCAGTGTAGAAAGAAAGTCCCCTTTCTTCAGTAAAGGGAGTACTTGTTGGAGCGTGACCATGTGGAAATGCTCCGAATTTATGTAAGCATTGAGAGGTCTGAGGTCTAATATTGGTCGTAGGGACCCGTCCTTTTTGGGGATCAGGAAGTATAGAGAGTATACCCCTGTTCCTTGTTGATCCTTTTGGACCTTCTCTATTGCATGCTTTTGTAGAAGTGCTAACACTTCTTCTCTTAACAATGTCAGATGATCCTGACTCATTGGACGCTGCTTGGGAGGGATGTTTGGTGGGGTGGCTGTGAGTTCTAGGCAATAACCATGTTGGATAATTTGTCTCACCCACTTGTCTGACGTGATGTTTTCCCAGACAGGTAGGAACTGTGATAGACGTCCCCCGACCGGTGTTGTGTGGTCTGGGGGGAGTTCTATGAAGTCACTGTTTTGGTGTTGAGGCGTTGCGGTTGTTATCATTTCCGCGGCCTCTACCCTTATTGTTGTTACCTCTGTAATTACCTCTTGAATTACCTCTGGGTGATGTTGGTGTGAAAGATGTGGATTGCTGATTTGTTCCTGTGTTTTTTGAGCCCCCTCTATAGGTGGATCTACGAAAGGAACCTCTGTGTGTTGGCTGTTGCAATGCTCCCATTGACTTAGCCGTTTCCGTATCTTTCTTCATCTTTTCTAATGTCTCGTCTGTACTTGAACCAAACAATGTCTTTTGATCAAATGGTTTGTTCAGTAGGGCTGTTTGTACTTCTTGTTTGAATCCTGAGATTCTAAGCCATGCGTGCCTTCGTAGCATGACGCTAGTGTTAATAGACCTTGCTGCAGTGTCTGCTGCGTCTAATGCACACTTAATGTAAGTATTGGTTATTATTTTACCTTCCTGTATTAATTGTTCTGCCTTCTTCTGATGTTCTTTTGGAAGATGTGTGAGAAGTTTTTCTAACTCATCGTAATGTGCCCTGTCATAACGTGCGAGTAGTGCCTGTGTATTGGCTATACGCCAGCTATTCGCTGCCTGTGATGCTACTCTTTTGCCTGATGCATCTATTAACTTCGACTCTTTATCTGGTGGAGGAGCCTCTCCTGTAGATAATGAGTTTGCTCTTTTACGAGCGTTTGAGACCACCAGCGAATCTAGAGGTACATGCCCTCTAATAAATATCGGGTCCTTTGGAGCCGCTTTGTATTTTTTATCGATTCTTGGGTTTAACACCCTGGCTCTCACTGGGTTTTCGAATATTTCCTCTGTGTGAGTGAGAAGACCCTTCAGCATAGGAAGAGTACCTGATGTTCTCTGTGCACTAGGTAGAGTCTCTAACAAGAAATCCTCTATCTGAGGTTCTGTGTGCATATCTAGTTTGTGATATTTTGCTGCCCTACTAATGAGCTGCACAAAACCTGTGTTATCATCAGGTGGTGAAGGCTTTGAGGGATATAGCTCTGGGTCGTTGTCCTCATCTGACCCTACATCGTAATTTTCCCATGGATCTTCCTCATCTGGGATAGATTCGTCATCCCCTTGAGGTTCTCCCTCCCCTATATCACTGTCTACCTCTGACTGAGGTGTAGCTGGTCTTGGTGTGGAGGGTGTAGGAATATGTGGCCTATTGCGAGGAATAGGAGAAGAGGGTGTGTCTCTAGGACGAGGAGAAGCAGGAGGAGTTATGTTCGGCCCCATTGTTCTCTTTTTTGAAGGAAGAGGTTTATCTTCTGACTGTTCACTCTTTCTCTTCTTCGTGACCACTTTCCCTGTTTGTGGGTCAATAAACAAGATCTTTTGTTTGGGATCTGTTTGTTGCTCTTGAATCGGTACCGAAGGTCCTGGTTCCGAGAGCTGTCTTTGTTTTTGATCTTCAGATCTTGCTGTTTTCGACACCGAATGTCTGCTCGATTCCGACTTTTTGGGTATCGAGTGTCTTTTGGGCGATAAATCATATTTCTTTTTCGACATGGAATGTTTCGATACCGAGCTCTCCTTTGTATGTAGCCTCGGTGCCGAAGTCGATGTCGCCCTTTTCTCGGATCCGACGTGGTGGGATTCCGAGTGTTTCGGTTTCAGTTTCGGTTTCGTTGCCGGGCCCGAGGGCGGGGCGTCGGAAACTTTTTTCAGCGGTTTGACCGGGCCCGAGGGCGGGGTCGTTACCGCACGGGGTCGGTTTTTCGGTAAGGGGACGTCGTCACTCACGGTTTGTTGCTCGAAGAGTTCTTCAACCTCCGACTGGTCCCCTTCCGACCCCAACTGGTCCTCTTCTTCCTCGATTTGTTCGTCTCCGAACAGCTCCGGGATTGCCTCCGCCTGCATTCTGGAAGCCTCGTGTCTTCGAGCTCGACGATTTCTAATCGTTAGCTTGGAGGAGAATGCTGCGCAGGCTTCGCAGTCCCTGGATTCGTGTTCAGGCGATAGACAGAGGTTGCACACCTTGTGTAGGTCCTTGTGTGGGAACTTAGCACCACACGATGGACATTTTTTGAATGGAGTCCTTTCCATGGACTCCGGGCTTGACTGCGTCGAGAAAGGTCTCCTGTTCTTCGACGTAGATCCAAGTTTTTCTCTTCTATTTTAAATTTGTAACGCGTCGGAATGGAAAAGAACGCGTTCGATAACAATACCGTCGAATTGGAAAGGGAATACGCGCCGAAAAATCACTTTCTTCTGAAGTTGATCTGGAGCGTCTCGATCTTCATCCGAACCCGATGGCGGAAAAAAACAATCTAAGGATGGAGCCGATGCCCATGCGCACTACCAACTAAGGGAGGAGTCACCAAGATACAAAAGACTCTCCAAGAGAAAAACAAAGTGCAATCATCCGAGCCCAACACCAGATGGCGATCTATTCATAATGTACCATCTGCAGCCCATATGCCTCGAACATACAATTACTTACAGACTTGAAAAATCCCACCACACACTGCTGGAAAGTGAGAGAATGAATCCGGAGAGCTAGTTTGGATGCTTCCACAAAGTGAACAGTGAGTATGCTTCCTGAGTTCACTGTACCCGGATGACGTCATCACCCTCGGCGGGCTGATCCCGCTAGTGGGGTGACAAAGCGACCGAGCCAGGTAGAACATGCAGGCCAAAGAGCCAGTGGGTGGGTTTAATGCAAAGCGCTTTCTTTATTTTTTAGTCTGAATTCTCTTAAAACAACAGAGCCGTTGTCGGTCTGCAAACCCACTTAAAGGACGACCTGAGAGACGAAAGCACTTGATAGATCTGGGCTAGGAGAGAAGAGGATATCAACTGGTTCAAGCCCGCTCCCCTCCAGTGCCGTCAACGATGACATGATTCATTCCTGTGTTTGATTGTGTGTTCCAAGTCATGATTGACACAACCCTTCATCTGGTTTCATATATTTAACATTAAATTCCTAATTAGATGTAGAATGATACGGACACGCGTGTGTACACGGTGACGACAAAATAATGATTAATGAGTGGGTGTGCAGTCAAGGCCGCATAAAAACATACATTGCAAAGAACATTTCAACGCCATCATTCAGAGCTCTGGAAGCGGTTTATATTAATAATATCCAGCTCAGCAGGTTCAGTTCATTTCTCACCTAATAATGGGTTAGTTAGCAGAGGCTACCCATAGTTTAAGTTTTTTCAGGCGGTGTCACTCTCCTTTGATTAATGCCTTACCCTGTGGGGCTTCATCACTTAACAAAAGTAAGCCAGCATTCCAGGATTCAAGTGTTGGTGTCAACAAAATTCATATCCAACAGCAACAAACTTAAATTGAGGCCTGCCCAGCATCATTTACTCTACCATAGGCAAACAAAAGGAAAAGCAAGGTTTATATGACTTACTATAGCTAACATGTCCGACCCTTGGCTGAATTTCTGATTAACATGAGTAAGAGGCCTTCATCAGGGTCACAAAAGGTCTCCAAGATGAGGGAATACATTGCTTCGAATCAGACCTCTCTTGGTCTCTTCACACAACATCTTTCCGTGGAGTTTTTCTTCATCTCGTTGAGGCCATTATTGGGAAGTCTAATGAAGTATGGTGAACATATCCGTAGCAGCCAGATCCAGGGCACCATGGTTTGCTGCAGCAGTAATTTGCAGCGTCAGAGAATACAAGTATTTGAAGGTGATGGTAGCGACCATAATAAGTGACACGACCATCTCCATCCCAAAAGCAACACGTCCCCTGTTCTCTCATGCAAGACAGACGCTAGAGCACAATTACTGCCGACAGCAATGGGGCTCGGCTGTTTGTGTGTTCTACCTCAGCTCTTTACTAAGGATCTCAAAGTTAAGGATCCACTCTTCGGTCTCATACTACAGTTATGCTCCTTATATTTATTGCAAGTTATACAGGGCTTTAGGCCATAACGATCAAGTTATTACCCTTGGTAATGCCTTATCTAAGAGACTCAATTAATCCGCAGATTCCTTACCTTAGGATAACCCCCAGGCATCAATCTGGATCCGGACACTTTTCGTAAGCAGTACAGTGCGTTCGGCTCCGCATCATTGCCTGTGCCCGCGGTGGCAGTGATGTGTGCGGTGCCTAATCAAGTGCCACCCCAGTGCGCTGGCGTCAGTTTCTTTTCGGGACTTTCCACATCTGAAGCACAGTGCCATGAAGTACTCTGACCAACTGCCTTACTTACAGAGAATCTCTCACTTTCAGAATCCATTATATGGGTGAAAGATAAAGCTCTATCTTTGACCTCACTCTTTACATCAGCAGGGGAAATTTGGATACCTGAAATAATTTAGATTTAAAAAAACGGATATTGCTCACATAGTTCTATACTTGGTATGCGATTAAATGAAAGGAATAATGGAGACGGAACAAATGGAATAACTCGGGAGTCCAGATGTTGATTAATGGAGAAGCTGACTGACTTGTGTCTTTCTTTTCTGCTACAAAGATGGCTTTCCTGCACCTCGTCATGGTGAACCAAAGCACATCAGCAAATCAAATTCCACCATCTAGTTTCAAGTTTGTGCTTTTGCAGCTGCAGGGTGGTTTTCTAGACATTAGGATAAACTCGTGGACTCAGAAAATCTTCCTTCGTTGTTAGGAGTAGACTTTTCTTTCGCCAACCAGAGGTGAACCAGTTTTCTCCGGTACTACGCGGCCTTGGGCTTACGATATGAAACTGACAAAGTTGGATCAGAACAGCTGAATTTAAAGTAAACGGGTGCATGTCTTGCGCAAATTGTGTGTGTACACAATTCAAGTTATTATGGCATGTGGCTTTGCTAAGAAGACTACGTAGATATAACTGAACATATCTACGTTGTAAATTGCATTAAGCCAATGGTTGAAATCTCTCATCACCATTAAATGTATAATGGACAGAACCCAAGAAGTCCAATATCATTCCATTGAAAGAGAGAGAATGACCAATACATGTAAAGCTGGACTGCAGCCATAGCATGACAAATGTAATAATTAAAAACACTGTTGTCACTGGAATGAACACAGACTCCACTGCCAACCCTGAACAAAGGCAAAGATCAAAAATGAGGTAACCAAATATAAAGTTGTGAAAGACCATAAAGTAAAGTGTAACCTTAACACAAAAAATCCAATTTGAGCTTCAGTAACCACCATGGAGAAGAAGTTGGAATTCAGCAATCGAGTAATGTAGAGATAACATAAGTACAAAGAAGCCCACCTGGAGGAGCTGTAATTGTGCACTGTTCTGCGAGGATCTGAAAACATCATAAACCTAGCAAACTTCAAATGCCACATTAATGGAACAAACTGAGCAAATACTCAGCTCATGCAGCACAACTCTGTAAACTCATTGCCACGGAGGAGGACTAAAGCATAGTATGAGGCAGGTTGAGCAGGATGCCCTGGACAACACTTCATGGGCAAAGATAAGAAAGAAAAAAAAACAAGAATATATTATATGTCTAATTATCTGTAACCATGAGCAAAGAGTGAAAGCTTAAGTGAAGAATCCTGACTGAACAGCTTCGCTCGTTGCATGGCTGTCAACAGATAATATGCACTTCACGACAAACTACAACTTTGTCAATACTCGTGTGATGACAACGCTACAAAATGCTCGAGTCATACAGCAAAAAGAAGTCTGCTGCAAATGTGAGAAACAATGCACCAGTGTTTGTTCACTTTGCAGATTCACGCTCTAAGGTAAATAAAGAGATTTTTCAAAATGCTTTCATTATACTCTGAAAAGGTAATATCTAGTATGACAAGCAAACAGAGGCAACACATTTGTTCTTAAACAGATGGGTTAAGGGGCAGGTAGTTCCTCAAAATACTGTTATACTGCACGGCTGCCTGTCCTACAGTCACATATCATGGCCACTCAACACCATCCCACAACACAAGCGTTTTACTGATAAAGAAAGATGAGACGTGGCTTACTTGTGAGGTGTAGTATCGACAAAGCATCAACAACGTGAACCTGTACCTAGTTTGTGACAACGGAACTCTTAACTCACAAAGCCACCCCGCCTAGGTGAAAGGTATGGTGCCAACACTTTAGCGGAGTAGTCCAAGTCCCTCCTCAGAAGAAATGACGCTGAGAGTGAGAGACCAGACTTTCAAAAGCTCAGAGAGAAATCGGACGTTCTGGGCATCTTAGCTACCTCAACACCCTAGGGCCTCAGGTACAAATCTCTAACATCTGAGGCTTCACTCTCTTAATGACCTACAAGATGAGCAAACAAAAATATATTCTTCAACGGTCCAACGAGCCTACCGTATAGCCCAGTCTCTTTTGGAACTGCAACTTTAGTTTCCTCAAAATATTCTGTAGTATCAAACCTTGAAGTTTTGTTTTCCTTTATCATCCTTAGTTTGCTCTATAAGGAGAAATGGTTTGCTTCCTTTCAGAGACTTACACTCCCTTCCTGCTATCTACTGAGGATATCTCCCTTTCATGCTCCCCATTATAACGGGGACAACAAATAAAGAGGGCCTGAACAAGAAAATAGCATCACTTCTTCACTATAAAACTCAGAAGAGAAATCACCAGTTACAACTATACACTGTGAACAGACAGAAATCAATAGAAACCTTCAGATGTGTACACTGTTGTAAATATATGTTGTATCTTCTAAAGGCAACGCAGCGAGAAATTCTATAAAGCTGCAGGTGTTCCTGTATTGAGATGGTTAGGTTTCTTGGACTCCCTCCCTCTTCTAATCACTCTGATAAGGTACCATTCTCTTGCTAAAACCAACAAGGGTATGCAGGTCCTATAGGGAGAGAGCAAGGGAGATGTCTCAAAGGACAAGAGGTTGTCTCTAGAAAAAGAGCGAAAAGGGAATCCCTCTTTCGGAATTGGGGCCCTCAAAAAGGAGGGATTCCCCTTTCCCTCGAGGACACCCTATTTTCTTTTCAGACATCTCCTGTGCTCTCTCCTTATAGGAACTGCATACCCTTGTTGGTTTTGACTTTGAATGGGCATGTATGCTGGACCTTAAAATGCCCACAGTCCCCCTTCTTTGATTAAACCATTCTCTTGCTGCCACAAGATGTTGCTGGCAGGATTTCCACTTATGGCCCTGAGGGCTTTGTTAACCTCATCATAGCTTTTTGGATTGATAAGTATTTTTTTTCAAACAACATCCTGACATCTGGAACGACCCACAGCGGAGTCAGATGAAGCGGCATCAATGCATCCTCTTAGACAGAGTCAGCACAGGTTAGGAGCAGTAGGGCATATGCAACAGAATCACACAATCCTTCTCTGAAGTTGACCAAGATGAGAAGCCATCTCAAGAACAAAGAGCGGCGCAACAGACACGACGCTTAAAGTCTTACTTGAGTTTGGGCTCCCGTCCTTCACTGGTGTACTGCCAGCATATCAGCCCAATGAGGTCGTGCACCTTGGCGTTGGCGATTGTCACGACTGTCATGGGTAGGAGCTTATCCTGACTGGTCTGCATGGAGAGGTAGACATCAATTTTTTTAGTGGCTGTGGTTCCAACGTGGCCCTGGGGAGAAAGCATATGTTCATTATTAAGCGTGCAGAGTCGGGTAGAAAAAAAAAAGCATTTGAAATTAAGCGCCCATTAATGATGTACTGCACTCAAAGAGGAAACAGTGGATCTCTCTGCAAATCTAGAGAACTCGGCAACGTCCCTACCCGGCAGCTCAGGAGAGAGCAGATCTACACCAATTACTTCCTGGCTGCTCAATGAGTGTGTAGGATCCCGTGTCCGTAGACCTGGGGTTCAACGGTGGTTTCTCCATGTCATGCTCTTGCAGAGAATCTCTCGCTCAGGATGTAAAACTACATTAACAGTATCGAGAAGCAGAAACATACTTTCAGAATAAGTGCTTAATCTCGATATTTCCATTAATAATTTGCAGTGCCAGATGCTACGGACTTCTTTTTCAGATTCTCATGAAGTAAACTTTATGCTATATCTGAAATGGCTGCAAAAGGAGCATTTCACTAAGATGAGGGTCCTCTGGATCAGCTTCTATGATGGAGGAGACAGAGGGTGCGGCGCGCCCAAAGCATCCTGAACAATGTGATTCTGATGCTTGGACCTGGAACCCCTTATCTTTGTTCGCCGTAAATTGGCAGGGTATGCCCAGACGTGGGTCCCTTGCTCCCTTTGCCACTGGATTCAAGCTAGCCTGGCTGATTAGCCAGAAACCGGTCCTAGGATGCTTGATTCCGGTCCAGGGAAGACTTGGCTTGGCAGTTCAGGCTGGACTGTTCCCATGAGGCACATGGTCAGACTGATTTGCATATGGCCATGTCTGAACTGGGGTGGCGGAGTGAGCTAAAGAATGGTGATTCAACCCAGATCATTTGACTGGGGGTGAGTGCTTGCAATGTTCAACACTCCGTCCATCATCCCCTTTGGTTAATCTTTGGACCTTCCACCCCAGCATCACCACTCAAGTGAGATTGTGGGCGGCTGAGTGGAAATGGGATGCGGCTAGCCTGAATAATCTCGGATCGGGGAAGCTACTTGTTGAATTCTGAACATTTCCAATATTAAAAAAAGAATGTTATTTTTAATTTAAATGGCAGGAAACCTGACTAAGTTGGTTATATGGTGTTCGATTTCAAATAAATGATGCATTATCCTTCTTGAGGGTTTATAGGACACACACATTATTTCCTTGTTCTGCTGCAGATGACTTGTGGCAACTATGAGCACTGCTGAAATCAAGAGATTGTGAAAAGGATGGGCCATAAGTAGCGCTGCTTTAGGTGAAGGTTACAGGGTGGGTCATCTGGACAAGCCCACCAGACAGAGATGCCTCCCTGTGCTCATCTGCTGCCACATCAGTTGGTGTCCACCAAAATAGTGACCACAAGTGGCGATTAGGGGCTACTGCTTGCACTGATGGATTGGAGTCAAACCTGTGTCAGCCGCTCTGGTCAGCACAGTGTTACTACGTCCTGAGGCACAAGCAGGAAATTACTGTTGCTACCAGAGACCCCAACATCGAGACAAGCAACGCAAGTCTGAAGGCAAACACAAGGCGGTGATGCTTCAAGCAAGCATAATGCATTTCATTCCTACTGGGATGATTTATACTTTGTTTTGTGTTTCCTGTTCCACACTAAACATACTAGTAGCTTTATTTGTATGACTACAATAGACAGAAGAGGATGATCATTAATACACAATTAATATTGAAACTTCAGACTCTCAGTCCGGAGCACCACATTACAAAGCACAAAATCTGGCATCAAAAGGGTTCACTATTCCTTTTTAAATGGATCAAAATGTTAAATATGCCCATACCCATCAATCACCAATAACGCAATGAAAAATTTAGTTTCAGAACAAAAATATAACCATACTCAGGTTTACATTTCTTGAAGTACAGAGTGGACATTGAGGGGGCAGAACCATAAGGAAGAATTGAGAGGTAATCACAATCAATTGACCCTTCACATCAAGGGTCAATGCTCCCTTGCACATGAGGTTGTGTGTCAGTGAAACCATACCAGTAATATCACTGACTTTCCACAGAAAAAAATGATTAACGTTTAAAGAGAACTGTACGTGTTGAGAACATTCTGGAAAACAATCAATTCCTGGAGGTTATTTTTCCGATGCCAGTCACACAGTTTCCATCCATCCACCGAAAGCCACAACAACATCTGCATTTAGAGATCAGATCACGTTTCTGCTGCACCCACAGCACCGTCAAATCTCAAGAAAGCCTCCCGTTATTAGAAATGTTAATCCATCCCAACGATAGTCTACTGCTCGTTAGGACATCTTGTACCTTCTCAATCCCTGGTCTAATCTGATTTCCATATTCTTTGGTTATGAGACCAGCATTTATTTCTTCCCAACAAGTTGAGAGTACACCATTCCAATTGTACCAACTGAGGAGACAACAAGTCTGCAAGGACCTCCTACTATTCGATACTGAACGCCTGGCAGAACGACAAATCGATTTTTGTGGTTTCTAGTCCATCAACCTCGAGGACAATATCAGTTAGGATGCCAAAAATAAAGATCCAGAGATAATCCTAATTGGACTCAGACAACAACCCGCTCTCACTAAATACAGTGCTCAAGGGACCAACATCTCAGAGGTCCAGCTTTTGACACACAATTCATATCAAGAAACCACTGATAACAGCTCACCAAGCCCTGCTAGAGGAGCATGCGCAGCTCCTATAAAGCAGTCTGCAATGCCCTCCAAAAAGAAAGCACAGTCAGAGTACAAAGAGAAACACAACACAACATTACCATGAAAAACAAGATATACAGTAACTTAAATCCTGGCTGCAACTCCACCCAACCCTGACTAAGTACCAACTAGCCGCCTACACACGACCACACACAGTCAACTCACCAACAGGTTAAAGTGGCAAACACATATGCGAAGGTCACCCTAAGGGCATAGCCCTACACTATGAAACAATTAACCTGTCTTGAAAATACAGCCACATTGCCAGACGATTCCCGAAGAGAAAACGCTTCATACAAGCCTTTCATAAAGGGGAGAAGTGGGTGTAGGTGGGAAGGCGAGTACCAGCAAACAGAGGACGCATCTCAGATCCCAAATGACCTCAGCTACCTGTAGGCAATATCATACAGTCTGCATCTTTAAGAATGGCGTCTGCTGACATATTCTACCTGTTGTACCAAACGCTTCTGATTACAATTGCTATTCCATAATGTGGTTACCTCGTAGCCTTTGAGCCATCATTGTCACTTAATGAATGTACAATAGGTCACCAACACAATGAATTTTCACAGTCCTACCACAGCTTAGGCTACCACCTGCTCCCTGGTGGCCCAGTGGTGGGCTATAGGTATCAGGGTACTTGCGCTGCTGCCCCTGTTTCCCGTTTGCCATCTTTAACTCTGCACTCTGTCCTTTTTTGCCTTCAGTTAGATTTTGCTATATTCGGTGGTTTTGTTTTCTTTCCCTGTATTTCCTTACTTGTTGTGCCTTGTTATTCCCCCGCCCGTTCTGATCTCCAGTTTCCCGCCGCTGCATCCCCTGAGGCTCAACCACCCGCTCGACCATTCGTTCAGCTCCCGCTTCCCAGCTGCACCTCCCTCCCACCTCCACTTCTTATGGCGGCCGCGCCAAAGGCACGCCTAAGGCAAGCCCGTCTGCGTCCATCCGCGCCTGGACTGCGCCAGACCCCCTGGACCACGAGTACGCCATAACCCCCACCGCCACTACGACGCCAGCACCCTCCACGCAATCAACGCCGGCTGATTCCCACACCTGCGTCCGGGCCACCCCGAAGCAGACCCACGGACCCTTCTCCTGCCAGAACCTCCTCTACACCAGCCTCCAAACCACCACCACGCCCACCGGGGTAGGTCGCAACAGCCTCCAATGCCTTCTTCTCAACACCCGCTCCGCCCGCAAACCCTCCATTGAACTCTGGAACCTACTCAACTCCACTTCCCCTGAGGGTGACCTGGATGAACCTCTGATCGGCACCCGACATCGCCATAGCCATCCCTGACAGCTACAAGATCACCCACAGGGACCGCACCAATGGCACGGGAGGAGGAATCGCCATCGTCCACAGAAACACCCTCGGAATCTCGACCAGCACCAACAACACGCTTATCACCGCCGAACACCTGCACTTTCAGATCCACACCAACCCCAAAACCACCCTCAGAGGAACCCTCATCTACAGACCACCTGCCGTCCAGCCGCAGTTCAGCGACTCGATCACGACCTCGTCAGCACGCACGCCTATGCGTCCACAGACTACATCCTCCTCGGAAACCCGAACTTCCACTTTGAGAACACCAACAGCAGCAACTCCACCACCCTGCTCAACAACCTTGCCTACCTCGGACTCAAACAGCTCGTCACTACTCCCACCCACTCTGCCGGACACACGCTCGACCCCATCTTCTCAGCCAGAAACCATGTCACCTTCAGCCACACCACCGAACTCCACTGAACCGACCACCGCTGTGTCCACTTCATCTTCAAGAAACTCACCACGCACGACCACACACATCGAGCCCCCCCACCACAGCTGGAGCAAAGTCACCGAAGACCAGCTAGTCACCTCCCTCGCCCGAAACCTAACACCTGAAACCAACTCCGCCGCCCTTAACCTAGGCAATGGATCGACGACTGCGCCAACACTCTCGCCCCGATCAAGAAACCCTCGAACAGACGCACCGACAGAAAGGCCATCTGGTTCACCGCCGACCTCCAGGCATCCAAGCAGGCCTGACGTAGGCTCGAGAAGAAGTGGCACCACAAACAAACACTAGACAGCAACACAGCCTACAAAAGCGGCATCCGCAGACACCACCAACTCATCCGAACTGCCAAAAGGACCTCCTTCAAAGAGCGCATTGACAACAACGCACGCAACAGCTAGGACCTCTACAACATCGTGAAGGAGCTCTCCAACCCCAGCTCCAACTCCAACAACATCCCGCCATCACAAGACCTCTGCGACTCCCTAGCCACCTTCTTCCACCGCAAGATCACAGACATCCACGACAGCTTCAGCAACCAGGCCCCCCCAACAGACACCTCAGACTCACCACCCCCCAGCCTCATCGACATCGACCCCCTGCTATCCTGGACCCACGTCAACGACAAAGGCACCATCAAAATCATGAACACCAGCCACTCCGGTTCACCATCCGACCCCTGCCTGCACCACATCTTCAACAAAGCAAGCTCCACCATTGCACCCCATCTCCGCAAGATCATCAACAGCTCCTTCGAGACCGCCACCTTCCCGGAGAGCTGGAAGCATACCGAAATCAAAGTCCTACTCAAGAAACCCAGAGCTGACCCCAAGAAGTTCCGGCCCATCTAGCTCCTCCCGTTCCCGGCGAAAGTCATCGAGAAGATCTTCAACAAGCAACTGACCTACTTCCTCAAAGACACCAACATCCTGGACCCGTCGCAATCCGGATTCTACAGCAACCAGAGCACTGAAACAGCCCTCATCGCCGCAACCGACGACATCAGGGACATGATGGACAACTGAGAAACCACGGCCCTCATCCTCCTGGATCTCTCGGCCGCCTTCGACACTGTCTGCCACCACACCCTCCGCACACGCCTCCACAACGCAGGGATCCGCGATAGAGCACTGGACTGGACCACCTTCTTTCTCACATGCAGAACCCAGAGTGTCCGCCTCCCTCCTTTCCACTCTAAAGACAACAAGGATTCAGAAAAGGGGGTGGTGATGAACAGAGTGTCTGAATTAAGCAGACCACTCTTACCCAGTCCGAAGATCAGGGCTTGATCCATCACCGTTATTTAGCTCACTGCACCATCCCAGCTCAGAACCTGGCTATATGCAAATTAGTCTGTCCCTGGCCCAGTGCATCATAGGAACAGGGCAGACCAAACTACCAAGCCAATTCTTTACCGGAAAGGAGACAAGCTTCCAGGGACCGGTTTCTGGCATTTCAGCCGTCGTCGGCCCGGCTTGCTTGAATCCTGATGGTGCAGTGAGCAAGGGACTCATGTCTGAGTATACCCTGCCACACCTATAGTGGCCAAAAACGATTCAGAAAAGGGGGTGGTGATGAACAGAGTGTCTGAATTAAGCAGACCACTCTTACCCAGTCCAAAGATCAGGGCTTGATCCATCACCGTTATTTAGCTCACTGCACCATCCCACTGCACCATCCCAGCTCAGAACCTGGCTATATGCAAATTAGTCTGTCCCTGGCCCAGTGCATCATGGAAACAGGGCAGACCAAACTACCAAGCCAATTCTTCACCGGAAAGGAGACAAGCTTCCAGGGACCGGTTTCTGGCATTTCAACCGTCGTCGGCCCGGCTTGCTTGAATCCTGATGGTGCAGTGAGCAAGGGACTCATGTCTGAGTATACCCTGCCACACCTATAGTGGCCAAAAACGATTCAGAAAAGGGGGTGGTGATGAACAGAGTGTCTGAATTAAGCAGACCACTCTTACCCAGTCCAAAGATCAGGGCTTGATCCATCACCGTTCTGAGCTGGGATGGTGCAGTGAGCTAAAAAGCGGTGTTGGATCTAGCCCTGATCTCTTGACTGGGTGAGAGTATTCTGCTTAATTCAGAAACTCTGTCCATCACCACCCCTTGTTAATAAATATCTAAAGACAACAAGATCATCTGCGGCGTACCCCAAGGATCGTCCCTCAGCCTGACACTCCAACATCTACATCGCACGACCTCAACATCGTCTCATACGCCGACGACACCCAGCTGATCCTCTCCCTCACCGAGGACCCGCCCACCGCCAAATCCAACCTCAATGAAGGAATGAATGCCATCGCCGAATGGATGAGAATAAGCCACCTGAAACTGAACTCGGACAAGACGGAGGTCCTAATCATTGGCTCTACCCCCTCCGCCTGGGACAACTCATGGTGGCAGACCGCACTGGAAACTGCACCGACACCCATTAACCATGCACGCAACCTGGTGGTCATCCTGGACTCTGCACTGTCAATGACCCAGCAAGTGAATGCAGTCTCCTCCTCCTGCTTCAACACCCTACGCATGCGCCGCAAGCTCTACTGAGGGATACCCATCGGTAACAGAAGGACGGTCACTCAGGCCCTCGTCAGCAGCAGACTGGACTACGGCAATGCTCTCTACATAGGAACATCAGCCAAACTCCAGAAAAAACTACAAAGCATACAGAATGCTTCAGCACGCCTCATCCTCGACATCTCCCACCACAGACACATCACAGCCCACTTGAAAGACCTACACTGGCTCCCCGTCAACAAGAGGATCACCTTCAAGCTCCTCACCGACGCTCACAAAGCTCTCCACAACAACTGACCAGCGTCCTTCAACAAGCGACTCACCTTCTAAACCCCGAACCGCCAGCTTCGCAACGCTGACCACACCCTCGCCACCGTCCCCCGCATCCGTCGAGCGACAGGTGACGGCAGATCATTCTCTCACCTCGCCGCAAAGACCTGGAACACTCTCCCCATCCACCTACGGCAGACCCAAGACCTGCTAGCCTTCAGGAGACTCCTCAAGACCTGGCTGTTTAATCAGTAGCAGCACCTCCCACCCCCCTAGCGCATTGAGACCCTCACGGGTGAGTTGTGCGCTCTACAAATGTATTGATTGATTGATAAGCATATTAAATAGTATGAAATATTCCACAAAGACCTTCCTGTAGGTACTACTTGATACAAGAAGGGAAAAGATGTACAATTTCTTTCCACTACAAGTCTTATGTTTTTGGATGAGTGCAAGTAACTGCGAGTGACAAACATGTCAACACCATTCAGAACAATGTTTCGACTGCCTTGTGCCGGTCCTCTTCTTATTCAGACTATGTGGCTGGTACTACAAATATTTGGCTGGAATAAGTAGATAATAGGTGAAATTTGTTTCACCACTTATCTGTAACAGGCACACCCAGAACTCTTCCACCATCATTCAGAACAAAGAACTGTACACTTTCTGCTCTGCACTGAGTAATAAATGCAACACATTGGTACAAAAACATACACACCCTACCTGAACTACTATATTCTTCTTTTATGGACTGTTACTATGTATTTTTGTTTACTCCATATGTAACTCAGGTAATTGCTACTGTGCCAGCTCTGTGCATCTACTTTTCCCCAATTATGAAATACCCTACTTTAACTGCCTCCGAACTATTTGTCCACATATTCTACCATGCATTGTATTCTATTTTTACATAGTTTCACTATGTATTTGTATTTACTCCACATGTATCTCACATTATTGCTGCTGTGATATCTCTGTAAAGCGCTCCGATACCTTCGGGTCTCGTTAGTGATATATAAAGCTCGATAAATAAATAAATGTTATGTTAATCCAGTTTATATAGCGTATGGCTACCCCAGCAACGGGGCGTCCCAGCGCTTGCAGACATGCCAAAAGGCAGAACAAAGCGGCCAGTAAGGGTGTGTTAAATGGAAGAGAACAACCAGGTTTTAATTTGTTTTCGAAAAAGCATGTGGTTGGCGGTGGCCCGTGCCCTTAGAGGGATCGAGTTCCAGAGCTTCGGGCCAGATATCTGAAGGAGCGGCCGCCGTCTCTATTCCTCCGGATCTTGATTGTGCGGGCAAGAAAAAGATCCGCCGAGCGGAGGACACGCGTGGGGGCATAGAGGGAACAAAGTCCCTGCAAGGTTTGGGGGTCAGCGCAGTAAAGGATTTTATGGGTTAGGCAGAGAGTTTTAAATTGAATGTGTTGTTTGATCGGCAGCCAATGCAAGCGTTGGAGGATCGGAGATGTGTGGCAGGTTTTTGGTAGTGCAAACAAAATACGGGCGGCGGCATTCTGAGCTCTTTGTAGCCTATTTATCACTGTCAAGTTGGAGCCAAGCATAAGAGCATTACAGTAGTCTAGATGGGATAAGACTAGGGCCTGGACTATGATCTGACGAGTGGGAGGCTCAAAGAAGCCTAGAATGGGTTTGAGGGAGCGTAGGCGACCAGAACAGGTGCCTGCCACTCTTTTAGCATGGGTCTCTAAAGCAAGTGAATTGTCCAACATCACACCCAAATTTTTGACTACCTCCTTAGGAATGGGAGGTGGTCCTAGTGTGGGGGGCCACCAGTGCTTGTCCCATTTCTGTGTATAGCTGCCTATTAGGAGTGCCTCCGTTTTAGATGAATTTAACTGGAGACAGTTCTGAGACAATCAGTTTGATACGGCCAGGATATCTTCTTGGAATTTGGTTTGGTCCGCCACGGTGTTTTTGGAAAAGGTAAAAATAAGTTGTGTGTCGTCCGCGTACGATATCAATTTGATCTTACGTTCCCGGGCCAACATGGCCAGGGGGCTGACATACACGTTAAACAGTGTGGGGCTGAGCGCAGACCCCTGCGGAACCCCACATTCAAGAGAGTGCCTGCTGGACGAGTACGGCGGGGCGTGCACCTGGAAGGAGCGGTCGGATAGAAATGAACTAACCAATCCATATGCTATTTTTTATTGAACAAAAATCACAACTCAAAACATAAAAAGGAGTAATGTCAGGTATTTGTTGGAAATAATACCATGGTCTCTGCAAACCCTCTTTTAACATGCATCATCTCCTCCAGAAGCCACCATCGTCACCTGTGATCCGAGGCTGACACTACAAAATTCCTCTACTAAGGGCACATGAGGATGCTTCAAGTCCCCTCATCCCAAATCCAACCCATGTCCAGTGCCCTTCCAGCTGCCCATAACAGGATCAAATCACCAACCACATGAACTTCTTTCCCCAACATCTAGGCTCTAAAACACTCTTAGATAGTCACAAGTAAAGGGAAGTAGTAATCACTTGATGGCAAATACATTGTGATTAGGTAATTTGTGATTGGCTACAGGACAGCATTTCTCAAAAATGAAGCAAATGAGTACTTTTTGAGATCTTACAGAGACAGCCGTGAGGGAAGCTGAGGTTTGGGTGGCAGAAAGAACAGTCCAGGCAGCAGAGAAGAGCGAGGGACAGCCTGCAAACAAAGAGTGGCTGGATACAGATGGTTATCAAAATAGAGAGCCCAGAAAATTTAGAAATGCTGCTCTTATTCATTTTATAGAATTAAAAGAGAAAAAACAATCTTAAAGACCACCAAAGCAGTGGCACCAGTAAGTAAAGAACAACTGACCTGAGCCCTTTCATTGTACACAGCAGTTTACTGAACCCCAAGTGGCAGGCGGACGTCCAGATAGACTTCTGATCACTGTCCCCAAGGCACAAAGCAACAAATCCCATTTACACCTAAAAAGCAGACACATATCTGTGGTCACGAGGGCTTAGATAAGAGCAGCCAAGAAAGGATAAATGCTGCTTAAAGGACTTGTCTGCAATAGGACAAGCAGTTGAGAAGCACTAACTCAGAGACCAGTAACGCATTTATGTGATGTCTAAGGCTCTGCAGAAATAAAGATTAATCCTTATTCTTGCATACAAAAACAACTGTAGTGCCAACTTACTTCACTAGTCAAAGTACAAACACACTGGCAGGGTATGACTTAGGTCACTCTGAATTGCGCCGAAAAATAGACCCCATCTCGTGTCCTACGCACGACTGCATAATGAGCGCAACAGCAAACATTTGAACAGTGTTTGGAGTTCTATTAAAGGCCTTGCATCCATTTTTTTTTAAATTAGGTACTCTGGAAAACTAATTCAAGCGCTGTTAGTCAGACAGCATTCTGGTGAACCTATCATATTCAATCGAAAATATCCATTTAACTGAACTTCTACGTCTCTGACAAATCAAATTCATTATAGGCCATAATTCATTCTAATAATTTCTGAATATAAAGGTAGCTCCTTGATTATTTATTGGCTGACGTGAGAACTGTCATGGAGGCAAGGGATAGGCATCTGTTTTGGAAACATGGCTCGTGAGGTTCTTTTGTGCATCAAGAGAAATGGATGCTGGCTACAAAGATCCGCGAGCACGCGTTCCAAAGTGACCTCGAAGATAAAGCATGATTAGCTGTAATCAAAAGGGGCACATCAAACTTATTAACACATGTTGTATAAAATTCAATGGAAAATCCATTCCAGGCCAGGGGCTCTTACCATTCCGAGGTGCCTTAATGGCTTCAAATAAATCTGGGCGGCATAAGAGGGCCGTTACATTAACATTTTCCTGATCTGTCACCTGTGGCAAACTTCATTTGTCAGGGAAAATCTTTTAACTTGTCACTGGACACTGTAAGGTCTGACAAATGAAGCCAGGGACAGAATTGACAAAATATCTAGTTAATTTTCTGGAAATTGCACATTGTGGAGCCATTAATTCTTGCACAGGAGAAGGCCATTATCCACCCTGCAAGGGAGGTGACCCAAAGCTGGCTCTGGAGGGCCAGCCTGTGGGAAATGTCCTGTGTTGCGGATAAGGAGTCCTATCTCTGAAAAGAGCAGGTTTTTGCCCTGTGGGCACATGAGGCAACAACTACAGAAGATACTTTGGGACAGCACCAGACGGAGAGTATCTTTCTAGTTTGGAAATTGCGAGAAAGGTTTGGTAGTACTGTGAAAGTATTTTCCAATTACATTGAAACACACTAGTGATTTTACTGATTTTTTGATAGCAAATGAGATGAAATAGAGATTTTTACAAGTCATCGTTAAGGGATGTGTTGGATCTTTTAAGAACCGGCCGAGAGAATTAGGGTAGAACTTCTGTAAAATAACCGCAGAAAACAAGATCATTCAAGCAAGCCAGGCTTCCAAGAAACTCTGAGGGAAGGCTGCAGGCTACAATTACCAACAGATTTTATAAATGCGGCTGTGAAGAATCACTCAATGGAACATCTCATGTCAGACTCTTTCTCTGTTGCATCTCTCTTCCCTGCACCTTCTTTCAGGTGCCACACTCTGTTACTCCTATAAGCAAACCACGTCCAAATCACCAGAAGCGGTAGGCAGTTACAGCACCATATCAAAGGAGAAAAGCAACCCCGCCATTAGCAGTAGCAAGATCAACCAAATTCAGACAATCATTACTTTTACTTACTAGAGCTAGGAAAATCTGCATTCTATGCCAGGAACTGGAGGTGAGAATTATGCTTTTTAAAGGTTACTACAGTACCCACTAACGCCATTTGAGTAAAGGTCTAAGATTAAACTTCTTCCACATTGACTTTCGACCATTCAGCAATTTTTTGTCTAAGAAGAAAATATTAATTATGGAAGACGTGAGGTAGATTCATGCATATGGGGGATGGGGGGATGCAAACATTAGAGAAATAACAAGAAGCGAAATAAACTGTTGTTTCAATTCATGTTGTTATTGGTCTTCTTAATGCTGTCCTCCATTCTTGGATCCACCACGAATGATTCAGAAGGAATCACCCACCATGCAAAGGCGATCGCAAATCGGAAAGGGCCACGATCCACTCTACCAACCTTTTTGCAAGTGAGACACTAAACAAGGGCAAAAGGCCTCTCCTTGGAAATTACCAACTACATTATCAATTTCATTCTAGAGTTTCTGCTTAGGGTCTCCAATGGCATTTAAACACTTGACAGCGCAAAGCTTCAGATGCCCTAGACGCAGCCTTAAACAAACATGATGGTTGTCAAGGCCCTTCCTTAAATGTTGAAAATATGCCATCTCGACTGAAACTAGTATCTGGATCTAGATACCTTCAGTCTAGAAGCCTTTCACACGATTAGACATAATAAAGTATGCTTTTCTAAATAAGACTAAGGAAAGCTCAATGTTGTCTGGCCAATTCACAACATCTTAAAGCTGAGTTTACCACTATCCAACTGGATCATCAGTCTAACTCTTTCACAAAGACTGAAAATGAAAAAATGTGTTTTCCTCTGGGAGTTTAAGTTCAAGATGCAGGCTCACCAAAAGTTCTGATCTGGAAGAACAACATTTTATTCGTTTTTGATGCGTCAAACATATTTGCACAAATAATCAAGTAAAGCCACAAATGCCCGATTGACCAAGCCTACGATATAGCATGAGTACGATAACAGAAGCAAGAACAAACTCTAACAACATCCAACCAGCAGTTAACACTACATGTATCTACATTCACCATAACCTAGGAGTTACCAAACAGAACAGCAATGTAAGAAAGCCTCTCACATATCCGAACTGTAAGTAGAAAATCATCCCGCTCTGCTATACAGCGGAGGAAAGCTGATGAGGCCACTACCCCATGTTCCCTAGTCTCGCCCGGGTATAATAAATCCTGTGCAGGTAATTCCACTGTATTAGGCAGAACTGGGTAGCAATTGCGGATTTGTAGAGAGAGGCACATGCCTCGCTCCAGTCATCGTCCGTGAGTTGCTCGAAATCCTTCCGTCCGGGCCTCTTGAAGACGGTCGAATAAGTCTGGTGGGTGTACGACCACTAAAGATCAATACACCTGAGAGATCTTATGTCAGTCAGTTCGCCATGGAGTATCTTGGCCTCCAGTGGACTGCATTCTGGTATGTCCAGGGGCCTTCTGATGTGTTGTGTGAGGGCGTGTTCTTTCTGGGGATATCAAATGAATTGTGTGCAGTTTAAGTCATATTTTGCCTGTAGATCTAAGAACGATTTTACTGCCTGGCCTGACAGGATGTCCCCCATCCTTGAGAAAACCATCACATCCAAGAGTGTGAAGCTCTTTAAGGCCGAAACCTGGGGCAACCGAGTCCCATGCCACTGTGGGGTTTCTTTTGTCTCCCCCCTCTGAATTGGAAGACTTAACCAATACATATGAATTATCTTCTGCCAGCTGAAATAAACTCAAAACCCTATCCGTTCTGAAGTAGGACTGACAGTTTGACACATCTTCACGCCAATACTTGAATTGCTTCTCTTCATTCCAGAAGACCACCATTAATGGAATGAAGAGAAGGGCAGCCCTTTAGTCCTGTCAGGCTAGTTCCAGGATCCAGTTTGACTTCAAGGAACTCTCTGGATAGTCAGGTGCTGTTCCTGAGGGCTTCTCACTATGCCTGCACAGATTATAGAGAGCTGGCAGGTAGCCCTTTGCAGGTCTCGCCTAGCAACACAGCGCATGCGCTGCTCGCCTTGGCGAGACCTATTGCCGTCGGTTTCTCTGCCGAAGGGGGTCAGGAGATGTGCACTTGTAGGGACTGGAGATGTGCACTCCGTACGCGTTCATATCTCCTGTCCCCGCGTAAGGCTGGCATTTGAACACAGAGCGCGCATGGCGCGCTTTCACTTTCCCTCCCTCCCCGTCCTCCTAGTTATGGCTAACTTTGGGGCCTCGTCAGGGGTCAAAGTCACTATAGCAATGCAACCAAAGATCATGGCAATCCCGGATGGTCTATCAGAGGCCAAGGATTACCAGTAACTGACACATTTCCATTCCTGAAGGCATGTGACGCTCTCTGTACCAACCCTACGGGTAAGTAGTGCGCTATATAAATGCCTATACACACACCCTGCTGGTCTTTCAGATATAGCAGCTAGCAAGCAAGCGATTTTACTCTTCTCCCATGTACCCCGCAGGCCGGTCCGGTGCCCGTCTGAAAGTCCTGCGCTCTCCCTCGCATCCTTCCAACTGAGGCGGCTCAGAGAGAGTTAACTTTTCATCCCCGCAGATGCGGATTTGAGGCTCGTAAATCCCCACAGCTTCTGTTTGGTGTGTAATTTGATCTCCTGAATTAAGAGTTATGTTTTTTTCAATCTGTAGCCAGAGGCATTCTGGGCAGATCCGCAGGCCTGATCCCTGCAGCCCCAGGGGAGGGACCGCTGTGGAATATTGTGTCTGTTGTGTGTGTGTGTGTGTGTGCACGCGCGTGGCTTGTCTGAACCTGCCTGCCGCATATAAACACTTCCCCGCGTGCACGCCTCGCTTGCGACGCCTGCGTCACACACAGTGCTGAGTGTATACCTATGAACACGGGTGTGTGTCATACTTTTGTCGGAGTTTCTGTCAGCTGACGTAGGTGCGCTTCTTTCTGTGTACCCATGTGCGGCATGTCAACATGTGTGGGCTTCACGTGTTCCTGTTTTTGTCTAGCATGTGCTTCTGTTTGTCTCTATTTATGTTTGTGTCGCTGTATACTTTTACATGTTTGACTAGCTTTCTAATTGTATTCCTAATTTGCTTGTTTTAGCCTGTGTATGCTCAAATAAGCGTTTTTTTTCTCCGTTTGTGTACTTCTCAAGTGTATAATTCTGCTTGTTCTGTTCTTCATTGTGCTTGTCTCATGTTCTAGTGCACTTCACGCGTGTCTCATTTTACATATGCTTCTGTATGTTGGTGTTTCTTATTCTGCATCGCCTCCAGACATGTGGCTCTAGTTCTCCATGCACCTATATGTTGGTGTCTTGTTCTACATGTTCCTCTGCTTTGTTCATCATGACATTATGTATACGTTTATATGTCTAAGTCTGGTGTACCGCTGTATGTTTGTCTCTTATTCTCCTTGTACGTCTACTTGTTTCTGTATCTTATTTGCACATGCCCATATGTTTTTCTGCTTATCTTCTTGTATATCTATATATTGTGTTTTGTACTAAAGGTGATTGTTTGTGTACCTTGTCCTCCTTTATTTTATTGTTTTGTTAGGTATGTACTTCTTTGTGTGTTAGACACAAGACATGCTTCTTTACGTTTGTACGTCTCTTTCAACATGTACTGCTTTATATTGGTGTATCTTGGTCAACATGTAGTGTTTAGTCTTGTATGTCTTGTCGGGCATGTGTTAATTTAATTTTGTGTATCTGATTTAACACACACTGCTTTGTTTGTGTATCTCGTTCAACAAGTACTTCATCATGTTGGCGTATTTTCTTCAACATATGCTCTTTTATGTTGACAAATCTTGCTCAGCGTATACTTTACCTTCGAGTTTTGTTGGGCATATGATTCTTTAGGTTTGGGTATCATATTCAACATCTACGTCTTTGTGTGTGTATCGCGCTGGAAATACACTTCTTTACTTTGGTTTATCTCATTCAACATACTTCTTTTGTTTGTGTGTCTTGTTCAACTTGCTCTTGTCTCGACAAAAATACTTCTCTGCTTATTTCATTTAGCATATACTTTATTTTTGTTTCTTATTCAACTTGTTCTTCTTTATGTTTGTGTATTTTTATCATCATCCTACACTTACAGTTTACCCCACAAGCCTGTCTTGCTTGATTGTGTTCTAACCCCTGTGTGGTAAAATGTATTTATTTATTTATTTATTTCATTCATTTTATTTATAAAGTTTTATATAGCGCTAGCTAGACCCGTGGGTATCCAAGCGCTTTACATACAGAAAGGAAAAGAAAAAGAATTACATAACATTGCAGTACATGATGATGCCTAAAGACAAAGCAAAGACATAATTCTTATGTATAGAGTGAGGGGAGAATGACGCAGGTGGCTGACATACAACCACCATCCTTGAAGGTCACAGTGAGTGGGGAGTCCACTAGGTTATTGATGACTGGGACGGTTGCCTTGGTTGGTAAAGTATTGGTTGAGAAGAAAGAGTTTCAGGTCCTTTTTGAAGCAAGAGAAAGAGGGGTTGCATCTGAGGTCGATCGGGAGGTTACTGGTGGGCATCCTGTCTCTGCTCCACCTGTGACGTGCACCGCAGTTGACAGAATGTTGGAGAGGGCCATGGGAGTGATTAGCACTGAGATTGTTCTGACTGAGAGGCGTCGTTCAGTGAACCTGGGCTCCGCATCAGCCTGTTCAGCTAATGAGGCTAACAAGGCTGCTATTGGCCTTCGTGCTGAGCCCATGCCTGGGTCGACATCGCTCACTGCCAAATTACTTGATGAAATTGTTTGTGCCACCATCTCTCCCGCCATGGCAGGGCATGAAATCAGTGGCCCTCAACATCATTTCCCAGCCAGCAAGAGGGCAATCGGAGGGAAAGTGGAAGACATGCGCTAGGTATGGAGCATCATCTCGATATATTAATCAGGCTTCACAGGCTCTACCCATGAATTTAGAACCTCAGGTATCTTCCCCTCCCCTCAACTCCACATTGTCTTCCTCTTGTGATGGGGACATTGGGGTACTTAAGTTACAAAAGATCGCACACTGATGAACTTATGGAGGACTCCTGCAAGATCTTAAAGTCGCTCCTATTGGCCAAACTTTAACCCTCGATAAAAAAACTTAAGGCTATTGAGTCTCAGCGACCTTTTAACGCCTGTCACCTCAGTCGTCGCTAGCCTGGTTGCCAGCGGTAGCAAATAGAATAGTAGGGGGAAAGGTTAATAATGCCTTGCTGGGATTGTCGGGGGGCATTGTCACGGCCAAGTGCGCAGTGAGGTCAAAGGGGGGAAAAGGGGTCAAGTGGGGCAAAGTTTTAATATGAAACCAGCGAAAAATAATGAAGGTCAAAAAGGTCTGTTATCCCCTCCTGCCTTTTCTAAATCGGCATGCCCTACCATCTCGCTCCCCCTGCGGCGTGCCCTTATGTGATGGTTCTAACAGGTAGCCCTCCCCTGGTGGAGGACAAGTCTGAATCTTTTGAGGGATTGTGCAATAAAGTCACTATCTAGCTCCACGATAACCTGGACTCACATGCACCCTTTCATGATGATATAATCATGGCCCAGAGAGTGAGCTGGGTTGGCCCCTCCAAGAAAAGTACAGAGGTTGATTGTATCATTGTTAGTTTTAGATCCCCTGCCCTTGTTGCTAGAGCCTTAAACTTGCTGGGATCCACTTGCCCATTTAAGGGCAGGGTAGCATTGCTCCCGTTGGGTTACTTCTACCGACCACCAGGAAGGTTCTTTATGCCTTCCATGGGCCTGATTACACAGACTGCGTGTTCCCCCATTACCCCAATTCCAACTAGTATTCGTTTCTCCCTCTCCAACATTCAGGACATTTATTGACTCCCAGAGGTAGCAGAAGGCTTGTTTGACAGTGTAGCAATGTCCAAAATTGGGGTGGAGGTGGTCCTTGAGCCACGGTCCGACCTGACAGACATAGATGAGCAGTCCTTTCCTCCTACTATTATTTCAATCTTAGATGGTTCTAAACACATGAATCCCAGACAAAGCATGTGTGTACCTTCTAGAACACCCTGTACTGAAAAAAAGTTTAACTTATTATCCTGGAACATCGATTGGGTTTGCTCAAAGCTTGTCAATGATGACTGGCAGGACTTTACAGTTTGACTTAATTTGTTTGTAAGAGACTTGGGCTCTGTAAGACTTTCATATCAATGGCTTTTTCTCTGTATGCAACCCTGCTTTGCCCGCTGTTTCTGGGAGGGTAAGCGGAGGTCTAGCTATTCTAATTTCTACTAAGTTTCCTGGAATATAAAGGTCAAATCTGTTGGATCCTCCCCCGGGTATCAATTACTACTGTTGTCAGGATTGCGTACAGCGATCTCTTGGTTGTCAATTTTGATCAGAACATATTCAACCACCACTGTATAACTATTAGGAATAAGTTAAATGATGTGATCACAAACGTGAGTTCAAAAGATCATCCACATAGTTTGCTCTGGGTGGGTGATTTTAATTGTATGGTATGTGAATTTAGTGGGCAACAGGTTTGTGTTCTGGAAAATAAGGATAGACAGGTGATAACACACTTTAGACATTCTAACTAGAGGAATGTTTTGAACAATACCTTGTACTGTAAGTAGTTAGTATTTTGAGAGACTTAACAATACCACAGACAACGTGCTTTATAAATGCTACCTAATATTACAATATTTTCTAAGCTATACAAATGAATGTTTGTTTAAGTTGACAGATTGTCGAAAGGTGGTATTTCAGAGGAACGGGTATGTACAGACATGCTAAAGGTTTTTAGATAGCGATTGATCTTGATGTACCTTTTTAGTAGGAGAGATAAAACTTGAGACATTCACGACATGCGGTACGCGTTTAACGAGCTTCTGTATGGAACTCTTGTCTTATCAAACAATGAGTCAATTTCAAAACCACATTCTGTGCGTGTGTGCTTGGATGCCCGATCATAACCCTGCCACTCTTGGCTACTTATACCCAGTAGATGCCTGTGGATGACCCTACCGAAAATGCTACTTACCAGTATGCATCTGTTCTGGTAGGGCTGCTGACATTCATATCTGTGCATAGATCGCCGCCTAGTGTTGGGTCCGGATGATTGCACATTGTTGTCCTGGAAGAGTCTTCGAAGTATCACGAGATAGGTGGCTCCTCCCCTGGACTACAGTGCGCATGGGCATCGACTCCATCCTCAGATTGTTTTTAGCCATTGTGGACAAGATGGAGTGAAACTCAGAGAATGATGACCATGCTAGAAGTATATGTGAATTCTGCAGCTGCTACAGGCTCCGGGGAGGAGGGCGGGCGATATGAATGTCAGCAGCCCTACATGCCAAGAACAGATGCATACTGGTAAGTAGCATATTCGGTTCGAGGCATGTGGGCTGCTGAATTCATATCTGTGCATAGAATGCATAGCAGTCCCTCCATTAGTGGCGGCCGCCCGTGCCAGCTGCAGCAGTCTGGAAAAGTGTTTTGAGAACAGCCTTCCCTACAGCTGCCTGCTGTTTGGGGTGCACATCAACACAGTAATGTTTTGTAAATGTGTGTGTGGTAGACCATGTGGCTGCTCTACATATGTCTTCCAAAGGAATGTTTCCAAGGAATGCCATAGAGGCCCCCAACTTTCTGGTGGAGTGGGCCCTTGGTGGAATGATGAGAGTACGTTTTGCTTTCAGATAGCAGATCTGGATACATTTAACGATCCACCTACCAATACCAGCCTTGGAAATAGGGTTGCCTTTGCGGTGTGGTGCAAAGGCGACAAAGAGTTGCTTAGTCTTCCTAAAATCCTTGGTCCTATCGATGTAATACATCAGGGCCCTTTTGACGTCAAGGGTGTGGAGCATTCTCACCGCCAATGACTCAGGATTTTGGAAGAAAACAGGTAATTCAATAGTCTGGTTGATATGGAATTGAGACACAACCTTGGGAAGAAATTTAGGGTTAGTGCGAAGCACCACCCTGTTAGAATGAATTTGAATAAATGGCTCTTGGATAGTTAGGGCTTCTAATTCGCTAACTCTCCGTAGCGATGTAATCGCTATGAGGAAAGCCACTTTCCACGTCAAGAACTGAATCTCGCAGGAATGCAGTGGTTCAAAGGGAGGACCCATCAGCCGGGTGAGGACCACATTGAGGTTCCACTCCGGAGCTGGTGGAGTCCGCGGAGGAATGACTCGCTTCAGTCCTTCCAGAAAAGCCTTAGTGGCAGGCACCCTAAAGAGGGAGAGGTGCTGCCTATTTTGGAGATAAGCGGCCATCGCAGATAGATGTATGCGAATGGAAGCATAGGCCAGATTACATTTGTACATATGGAAAAGGTAACAGATGATATTCTGAATAGAAGCATCCAGCGGGTTAATGTCGTGGTCTGCACAATAAATGACAAACCGCTTCCACTTCGCCGCATAGCATGCTCTGGTGGTGGGCTTCCTTGCCTCCCGAATGATGTCCATACAGTCAGAAGGCAAGTGCAGGTAGCCAAACTCTAAGACCTCAGGAGCCAGATCGCCAGGTTGAGCTGTTGCGGATCTGGATGCTGAATGTCGCCATGGCTCTGCGTCAGAAGGCTGGGAGTGAGACGTAGCCTCTGATGCGGTACCACGGACAGCTCCAGAAATGTGGTGTACCATGGTTGGCGAGCCCACGTTGGAGCAACCAGGATGAGAGTCATCAAGTGCTGCCTGAGCTTGCGTGCCACCAGCGGTATCAAAGGTACTGGGGGAAAAGCGTACGCAAATTTGCCTGACCAGTTCATCCATATCGCACTGCCCTGCGACTGTGGGTGTGGGAACCTGGCGGCGAAGCTTTGGCATTTTGCGTTAGCCCTTGTGGCGAAGAGTTCGATCTCTGGATGACCCCACCTTTGGAAGTACGGTTGGAGTACTGATGGATGTATCTCCCACTCGTGCATTTGGTGGCTGTGCCTGCTGAGCAGGTCCGCCATCTGATTGTCCTTGCCCGGGAGATGTTCCGCCATGAGGAAGATATTCCTCTGAATGGCCCACTTCCACATGCTCTGAGCCAGATGAGACAGCTGCGGAAAGTGTGTTCCTCCCTGCTTCTGAATGTAGTACATTGCTGTCATGTTGTCCGTCCGGATCAACACGACCTTGTTGCACAGATGTACTTTGAAGGCTTTTAGTGCCATGAAGATCGCCATCAGTTCCAGAACATTGATGCGCATCTTCCTCTGCTGTTGCGTCCACAGTCCCTGCACAGTGTAATGGAGTACATGAGCTCCCCATCCCTGGAGAGAAGCGTCCGTCGTCAGGATGATCTGTGGCACAGGCTCTTGGAACGGTCGTCCCTTGCAAAGGTTTCGTGGATTCCACCAATGCAGAGAGTTGTATGCCCGACCGCTCACCAACACTAGGTCTTTCAACTGCCCGTGAGCCTGAGTCCACTGACGTGCTAAGCACTCCTGAAGCGGATGCATATTTAGCCTCGCGTGCGGGACTATGGAAATGCAGGAGGCCATCATGCCTATCAACTGCATGAACACTCTTGCTGGAAGCGAGTGTTGAGGTCTGAATTTTTGTATCAGCGACTGAATGCTGCTGACCCTCACTGAATTTGGCTGTGCTGTGGCCGCCAAAGTGTTTATGGTCGCACCCAGATACTGCCGTACGTGGGCGGGCTGGAGGTGGGATTTTGGGTAATTCAGTGAGAATCCCAGATCGTGCAGGAGGTGAATGGTGTGGGACATGTGGGCGGCACACCGCTGGGCCGACTTCGCCTGGATGAGCCAGTCGTCCAGATAGGGGTAGGCGTGGATGTTCTGTCTCCTGATATGCGCCGCCACTGTCGACAGGCACTTTGTGAACACCCTGGGTGCCGTGGTGACACCGAAGGGCAAAATCTTAAACTGGTAGTGCTGGTTTTGGATGGTGAACCTGAGGTATTTCCTGTGTGAAGGGTGCAGTGGAATGTGAAAGTACGCATCCTTTAGGTCTAAAGTTGCGAGAAAATCCCCCTGCCTGAGCAACGGGAGCACCTGCTGCAGGGTCAGCATATGGAAGTGCTCCGACAGGATTTAGTAGTTGAGTGGCCTGAGGTCCAGGATGGGCCTGAGGGACCCGTCCTTCTTTGGTATTAAGAAGTGCAGGGAGTAGACCCCTGTGCCTCTTTCCTGCACTGGCACAAGCTCTATTGCTCCTTTTTGCAGCATGACGGTGACCTCCTGCTGCAATAAGTGCAAGTGCTCGTCCGACATAGGACGGTGCCTTGGGGGCATGTTGGGTGGAGTGGATGTTAACTCCAGACAATAACCGTATTGGATAAGTTTTCTGACCCACCTGTCCGTGGTGATGGACTTCCAGATGGGCAGGAACTGCTGGAGTCTGCCCCCGACCGGTGTTGTGTGGTCGGGGGGCAGTGACAAGGCGTCACTGTTTGCTGGTGGTAGAGGACCTGGAGCTGTTGTTGCCACGTCCTCTGCCCTTCGCGCTGTTGCCACGATATCCACCTCGACTCTTGTTGGCGTAAGTAGTCTGAGTGTTGCCCTTGTAGTATTGCGTGGCTTGGGAGAGCTGACCCCTTGAGACGCCTCTAGTGCTGGAGCGACGAAAGGACCCACCCCGAAACTGCTGGGACTGTACGGCACCCATGGATTTTGCAGTGTCAGTGTCCTTTTTTATTTTTTCTAGGGTGGTGTCAACCTCTGGGCCAAACAGGTGATCTGGGTTAACCGTTTGGTTCAGGATGGTGGTTTGGATTTCTGGCTTAAATCCAGAGATTCTCAGCCAGGCATGTCTCCGAAGCATAACACTGGTGTTTATAGCTCTGGCAGCGGTATCAGCTGCGTCCAGAGCGCACTTAATGGAAGCGTTAGAGATTAGCTTCCATTCTTGAATCAGCATCCCTTCTTTGTATTAATCAGGTAGGTGTTGCAACAGGGTCTCTAGTGTATCGTAGTGCGCCCTGTCATAGCGCGCTAGAAGCGCTTGTGTGTTAGAAATGCGCCAGATGTTGGCTGCCTGCGCTGCCACCCTCTTCCCCAAAGCCTCAAAGACCTTGGATTCTTTGTCTGGGGGAGGAGCATCACCCGTAGTCTGAGAATTGGCCCTCTTCCGGGCATTCGAGACGACAAGGGAGTCCAGAGGCAACTGTCCTTTAATGTAGGTAGGATCAGTAGGCGCCGACTTGTATTTCTTGTCAATCCTAGGGTTTATCACCCTTGCCCTGGTAGGTTCTTTAAAGATCTCAGCAACATGCTTCAAAACACCTTTTAGCATAGGCAGAGTTTTTACAGTCTTCTCAGATACTGAAAAAGTGTCAAAGAGGAAATCCACATCCACAGGGTCAGCATGCAGCTGGGCATTGTGATTGTTAGCAGCCCGTTCAATGAGGGCATTGAAAGCAGCAGAGTCTTCTGTAGGTGAAGTCTTTGCAGAAAAAAGTTGAGGGTCTTGTCCTGAATGAGGATCCCCAGGGTCACCACCAGCTGCCCAGGGCTCATTTGTATCCTCAGGGTCTGTATAGACTGGATAACTGTATTCATCCTCATCATCTCCCTCACCGGCGTCCACATCTGAGTAAGTGGGCAACACATCATGAGTCTGTGGTGAAAGGGGTTCCACCAAGACTGGAGAGCAAGCAGAGTCCTTCTTCTTCTTGAGAGGGATCTTGTAAGACTCCAGTTGGGGTTCTGGGGTGATTTCCGCTTCAGGTGGGAAAGTCTGCCCGTTTCGGCATCCATGAAGTGTTCCTGACGCTCATCCCCCGAAGGCCGTCGAGGACGCGGGCCGTGAACCACCGATGACGCCTTCGGCGCCGAGGAGACCTTTTCGGGCACGCCGGCCACTGCCTTAGGAGCGAAAGCCTTCGGCGCCGTCTTAGGCGGCAACGTGAAGAGGATCGGCGTGGACGCCTTAACTGGTTTCTCCACAGGTTTCGCAGGCGGAGGGTCCTTCGGATCGACCGACGCGGTGCCCTCACGGATGCTCTGCAGGGAATCCGTCACCTTCTTGGTGAACGCGGCGGATGGGCGCGCCGGTTCAACGGAATCCTTCGAGGCCACTTTCGGAGTCGACTCACGGGGCGCAGCGCCCTTGGCCTTGTGGTGCGGACGCGAGGTAGTGAGGACCTTCGTGTATCAAGTCGCTTCTTTGGCTCACCGAGAGTTTTCTTCGGTTCGCCGACAGCCTTCTTCGGGTCGACGAGGCCCTTGCCGGCGTCGACCGTCTTTGGCGCCGACGCGCCGGTATCGACCACCTTTACTTTAGCCTTCGGCGCGGCAGACTTAGTCTCGACGCCCTTGGCTTGACTTTTCGGCTCGACAGCCATCTTCGGCTTCTTCGGCGCCGAAGCCTCCAAAGACTTTGATCCGACCAAAGTGATGCGCGTCGAGACCGTAGGTTTCACTTTCGGTTTCGTTTTACCAGGGAGTGGCTCGGTAACAATGTCCGTGGCCGAGCCCGAAGGCGGGGTCGTGGAACCCATATCGAGATCTTGGGTAAGGCCCGAAGGCGATCCCTTGACCTGGGCCTTATAAATCGTTACAGCCCCAGAGTCAGTTTGAGGAGGCTCCTCATCGGAGCTATCCTCCATGGCCCCTAGGGCACCGTCGTCGTCTCCTACCTCCTCGACGACTTCTTCACTTTCGAACACCTCAGCATCAGCGTCGTAGTCTTCTTCGATGTCCGACGCGGGGTTTGATTCAGAAACGTCCTGGATAGATTTGTCCTCGACATCCCCAGCATCGAAGATGTCCACAGGCGCCGGAGCAGATTGCTGGGCCTCCAGGCGCGCAGCTCGTCGAAGCTTAAGTGTCTTCTTGGACCTGAAGCGTGAACAAGCCATACACTTGTCCTCATCGTGGTCCGGCGACAGACACTTGTTGCACACCGGGTGGACGTCGATGTGTGGGTACTTCGAGTTACAGACCGGACATCTCTTGAATGACTTCTTTCCATGATGGATGGTCGATAGGTCAGGAGCGTCGACTAGGCCTTCCGCGCCGAGAACACGCGGAAGTTCAGAATTCGGCTCGGAGCCGAGCTAGAAGAAGTAAAGCCGAACGCAAGACAATACCGACGTATAGACTAAAGACCTTTTGGTCTAAAGAAAGTTTTTCTATCGATTCCGACAAGAGGGAATTAAAGACATCCGAACCCAATGGCGGCAAAAAACAATCTGAGGATGGAGTCGATGCCTATGCGCACTGTAGTCCAGGGGAGGAGCCACCTATCTCGTGATACTTCGAAGACTCTTCCAGGACAACAATGTGCAATCATCTGGACCCAACACTAGGCGGCGATCTATGCACAGATATGAATTCAGCAGCCCACATGCCTCGAACATCACTCCTTGACACACTCAAGAACATCAACAGTAGCTACATTTCTCCTCCTCATCACTCCTGAACAGAAGGCTTTCTGTATCCAGTGCATGCTGCTGGCTGCTTCTCTGTTGGTCCTGGCTGGCCTCTATAGGGTATTTATGATGGCCACCTATAGCCAGTGCTTGCCATGTGGTGATCTTGCCACTCCTGGATGCACTATTTGTCCATTCTATTTCTCGAGAGCAAGGGTTGCTCTCCTCTGCCTCCTTGGCGGACTTTATCAAGCTTTTTAGGTCGAGCCTGGGCAGCGAGGCACGCTGTATTCAGGTAGGGACTTAAAGCTCTGCCCACTCTCTGCCCATATTTTTCATTGGCTGTGTCATTGCCGACTGTAAACTGGGTCTGTTCATTGGTCAATAGGCTTTGTTGTCCTTCCTTGGTACCGCCTGGTCTCATTTTGTAATCTCCCATGGCGACATCCGCTGTTACGAGTGTTGTTACTCGGTAGGCTTTAATTACAGCCTCCAAGCACTATTTTCTCAAATAGCGGTAGGTCTCGCATTTGCGAGAGTTTAAGCTATTAGCATTGTAAATGACAATGCCTTTTATTTATCCGTTTTAAAAACAACACATAAATAAAAGGTGCTGTCATTTACAATACCAATAGCTCAAACTCTTGTAAATGCAAGACCTATTGCATTGCAAATGCTAATTGTTTATTGAGTTCTGGTTTAGACAGCTGCAGGCATCTTGCAGAGCTCAAGACACATCAAAAAAACAAAATATTATAAAGAGAATACATAGAGGGTCTATGCGTGTTCATCAGCATCTTAACCACAATTCAGTATCTGATGGGTGAATGAATAACTGTGCAGATGGAAACAGGACTCTCTCGTTGAACTTTATTTTAATTAATACAGAGCAAGTGAGCTCTGGGTCAGCTCCCTTGAGTCTTTGGCTTGTTTGGGTCACCTCCATTCAGATTTTGTATTGACCCACAGCATTTTGCAGTTTTACATATTGCAGAGGTGAGAGCCAAAACAAAGGAGTCGGTCTCCATGACACCTGCATAAAGCGAAATGCCAGGTAGTTGGTGTCAAGCACCAACTGAACTGTTACTTGTCAATGCAGTAGGTTTCTGGTGGGAAAAGAGGAGCAACTGGTGAGAAGCTGTCCATCTCCAGGAGCCCAGGCAATGCAGGCCATGTACAGGAAAAATAAATAGCAGCCATATATGAATGGGGCATTCTGCAATTTATCCATATGCGTCTCAAAGAGCAAGGGTGTATGAAAACAGACAGCCCATCACCAGATAGGAAATTGAGGTAGCCAGCTTCCGCTCCACCTACTGTCTGCACAATGGTATGTGCTGCCCAAGGAATGACGTGTTACAGCAAACAAATGAGTGACGGAAATGCTGACAATGCAAACATTCTCCCCCAGTCAAAAGATATGGGTTAAATCCATCGTTCTTTTGCCCACTAGGCCACCACAGTTTGGACCCAGCCATATGCAAATCAGTCTTGACCCTGTGTCTCATGGAACAGTCCAGACCTAACTGCCAGGCCAGGTCCTCCCTGGACCGGAAACAAGCAACCTGGGACCGGTTTCAGGGTATGTCACCCTTCATCAGCCTGGCTAGCTTGAATCCAGTGGCACAGTTAGCAAGGGACCCACGTCTGGGCATACCCATCCCACTTAGGGCAAAAAGTGTTACAGCAAACAAATGATAAATGGAATGCTGACAATGCAAATATTCCCCCCCCCAATCAAAATACCTGGGTTAAATCCATTGTTCTTTTGCCCACTCCAATAGCTTGCTTAATCTCCACAACGGCCCCTCGCGGCGGGATGCCTGGCTTTCACCTTGCGGATACCCTGCCGGGGTTATCTCACAGGGGAATACCAGGACGGGTTCCCTAAGCAAGCGCTTAGAGACCAGTTGGTGATTTGCGCTATATAAATTCCTGTACATTTACATTTACTATGCCACCCCAGTATGTACCCAGCCATATGCAAATCAGTCTTTACCCTGTGCCCCATGGGAACAGTCCAGACCGAACTGCCAGGTCAGATTCTACCTGGACATGAAACAAGCATCCTGGGACAGGTTTCAGAGTATGTCACCCTTGCTTGATTCCAGTGGCACAGTGAGCAAGGGACCCACGTCTGGGCATACCCATCCCACTTAGGGCAAAAAGTGTTACAGCAAACAAATGCTGGGCAGAATGCCGACAATGCAACCATTTCCCCCAGTCCCCCTAGGGTTTTTCCATCGACTCCGTGGAGTCCACCCTCAGCCTTCCCTCCCGCAAGTTGATGAAAATCTGTCACAAGATTCGGAGGGCTCTCGCCCAACCTCAGATCTTGCTCAGGCAACTGGCTCGCATAGTGGGCCTTCTGTCGACTTCAATGCAGGCTATTTTCCCGTACCCAGTCCACTACAGAGCCCTCCAACTGCTCAAAGCTGCACTTCTGCGCAGAGGCCTCTCTTATCCCCACATGGTGGGACTTTCAGAGGACGCCAAAGAGGAACTCCATTGGTGGCTCTCAAACATGGAAGCCAGGAATAGTTGACCCATTTTTGGTTCCGCACCAGATATCATTATCGATTCCAACACAAGCAGGTGAGGTGTGGCGACTTCTCCACGGGCGGCGTGTGGTCTCCGCAAGAGCAACAGTTACACATCAACTGTCTGAAGCTTTTAGCGGGTTCGTTTGCAATCCAGTGCTGGATCAAGGATTCGATTGGGTCCTGTGTCCTTCTCAAGATGGACAACATCTCAGTGGTTCGCTATATAAACCATCTCGGGGGCATGCGTTCTAAGGCCCTCTCAAACCTGGCGGCGAACTTTTGGCAGCATTGCCTGGATCACCAGATCTCTGTGTCAGTGGAGTATCTCCCCGGTCAGGACACCCAGGTGGCAGACTTCCAGTCCCGTCATTTCCACAATGTGAGTCTTTGGAAACTGCATCCGGGGAGGTTTGCGGATCTCCCGAGTATCTGGGGCTCCTTCTCAGTGGACCTCTTCACGTCTCGCTTGGATCACCAGCTTCCCCGGTTCTTCAGTTGGAAGCCGAATCCCCTTGCGGATAAGACGGACACGTTTCAGCAGAACTGGCAGGAGGAAGCAGGTTATGCCTTTCCTCCGTTTGCCATGATCACCCCGGTCTCGGCCTAGGTGCTGCGGCAGCAAGCGAGCGTGGTGCTCATTTAGCTGTTCTGCTGGAACTTTCTTGTGATTTTCCAATCCCTATCTCCCACTTTCCATCTCTCCTTCTCAGTCCGGACGGAGTTCCACACCCGCTGATCGAACAGGGCTCACGATCCCTGTTGACATGGCGGATTACAGGGGACCATGGACGGTCCCAGGCCTTTCGGGAGCGGCTGAGAAATTTATCTCCAAGGCTTGGGCGGACATTTTTGTCAAACAATATGGTTCCACCTGGAAACGGTGGTATCGTTGGTGTCTGCGACGGAGTATCGATCCCGTGGCAGCAGATGTAACTTCCTTTCTCAATTTTTTGACTGCCTTGGCGGAGGAGGGCTTGGCTTACAGAACCATCAATACCTTCCGTTCCGCCATCACTGCCGGCCACACCATTGTGGACAGCTCTCCCGTAGGGGAACATCCTCTGCACTGACGACTCCTTCGTGGCATTCGCCTTTCTCTGCCTCCAGAACCGCAGTATTCTCAACTAAGGGATGTCAACCGTGTTTTGAACCTATTCCTGTCCTGGTAGCCGAACAGATTCCTTTCTAGGAAGTAACTCTCCGCGAAGTTGGCCATGCTCCTTTGCTTAGTCTCCTGCAGACATGTTTTGGATGTCAGAGCCCTGGACATGTCTGGTAGAATTTTCTCCCCTACGTGGGTTACCTTTACAATCTGTAGACGCATCAAGTGTGGAATGAAATCCATATCTTACCCTGCTTTCCCGGTTTCCCAGAAGTTTTGAGTGGTGGCTTATGAGGAAATGTCTGACGAATTTCGACATCCCGGGGAGCCACAGCTCCTCGTCGCTCTAAGAAAGCCTCACAAGGCTGTGTCCTCTCTCACGATTGCCTGTTGGGTTAGGTGGGTGATGCAGGAGGCTGGTATAGACCTCCGTATGTTTGGTGCTCACTCTGCTAGGGGGGCAATGGCCTCCAAAGCTTTTACCCTGTGAGCTTATCTAGAAGACATTCTGAATGCTGCAGACTGGTCTTCAGACTCTACCTTTAAGCGGTTTTACTTTAAACCGGTTATGGTATAGCTCATTTGGTTGTGAGCAAGCTTTAAACTAGCATAATCCTCGCCTCCGGTCCGGATACAGAATGAAAATTTTCCTAGCTATTGTAACAGAAAGTTTCAATTCTATTAAGGACTCGGAGGCGAGGATTATCCCACCCAAGGTAAAACTTCCTTGTTGGTTTTCCCTCCCTCGTATTGGAGTAAGTAAAGCTTTTTGCAGTAACTTGTTGGTTCATTGACAAGCTTGTGATTACCCTTCAGATGCTTTTTCCACAGGGTTGATCCTTAACCATTTCTGTTGCTTTTGCTATGCCTTTGCTCTTTGCAGGCGACTCTAACAAACAAGATTCTTGAAGCAACCTTGATGGCTGACCAAGTGACGAAAGAGGAGTAGACAGGGACAGAGGACTATCAGCACCCTGGGAACCTGTGATTGGTGAAGAAGATGGGACACTCTAGCTATGGACACTCCCTATTGTTTTGCTTCTTTATTCCCTATGGTTCATGGGAAAAATACTTTGTTTTACTTGACTTCAAATGGCTGCTAATCAATAAAGTGAAGAAAGAATAGCATAATCCTCGCCTCCGAGTCCTTAATAGAATTGAAACTTTCCGTTATAATAGCTAGGACATTTTTTATTCTTGCATAGAATATATGCACTGCGACGATTAATAGACAGAAGTAAATGAAAGTAATGAGCAATATGAGGACAGTGAAAAGGATAAATAATTCATCCATTGTGCTAAAACAGTATGTATATATATATGCTGGCATGCAAGTACTGTGTATAGTGTACTCCTACGATCCGATCCCTAACCTAGTTGACATGGGCTGGTGCTCTGCCAAGAATCCCCTATTGCAGAGCTTACCAAACAGTGTGAACCGACACAGTACTGTGTCGCCTGCAAATGGTGGATGTGTGGAGGGATGACACTGGTATTACCTGGCACTTAGTACATAACTGCTGCCAATTAAGAGGCATTCCTTAGAATGCTTTGTTCTCACTATGCCTCATCTATTGCATAACGTCTCCCAATAAATGGTCTTTTAAAGAGCTGCGAAGTACTCAGGTGCGGCTGTGTGTGTGCCCGGGAAGCTGGGGTGAGGTGACAGAGGGTGACAGACAGAGGGTGACAGACAGAGGGAGACAGACAGAGGGAGGAAGAGAGAGAGGGAGGGAGGGAGACTGAGGGAGGGAGGAAGACAGAGGGAGGGAGGAAGACAGAGGGAGGGAGGAAGACAGAGGGAGGGAGGAAGACCGAGGGAGGGAGGGAGGAAGACAGAGGGAGGAGGGCGACAGAGGGAGGAGGGCGACAGAGGGAGGGAGACAGACAGAGGGAGGGAGGGAGACAGACAGAGGGATGGAGGGAGACAGAGAGAGAGAGGGAAACCGTGGGAGACAGAGAGAGAGAGGGAGACCGAGGGAGGGAGTCCGGGGTAGACAGAGGGAGACAGATAGAGGGAGACAGAGGGACCGAGACAGGGGGACCAAGACAGGGGGACCAAGACAGGGGGACCAAGACAGGGGGACCAAGACAGAGGGACCAAGACAGAGGGACCAAGACAGAGGGACCAAGACAGAGGGACCAAGACAGAGGGAGACAGACAGAGGGAGACAGACAGAGGGAGACAGACAGAGGGAGACAGACAGAGGGAGACAGACAGAGGGAGACAGACAGAGGGAGACAGACGGAGGGAGACAGACGGAGGGAGACAGACGGAGGGAGACAGAGGGAGGGAGACAGAGGGAGGGAGACAGAGGGAGGGAGACAGAGGGAGGGAGACAGAGGGAGGGAGACAGAGGGAGGGAGACAGATGGAGGGAGACAGAGGGAGGGAGACAGAGGGAGGGAGACAGGGGGAGGGAGACAGAGGGAGGGAGACAGAGGAGGGAGGGAGACAGAGGGAGGGAGACAGAGGGAGGGAGACAGAGGGAGGGAGACAGAGGGAGGGAGACAGAGGGAGGGAGGGAGACAGAGGGAGGGAGACAGAGGGAGGGAGACAGAGGGAGACAGACAGAGGGAGACAGACAGAGGGAGACAGACAGAGGGAGACAGACAGAGGGAGACAGACGGAGGGAGACAGACGGAGGGAGACAGAGGGAGGGAGACAGAGGGAGGGAGACAGAGGGAGGGAGACAGAGGGAGGGAGACAGAGGGAGGGAGACAGATGGAGGGAGACAGAGGGAGGGAGACAGAGGGAGGGAGACAGGGGGAGGGAGACAGAGGGAGGGAGACAGAGGAGGGAGGGAGACAGAGGGAGGGAGACAGAGGGAGGGAGACAGATGGAGGGAGACAGAGGGAGGGAGACAGAGGGAGGGAGACAGAGGGAGGGAGAGGGAGGGAGACAGAGGGAGGGAGACAGAGGGAGGGAGACAGAGGGAGGGAGACAGAGGGAGGGAGACAGAGGGAGGGAGACAGAGGGAGGGAGACAGAGGGAGGGAGACAGAGGGAGGGAGACAGAGGGAGGGAGACAGAGGGACGGAGACAAAGGGACGGAGACAAAGGGACGGAGACAAAGGGACGGAGACAGATAAGATTGAGACAGACAGAGGGAGGGAGACTGAGGGAGAGAGAGGGAGGGAGAAAGAAAGAGTGGGGGAGGGAGACAGAGAGAGTGGGAGACAGAGTGAGAGAGAGAGATAGAGAGAAGGAGGGAGATAGAGAGAGGGGGAGGGAGATAGAGAGAGGGGGAGGGAGATAGGGAGGGGGAGGAAGACAGAGAGACAGAGAGGGGGAGACAGAGAGACAGAGGCAGAGGCACGGGCAGACAGATAGAGGCAGGGACAGACAGATAGAGGCAGAGACTGAGACAGAGACAGAAATGGAAACAGAGAGGGAGAGGGAGACGGGGAAAGAGAGAAACAGGGAGATAGAGGGAGGGAGAGGGAGACAGAGCGTGACAGAGGGAGGGAGACGGAGATGGAGACAGAGGGGGGAGACAGAGAAAGGGAGACAGAGAAAGGGAGACAGAGAAAGGGAGACAGAGGGGGGAGACAGAGGGGGGAGACAGAGGGGGGAGACAGAGGGGGGAGACAGAGGGGGGGAAACAGAGGGGGGGAGACAGAGGGGGGGAGACAGGGGGGGGAGACAGGGGGGGGACAGGGGGGGGAGACAGAGGGAGGGAGACAGAGGGAGGGAGACAGAGGGAGGGAGACAGAGGGAGGGAGACAGAGGGAGGGAGACAGAGGGAGGGAGACAGAGGGAGGGAGACAGAGGGAGGGAGACAGAGGGAGGGAGACAGAGGGAGGGAGACAGAGGGAGGGAGACAGAGGGAGGGAGACAGAGGGAGGGAGACAGAGGGAGGGAGACAGAGGGAGGGAGACAGAGGGAGGGAGACAGAGGGAGGGAGACAGAGGGAGGGAGACAGAGGGAGGGAGACAGAGCGAGGGAGACAGAGGGAGGGAGACAGAGGGAGGGAGACAGAGCAAGGGAGACAGAGAAAGGGAGACAGAGAAAGGGAGACAGAGAAAGGGAGACAGAGAAAGGGAGACAGAGAAAGGGAGACAGAGAGAGGGAGACAGAGAGAGGGAGACAGAGGGAGGGAGACAGAGGGAGGGAGACAGAGGTAGGGAGAGAGACAGAGGGAGGGAGAGAGACAGAGGGAGGGAGAGAGACAGAGGGAGGGAGGGAGAGAGACAGAGGGAGAGAGACAGAGGGAGGGAGACAGAGGGAGGGAGACAGAGGGAGGGAGAGAGGCAGAGGGAGGGAGTCGGAGGGAGACAGAGGGACTGTAACAGAGGGAGCGAGACAGAGGGAGACAGACAGGGGGAGGGAGAGAGAGGGAGAGAGTTAAAGAGAGAGCGAGAGGGAGAGAGACAGAGTGAGTGAGACGGAGGGAGGGAGAGATGGAGAGAGAGGGAGGGAGACAGAAAGAGGGAAGAAGAGATGGAGAGAGGGAGGGGGAGACAGAAAGAGGGAGGAAGAGATGAAGAGAGGGAGGGAGAGGGAGAGAGCGAGAGAGAGCGCGAGAGCGAGAGAGAGAGCTAGAGCGAGAGAGCTAGAGCGAGAGAGCTAGAGCGAGAGAGAGCTAGAGCGAGAGAGAGCGAGAGAGAGCGAGAGAGAGCTAGAGAGAGAGCGAGAGAGAGCTAGAGCGAGAGAGAGAGAGAGAGAGAGGAGAGAGGAGAGATGTGTGTAAGCCGGGCCTGGTGGCTCAGTGGGCAAAGGCATCCGCTGCAGGGGCCTGAGTTCAACCTCATGCTCCATTTGCCCACTTTTATTTCAAGATTTTCTTCAGGGGGAGAACCCCCCCGAATCCCCCTTAAGTGGTTCGGGATCGCTCGCTACACTGCCTCGCTACACTGCCTTACTGTGTCTCAATATGATGCATCTCCAAAAGGTGTGTCACCAACATGAAAAGTTTGGAAAGCTGTGCCCTACTGGATGATCTAACTCACCATTACCTGAAATTGAGTGTATGCAAGTCCTCGTCTTTGTCACAAGTTGGACAACCCTCCTCGCAGAGGGTAAAGAGGAATCAGCTGGGCTGAGACTCCAACAACAGCGACCTCGCAAAGATAGCAGAGTACTCCCCTGATTTGAACACGGAAACATGTGTGTTTCCATGTCAGCCAGGCTGACATTGTTTATTCTCTTGTGATAGCTGTAGGAAGGTACCTCCTGACTATGGTTGCCCCCAACTTTTTGCCCTGTGTTTTAGCTGGTTTTTGACATAGTCGACCTGGGACCCTGCCAATCAGGACCCCAGGCCTACTGCTCTCTCTGTAAAATGGATTCCATGTACCCTAGGTGCATTTCCAATTGGTACTGGGCCACCTTATCAGACCCTGTAACTCAGGGCATAGGTGTACCCAGGGCCTACCAGGGGCTGAAGCATGTATTATGCCACCCCTGGCTAGCCTCCTAAATTTGACACAACTGGCTGCATGACAGCTGGGGCAAAGTCGTGTAATCACCCTTTGCTGTAGATATAGTATACCTATATCTAACCCTAAAATGGACACACAGATTCCTATCAGTCACTCCTATGGCAGGCCTTGACAATCCTGAAGGCAGAGTGCTTGGAATCATGTGAGATGGTGCTCTGGCATGAGCTGAGCCTGTCTGCAGCTTGCGGAACCAAGTCCTAATAGCTGTTCCATGATATCGCATACCATATACTCTTAAGTGCATTATAATCCTCGCGGTTAAATGCTATCTTTGGTATTGCTTTATCAAAACATGTCGAGTAAGGTGTCATACGAATTGGAATACTAACCCCTCGCCAATTCTGGCGACGGGGTTAGCATTCCACCCTTCTAGAGGGACACGACATGTATGTAACTGTGAACCCCGGTTAAAGTTAAGCGAAGCCTCAGCTCCACAAAATGGATGCTGCCACCACAGACACGAGTCTGACCCCCTGCAGCTGGGAGTCCTTCCAGCGAGGGGAGCCTGGACAAAGGGTTTCCTGTCAGGGGCGGTGCTAGCACCGTCCCAGACATGGTTTTGTGTATCCTGGGTAGGCAGGGCTTTACAGGAAGGTGACTGCTGAGTGGCACCCCGGTGCTCACTACGCATAGGCCAGTCTGAACCAGTTCCAGGGGCACACCAGCCCCTGGCCTGGGGAAGTCCGGCATGGGAGAGGGGTGTAACCACCCCCCTCCTAGTCCCACCCATAGGCAGGACTTAGTCACCGGGTCAGCCCCCTTTTTTAGTATAAAGATGGGAGCGGGCCCCCTGTTCAAATTAGATCATCTTTGGAATCAAGACACGACTTCCTACGAAAGGACATCAAGATTTCTTCCTCAAGATTCTCCCTTGTGGCTAAGGAGTAGTCACCCTGCATCCGCAGGCACCATCCTAAGAACACTGCGGTCTGCTGCAAGTCCTTCTGCACGAATCCGACGACCCAGCTCGACGAGACCCGGCTTCCCTGGCACCTCTGACCTCTACTCACCTCTACAGCAAAGCTGAGAACCGTGAGTGCGACGAGACCTCGAGGGACCGACGATCGCCAAGACTGCACGACTTCTTTGCAACAAGCCCACCGTGTGCTCCACTGGTGAGTGCTTTGGGGTCCGAGAAGCCCCAACCCTGAGCAGCTCCAGCACCGAAGATCAGCCCTCCAGCATCTCCACGATCTGCGTGGGGCCCTTCTGCTTTTGCCTGCTCACCGCGCTGTGTGGCTACTAGCCGGCTGGCTTGTGGCCTTCTTCACGACGCCCGACGACATCACTGCTGCTGGTCTGGTTGCTCCAGACTGGCCCTTGCTTCCTTCTTCAAGAGAGGCACCCCGGACCCTCCTGGTCCACTCCAGACGCCATTTTGAGTCCACCGCGTGTGCTTGAATTTGCCAAGGCTTTGTTGCCCAATCCTGGGTCCAGCGACGCCGACAGCTTCATCCATCGTGGGACAGCTCGCTCCTCCATCCTGGTCGCCGACAACGCCTCCTGGTCCGTGAGATCTGCGAACACAGCTTCATCCACTCACCTAGTCGAGGTGGCTACCATCCGGTGCCCTCCTGGTGCCCACTGACTACTGGCTAGTAGTCTCGAACTTGGTCCCCTCTGCTTTCAGGTGTCATTTTCCTTCGATCCAGGCTTGGATCCATCGAAATTTCTTCACTGGTCGCCTGCCAGCAACTTCTTTCTTCCAGGCTCCTGGTCCGGCAACGAGGATTCCCGACGTCTTTTGAGACCTATGCAGCTGCAGCCCCTGGGCTAGGTAACTTCGGCATTTCGGTGCCCCAGCATAGCCTCACTATCCAAGGGTCAGGATCCACTTTCGTTTTCTCCCTACCAGGTCGGGTTCGCCCGAGAACACTAACTTTGTGAAATCTAGCTACCATAGACTTTGTCGCGCATCCCGCGTGAGAGTGCCCACTCTGCACCCGAGTCCCCTGGGTCTCCTAGAAGTAATCTAACGATTCTATAGTCAAGTCCTAGCGATTCCAAAGCCTATTAGTACTGTACTTACCTGCTAGTAATTTCGCATTCCACTTCCAGAGTATATGGTTTTCCGTGCCCCTCGGGCATTTGTATATACTGTGCTAACTTAAGTATTTTCGTAAGAGTTTTGTTTTGTGCTTAGTACCCTGTCCTCATAAAGAGTACAGGGCTGTTGTGATTCTTAATAAATACACTGTTTATTTTCATAACACTTGTGTGGTGTCCTTTCACTGGGTGTTCAAGGGGTATATGTGTGGTAAACAGCTGGCTTAACACGCCCTCTCGAGTCTTTAGCCTTAGACTGCTCGTATCCACGCTACTAGGATAGCTGGTCTATAAGGTTGACTTACAACCAATCATCAATAAGGGTTGCTGACTGATACATAGTGTTCACTAGAATAGTGAGCACTGCATATCAGGCCACCTTCTCACAATAGCCATGTCGCCTCATGGACGAATAACAAACATTTGCACAATGTGTGTTTAGTCCTTGCACTAAATGTTCAGGACATAGTGATAGTGTACTTATGAAGTGGAATTGTAAGCAATGTGGTTTCAGAAAACCTAATCCTCCACTGTTACGCAAGCAAATGTGTGTGAAACATTACTGTGAGGAAAAGAAGGCAATTTAAGAAATGTGTGCAGGTAAAATTGCAGTATATCTTCCATGGCCTAACCAGCCGTGTGACACCATGAGTTAGTTGATGTGTCTTACCCCTTAAATGCTGTCCATCGGAAGGAGGATGCAGAAGTGCCTCTGCCTTATACAAGGAATTTAACTGCAAGCCATCATGCAAGAAGCTTTAATTTCTTCATATTTAAGAAAAACTCCCCTCAAGACCATTCCTCGACTGGCTGAGGTATGCCCGCATCTCGCACCCCAACCTGCCCTGCTGGCATCAGATTTCATTACTAAATTTGGAAGCTTGTCGAAAATTAACCTTCCATTAAAAGCCTCTATGTGCTCTAGCCACCAATGGAGCTCCATCTGGGGGAACTAAATCCTGTTATGAATAAGAAACCCCTTAGCTACGGTGCAGGGAGCTTCAAACCCTTCAGGAAAGCTTGGAGGCACAGCATGGATCAACATGGTAATAATGGGGAGAGGATGTAGCCTTACGGCTAGTGCAGTTGACCTCGAAGCTGGGGAACCGAGTTCGAGGCTCAGCAGGGACGCTCAACATCCTGTGATTCTGGACAAATCACTTAATCACCCTGTGCCTAATAAAAATGAATGTGTCCATCTGTAACGAAACTGGGGCTCATGTAAAGCGCTCTCATACCCGATATCTTCGGGTCAAGTTCGCACTATATCAAACTCTTTATTTAAAACAAATATGCCAACCACTCTGGCCAACTTATCCAGGGCCAAACTCTCTCCCTTAAAGTCTTATCTCATCTCCTCCTGTGGGCAGAATGTGGGTGGCCACATTTACAATGTCCACCATGAAACCCAAAAAGGTCTATCTCCTCAAGATGAGATCTGACTTATCTCAGTTTCTAACAAATCCTAGGCTTTCCAAGAACACATGCTCACTCTCTGTGTTCCTGCGTAAAAGAAAAACTATGGCACCCAACTACACCGACTGCTCTCATCTACAGGACAGCTACCATTGGTTTTAGTATTTTTGTAGGGCACCATGTGACTGATGGGAGGCTGGGGAAACTCCCAGACGTTCTTGTAAGCTAGCCTACAAGAAGTTGTTATGCAGTCTGCAAATGGGAGACAGTCAGAAAGGTACTCTTGATGTTTACAGTCGTCAACCAATCAACTCCAAAGATAACGTCTCGCAGCAAGCAAAACCATCTATTCCATCGTGAAAGGCCGATATAACACTTAGGAGGCATATCCCAGATCAGGTTCTTCTTTTTCTTTTCTCATACACTAAACAAAATACTGCTGACAAAGACCCCTGAGGTGGATACTCACCTTTACTATGGCTCATGTTCTTGCAAGTAACTCCACTCCTGTTCTTTCCTTTTGGTGAGAGGTGGATTGGGGGTCGTGTCTTTTGTTGGACTGGGGGTTGTGTGAAACTATTCTGAACCTTGGTATTGTTCAACTACCCTTCTTTTTTCCAAATTTTGTAACTAAATACTGCCCTCTTTCCATTTCATGGGGAAGAAGCGAGAATTCTTCGCCAGAGCACCCGAAACCGCCTCTGGTCAAACTTCCCCTGCGGCAGGATGGAGGTAGGAGGAACTTCATCAACGTCATCTTGCCATGACCATGCTCTGCAGGGGGCGGGGGGAGGGGCGGAATAAAACATGAGTATGTTAATGCAGCCTGGAGCGGATGTTGTAGCGATGATTGCAATGCAGATAAAGCATTTCTCATAACTGCCACTGCCTACTGAAGCCTTCCAAACATCTGGAGCCCTAATTGAAATATAGTGTGCTGCTGTGAGATGCAGCCGTGCTAAATGAAGGCGACCATTTAGAATGCAAAATTACAATTGATGCAAAATTATGTTATTTACACTGCCTTGAAGTACCCTGCAATGGCGGCTAGGAGCTGCGTTCGAGAACAGGCTCGGAGGAAGCGAGGCTCGCTGGAAGGGCACGGCGCGTTTATGGGACACATTCGTGGGGATATGGGGTCTCCGCTTTCATTTATTGTCGGAAGGAGCATGTGGGCGGGAAGAAAAAGAGAACAGCGGGGCGCAAAGAACATTAAAGAGGCAAAAAAAATCTGTTGCGCTTTTATTAACGGCTTTGTTTGTTCGTTTCCAGTTTTGTTCAGTGCAAATGCTTGAGCAGCGAGGCGTTTACGGCTGCAAATGTCATTTATTTTTTATAGGCATAAAAGTATTTGCCTTTCCGCGCGCACACACAGACTTTATATATAAACGTGTGTATGCGCATCATAGTAGTGAATACAAACGTGGCATTGTAATACATGTTATTAAGAGCTACAAGACAGACACACGCGTTTGCACATGATGCACTACTACAGGGCAAAGGTCACAAGGCAGTGTATTACCACACAGTACACCTAAAATGACCTCCGAAAAACACGGTTTACTGCCTGGCAGACTGCATGAAACAATGAACTTACTCAGCGAAACAGCTCTCCTATGTGTCACCCATCATCCTGGCTGTGGTTAAATTATAGTTTTAAACTAATACACAGGATAAAATGCCACGACGAAAACCATGTATGCCGACGCACGGAGCATAATGCGCGATTTATTACCACTGCTGAAGGAGGGGGGTAATACCATGGAACACTCAAGGGTCTGTCTTTCGAGTCATGGGATGAATTCATTTTTGACAAAACAATGGGCAAATTGCTTAGGGTCAGGGGATTAATGTGATTGGTAACTGTATAATTCTGTATAACCACATTTGCCGCCTCATTAGTATGGTTTTGAAGATTTCACAGAAAGTTGTGTTTTCATCCATTTGAACGAGAACATTGCCAGAGAATATACCACATAATTTCCATTTTCGACACAGTTTACTTCACCGTGCCACCTCATTTGGTCTTGCCTGACGCATAATCCACAATGGTAAAGCTTTACTAGTGGTTTGGGGACTGTATCCATATTTCACATTCGACTGTGAATTATATTTAGAGTTGCCGGTTTTATGGTATTTATGTTTTGATCATTTCCGTCTGTATTTAACAATTTTTTTTAGCCATCTTATTGGTATATTTCCATATTTATTTTGTTTTTTAAGAATAAATGGAGCTGTACAATGGTATAGTTCCTCATTTATTTAACGGAAAAACATGCACTCACTCATACGTTGATTCCTGTCACATTTCAGAAAATTAAATAGCCAAATCTAACAAAGCACTATATCCACAAGTCAATAATAGCATTATATCAAAATGTATGTTAACATACCCCTGGATGTAGGAATATCTCATCCTCTCAACTCCCCAGGCTGGCTATCAGTTCAGCTGTTGGCCTCAAATTCATGAAATACAGCATGGAGTCACTCACAAGAAGCGCCATTTTCAGGGTTTTTCTGCTTTTATAAATGAATACAGACAGGAAAAACTTTGTTTTCTGTCTGTATTTATCTGTAAAAATTAGTAAAAACGAATAACTGGAAGCCTCAATTATATTCCATAATTTACAGTTGCCTGGGAGATATAACTTTTTATACCATTGCATTTCTTTGCTACCAAAGCTCCCAAACGTGTAAAGTATATATACATATGTTTTCCCATAGAAAGCCAGTGACATTGAAGTTATAATTCCAAAGCACAATCTAAAAAGTTTTTACGTTGCCAGTTATGGTTAGTTGTGCAAACCATAACCACCCCCCGCTCCCTGCTCATTATCTCTCGTGATTTCACTAAAAGCTCCACAGTGATATGACCACACACTTTGAAATGAGAAGATAGTTCTAAATCGGTCCCTTCAAAAAATGTTCAATCTACCACTAGCTTTACCTAATGTGGAAACTATGTGATAAACGTACACACAACATAGTATGGTATGAGTTGGCGATGTACACTATTTCACCGTAGGTCTATACACAACCATCCAACTTCACGAGGAGCTCGGACAGCACTGACTATTCAGTTCAACTTTGAGAATATTGTGCCCGATTTTAAAGCTCTTAAACTCATTCTCGGTGTGGGACATTCTTCATAACTACACACATTCCAGGATTTCCATCCAATCCTGGATGTAAACTCTCCTGTGGTGAGAGAGCGAGGGACCGGGAAGATGTAGAGTGGGGCTCAAGAGAAAAGGAAAGAGGGGACAAAAGGTACCTTTGTGGATCGAGTGTTCACCCCAAGATGCTCATATCCTAAGAAACAGTGATAATGCATTGTGGGGGGTTTGCATTAGGAGTCTGGCTGTGATGTGTGGAAGAGAGCAGGGGAGGGGGCGAGAAAGTTTCCAAAGAGCGCTGTAGGGTATAGAGAGGAGGTGCTCTGTGACCCTTACCTGCTACCCTATCCCTGTTTCTGCCGCGGGAAGTCCCGTTAGTGCGGAGGGAGAACCGGGTTGCTGAAATCCACAAACATCCACACATCGCCGCCATCTTAGGTGTTGGGGAGTGCAGGGACGCGGTCTAGCGCCCACAAGCACCACCCTGACACGAGCCTACTTAGGCAAGCACCACACAAGGCTCATCAGTAGATAGAAGCCTGTTGGAGCAATCAGAGCTCACGCTAGAAAGTGTATTTTCTCTGTGTGTAAAGCTTCGTTTTTTAAATATTCAATCCCTCTGCAATTTGACTGATAAATTGTACTTTATTGCTTGCTGAAACCTCGTTTTAAAAAATATTTCGTTTTTGCAATTTGACTGCTAAATTGTTTAATAGTGCTCTGTGACCCTTACCTGCTACCCTATCCCTGTTTCTGCCGCGGGAAGTCCCGTTAGTGCGGAGGGAGAACCGGGTTGCTGAAATCCACAAACACCCACACATCGCCGCCATCGTAGGTGTGGGGGAGTGCAGGGACGCGGTCTAGCGCTCACAAGCACCACCCTGACACGAGCCTACTTAGCCAAATGCTCTCCCGGCAGCGCAGCGGACGAGCGCAGCGGGCGCGCCGGAAACGCGCCGAAGTGGCGCCAAAGTCAAGCCCGTCTGCGCCCATCCGCGCCGGGCCAGCGCCTTGCGCCATGACCCCTGCCTGATCCTCGCCCCTTCGCTACTCAGCCAAAGAGCTATTTCTGCTTAATCGTCCTATTTGTAAAAATCCGGTCAGAGCTAACTGTCCAGACTCCCTCACAGTCCCTACATGCCTGACCTGTGGCTATCGACCTACCATCTGCAATCATCTGAGTCTGGAAGCCTCTCCTGCTTTCAGGAGAAGGACTCTAAAATGCATTCTATTAAACATTAGATCCATGCCAAAACATAAATGCGAAATTGAGGCGTTCATAACTGATCACGATACAGATGTAATGTTCCTTACTGAGACCTGGTCATCTGAGGCCTCTTGTCCAGGTTGGAACATAGCAGTTCCGGAGGGATATTTTGTAGAGTACCTCAACCGACCTGGAAGAACAGGCGGGGGCATTGGTATCATCTACAAGTCCCATCTAAAAATATTCTGCCTACCAGAGTTAAATATGGAGGCTGAAGCCTTGAACTTCAAAATCAAATGCAATAACCGTCTGATTTTCGCTGGCTTGCTGCTCTACAGACCCCCAGGGCCAAAAGCTCCCTTCATCACTGCTCTCCATACATATCTGGAATCCACCACGGACTCCGCCACTTTTACAATTCTAGGAGATTTTAATTTTCACCTCGAAGCTACTAACGATTCTGATTCCACAACTCTCATTGACAACCTGCTTAGTTTTGATATGACCCAACTAGTGCGTAAGCCCACCCACATTGCAGGACATACTCTTGACGGCATTTTCACCAACAACAATAACTTAAAATTTTCTTCCAATTTGCCTGTCCCATGGTCTGATCATAGGGCTGTCTTCTTTAATCTAAAATTTAATGACTCTGCAAGATACAAAAGACGCTTCCTGGCCCCGGAAAGCCAGCGTTCATGGAAAAACTTAGACTCAAATCTGCTAGCAGTGGCTCTTGCCAACGACCCCCCAACATTTGAGCAATGTAGCATCGACACTGGAGCCTCCAGCTTTAACAGATGGATTGCTCAGGCTGCCGCTGAGCTAGCTCCTCTGGAGTCCCGAGTGCCTAAGAAACGGTTGGCCACCGCCCAGTGGTATACAGCTGAGTTGAAATTAATCAAACTCAAATGCCGCAAAGCTGAGCGCATTTGGCGGTCCAACTACTGCGCTCTCAAAAAGGCCGAATACTCCAAAGCTCTGCAGGAGTATAAGGCAGCGATTATTCAGGCCAAATCCACATTCTACACCACCAGAATCCAAGAAGCCCCCATCTCTGCCAGAGAGCTCTTTAAGACTGTTACCCTTCTGGCAAAAACCCAGCGAGACACTATATTCACACCAGACCAGAACTTTGTCGGGAATATTGCTGCTTTTTTCCAGAGCAAAGTACAGGCAGTTTATGACGGTCTCGGCACCGTGTGCCACCAACTCCAATACCAGCCTTAACATCTCGGTCACTCCTACCCAGGTCCCGGCAGTGGACACTGAGGAATCTTCACCTCCCACTTTCCCTGTCTTTCCTAGGTTTCCTATGCTAAAGGAGTCGGAGGTCGGGGACCTTCTCCTACAGATGAAATCAGGATCTCCATTGGATCCATGCCCTCTGCACATTCTGCATTCTATTCCATTAGCTATAACTGGAGTATTGACCTCTCTATTAAACAAGGCTATATGCTCGAACTCCTTCCCCTCAATCTGAAAAAAGGGCTGTATCCGCCCGATTCTGAAAAAAGACTCACTCAATCCCTCCGAAACTAAAAACTATCGGCCCATAAACTGTCTGCCTCTACCAGCTAAAATCCTCGAGAGAGCCATGAACTTAGAACTGATGACTTTCCTTACGAAGAATAATCTTCTTGACTCTACACAACATGGCTTTCGAGCATGCCATTCAACTGAGTCAGCCCTTATCATGGCAACAGAGGATATCAGGAAGACCATGGATGACGGTGGAAGAACGGCCCTCATATTACTTGATTTAACCGCGGCGTTCGACACCGTCAATCATTCGGTCCTACTGAGTCGTCTGGAAAATCTGGGCATCTCCGATGCCGCTCTAGCCCTCTTAGCATCATTTCTGACAGGCAGAATCCAACAAGTCCACTGGGATGAACTTAAATCAGAGGAATTTACTCTTCCCGGCGGAGTCCCACAAGGGTCGGCATTATCACCAACCTTGTTCAATTTATATGTCACCCCCTTGGCGAAACTGATAAAATCCCATGGCTTGAGATTAGTGTCTTATGCTGATGACACGCAAACCATAGTGTCGGTCTCCGATTCCATTGAAGCAACTGCAGGCCGTTTCAGGAATTGCCTTCTCAGTGTAAAAAACTGGATGAGCCAAAACTTTTTCAAATTAAATACTGAGAAGACTGAAATCATAGAATTCGGTCAGAAGCCCTCGATATGGAGTCAGCTATGGTGGCCCCCGGAAGCCGGCTGTTGTCCTACCCCAGCCGAAAAGGTCAGAAACCTCGGATTCTTACTGGACAAAAACCTCTCCTGCACAGCGCAGGTGAACTAAGTCACTTCAGCTTGTTTTCATATGATGAAGGTACTTCGAAAGATCTTGCCCTTTATTCCACCCACCTTAAAAAAGACTGTCATTGCTGCCCTAGTAATGTCTCGGGTTGATTATTGCAACTCTCTCTATCTCGGTACGGGAGAGAAGCAATTGATCAAGCTGCAGGCTATCCAGAACGCGGCCGCCAGGGTTCTCCTGAACCTGCCAAAGCGTCACCCCACCTCCCGGGCCATTCGAGAGCTGCACTGGCTGCCAATTAAGCGCAGAGTCTAGTTTAAAGCCCTCTGCTTGGCCCACAAAGCCGTTCACGGAAAAGGATCAGATGATCTGGCCAAACTCCTCCCGCGCTATGTCCCCAACCGAACTCTAAGATCGGCCAATCAAGACCTGGTCTGCGTGCCTAGAATCCGGAAAGTGCGTTGGGGTGGAAAATCATTTTCTAATCAGGCCTCCAAACTCTGGAACTCATTGCCTGTCGAACTTCGCTCACAAGCCTCCTAACTGAGATTCAGAAAATCCCTGAAAACATGGCTGTTCTCCCTGCCCTGATCTGTCTCACATCACCTTCTATTCTACAGCGCCAAGATGCCGCGGCATTCGAGCGCTTAATAAAAACTTCAGTCAGTCAGTCAAACGTGTGGGAACAATAACAGACATTGAGGTGGACAACTGGAGGAGGGTGAGAGAGCATGGAGGTTTCCAAAGAGGGCTGCAGGGTATAGAGAGGAGTTGGAAGTGTGGTAATAATAACATGCATTGAGGTGGACAACTGAAGGAGTACCAGAGGAGGGCTGAGAGGTTTCCAAAAAGGGTGTAGGGTATAGAGAGGAGGTGGAAGTGTGGTAACCGTAACATACATTGAGGTAGACTGCTCAAGAAGTACCAGAGGAGGGCTCAGAGAGCAGGAGAGGGAGCCGGGAGGTTTCCAAAGAGGATGTAAGTCATGGAGAGGAGGTGGAAGTGTGGTGACAATCACATGTATTGAGACAGACTGCTGAAGGAGTACCAGAGGAGGGCTGAGAGGGAGAAGGGAGGTTTCCAAAGAGGGTGTAAGGGATAGAGAGGAGGTGGAAGTGTAGTACCAATCAGAGGCTTGAGGGAAACTTCTAATGGAGGACCAGAGAAGGCGTGAGAGCAGGAGAGGGAGCAGGGAGGTTTCCAAAGAGGGAGGTAGAAGTGTGGTGACAATGAAATGAATCATGGTGGGTGGTTCTAGGGTAGGCCTGAGAGGGCAGGAGGCTGGCTCATAGTGCTCGCTGAAGTTTCTACTCTCAGACTTGCATCAGTCTTTCTTCCTAATATACCTGTGTGCCCACACTTGAACCCGGAGCTGCAGGAAGGGCTAAGAGGAGGGCTACTGACTTACCTATGTCCTCCATGGCTACCAGGGTTGGAGTTGCAGCTCTCCGCAGAGAGCTCGAGGCGCATCTCTAGAACACACTTAACTTAGCCTTTCCGACCCCCTTCTTGGTTGCCAAGCCTGTGGCTACCATTTAAAACAGTAGTTAAAGACTATTTTTTTTTTTGATAATCAATGTTTATTAAAGTTTTGAACACAAGGTAATTCATTCGCAACAAGTCACATATTCCCTTAGGTCACCCCTGATTCCCCCACATGACACCCCACAGCAGAATAACATGGATAGAACGAGTCATTTGCTCCCAGCGGTCACAACATAATATCAGAATCCTCACGGCGGTAGGACACCAAACCATTTGCCCCATATTTTGTTAAAGAGATCTGGGGAGCCCCTCGCCTCGAAAACGGATTCTACTTGAGTCCCGCACCAGTCCACCCCCCCCCCCCCCCCTCCATTTCGACAAGGTTGGTGCCTCCCTCTGAGACCACTTAGCTGCGATGTCCAGTTAAAGACTATTTTAATGTTACTTTACAGTTTTGCATTACAAACTGTACTACACTTGAGAGCCACAAGACGGTGTCAAATCTAGACAAAAGCTAAAAGTGCTTCAAGTACTCCAGGCGCCAGTTGTGTTGCCTGTGCCCATGCACAATGACATTTTATTGTCCAATTTAACCAAATGTGTGCAATCCTCGCAGCCCTTTGATAGCCCCTTCCTATTCCCAACACACCTGCGATGAAAGAGCAGTAATCCACTATTCAAGTCCTACAGGTCGTCTCATGAGGCTACTGATTCGCCATATAATTTAGCAGCTTGTTAATGACTGGACTGTAACCTTTCTCTCAGATCCATCATCCAGTAATGGGGAGCAGAAGGCTCTCTTCAATTGGCTTTCATTAAAACCTTGCTATTAATTCTCAAAGACTTCTTGTATTGCAAGAATTGATAGTTTAGGACATGTAATTCTTCTTTATAGCTTTAAAAACCTGATTTCACATTTAAAACCTATTGATTTTATGATAGGGAGTGATTTAGTGCGGCAGAGGTCCCACACAAACTGTATTGGGGACAATTGGGTGATGCAACTTGCTCCTTACAAATGAGCTGGCACAGGTGCCATATCATTTATCCTCGAGTCCAGTGTTAATGTTGTAGGAACGCTAATGTACTGAACCCGGGGTGACGAACAGACGCGCCTAAGGAAAGCCACTCTAAATTGTGGGTGCTGTCAGTTCCTTGAGACGGTTTGCCAAAAGCCTGAAGAAAAGCATTAAAGGTGTGTGTACGTTTTCTTTGTGTTAGTTTCTCAGTGATTAGAAACAGTGGCAATATACATTTAGGATGGCACATCCGTGTACTACCCATTGCCAAAGAACATTGTAGTTTGTACTGCACTACTGCATGATACAACTCATTCTTTGTGAAGTGTGCACACCGTGCTATTAGCCTGCGTTATTTTGCATTGTCTTCTTAGCAAAGCTGTCTAAAAAGCACTTATTTACCACCATGGTGAACCAGTGTATAGAGCGCCTCCTTAACCCTATGGGACCTGGTGTACAGAGTCCCACTCCTTTTCTACCATGCGACCTACTGAGGACATATTCAGAGCTACTCTTGCCCCCCCATGGAGAACAGGTCTACAGAGCACCCCCTTACCACCATTGCAATCGGTCGACAAAGCATCCATTCCCCACCATGTACCCTAGTCTACAAAGCATCCCGCTACTGCAAGGCTGACACAGCCTACACGCCATCCCTTCACAACCATGGAGAGAGAGTCTACAAAGCATCCCTTCACCACCACGGAGAGATAGCCTACACACCATCCCTTGACCACCATGGCCACCCATTCTAGAACACATCCTTTTACCACCATGGTGGCACAGTCTACAAAGCATCTCCTTACCACCATGGAGACCAGGTCTGCAGAGCGCCCCCTTACCACCATTGCAATCAGTCGACAAAGAATCCCTTTCCCAACATGGAGCCCGAGTCTACACATCACGGCACGACCGCTGTGCAGACACAGTCTACACACCATCCCTTCACCACCATGGAGGGATAGTCTACAAAGCATCCCTTCGCCACCATGGAGGGATAGTCTACAAAGCATTGGAGGGATAGTCTACAAAGCATCCCTTCGCCACCATGGAGGGATAGTCTACAAAGGATCCCTTCACCACCATGGAGGGGTAGTATACAAAGGATCCCTTCACCACCATGGAGGGATAGTCTACAAAGGATCCCTTCACCACCATGGAGGGATAGTGTACAAAGCATCCCTTCGCCACCATGGAGGGATAGTCTACAAAGCATCCCTTCACCACCATGGAGGGATAGTCTACAAAGGATCCCTTCACCACCATGGAGGGATAGTGTACGAAGCATCCCTTCACCACCATGGAGCCCCAGTCTGCAAAGCATCCCTTTACCACCATGGAGCCCCAGTCTGCAAAGCATCCCTTTACCACCATGGAGCCCCAGTCTGCAAAGCATCCCTCCACCACCATGGAGGGATAGTCTGCAAAGCATCCCTCCACCACCATGGCCACGTAGTCTAAACAGTACCCCTTAACCATCATGGCCACTCAATCTACAAAGCATCCCTCCACCACCATGGAGCCCCAGTCTGCAAAGCATCCCTCCACCACCATGGAGGGATAGTCTACAAAGCACCCCTTCACCACCATGGGGGGATAGTCTACAAAGCATTGGAGGGATAGTCTACAAAGCATCCCTCCACCACCATGGAGGGATAATCTACAAAGCATTGGAGGGATAGTCTACAAAGCATTGGAGGGATAGTCTACCAAGCATCCCTCCACCACCATGGAGGGATAGTCTACAAAGGATCTCTTCACCAAAGCATCCCTCCACCACCATGGAGGGATAGTCTACAAAGCATTGGAGGGATAGTCTACAAAGCATCCCTCCACCACCATGAAGGGATAGTCTACAAAGCACCCCTTCACCACCATGGACATATAGTCTACAAAGGATCCCTTCACCACCATGGAGGGATAGTCTACAAAGAATTGGAGGGATAGTCTACAAAGCATCCCTCCACCACCATGGAGGGATAGTCTACAAAGCATTGGAGGGATAGTCTACAAAGGATCTCTTCACCAAAGCATCCCTCCACCACCACGGAGGGATAGTCTACAAAGCATTGGAGGGATAGTCTACAAAGCATCCCTCCACCACCATGGAGGGATAGTCTACAAAGCATTGGAGGGATAGTCTATAAAGCATCCTTCCACCACCATGGAGGGATAGTCTACAAAGCATCCTTCCACCACCATGGAGGGATAGTCTACAAAGCATCCCTCCACCACCATGGAGGGATAGTCTACAAAGCATCCCTCCTCCACCACCATGAAGGGATAGTCTACAAAGCATTGGAGGGATAGTCTACAAATCCTCCCTCCACCACCATGGAGGGATAATCTACAAAGCCTCCATCCACCACCATGGAGGGATAGTCTACGAAGGATCCCTTCACCACCATGGAGGGATAGTCTACAAAGGATCCCTTCACCACCATGGAGGGATAGTCTACAAAGAATCCCTCCACCACCATGGAGGGATAGTCTACAAAGCATCCCATCACCACCATGGAGGGATAGTCTACAAAGCATTGGAGGGATAGTCTACAAAGCATCCCTTCGCCACCATGGAGGGATAGTCTACAAAGCATCCCATCACCACCATGGAGGGATAGTCTACAAAGCACCCCTTCACCACCATGGAGGGATAGTCTACAAAGCATCCCTCCACCACTATGGAGGGATAGTGTACAAAGCATCCCTTCGCCACCATGGAGGGATAGTCTACAAAGCATCCCTTCACCACCATGGAGGGAAAGTCTACAAAGCATCCTTCCACCACCATGGAGGAATAGTCTACAAAGCATCCCTTCACCACAATGGAGCGCTAGTCTACAACGCATTGGAGGGATAGTCTACAAAGCATCCCTTCACCACAGTGGAGGGATAGTCTACAAAGCATCCCTTCACCACAATGGAGGGATAGTCTACAAAGGATCCCTTCACCACCATGGAGGGATAGTCTTCAAAGCATTGGAGGGATAGTCTACAAAGAATCCCTTCACCACCATGGAGGGATAGTCTACAAAGGATCCCTTCACCACCATGGAGGGATAGTCTACAAAGGATCCCTTCACCACCATGGAGGGATAGTCTACAAAGCATTGGAGGGATAGTCTACAAAGCATCCCTCCACCACCATGGAAGGATAGTCTACAAAGCATTGGAGGGATAGTCTACAAAGCATTGGAGGGATAGTCTACAAAGCATCGGAGGGATAGTCTACAAAGCATCCCTCCACCACCATGGAAGGATAGTCTACAAAGCATTGGAGGGATAGTCTACAAAGAATCCCTTCACCACCATGGAGGGATAGTCTACAAAGCACCCCTTCACCCCCATGGACAGATAGTCTACAAAGGATCCCTTCACCACCATGGAGGGATAGTCTACAAAACATCGTTCCACCACCATGGAGGGATAGTCTACAAAGCATTGGAGGGATAGTCTACAAAGCCTCCCTTCACCACCATGGAGGGATAGTCTACAAAACATTGGAGGGATAGTCTACAAAGCCTCCCTTCACCACCATGGAGGGATAGTCTACAAAGCATTGGAGGAATAGTCTACAAAGCATCCCTCTACCACCATGGAGGGATAGTCTACAAAGGATCCCTCCACCACCATGGAGCCCCAGTCTGCAAAGCATCCCTCCACCACCATGGAGGGATAGTCTACAAAGCATCCTTCCACCCCATGGAGGGATAGTCTACAAAGCATCCCTTCCCCACCATGGAGGGATAGTCCACAAAGCATTGGAGGGATAGTCTACAAAGCCTCCCTTCACCACCATGGAGGGATAGTCTACAAAGTATTGGAGGGATAGTCTACAAAGCATCCCTCCACCACCATTGAAGAATAGTCTACAAAGCATTGGAGGAATAGTCTACAAAGCATTGGAGGAATAGTCTACAAAGCATTGGAGGAATAGTCTACAAAGCATCCCTCCACCACCATGGAGGGATAGTCTACAAAGGATCCCTCCACCACCATGGACAGATAGTCTACAAAGGTTCCCTTCACCACCATGGAGGGATAGTCTACAAAGAATCCCGCCGCCACCACCATGGACAGATAGTCTACAAAGGTTCCCTTCACCACCATGGAGGGATAGTCGACAAAGGATCCCTTCACCACCATGGAGGGATAGTCTACAAAGGATCCCTTCACCACCATGGACAGATAGTCTACAAAGGATCCCTTCACCACCATGGAGGGATAGTCTACAAAGAATTGGAGGTATAGTCTACAAAGCATCCCTCCACCACCATGGAGGGATAGTCTACAAAGCATCCCTTCACCACCATGCAGGGATAGTCTACAAAGCACCCCTTCACCACCATGGGGGGATAGTCTACAAAGGATCCCTTCACCACCATGGAGAGATAGTCTACAAAGCACCCCTTCACCACCATGGACAGATAGTCTACAAAGGATCCCTTCACCACCATGGAGGGATAGTCTACAAAACATCGTTCCACCACCATGGAGAGATAGTCTACAAAGCATTGGAGGGATAGTCTACAAAACCTCCCTTCACCACCATGGAGGGATAGTCTACAAAGCATTGGAGGGATAGTCTACAAAGCATCCCTCCACCACCATGGAAGAATAGTCTACAAAGCATTGGAGGGATAGTCTACAAAGCATTGGAGAGATAGTCTACAAAGCATCCCTCCACCACCATGGAAGAATAGTCTATAAAGCATTGGAGGGATAGTCTACAAAGCATTGGAGGGATAGTCTACAAAGCATCCCTCCGCCACCATGGAGGGATAGTCTACAAAGGATTCCTTCACCACCATGGAGGGATAGTGTACAAAGCATCCCTTCGCCACCGTGGAGGGATAGTCTACAAAGCATTGGAGGGATAGTCTACAAAGCATCCCTCCACCACCATGGAGGGATAGTCTACAAAGCATCCCTTCGCCAACATGGAGGGATAGTCTACAAAGCATTGGAGGGATAGTCTACAAAGGATCCCTCCACCACCATGGAGGGATAGTCTACAAAGCATCCTTCCACCTCCATGGAGGGATAGTCTACAAAGGATCCCCTCACCACCATGGAGGGATAGTCTACAAAGCATCCCTTCACCACCATGGAGGGATAGTCTACAAAGCCTCCCTTCGCCACCATGGAGGGATAGTCTACAAAGAATCCCTCCACCACCATGGAGGGATGGTCTACAAAGCATCCCTTCACCACCATGAACAGATAGTCTACAAAGCATTGGAGGGATAGTCTACAAAGCTTCCCTCCACCACCATGGAGCCCCAGTCTGCAAAGCATCCCTTTACCACCGTGGAGCCCCAGTCTGCAAAGCATCCCTCCACCACAATGGAGGGATAGTCTGCAAAGCATTCTTCCACCACGATGGAGGGATAGTCTACAAAGCATCCCTCCACCACCATGGAGGGCGAGTCTACAAAGCATCCTTCCACCACCATGGAGGGATAGTCTACAAAGCATCCTTCCACCACCATGGAGGGTTAGTCTGCAAAGCATCCCTCCACCACCATGGAGGGATAGTCTTCAAAGCATCCTTCCACCACCATGGAGGGATAGTCTACAAAGCATCCTTCCACCACCATGGAGGGATAGCCTACACAGCATCCCTTCACCACCATGGAGGGATAGACTACAAAGCATCCCTTCACCACCATGGAGGGATAGTCTACAAAGCATCCCTTTACCACTGTCGAGCCCCAGTCTGCAAAGCATCCCTCCACCACCATGGAGGGATAGTCTACAAAGCATCCCTTCACCACCATGGAGGGATAGTCTACAAAGCATCCCTTCACCACCATGGAGCCCCAGTCTGCAACGCATCCCTTTACCACTGTGGAGCCCCAGTCTGCTAAGCATCCCTCCACCACCATGGCCACGTAGTCTAAAAAGTACCCCTTAACCATCATGGCCACTCAATCTACAAAGCATCCCTCTACCACCATGGAGCCCCAGTCTGCAAAGTATCCCTTTACCACCGTGGAGCCCCAGTCTGCAAAGCATCCCTCCACCACCATGGAGGGATAGTCTACAAAGCATCCTTCCACCACCATGGAGGGATAGTCTACAAAGCATTGGAGGGATAGTCTACAAAGCCTCCCTCCACCACCATGGAGGGATAGTCTACAAAGAATCCCTTCACCTCCATGGAGGGATAGCCTACAAAGCATCCCTTCACCACCATGGAGGGATAGTCTACAAAGTATCCCTTCACCACCATGGAGGGATAGTCTACAAAGTATCCCTTCACCACCATGGAGGGATAGTCTACACACCATCCCTTCACCACCATGGAGGGATAGTCTACAAAGCATGCCTCCACCACCATGGAGGGATAGCCTACAAAGCACCCCTCCACCACCATGGATAGATAGTCTACAAAGCATCCTTCCACCGCCATGGAGGGATAGTCTACAAAGCATCCCTTCACCACCATGGAGGGATATACAAAGCATCCCTTCACCACCATGCAGGGACAGTGTACAAAGCATCCCTTCACCACCATGGATGGATAGTCTACACACCACCCCTTCACCACCATGAAGGGATAGTCTACAAAGCATCCCTTCACCACCATGGAGGGATAGTTTACAAAGCATCCCTCCACCACCATGGAGGGATAGTCTACAAAGCTTTGGAGGGATAGTCTACAAAGCATCCCTCCACCACCATGGAGGGATAGTCTACAAGGCATCCTTCCACCACCATGGAGGGATAGTCTACAAAGCATTGGAGGGATAGGCTACAAAGCCTCCCTCCACCACCATTGAGGGATAGTCTACAAAGGATCCCTTCACCGCCATGGAGGGATAGTCTACAAAGCATCCCTCCACAACCATGGAGGGATAGTCTACAAAGCATTGGAGGGATAGTCTACAAAGCATCCTTCCACCACCATGGAGGGATAGTCTACAAAGCATTGGAGGGATAGTCTACAAAGCCTCCCTCCACCACCATGGAGGGATAGTCTACAAAGCATCCTTCCACCACCATGGAGGGATAGACTACAAAGCCTCCCTCCACCACCATGGAGGGATAGACTACAAAGCCTCCCTCCACCACCATGGAGGGATGGTCTACAAAGGATCCCTTCACCTCCATCGTTATTCTCAGCATATAATTTATTTGCATACCTAGCATTGTAGTGCGGCTAAGGAGCGTGATTTTTACTTTATTAAGGAACCTCACTCGAACTCGAAATCCAGCTTTGCCCCAGTTTCGATTTGGATAGCGAGCGGCCATCTTACTGTTTATTTTCTTTTGCCCGTGGCTCCTCCCCGCTCCCCGCCTCCCAGCTGACCCTCCCACACACGGATAGTCTACTATCGCCCCGTCCTCTCCTCCACTGTGACCACCTGGATTCCCTCCATTGTGGTCGCTCACCCTGCACTCGGCTTGCACTTCGGAGGCTTCTCTCCCAGCTGCCTGCCTGTCCTGGGACCTGCTGCCTGCCTGCCTGCCCTGACACAGCGCACTGTGCAATCCATAGCGCTTGGTATCGTTATAATCAATTTTAAAGCGCTGTTATATTACATTGTATGCGCGCGCTATCTTTATTCTCAGCATATAATTTATTTGCATACCCAGCATTGTAGTGCGGCTAAGGAGCGTGATTTTTACTTTATTAAGGAACCTCACTCGAACTCGAAATCCAGCTTTGCCCCAGTTTCGATTTGGATAGCGAGCAGCCATCTTACTGTTTATTTTCTTTTGCCCGTGGCTCCTCCCCGCTCCCCGCCTCCCAGCTGACCCTCCCACGCTCCGCCCCCTCCACTATCCATTTATAGCATATGTTCCAACGCGCTGCGGCCGCGCCGAAGGTGCGCCAAAGGTAAGCCCGTCTTCGCCCGTCCGCGCCTGGTCCGCGCCCAGCGCCAGACCCCCTGGTTACCGGACTGCCCAGCCCACTCGCATCACCTACGATGCCACCACCCTCCTAGCCCTTAACCCCGGCCGCTCCCCCAACTGCGTCCAAGCCGCTCCTGGACACACCCATGGACCCTTCACATGCTACTCCTGCAAGTTCGACGGCACCAAAACCAACTCCTCACCCACCAACCCCAATCAGAGACCTGACACCAACCACCTACAATGCATCCTGCTCAACACCCGATCGGTCCGCAGACACGCCATCGACCTCTGGAATCTACTAGACACCATCTCCCCGGACGTCGCCTTCCTTAGAGAAACGTGGATGAACGCCTCTTCAGCCCCAGACATCACCATTGCCATCCCAGAAGGTTACAAGATCATTCATAAGGACCGCGACAAGCACACAGGAGGAGGCATTGCCATCGTCCATAAGAATTCCATCAGCATCTCTACCAGCTCAGACGTCAACCTCGCTAGCGACGAACACCTTCATTTCCAGATCCACACTGACCCCAAGACCACACTCAGAGGCACCCTCCTATACCGACCTCCAGGATCCCGCGCTCAATTCAGTAACGACATCACCGACTTTATCACCCCTCACGCTCTCCCCTCCAAGGAATACATTCTACTTGGAGACCTCAACTTCCACCTGGATAAGAGCTTCGACAGCAACACCACCACCCTCCTGGACAATCTCGCCAACCTCGGACTCAAACAAATTGTTAATACCCCCACCCACATCGCAGGTCACACACTCGACCCCATCTTCACCTCCAGCAAACATATCTCCTTCAGTCACACCACAACTCTACACTGGACGGACCACAGCTGCGTTCACTTCACCTACAATAAGTCCACAACTCACTACCTCCCTCAACCCACTCTACGAAGAAACTGGAACAAAATCACCATCGATCAGATCTCCTCATCGCTGCTTCAAAACCCCCTTGTCCACACCTCAAACCCCGACCAAGCAGCTATTAACTTCACCCAATGGCTATCCAACAGCGCCGACATCCTAGCACCGTTGAAAAAACGTCAAACCAAACTAGGCAGCAAAAACGCCTCCTGGTTCAACGATGATCTTAAAAAATCTAAGAAGCTCTGTCGCTCCCTCGAGAAAACCTGGAAAAAAGACCCTAACACCAGCACCAGGGACGCATTCAAAAACGCCACCCGCACACACCACCAACTGATCCGGACAGCCAAGAAAGCCGCATTTAAAGACAGACTAGATAACAACGCCCACAACAGCAAGGAATTATTCAACATCGTCAAAGAATTCACCAACCCCTCCGCCAACTCCAACGACATCACTCCCTCGCAAACCCTTTGCGACTCCCTAGCTTCGTTCTTCCACGACAAAATCGCTGACATCCACAACAGCTTCGACAACCAACCTGGAGACCAACCCACCCAACCTTCTGCCGTACCTTCACCCTCCTGGAACATCCTCAATGACTGGAACCCTATCTCCACTGAAGACACCATCCGCCTGATGAATTCCATTCACTCAGGATCCCCAACAGACCCATGCCCTCACCACATCTTCAACAAAGCAGACTCCATCAATAGCGCCACACCTCCGAGACGTCATCAACTGCTCCCTCAACTCCGGCACCTTCCCGGAAAGCTGGAAACACGCCGAACTCAGCACCCTTCTGAAAAAACCCACAGCTGACCCCACCGAACTCAAAAACTACCGACCCATCTCGCTCCTACCATTCCCGGCCAAAGTTATCGAGAAAGCTGTCAACAACCAGCTCGCCGCCTTCCTCGAAACCAACAAATCCCTCGACCCTTCACAGTCCGGCTTCCGAGCCAAACACAGCACGGAGACCGCCCTCATCGCCGCAACAGACGACATACGAACTCTACTGGACAATGGAGACACAGTCGCCCTCATCCTCCTCGACCTCTCCGCAGCCTTCGACACAGTCTGCCATAGCATCCTTCTACAGCGCCTCAGAAACATCGGAATCCAAGGAAAAGCACTGGAATGGATCACTTCGTTCCTCACCGGAAGAACACAGAGAGTACGCCTCCCACCATTCAAGTCAGAGGCCACTGAAGTCATCTGCGGCGTGCCACAAGGTTCCTCACTCAGCCCCACCCTCTTCAACCTATACATGAGTCCCCTCGCGACCATCGCACGCCAACACAACCTCAACATCATCTCTTACGCAGATGATACCCAATTGATCCTCTCACTCACCAAAGACCCTAACACCGCCAAAACCAACCTTCAGGAAGGAATGAAAGAAGTAGCTGAATGGATGAAGCATAGCCGTCTAAAACTTAACTCAGATAAAACAGAAGTCCTTATCTTAGGAACCTCCCCCTCCGCCTGGGATGACTCCTGGTGGCCAGAGGCTCTTGGCAAAGCACCCATCCCGACGGATCACGCACGGAACCTGGGCATCATTTTAGACTCCTCACTCTCGATGTCCAAGCAGGTCAACGCCGTCTCATCATCTTGATTCAACATTCTTCGCATGCTCAAAAAAACATTTCGCTGGATCCCCACCGAAACCAGAAAAACGGTCACACATGCACTGGTTACAAGCCGCCTGGACTACGGAAACACCCTATACGCCGGCACCACCACAAAACTCCAGAAAAAACTCCAACGCATCCAGAACGCATCAGCCAGACTAATACTCGACATCCCACGTAAAGACCACATCTCCAGTCACCTGAAAAAACTCCACTGGCTCCCCGTCAATAAGAGGATCACTTTCCGCCTCCTAACCCACGCACACAAATCACTTTACGAACTTGGACCCGAGTGCCTCAACACTCGACTTTCCTTCTACACCCCCCCCCCCGCCAGCTACGTTCCTCCAGCCAAGCCCTTGCTACTGTGCCTCGCATCAATAAAACCACCGTGGGAGGTAGATCCTTCTCCTACCTGGCCGCTAAAACCTGGAACTCGCTCCCCACTCACCTTCGTCTCACTCAGAACCATCTAGCATTCAGAAAGCAACTTAAAACTTGGATATTCAACAAGTAATCCCCCCACCCTTCCTCAAGCGACTTGAGACCCTCTGGGTATGTAGCGCGCTATATAAATTCTTTGACTTGACTTGACTTGACATAGTCTACACACCATCCCTTCACCACCATGGAGGGATAGTCTACAAAGCATCCCTCGACCACCATGGAGGATTAGTCTACAAAGCATCCTTCCACCACCATGGAGGGATAGTCTACCAAGCATCCCTCCACCACCATGGAGGGATAGTCTACAAAGCATTGGAGGGATAGTCTACAAAGCATCCCTCCACCACCATGGAGGGATAGTCTACAAAGCATCCTTCCACCACCATGGAGGGATAGTCTACAAAGCATTGGAGGGATAGTCTACAAAGCATCCCTTCACCACCATGGAGGGATAGTCTACAAAGCATTGGAGGGATAGTCTACAAAGCATCCTTCGACCACCATGGAGGGAGAGTCTACAAAGCATTGGAGGGATAGTCTACAAAGCATCCTTCCACCACCATGGAGGGATAGTCTACAAAGAATTGGAGGGATAGTCTACAAAGCACCATTCACCACCATGGAGGGAGAGTCTACAAAGCATTGGAGGGATAGTCTACAAAGCATCCCTTCACCACCATGGAGCCCCAGTCTGCAAAGCATCCCTTTACCACCATGGCCATGTAGTCTAAAAAGTACCCCTTAACCATCATGGCCACTCAATCTACAAAGCATCCCTCCACCACCGTGGAGCCTCAGTCTGCAAAAGCATCCCTCCACCACCATGGAGCCGCAGTCTCCAAAGCTTGCCTTGACCACCATGGCGCACCTTGCACATGAGCTTTCATATATTAGCTATATTAGCTCAACAAGCTTCTGTATATGTCAAGAGGGAGTTTTTTTTAGCAACCTCCTTAAAAATCTCTCCAGTGCTCTTTTTTTGGAGTGATTTGTTCTAAAATACAACTGTGAAGTGAACACATTTTGGACCTCAGTCCAGTCTTCTGGTTTAACACGCTAATAACGCACACGTTCTTAAGCAGCTGAATGACACTGCTGCTGTTTCCAACTGTTTAACCCAAAATAGACTAGCTTGCTGTCTTTACAATGGTGCTACACCTCACTAACAAAGTGCCCAGCTTCACTCTCAGAGAATCTCAACACAAACAATAGTCCTCGGACCTTCTATGGCCGTCCGCTCTTTGCCACACATGACCGGCACTGGGCACCTAGTATAACATGCTAGCAGATCTGTACAGCCCTCCAGTGTCACACATGAAGCGTACAACTCAGTCAAAGTGACACTCCCACCCTGCTGACCGCACACCTCCACACAACCGAAAATGACTCCACTCTGAGATGGACAAGGTTGGAAAGTGCACAGCGCAGCGATGCCACTGATGGCTCTTTACACACAGGTTAGAATTACGAGTTTGAAGGTATTTAACCCCTTGGACGCTCATGACGAGCTCAGCTCGTCATGATGTACACCTCCATACACTCATGACGAGCTGAGCTCGTCATGAACAATGGGATTTTAAAAAATTCAGCAATGACGATGAATCTCCTAAGCATTGATGTGGTTAACGTCGCTGATCATTATAGGATGCATTAGATAACTCAACCCTCTTTAAATTTCTGCACATCAAAACTGTTACAATTTAACAGGGGGGAAGCGTAGGGTATTTTACGGCATCATACGGACCTTGGCGAGTTAAAAATCACAATCTGCATGTTATTCCCCACAACCGCGGAATAGCTGTTCTGTATCTAAACCAATCAATAACGTGCCTGTGGTGGGAGACATCGTTTACAACACATGTGTTACAACGCAAAATCCAATACAACGCAATTTTTAGAACGCACTTCCCAAAGTAACGCCCCAGTGGATTGTAATGGATTATTCGTTGTAATGGTTTGAAGTTGTAAAAAATGCATTGTACTGGCACACGTTGTAAATGCGTGCGTTGTAATGTGTCCTATTCACCTGTGGTATTATTGATCAGGAGGTCCACATCTAAACTCGTACTTAGCCCCTTTGTGTTTAACGCAGCAAAATCTGCTTGATACCGTAACTACCGTATGTTTTACCCCCTTTGAATTTTGGCAGCTCACACTTGCAAAATGTAAGTAAAGTTGAGTTAATTAATTAACTCACAATAATAACCTGATGCGTTAAGTAAACACGTAATTCCGACCCCCTGTGTACAGGGTTTTACACACAGGACGGAATTAATAGAACCATTTGTAGCCAGGAACACAGTGCAACTGAGCTCTCAAGGCACCGTCCAACTGTCACCACAGAAACCACTTTTATTTTTATTTGCAATCTGGCTATTTTTATGGTCCCGCAATTATAGCGCGTAAAATAAAAGTAACATTTTTTTTTTTTATTTCTTTATTGAGTTTTAAACATTTAATACAAGCAGGGGACAGCTCAAAAATAACAGAAAGTCCTTTACAAAATAATTCATAATGAGAGAGAGAGACAGTTCCATATACCACAGAAAAGAAAAAGCAAAAAGCATTGTCCAGTAACCCACACATTGTATAAAAAAAAAAAAAAATTGTTAACATTAACATTGTCCTGGAACCTAAGCAGAATAAATCGGTTGAATTCAGGGTCCCCTGAATCCACTGCTCTAAAGGCGCACAAAGCTATGCACCGAGCAAAGAGGGGGGGGGGGGGGGGGGGGGGGGGGGGGGTCTGGATTGATCCACTCTTGGGTGATACAAGCCCTCAATAGTGCCATAGAAATAAAAAGAAAATGTCTATGTCCTTCAGGGAGTTCAAGAGAAGATACTCCAATTAACACTAGTTCTGCTGTCAGGACAATTGTGGGGCCACATAGTAGAATGAGAAAGGTCTGAATTTCAGATAATAATGAAGACAGCCGAGCACAAGTAAAGAACATATGAAGTGCGTCGGCTGCAAACAGTCCACACCTACTGCACGATGTACCTACAGTGGTCCCCCATTTAATAATTTTTGAAGGTGAGTAATATAGATCAAATAAGGCCATGTAATGCTGGGTGCGGGCTCTGCCAGTAATTAATATAGTGTTGGCCAATGTTATAGATTCTTGTAACTGAATATCAACAATACCCCCCAATTTTTCGCCCCACCTCCTTTGATGAAAGTCAATATCATCTGGAAATGAAGCCATAAATAAATTATAATAATAGCCTATGTTTTTTTTAGTAAACATACTATCGATGAGCGGAATTCTCCGGAGCCCAGATCGATCTTGTGGTCGTAGAGTATTAAAGAAACTATGTATCTGAACATACTTGAAGTAATCATTGCCGGTTAAGTTATATTTGTTCACTAGTTCCAAAAAGGCGATTAACTGATTATTCTGCCACAGATCACCAACACAGAAGATTCCAGAGTTACACCACCTAGTCATTACATGGTCCTGAAAAATTGAAGGAAAAATGCTTACAGATGTGAAAGGAGTATACAGCAAGATTTTCTCAATCCCCATTTGGCGTTTGATTATCCTCTAAACTCCATATGCAGCTTTCAAAGTCTTAAACTTTGTTTTTTTTAAATAACTAGGCTCTATAATTTTTAGAAAGCTGCCTTGACACTCCACCCCCATTGCAAATCCAAAAATTGAGGGTGAATGGCTAAATGGAATACGCGCTCTCCCACCAATGATCAACGGTGAAATAAACTGCAGGACAGAGGCAAGATAATAATACAAAAAATGAGGGATACCCCACCCACCCCTAGACTTAGAGAGCATCATTTTCTTATATGATCTGTGCTGCCGCTTATACCCCCACAGGAATCTAGCTGCCATCCTTTCTAATTGTTTGAAACAAGTGGGCGGGAACTCTAATGGAATTGTCCTAAACATGTATATAAACTTTGGCAAAATCATCATTTTGAAGACATTACATCTACCAAATAGAGATAGATGAAGGTGATCAATTCGCTCTAACGATGAATTTGCTTTTTTCAGGACAGGATTCATATTAAGCTCTGGAATGGCCGAGACTGGAACCGTGATTTTAATGCCCAGATAGGTCGCTACTGAGACTATATTTAATTGTGATGGAGGATTCTGACCTACAAAGAGAATTTGGGTTTTCTGTATATTTAGCTTGTAGCCCGAGAAGGCACCAAATTGAGTCGCTAGATCTTTAATTATTGGTATTGCCCCTTGAATATCTGTTGTCAACACTACTATGTCATCTGCATACGCGAGAGCTCTATAGCTAGTGGCGGCCACATGGACTGGTAATATGGCCTCTGCATGATTCAATTTGTTAAGAAAGATATCAATATATAGGGCGAATAGGAGCGGTGAAGACGGGCATCCCTGTCGGGTGCCTCGACAAATGCTAAAAGGAAGAGATTTCTTCCCACCAATTTTAATACAAGAGGAAGGGGCCTCATAAAGTGCTTTTAAAGCTACAATCATCTTAGGACCAAAGCCCTTTAGCATGAGTAGATCTCAGAGATATGGCCAGGCCACCCTGTCGAATGCCTTTTCGGCATCCAACAGGGTGATTCCAAGATCTCTATTTGACCCTTGAGCCCAATCCATTAACGCGATCACCCATCTAACATGATCAGCCGTATCCCAATTGGAATAAACCCATGTTGCAGGTGCAAGATGATTGAGGAGATGATTCCTGACAATCGAGAGGCTAAGATTTTTGAGAAAATCTTGCTATCAGCATTGATAAGAGAAATCGGTCTATATGACGCTGGGTGGAGAGGCAGTTTCTCTTTTTTAAGAAAGGCCATAATAGTCGACTGTCGCCAGAAAGGCGGTGCTGACCCTCTCTGTGCTTCCAGACATGTAAGGAGTAGATCCTGTTTAAACACCTGACGAAAAGTTCTGTAGAACTCAAGAGGGATTCCATCCGGTCCCATGGCCTTGCCAGCGGCAAGTGAAAGAATAGCCAGGTCTATTTCTTCCCATGTAACATCCTCATCTAATGCGTCTGCTTGTGTGGCTGATAATTTTGGGATATTGTCATTGCCATTGAAATTTAAGATAGAATCAGATGCATATGATATCACCTCCTCAGTATATAGATTGCTATAAAAGAAGCGGAAAACCTCCAAAATTTCATCAGGTTGATCATGAATTTGTCCCAAGTTATCCTGTATTTTATTTATAGAGTTAAATGCCTCTTTTTGCCTGATTTTTTTAGCCAAGAGATGACCTGAATTTTCTCCGACCTCATACAGCTGTGATCTGAAAACTGAGACCTGCTCTGCAAGCTTAGAGGCAAAGATTTCATATAGCCTGGATTTGTGTATGGAGAGGCTAGCTTTGATATTCTCGGTGTCTTGTGAGGTATTAATAGCTATAGCTAGTTTTACTTCCCAATCCTGTACTTCCTTATAGTAAGATGTTAACTTATCCCGATAATTCCTTTGCTTATTAATTGAGAAAGAAAGGGTCTCCCCCCGAACCCCTGAATTGAACGCACCCCTTACAATTTGAGTGGAAGCAGATACTCGATTAATCTCAAAAAATGTGTTGATCAATTTCCCCATATACTCAATATAGCATGGATCTGCTAAAAGTTTCCTTTCGAATGACCATGCAGATACGTTGACTAGAGACCCAGAGTTTGTTTTGATCTCTATCACTATGGGGTTATGGTCAGAAATTATTTTCAGAAAAATCTCATAATTACATTTAGATATCAGACAGGAGGCTATAAAGAAGTAATCCAGCCGAACGAATTTCTGATGGGGCGCGGAGAAAAAGGTATACCCTGATAAAGCCGTTCTTTTGACACATCCTACATCATATAGCCCAAATTCAGATACCAAGCCGCATAATGCTTTATAGGTTTTTTTTTCGACCCAGTATAAGGCGACTCTGAACAGATATCAAAATTTCCTTCAAGATGAATAGTTAAGTCAACACAAAAAATAAGAGGCGAAGGCCAGCCTGCTAATTCTACACTCAACAAATTTAAAACATCTGGGTCGTCTGAGTTTGGGCCATAGATAGAACAAACAGTCCAGGAAATACCGCCTATCGAGATTTCGATTACTACCCATCGACCAAACTGATCTGATATCCTACGTTTCAGACTACCCTGTCCTCTACTACCAAGAATTGCAACCCCCTTAGTAGTAGTACCGTGCCGGGTGGATCCCAGTACTCGCATACCTAAATCATTCAGCCACCCTCTGTCACTCCATGTCAGATGAGTTTCCTGTATGCAAAGATCTATCCTCATACTCTGGATTATTTGTGCGCAAATTCCTCTTTTCTTCTTATTGTTGAGTCCGCAAACGTTCCAGGAACACATTACCCATCAAAACATATTAAGTGATACATGGACAATAGCTCACAAAGTAACATGCTCTCTAATTTATGATTTAGAATTTCCGACCAATAAATGATTTGAAAAAAATACTTCATAATTCCTGTCTCTCTTAAGACAAAAAGAGCTGCCCCTGCTTGCCCCACCACCATACCCCCCTCCCCCTAACAGCCCTCCCTCCCCCTCAAACCCCACCCACAAAAGGCACAGGGACTGAAAAGTCCCTGAAAGTGATGGCCAGAGAAGCATAGTGTGCCTCACCATTCGCTTCCCATCTCATAATATAACAGTCTATAAGACACAATTATAAGATTAAAGAGTTGAAAATCCAAACTCCCACACATTTTCAGAAACAAATCCTTTCAATAGAAAAAGAGAAGAAAACCATATAGCACAACCAGGAGAGGCTTAATGCCCCCAACCAAGAAATTTCATAACTCATAATCACTGTACTTCAATATTCAATTATCCCAAAGGTTTTTAAGTAGTTCAGCATAAACCCCTCAGTCGTACATCAAAGAAGTAAGGTTTAGATTTAGAGAGACTCTAATAACTCCTTTGCAGCCTTCTCGGTGGTCAAAAAGTATGTTCTTTCCTTGTGTATAACTTTGAGCTTTGAAGGGTTAAGGAGGATCCCTTAGCCTGAAAGGCTGGAATCAATTGACGAAACAGCCAGCGCTGTTGAACAGTAGCATGGCAATAGTCCAGACGAACAAAGAATTCCAGACCTTTCCCCCTTCGTTTCCGATCTGGACGAGCCAAGTCATACAGAGCCTCTCGAGCTAGGAAGTTATTTAGACTAATCAAAATATCTCTAGGCATGTTGTTTGAGGCAGCCCTGGCTTGCTTCTGTTGAAATGGAAACCTATGAGCCCTTTGTATCTCCGTCTCCCACTGCCACTGGGAGAGCTCGGGAAATGCTTCTGTAAAGAGCTTGATGACAAACTGCCTAACATTGGACCCCTCACTGGATTCTGGAACTCCCAGGATCCGTAAATTATTGCACCTAGACCTATTTTCTAAGTCAATCAACTTCCAGTTGACATCTTCCCTTAGTGTATCCAAAGAAGAGAGTTGAGATTTTTGTTCGACTATAGCATCTTCGATGCCGATATTCTGCCTTTCAGCTTCCAGGACTCTAGCTGAAGTTTCGTTACATGTTTTCACCACACGCCTGAGATTATTTTGAAGCCTCCGCACTGCCCCTTGCGTACATAAATTCTCCATTTTAGTTTCCTCACGATGTTGGAGCATAACCTGGTATAGCATACTTAGCGTAACCTCAGGTAGTTGAAATTGATCCCCCGGAGTTGCTGCTGTAGATACTGCTGTAGTCATCAGTATTGGGGAGGCTTGAACATTGCTGTTGCCATTAGCTGGGCTCAAAGAGACAGTTCTTCCCGCGGCTAACTGAGCCTTACGCACGGTATTCTCTTCTGCCCCCCACTCCATTCTAGCCGAGATAGGTATTTCGTTATCACCGTCCTCTTCAATTATTGAATCCTGACCTTCCTGCAGCAAGGCAGTTAGACTTAAATCGTCCCTCCATTCCTCCTCTTAGTTCAGGCTCCCCATCTCCAAGGCATTGGAGAGATCAGACATCGAATAGAAATTACCAGCAGAGTCGACCGATTCTGTGTCCACGATAGCCTCCGATATCTGTTCCTGCATGTGATCAGAAAGTAAGGGAACCGGAGGAGAGTCGGGGGGAGCCGGGGGATTGGAGAGACCGTCCTGGATATGAATCAACTGACTACCCTGGGGGATTCCTTCCACCTGAGTTGGCAAGAGAGACATTACCGGAGCCTGTGCCTGCGCCGACAGATCAGAGCCAGGCGGAGGGGCTGTAACCTCATTACATCCCTTAATGTTATTATCCCAAGCAATAGCTTCAATAGTGTTAAAGACGACATTCTGAGGGATATTCCTGCCATTGACGGCGTCTTGCCCGGTAATCACAGGGCTTGCAGTAATCGCGTTCTTCTTTTTAAACATGCCAGGGATTTTTGGAGTTGCACCTGAACTACAACTCCCAGAATTCACCACTGATGTTTTCTGTTTAGTGGAAAGCAAACCCTTACCAGTCTCTGGCAACTCCACAGGCTCCACAGGCTCAGCGGGGGCTGTAGCGGTTGAAATCATGGTTGAAAACATGCCAGTATTCTGTAGGTATTCCGCTGCCAGTAATGCCCCATTTGCGCCCATGGCCGGTATTGTAGTTGCCGCCGTACCAGATACCGCAGTTGCAGTTGCCGCGGTCACTGCTCGTGTCTTTGGCTTAGAACCCTTGGAGGCAGGAGCTGTGTTAGGATTTTTTGGAGCCATTACTGGCAGTACGAAATCCGGAGAGTTATGATGCACGAGGCACTGCCCACGGTCCAAGCAAAGCGAATGCAGGCTAAAGCCCAGCCCCCGTCAGCAGGACCGGATCAACGGCCACAAAACGCCAAAGCAGAGAAGGGAGTCAACGGTGACAGCCGTGCAGATCCAGCCGCATATCACAGGTACCGCAGGATCCACAATCCCAGTGCAGAAAATCGGTCACGTAGACGGTGGGAAGCGATGTGTTGGTGAGCATAGTTCAGCTGCTCCCTCGGATGCTCGCATCCGCCATCTTGCTCTCAAGGCACCGTCCAACTGTCACCACAGAAACCACTTTAATTTTTATTTGCAATCTGGCTATTTTTATGGTCCCGCAATTATAGCGCGTAAAGCAAAAGTAACAATTTCTGATGCAAAAAAGAAAGCAAGTGCTGGGTGTTTGAACTCCCAGTGTCTGAGCAGAACTGTGTCAGCAGGTACTCGTGTTCGGCATTCAACGCTCGTTGCCTTGTTTCACTTTGCTGTTAGTCAGGGGTGTTGCTATCACAGACCTGAGCAGGATGAAAGGCTGACCTGGCGCTCCGGCATTCAAACAGATGACCTCCAGGTCACAGGCATGTTTCAGCAGCGAGCGCTTAACGCACAGAGCTCTCTTAATGGAATGAATACTTGTGTGTCATTCTCATATTTTAGAGTGCACTAAGCACGTGGTTTCTGCGCCACTGCGGAGTGCGCGAGGCTCTGAGGAAAGTGTCGGGCAGCAGGGGCAAGAATTGCCCTGTTTAATCTCGAAGCCTGGCAAATAACAAACACACACCAATTTGTGCATTCATTAGAAATGCCACTTTTGGAGCAGTGCAAAATATGAAGTGATAGGTTTATTAGAGTACAGGAGACCAACAATAGAGACATGTGTTGGGGTACTGCACAGTGCACTAGAATATGAGCGCCCAATCACAGAATGGTTACTGCACCTTGGTGTTTCATCCTCAGAAACGTGTGCGCGGCGCGGGTCACAGAGACCCAGGAGTCCCAGAGTCCGCTTCGCCCAAGCATGCAGCTTTGTGTAACTCTGCTGCGCTACGTTTTACAGCGAGGCTAGTAATGAACCGCACGAGCTTCGTTGCCGCATAACTCACCGCATAATGGACCGCGCCCATAATGCATTCTTCGCTGCTTTAAAAAATGCCAGGGGGCATTGCTTGCGAGCAGAAGCTTTCGAAAAGATAAACACCTTCAAATATAGGAACACAGGAAGAGGCCTGGGGGGGGGCTCGGAGCAGCACCACCCTGGAGCTCCGGCCGCCGCCAGACCCAGCTCCGGGGAAGATTCGTAATACATCACCATGTCACATTTTAATGTGCCACATTCTATTAACCACATGGCAAAGGCACGCGGTCTTTTAAAATATGGGATTTATAGGCTTTGTGCTGGTGATTAATTAAATAAATAGCCAGCGTTTCACAAATCATGCCGCTAATTAGTGGAAAGCAGACACTTTGCAATCACTGAAATTACTGCCATCTGAAGCGGGCAGAAGGACTGCAGCGTTAGGACCAGGAGTCCGCGCGCTTGGGAGCACGCGTGCAGCCAGCACCGCTGGCACCGTACCGAGCCACTCCCAGGCACGGGCACGGCGTTCAAAGAGCGGCGTCCAGCAGCCCCTTTTAACTCTCCTTCAACCAGGAATAACAAAGGGCACGGAAAGCGGCAGGCTCTGTGAAACGGTGCCACTGTCCGTACAACCACCGCAGCTGGCACCGTACTGAGCCACTCCCAGGATTGGGCACTGCGTTCACAGAGCGGCGTCAAGCTGCCCCTTTTAACTCTCCTTCAACCAGGAATAACAAAGGGCACAGAAAGCGGCAGGCTCTGTGAAACGGTGCCACTGTCAGTGTAACCACCGCAGCTGGCACCGTACCGAGCCACTCCCAGGATTGGGCACTGCGTTCACAGAGCGGCGTCCAGCAGCCCCTTTTAACTCTCCTTCAACCAGGAATAACAAAGGGCACGGAAAGCGGCAGGCTCTGTGAAACGGTGCCACTGTCCGTACAACCACCGCAGCTGGCACCGTACTGAGCCACTCCCAGGATTGGGCACTGCGTTCACAGAGCGGCGTCAAGCTGCCCCTTTTAACTCTCCTTCAACCAGGAATAACAAAGGGCACAGAAAGCGGCAGGCTCTGTGAAACGGTGCCACTGTCAGTGTAACCACCGCAGCTGGCACCGTACCGAGCCACTCCCAGGATTGGGCACTGCGTTCACAGAGCGGCGTCAAGCTGCCCCTTTTAACTCTCCTTCAACCAGGAATAACAAAGGGCACAGAAAGCGGCAAGCTCTGTGAAACTGTGCCACTGTCAGTACAACCACTGCAGTTGGCACCGTACCGAGCCACTCCCAGGCACGGGCACTGCGTTCACAGAGCGGCGTCCAGCTGCCCCTTTTAACTCTCCTTCAACCAGAAATAACAAAGGGCGCGGAAAGCGGCAGGCTCTGTGAAACAGTGCCATTGTCAGAAAAAACACCGCAGCTGGCACCGTGCCGAGCCACTCCCACGCACGGGCACTGCGTTCACAGAGCGGCGTCCAGCTGCTGCTTTTAACTCTCCTTCAACCAGGAATAACAAAGGGCGCAGAAAGCGGCAGGCTCTGTGAAACGGTGCCACTGTCAGTACAACCACCGCAGCTGGCACCGTACCGAGCCACTCCCAGGCACGGATACTGCGTTCACAGAGCGGCGTCCAGCAGCCCCTTTTAACTCTCCTTCAACCAGGAATAACAAAGGGCACGGAAAGCGGCAGGCTCTGTAAAACGGTGCCACTGTCAGTACAACCACCGCAGCTGACACCGCACGAGCCACTCCCTGGCACGTGCACTGCGTTCACAGAGCGGCGTCCAGCTGCCCCTTTTAACTCTCCTTCAACCAGGAATAACAAAGGGCGCGGAAAGCGGCAGGCTCTGTTAAACGGGGCCATTGTCAGTACAACCACCGCAGCTGCCAGCGTACCGAGCCACTACCAGGCACAGGCACTGCGTTCACAGAGTGGCGTCCAGCTGCCCCTTTTAACTCTCCTTCAACCAGGATTAACAAAGGGCACGGAAAGAGGCAGGTTCTGTGAAACTGTGCCACTGTCAGTACAACCACAACAGCTGGCACCGTGCCGAGCCACTCCCAGGCATGGGCACTACGTTTACAGAGCGGCGTCCAGCTGCCCCTTTTAACTCTCCTTTAACCAGGAATAACAAAGGGCGCGGAAAGCGGCAGGCTCTGTGAAATGGTGCCAATGTCAGTACAACCACCGCAGCTGGCAGCGTACCGAGCCACTCCCAGGCACAGGTACGGCGTTCAGAGGCCCCTTTTAACTCTCCTTCAACCAGGAATAACAATAGGCGCGGAAAGCGGCAGGCTCTGTGAAACGGTGCCACTATCGGTAGAACCACTGCAGCTGGCACAGTACCGAGCCACTCCCAGGCATGGGCACTGCGTTCACAGAGCGGCGTCCAGCTACCCGTTTTAACTCTCCTTCAACCAGGAATAACAAAGGGCACGGAAAGCGGCAGGTTCTGTGAAACAGTGCCACTGTCCGTACAACCACCGCAGCTGGCACCGTGCCAAGCCACTCCCAAGCAAGGGCACTGCGTTCACAGAGCGGCGTTCAGCTGCCCCTTTTAACTCTCCTTTTACCAGGAATAACAAAGGGCGCGGAAAGCAGCAGGCTCTGTGAAACGGTGCCACTGTCAGTACAACCACCGCAGCTGGCACCGTACCAAGCCACTCCCAGGCACGGGCACTGCGTTCACAGAGCGGCGTCCAAATGCCCCTTTTAACTCTCCTTCAACCAGGAATAACAAAGGGCGCTGAAAGCAGCAGGCCCTGTGAAACGGTGCCACTGTCAGTACAACCATCCGCAGCTGGCACCATACCGAGCCAATCCCAGGCACGGGAACTGCGTTCACAGAGCGGCGTCCAGCTGCCCCACTCTCCTTCAACCAGGAATAACAGAGCACGGAAAGCGGCAGGCTCTGTGAAACGGTGCCACTGTCAGTACAACCACCGCAGCTGGCAGCGTACCGAGGCACTCCCAGGCACAGGCACTGCGTTCACAGAGCGGCATCCAGCTGCCGGTTTTAACTCTCCTTCAACCAGAAATACCAAAGTGCGCGGAAAGCGGCATGCTCTGTGAAACGGTGCAACTGTCAGTACAACCACCGCAGCGGGCACCGTGCCGAGCCACTCCCAGGCACGGGCACTGCGTTCACAGAGCGGCGTCCAGCTGCCCCTTTAAACTCTCCTTCAACCAGGAATAAGAAAGGACGCGGAAAGCGGCAGGCTCTGTGAAACGGTGCCACTGTCAGTGAAACTACCGCAGCTGGCACCGTACCGAGCCACTCCCAGGATTGGGCACTGCGTTCACAGAGCGGCGTCCAGCTGCCCCTTTTAACTCTCCTTCAACCAGGAATAACAAAGGGCACGGAAAGCGGCAGGCTCTGTGAAACGGTGCCACTGTCAGTACAACCACCGCAGCGGGCACCGTGCCGAGCCACTCCCAGGCACGGGCACTGCGTTCACAGAGCGGCGTCCCGCTGCCCCTTTTAACTCTCCTTCAACCAGAAATAACAAAGGGCACAGAAAGCGGCAGGCTCTGTGAAACGGTGCCACTGTCCGTACAACCACCGCAGCTGGCACCGTGCCGAGCCAATCCCAGGCACGGGCACTGCGTTCACAGAGTGGCGTCAAGCTGCCCCTTTTAACTCTCCTTCCACCAGGAATACCAAAGGGCACGGAAAGCGGCAGGCTCTGTGAAATGGTGCCACTGTCAGTACAACCACCGCAGCTGGCACCGTGCCGAGCCACTCCTAGGCACGGGCACAGCGTTCACAGAGCGGCGTCCAGCTGCCCCTTTTAACTCGCCTTCAACCAGGAATAACAAAGGGCGCGGAAAGCGGCAGGCTCTGTGAAACGGTGCCACTATCAGTACAACCACCGCAGCTGGCACTGTACTGAGCCACTCCAAGGCACAGGCACTGCGTTCACAGAGCGGCGTCCAGCTGCCCCTTTTAGATCTCCTTCAACCAGGAATAACAAAGGGCGCGGAAAGCGTCAGGCTCTGTGAAACAGTGTCACTGTCAGTACAACCAGCGCAGCTGGCACCGCACCGAGCCACTCCCAGACACGGGCACTGCGTTCACAGGGGGGCGTCCAGCTGCCCCTTTTAACTCTCCTTCAACCAAGAAGAACAAAGGGCATGGAAAGCGGCAGGCTCTGTGAAACGGTGCCACTGTCAGTACAACCACCGCAGCGGGTACCGTGCCGAGCCACTCCCAGGCATTGGCACTGCGTTCACAGAGCGGCGTCCAGCTGCCCCTTTTAACTCTCCTTCAACCAGGAAGAACAAAGGGCACGGAAAGCGGCAGGCTCTGTGAAACTGTGCCACTGTCAGTACAACCACCGCAGCTGGCACCGTGCCAAGCCACTCCCAGGCACGGGCACTGCGTTCACAGAGCGGCATCCAGCTGCCCCTTTTAACTCTCCTTCAATCAGGAATAACAAAGGGCGCGGAAAGCGGCAGGCTCTGTGAAACGGTGCCACTGTCAGTACAACCACCGCAGCTGGCAGCGTACCGAGCCACTTCCAGGCACAGGTACGCGTTCACAGTGCGGCGTTCAGCGGCCCCTTCTAACTCTCCTTCAACCAGGAATAACAAAAGGCGTGGCAAGCGGCAGGCTCTGTGAAACGGTGCCACTGTCAGTGTAACCACCGCAGCTGGCACCGTACCGAGCCACTACCAGGATTGGGCACTGCGTTCACAGAGCGGCGTCCAGCTGCCCCTTTTAACTCCCCTTCAACCAGGAATAACAAAGGGCACGGAAAGCGGCAGGCTCTGTGAAACGGTGCCACTGTCAGTACAACCACCGCAGTGGGCACCGTGCCGAGCCACTCCCAGGCACGGGCATTGCGTTCACAGAGCGGCGTCCAGCTGCCTCTTAACTTTCCTTCAACCAGGAATAACAAAGGGCGCGGAAAGCGTCAGGCTCTGTGAAACAGTGTCACTGTCAGTACAACCACAGCAGCTGGCACCGTACTGAGCCACTCCCAGGCACGGGCACTGCGTTCACAGAGCGGCGTCCAGCTGCCCCTTTTAACTCTCCTTCAACCAGGAATAAGAAAGGACGCGGAAAGCGGCAGGCTCTGTGAAACGGTGCCACTGTCAGTGTAACCACCGCAGCTGGCACCGTACAGAGCCACTCCCAGGATTGGGCACTGCGTTCACAGAGCGGCGTCCAGCTGCCCCTTTTAACTCCCCTTCAACCAGGAATAACAAAGGGCACGGAAAGCGGCAGGCTCTGTGAAACGGTGCCACTGTCAGTACAACCACCGCAGTGGGCACCGTGCCGAGCCACTCCCAGGCACGGGCACTGCGTTCACAGAGCGGCGTCCAGCTGCCCCTTTTAACTCTCCTTCAACCAGGAATAACAAAGGGCACAGAAAGCGGCAGGCTCTGTGAAACAGTGCCACTGTCAGTACAACCACCGCAGTTGACACCGTGCCAAGCCACTCCCAGGCACGGGCACTGCGTTCACAGAGCAGCGTCCAGCTGCCCCTTTTAACTCTCCTTCAACCAGGAATAACAAAGGGCGCGGAAAGCGGCAGGCTCTGTGAAACGGTGCCACTGTCCGTACAACCACCGCAGCTGACACCGTACCGAGCCACTCCCAGGCACAGGTACGGCGTTCACAGTGCGGCGTCCAGCGGCCCCTTTTAATAACATCTCCTTAAACCAGGAATAACAAAGAGCACGGAAAGTGGCAGGCCCTATGGAACGGTGTCACTGTCAGTGCAACCACCGCAGCTGGCACCGAACCGAGCCACTCCCAGGCACAGGTACGGTGTTCACAAGTGCAGCGTCAAGTTGACTCTTAATAACTCTCCTCCAACTAGGAATAACAAAAGAAACGGAAAGCGGCAGGCCCTGTGGAACGGTATCACTGTCAGTGCAACCACCGCAGCTGGCCCCGAACCGAGCCACTCCCAGGCACAGGCACTGCGTTCAGAAGTGCAGCGTCAAGCTGACTCTTAATAACTCTCCTCCAACTAGGAATAACAAAAGGCACGTATAGCGGCAGGCTCTGTGGAACTATGTCACGGCTCGCACCGTACCGAGCAACTCCCAGGCACAGGCACTGTGTTCACAGTGCGGCATCCAGCGACCCCTTTTAATAACTCTCCTTCAACCAGGAATAACAAAGGGCACGGAAAGCCCTGTGGAACGGTGTCACTGTCCGTACAACCACAGCAGCTGGCACGGTACCGAGCCACTCCCAGGCACAGGTACGGCGTTCACAAGAGCAACGTCAAGCTAACTCTGAATAACTCTCCTCCAACTAGGAATAACAAAAGGCACGGAAAGCGGCAGGCTCTGTGGAACAATGTCATGGCTCGCACCGTACCGAGCAACTCCCAGGCACAGGCACTGTGTTCACAGTGTGGCGTCCAGCAACCCCTTTTAATAACTCTCCTTCAACTAGGAATAACAAAGAGCACGGATAGCGGAAGGCCCTAAGGAACGGTGTCACTGTCCGTACAACCACCACAGCTGGCAGCGTACCGCGCCACTCCCAGGCACGGCGTTCACAAGTGCAGCGTCAAGCTGACTTTTTTTATTTTTTTATTTTTTTTTATAAATCTTTTTATTGTTTTAAAAACAAGGAAAAGGAATAGACATATCTGGTGTCATACATTCAAACATAATAATAAGGCGAATCGGTTCAAAAACAGGATAAACACAAAGCAATAAAGGAGTAGCTGAGACGCCTACGCTAATAATTACAAAACAGGATTTACGACATTTCAATCTACAACCCAACTCAGGCGCAAATCCTCAGAACCCTCCTACCCATAGAATCAGGATAGTAAAAGAAGCACGTTCACCAGATACTAGAATATAGACAAGTACAGGATAATTCCCAATGTTATTGAAGAGAAACTGAAAGAGAGAGTGGAAAAAAGGAAACCATAAGAACAAAAGCTAAAACAAACGAAACAATAGGCCCATCCCCCCACCCTGCACCCCTGCATATGGCTATCGCCTAACCCCAACTAGCAGTGTGCCTGTCGCCCCAACTAACTAGTTTCTAAAAGTAGAAAAGAAAACGGAGGAGGAGAGTTTCATACAGGCTCCCGGTCTACCTTCCCCCGCCAGCAACGAACAACCCCTGTAGAAACCAAGAAGTAACCAGAAGTTATAGACAGAGCTAAACAGGGGAGACGTTAAACACCGCCCAACCTCCCGCAAACATTATGGTAGCGGATCCTGTGTCCTCTAAAGCCCCGAAATCAGACCCAGGCAAACAATCTCATCCTTGGCCCTTCCGATCCCTCATGTGAACTCTGTCGGACAACACCATCACAATCCCAGGAGAATCAAAGTTCGAAAGGAGTTCAATAAAGATCAGTCTGGTACAAGTCAAAAACGATGAGTCTTTGCAAACCTCATCCACACATATGATCTCCCTCACCAACATTAAGTCCAGATGTTTTTTCCTCCGTAGATGTAGAAAAACCGCTAGGGAGGGAAAAGACGTTGTTGCCTTACGATAGTCACTAATGGAAGTCCCCAGGAGTGGAGTGAAAAACCAAGTAGATCGATCTCAATCGGTACCAATGGTGATTGCTGCGATACTAGCAAAGAACCAAGTCCGCAAGTGTTCTGCGCTCTAGCCAAGGACATCAACACTTATTCCAGCACAAGGTCCTCATCCTCCGGTACTATGTAGCTCGTGGGAAATTCAGGTTGTTGTGGTTCTTGCGATAAATCATGGTCCGGACTCAGGTGCCCAGTTTCGATGATACCAGCGATCATTTTGTGAACAATGGCTTCCAGATGTGAATGAAGTGCCCCGATGGCGGCCAATACGGTCTTCAATGACGGTTCACAGTTCGGCCGACCCATCTCCGCTCGGTCGATTTCAATCATAGGCGTGTTCCCCGGAGCGTCCGGTTTCTCCGGGGGAATAAGCAAGAGCGGAGAGGACGGCATCGGAGGGTGCATCATCGGACAAACAGCCTCAGTGTGTGTCCTGCTACCGCAAGCAAGGGCCCCAACCCAGCAGACCCCGGGGGCGGCAACCGGGGCGCCGAGAAGGGGACTCCTCCCCCACAGAGCCCCGACGAAAATTTACACCACTCCTTCGATATCAATCAGGCCAAACGACCGCCATCAGAATCGGGCCAGCATAACCTCCCCTGCGAAAGACCGGACCCTGTCTGAGTCCCACGGCCGATGTTGTTCAACTGTAACCCGGCTGGGCCAGTACTCGAGGCCCCGGCTCACACGCTGGGTTGGGCCGAGATCAAAAACACGACACAACTCCGTCAATCGGGGCGATAAAATTCCCGGGATAGCACCATCATACTCAGCAACGGTTCATCTACACAGAGGTGGGGCGTACGATCACGATATATGACAGGATTATCTGGCTGAAGACGGAGGTCGGCGGAGCCGGGAGCCTAAGCGGCCATCTTGGTTGCAAGCGTAGCTCCTCCCCCCCAAGCTGGCTCTTTTAATAACTCTCCTTCAACTAGGAATAACAAAGGGCACGGAAAGTGGCAGGTTCTGTGGAACGGTGTCACTGTCCGTACAACCACCGCAGCTGGCACCGTGCCAAGCCACTCCCAGGCACAGGTACGGTGTTCACAAGTGCAGCGTAAAGCTGACTCTTTTAATAACTCTCCTTCAACCAGGAATAACAAAGAGCACGGAAAGCGGCAGACCCTGTGGAACGGTGTCGCAGTCCGTACAACCACCGCAGCTGGCAGCATACCGAGCCACTCACACGCACAGGTACGGCGTTCACAAGTGCAGAATCAAGCTGACTCTTTTAATAACTCTCCTTCAACCAGGAATAACAAAGAGCACAGAAAGCGGCAGACCCTGTGGAACGGTGTCGCAGTCCGTACAACCACCGCAGCTGGCAGCATACCGAGCCACTCACACGCACAGGTACGGCGTTCACAAGTGCAGAATCAAGCTGACTCTTTTAATAACTCTCCTTCAACCAGGAATAACAAAGAGCACGGAAAGCGGCAGACCCTGTGGAACGGTGTCGCAGTCCGTACAACCACCGCAGCTGGCAGCATACCGAGCCACTCACACGCACAGGTACGGCGTTCACAAGTGCAGAATCAAGCTGACTCTTTTAATAGCTCTCCTTCAACCAGGAATAACAAAGAGCATGGAAAGCGGCAGACCCTGTGGAACGGTGTCGCAGTCCGTACAACCACCGCAGCTGGCACTGTGCCGAGCCACTCCCAGGCACTGTGTTCAAAGAGCGGCGTCCAGCTGCCCCCCTTTACTAACTCTACTTCATGTGGGAACCTGAAAACGAGGGATAACAAAGGGCACGGGATGTCACAGGCTCTGTGGCACGCTGTGGCACGCTGGCCACAATCAGGGACATCTTACGGCGTGTGAACGGTATTAATCTCCATGGTATGGGGCCAAAGATCAGCCACCGTTCTGTTCTAAAGCAAACAGTGATCAGGTAACGGGGCATGCGTGAACCCGAGGCCAGGCACGTGCCCCGAGATCAGGCAAGTGCCCAGAGGCCAGGCACGTGCCCTAATGAAGGTCAACGTGAAGAGCGTTACGAACATCTGAGACTTTTTTGTCCACCGCCATAACTGCATTCTTGCAATTAAAACGGAGGTGAACTTTCTAAATGAATTTCCTTCTTTTCGGCAAGATCAAAGAGGGTTAGTCTTGGCTTCCTCCGGCAGTGCATCCACGAGAATAGGGTGGCACATCCGTAGCCAGAAGGCACCCTCAAGGTCACCTCTGTGTAAGGCTGACTGGGCAAGCATGAGTCTCACTATCTATAATACCACTTCACCCAAGGGAGTAAAATCTCACTGTTGCCTCAATTTGTTGCACACGTGGCACATAAGAGACATCAGTGGCAAGACCAGGCACAGCTGGCAAGAGAGGACACCATCGCTCAGACCCGTCGTGGGAGGCAAGAGAAGACATCCTTGCAAGAGCAGGCACATTCGTTAAGAGAAGGACAGAAATTGTAACTCTGCATCGTAGTTTTGTCAGGCTATTGCCCTTCTCGGCGATCAGCCGGCTCCAGCCTGCCGGTCTTCCCCATCTGGGGCAACCAAATGTAAAGGGCAGGGGGAGGAGTCCTAGCCAGCCAATCAGTACAAATGCCAGCTGAAAAGCGGGAGTGCAGCGGATGCGCGCAGCGGATTCGTGCAGCGGGCGCGCAAGCCCGTCTGCGCCAGTCCGCTCTCCTCCGTGCCCAGGGCCCAGTCATTATGCCCAAACCCGTATATATTCCTCATTAGAACTTCAATCAATCAATCAATCAAGGCATTTATAGAGCGCCCTACTCACCCGGAGGGTCTCAAGGCGCTTGGAGGGAGGGGGGGGGGGGGGGAGGGGGGGTGCCGCTACTGCTCGAACAGCCAGGTCTTGAGCTCCACTCCGCTTCACTTACTTTAAATTTAGACCTCAGCATGCATTTGATGCATCACTCAATGTGGCTGCTACGAAATGCTTTTCCGGAAGTCAATAAGCCATTGTATCACAGTGCTGAACACCAACAAAACACAGGTTCTCGAAGCTCTCAATTTACTATCTGAATACTCGGTCCCTTGTTAAACATCAACTCAATATCTTTACCCTCCAGGATCTAATAAAAACAGATATTCTTTTGCTTAAGAAGACCTGGCTTACCCTGGACTCCTCACCTGATTTACTGGCGGCGTTGCCAAATGAGTATTATATCCTCCATACAAACCGTCCACAAGGTAAAAGAGGCGGGGGAGTGGCGGCTATCATCCGTCAAGAGTTTGAATTCACTGCTCTCACTGCACTCTGTCTCCCAACAGTCGACAATACGGTGATGAAATTAGAATCAGATTTTGCCCCGCTAGTATGTGTCCTTCTTTACAGACCCCCACAGCATATGCCCTCATTTCCTTACTCCGGCAGTAGATCATGCAAGAATGTTACGGATAGGTGATTTCAACTACTGGGCAAACGATAATCAAGGAGGGCCGCAATCTGCTGAGTTGACCAAATTACTAACTAATTTGAATTTCGTTCCACAGGTATCATCAGCCACTCACGTTAAGAGACATATTTTGGACCAAACCTGGACCATCAACTTGGTAGTGTCTGCTGTATCTACAGTACCACGTATTTGGTCAGATCATTATTTGATAAAATTTACTTCAGAGTACCCCATTCGGAAAAAAAGTTTAACTAAAAGGGGGTACGTACGTAAATGGAACGCTATTGATACAAATGACTTCAGTAGTACTTTGGCAAACACATTGCCAAAGCATACTCCTGATGTTAACACCCAGGAGGAAAATATTTCAGCTTGGCTACTGGAGGCTAGCAACAAACATGCACCATTGAAAAAATCAAGAGTGACTCGCCGTTTGGAGGCTCAGAGGTGGTCCTCTCCTGAATTGGAAAGGAAGTGGAGGTCGAGCTGTTCAAAAAAGACAAAGCAACCTACTCAACAGCCATGAACGAATATAAAAAAATGCATTTTAAATGCTAAAGCTCTTCACTTTACTTCTAGGATTCTTACTTTCACCAATCAAACTAAAGAAATATTTAACATCGTAGAAGAATTGTTTAACCCAGACAGAGTATTAAGCAAGCCCACTCCTTCACGAGCGTTATGTGACAAATAGGACAATTTCTTCATTGAGAAAAAATTTCCCTCGTTAACCCCTCCCACGCTCATGACAAGCTCAACTCATCATAAGCCACGGTTCTCGTGTACTCATGAGGAGCTGAGCTCGCCGTGACAGTTAGAACGCTCGCACGCTGGGCAAATTCCCCTGCTGTGCGAGCGTTCTAATTAAATGGGTGTGGTCATGACAAGCTCAGCTCGTCATGAGCACACAACCACCGTGGCTGCTCGTCATGAGCACCGGGCGCTGTGCGCGCCCCCCATTCCCCAGCAAGGCAGGGGAATGACCCCAGTAGCCAAGGGGTTAAGGCTAGTATTCCTTATCATTTCACCCAGGAAGTTTCCCCCTCCATATATAAAAATTATTGTTCCCTTGACACTTTTACCCCTATTGATACTAAGATCTTTCACAGCCTTTTGCTTAAAGTCAGCTCTGGTTCCCCTACGGACTGTTGCCGCCACATGTTTTAAAGGAGGTCTTCACTGCTCTTCCAGGTCCTGCCCTCGTCCTGTTAAATGATTCTCTATCTCAGGGATGCGTACCCAAATCCTTCAAAGAGGCTAATGTGATCTCTCTTTTGAAGAAACCGGGAGCTGACCCCCAGACACTATCTAATTATGGACCTATCTCCAAGCTCCCGTATCTAGCTAAGGTGTTGGAGGCCCATGTGGCAAAGTCTCTGTCCAATTTCTTGAACAGACGAATTTTCTTGATCCATACCAAGCGGGCTTCCGCCCCGCTCATTCCACTGAGAAAGTGATTACTGTAGTAATGGACGCCCTACGGGGGAAATCTGATAAGAGTATTCCCCAGGCCCTGGTGCTGCTGGACTTATTCACAGCTTTTAACACGGTCGACCATGGTATCCTGGAGGACCGTGTCAAGGAAGCAGGCATTCAGGGGCCAGCTTTAAGTTGGATATGCTCCTTTTTGGAGGATCGATTCCAGGCAGTTCACCTGGCCCAGTTCAGGGCTCTTAAGCAAAGAATCAAGTGAAGGGTGCCACAGGGCTCTTCGCCATCCCCACATTTATTCAACTTGTACCTCCTTCGTTTGATTAGGTCGTTGAAGGAAAGAAAAATGGTTACTTTCAACTATGCTGATGATTTACAGTTGCTCTTCACCATTGATAACTCACCCCATTCAGTCTCGGTTTTTCAGTCAACCATGCGATTCATCAGTCACTGGATGGACAGAAATCATCTAAAACTAAACCCAGGAAAAACTGAACTAATTTTGACAGGTGACAGCTAGAAATTCTGGGGTCCCCATTATTGGCCAGGAGAACTAAGTCCCCCCTTCCACCCCTTCTTCATCTACCAAGTGCCTCAGAGTCGTAATATCCAACGACCTGTCTCTAAAAACGCATGTGGGATTTGTTATATCTTCATGTGCCAACCAGCTGCATAAAATCAGAAAGATAAGTATGCTGCTGACCCAAGCTGCACTGATACAGGTTGTAATGGCTATGGTTTTGTCACGCCTAGATTATTCTAACTAAATCTATCTTGGATTAGCAGCTGGTCTTATGAAAATACCTGCAGATAGTCCAGAACCAGGTGGCTAGACTGATCTACCGGCAACCCAGGTGGCATCATGCCTCCCCCTTTTCAGGGAATTGCACTGGCTCCCCATGCCCCAACGCTGTGCATTTAAGATCGGTTGCCTGGTATTCAAGTCACTGCATCCTAGATTCATAGACAGTCTCATTTCCAGGTATTCTCCCTCACAAAACCTTCGCTCGGCCCACCTCCAGCTACTGTCAACACCTACATTTAAATTAAAGCGACAAGGAGGAGCTAGGTTTGCAACTCTGGCCCCTAAGTTATGGAATTCTATCTCTCTGGAAATCAGGTCCTCTTCTGAAATTCAGAAATTCAGAAAATTGCTTAAAACTTGGCTGCACATTCAGGCTTACAATTTATCTGTCAAACCTTCCGGCATTTTGTAGATTCAGCGCCAAGAAACCAACCGGTGAACGAGCGCTTTACAAAACATTATTAACATAAAATAACAGAGGATATCCTCGACAAGACCAGGCACATTTGTTAAGAGAGGATATCCTGGCCAAGACCGGGCACATTTGTTAAGAGAGGATATTATTGCAAAGACCAGGCACATTCGTTAGGAGAGGATAAATCGCCAAGACCAGGCACATTTGGCAATAGAGGATATAATCGCCAAGACCAGGCATATTCGTTGAGAGAGGATATCCTCGACAAGACCAGGCACATTTGTTAAGAGAGGATATTATTGCGAAGACCAGGAACATTTGGCAAGAGAGGATATTATTGCAAAGACCAGGCACATTCATTAAGAGTACATAGCGCCAAAACCAGGCCCATTCGTTAAGAGAGGATATCATCACCAAGACCAGGCACATTTGGCAATAGAGGATATAATCGGCAAGACCAGGCATATTCGTTGAGAGAGGATATCATCGCCAAGACCAGGCAAATTCATTGAGAGGATATAGCGCCAAAACCAGGCCCATTCGTTAAGAGAGGATATCATCGCCAAGACCAGGCACATTTGGCAATAGAGGATATAATCGCCAAGACCAGGCATATTCGTTGAGAGAGGATATCATCGCCAAGACCAGGCAAATTCATTAAGAGAGGATATTGTTGCAAAGACCAGGCACGTGTAGAGAGAATATTATCATCAAGACCAGGCACAGTTGGCAAGAGAGGATATCATCGGCAAGATCAGGCTCATTTGGCAAGAGATGATATTCTCTCCAAGACCAGGCACATAAGTTAAGGGAGGACGTAATCAGCAAGATAAGGCACATTTGGCAAGAGAGGATATCATCGCCAAGAACAGGGACATACGGCAAGACAGGATATTATCAGAAAGACCAGGAACATTGGTTAAGAGACAATATTATCTCCAAGGCCAGGCACATTCATTAAGGGACAATATTATCTCCAAGACCAGGCACAATCGTAAAGAGAGGATATTGTAGCCAAGTCAAGGCACATTTGGCAAGACAGAATATCACCACCATGATCGGGCACATTTGGCAAGAGAGAATATATTCTCCAAGACCGGCACATTCGTTAAGAGACAATATTATCTCCAAGACCAGGCACGTTCGTTAAGAGACAATATTATCTCCAAGGCCAGGCACATTCGTTAAGAGAGGATATTATCTCAAAGACCAGGCACATTTGTAAAGAGAGGATAATGTAGCCAAGTCCAGGCACATTTGGCGAGACAGAATATCACCACCATGATCGGGCACATTTGGCAAGAGAGAATATTATCTCCAAGACCGGCACATTCGTTTAAGAGAGGAGATCATCGTCAAGACCAGGCACATTTGGCAAGAGGCAATATGTGTTTGGCATGAAAGAACATCATTGCCCAAACTGGGCCGATTTTGTTGCATATGTATAATGGCAACAGAGAAAATATGAAGAACGGGCATCATCGCCAGGAGAACTGTACTTTGTTGCATGTGCAAATTGAAGAAGAAGTCATCACAAAGACGGGGCACGTTTGCCAAGGGAAGACATTACTGGCAAGACTAGCCACTGCCTGTGTACCATGGCACTAGAGAGCATGGTCGCCAAGATCAGCACACTAGATCAATGATGTGCATCGCCTGAACTTTCAATTTAGCTGCAGAGGCTTTAGTCTTGAATGATATTATCTCAAAAAGTTTTTTCAGCACATTTAGGAACGCTATTGCACTAGGCATTAAGTGCCCTAAAAATGAAAGTGTATCAGAAGCGTTTAGCAAGCATCATATAAATTTACCTGCAGGTGACTAAAATAGGCGTGGCTAATACATTTACAGATTTCGACTGACTGCAAGGCTTCAGAAAGTTTGCTACAGATGACAAGGGCTCCAAAGTCTAACATTTTAGGGGCCAATACAAATGCTGAGAAGCCACCAGGTGGAATTCAAAAACAAAATAAATCTGCCTGCACTTTTGTTGCATTAACTTGCCGTCTGCTTTACTGAATATTCTACTCTGTAGTTAAGTGAGCAACCAACTGCCCCCTCCCCTTCCTACATACTGTGGATAATGTTCGCTAGCAGCCTCTATACCCTTACATCCACTTTCTTGCCCTAGCCTCTGTCTTCCTATCCACTCATAACTGTAGGTAGTCTTACCCCTGCACCCACGCTTCAAACGTCTCCACTCTTAGGACTCCATCCCGGAATTCGTAAAATAAAAAAAAATAGATCCTTTAAAAGTCAGTACCCTTTAGAATTAGGAAGTATGTCTTCATGTCTGCCCTGTGCCGCTCAAAGGACTCAAGGAACAGGTGTGTCAGACAGTGAAGAATCAGATCACCGATTGATGCTCTAGCCTTTAAGAGACAGGGCAAACAAAACGTTTAGCAGAAATCCCGAACACCCATCTACTACACAATGTGGATAAAGAAAAACATCAACCCTAAAGGAAGCATTCGCATCGCTAAATACATATCAGCCAAAACTTCAAATGCAGGTCCAACACAGACCGAAAGGGCAACGTAAGCAGTAACATCAAACATAGTCTATCCTAGTGATGCACAAGGGCTACGACACAGACCTAAGAACAAGCTGCCCATCCATCCATTCACGGCCTTGCCCATGTTGTCCGAGGAAAAGCACATAAGTGTGTACGTGTGTGCATGTGTGTGTGTGTATGTATATCTATGTATGTAAGTATGTATAACATGTATCTCCTACTAGCAGTCGCTAGTAGGTAGTTATAGTTAGGACCTAGTTTCTATAGGAAAAGCACTTTTGTTTTGGTAATAACTTTGGTGCCATTTGACGAATCATCACAACATTTTCAAAACTAGTTTGGCACTCACTTCAGCTGCAGTTTGAAAAGTTTCGGGGTGATTCGTCAAGTGGGGGTTAAGACAGAAATGGCGTCCGAAAGCTGTTTTCTGCTGGCAATTTCCTATATGGATTTTAGACACGACTAAACCGCTGAATGGAATTACACAAAATTTGGCAGCAAACTAGATCTTGGTCCAGAAAGAGTGCTTTTTTTGTAATCTGGCCTAAGTGTGTTCAGTAGTTTTGGAGATTTCAAACAAAAAACAATTATCTATATCTAGTGACGCGGATCAACGCACCAACAGCAAGTCCATGATTGGCTGGCCGCAAACCAAGAGAAAAGTTGCAGCTGCCATTTTCTGAACCGGAACTAAGTTCCCAGGGGGTGGAAATAAAATCTGAAAAGGATATAAGGGTCAGGATAGAGGTGTTCTGACCCAATGGGACTGATGGAGGGGTCTGTGAGGGACCCTCAAGGGGAAGAAATTGTGTTGTTTTTTTCGCCCATGTTTATTTATTTTGAAAGTTTTATATAGCACGAACAAGATCTTTGCAGATATCAGAGCGCTTTACAAGGACACGGGGGTGATAGAGTAATACAATGTAATAATTGAGGTAGTTAGATACAAGGTGCTTAGTTACAGAGGTAGGTCAAAAACATGAGGTAGGTCATAGGAGAGGTAGTGTCGGTACACGGTGCATAGTCAAACAGTTGCGCCAATAATATAAAGTACAAAAATAAGGAGCGTATACTTGCTTAAGCGTGTTTAAAATTTTTGGAGATAGCATAAAGGTGGGCATAGTTGAGGTGGGTGAGTGCAGGATGTATAGTCCCACAGGTGTATCAGTAGTACAAAAGTGGGGATCGTCGAGGTGGTGTAGGTACAGTGTGCAAAGTCAAACAGGTGCGTCAACAATATAACAATATACAAGGTCAAACAGGTGCGTCAACAATATAACAATATACAAAGAGGGAACATATACAATCAAGTAAGTCGATAATATAAGTAATACAAATAGGCCAAGGGGGTCAGGCAGGTCTTACAGAGCAGATTCATGAGAAATACAGAATAGTAGATCATGTGTATTTAGCCATGAGGATCGCTTTTACTTCTTTCTTAAAAAGTTTGTTGGAGGAGATGAGCCTGGTTTCAGGTGGGAGTGAGTTCCAGATCCTGGGTGCCATTCCTGAAAAGGAGCGTTTATAGGTTTTTTCCTTCCGAAATCTTCGAGGCTTCAGAAGAAGATTGTTTGTGCTTCTAGTAGTTCTAGAGCCACCCGAAATTGTCAGCTTTTGAGTGAGGTAGGCGGGTGAGTTCATGTGTACAGCCTTGTGTGTCATGCAGGGGATTTTCAGATGTATTCTGGCTTCAAAAGGTAGCCAGTTCAGGTATTTAAAGTCAGGGGAAATATGCGAGTGTTTTTTTGAGCCAGTGATGAGTCTCGCTGCAGCGTTAAGGGACGCTCTTAGGGGTGCCGTTGTAGTTAGGGGGAGCCCGCAGAGGGCGGTGCTATCGTATTCTATGTGCGGGATGACTATAGATTGTACTGCAGTTTGGAAGTCTTTGGCAGGAAGGAAGGGTTTAAGTTTTCTCAAGGTGTTGATTTGGTAGTTCGCTCCTTTGGTTGCCTTGCTGATGTGCTGCTGCATGTTGAGATTGGCGTCAAGTGTTATGCCTAAAGATTTTGCTGAGTCTACGACGATAGGTTGTACATTTAGAGCCGTTAAGTGCTTAAGCCATGTTTGAGCCGTGGAGATTTTTGCGGGAGGTGAGATCAGGAGGAACTCAGTCTTCAGCGCATTGAGTTTGAGGTGATTCTCGGCAAGCCAGGATTGGGTGTTTCTGATCGTGGTGTTCAGAAGCATGATGTCCTTGGGAGATTGTATTTTGAGATAAAGTTGGGTGTCGTCGGCATACATGTGAAAGTGAACATTGGATGTCTGTAGTAGTGAGAGGTTCCATAACTAGGTTGAACAGTGTTGGGGAGAGGGAGGATCCTTGAGGGACGCCTAGCGATACCGGTACCGGAGAGGACAACAGGTTGTTACTTTTGAATCTTTGTGACCGGTTGTGTAGAAAGGAGGTGAACCACTTGAGAACAGTCCCAGATATGCCCATTCTTGTGTTTAACAGTTCGAGTAAGTTCTCATGTTTAACTGTATCGAATGCTGAGGAGAGATCCAGAAGGATGAGGAGGCAGGTATCGTTTTGGTCTAGGATTTGGAGGGCGTCGTCCACTATGTGAGTCATGGCAGTTTCGGTACTGTGCCCTGCTCGGAAGCCTGACTGATGAGCATTGAGGAGATCAAACTTATCTATGTGTTTAGTCAGTTGTAGCTGTACGCATTTTTCCAACAGTTTAGCGAGGGTGGGGATATTTGTAATAGGGCGGTAATTGTTTAGATCAGTGGGGTCTGCTGTTGTTTTTTTTAGTAGCGGTGTGATTTGCCCGACTTTGAGGTGTGCACGATGGTTCGCAGATCCACAGTGATGCTCAGCGTGGCCCCCATGTGAACTTGCAGTGGATCAGCAAATCCAGATCCAAATAAAAAAGAAATACACGCACTCACACACACCCACTCACACATCTACTCACACATCCCCACAGCCACTCACAAACCCACTCACAGGCCCAGAGAACCACTAACAAATTCACTCACACAACCACGTACACTCCCAAGTACAAAACCACTCACACCCATTCACACACCTGTACAGCCCATCATACGTCCAGAAAACCACTTGCACACCCATACAACTACTCACACAATAGACCCAGAAATCCACTCAGACACCCACCCACAGAGGCACTCACACACCCATTCACAAACCCATACTGCGACTCAAACACCCATTCACAGACCCACAGAGCAAGTCACACACACACAGACACACCCACTTACCCAGGATATAGGAAATAACATTTAAAAAACATAAAAATTCACAGAAAAAAACAAAGGATATAGGGACGTTATAGTTAGGAAAAAGAATTTGAAAAAACTTTGGAATTTACAAAAAGAAATAAAGGGTACAGGGACGTTATAGTAAGGTTCAGATTTTACACACACAAAACCATACACATTCAGCAATTATAGTCATAGTTATCTCAATGAAGTATAACTTGTGCCTTAGGGTAACTATAACTCACACCCTCACCATACACTGCTAATTACTCATATGTTGCATCACTCATGGCTTCTTCTATGACATTGTTGATGCATTTGCAGTGAAATTATTGGTGAGAAAACTGCATGGTGGGGGATGGGGGTTATAGTTACCTTAGAGCACGAGTTATCGTTACTTGAGAACTATAACTGCAGAATTTCTATGGTGTTGTGTGTGTAAAATCTGAACCCAACTATAAAGTTCCTGTAACCTTTGTCTTTTTAGTGAAATATATATATCAAGGCAGAAGTCACTGCCGAAACGCGTTACAGCAAAGAATAAACGTGCGGTATTGAAAACTCAGCCTGCTGTGTCGGTGTCCAGTCTTTTATCCGAAACTGGAGTTGGAATATATATACACCATATGATCACCTTTCAAACACACATAGAAAGTGAAACATAGAAAGAAGGTGGCACAGCAATCCGTCCACACACTTAATCACTCCTTTATTTTTCTTTTACAAAGGTGCAGATATGGCCGACGCATTTCAGCAACAGCCTTCCACAGGACCATATAGTCTGTGTATTCAAAGTGTAATTTAAAGGATATTAATCCCAGCTACAACCACCAAATATGAAAAGACTAGACCACACATTATTTACTTCTTGGTTTCCGTTTATTTCTACCATTTTGTAGTTGAATCTTGCTCGTCGTCATCTATATATAAATATATTTTTAGAAACTAAACAGATCATTTTGCTAAAGAATGTGGCAAACTCAAGGACACTGATTATTTGTTTTACACATTTCTCCATATTTGCTCATAAAGACCAGACAAATTTCCAGGCAAAATACCCCATATTCCACAATTCCACACATGGATGATATAATTGTCACTGCTTTCTGACACGTTTGAAGGTTCAAACCCCACAGTAAATGTAATTGTTAGTAGACACTGTAACACGCTCCAGCACTTATCCAATTTAACGTCTGTTTTTTAATACATACATAAACCTACTGTTTCCTCGATTTCATACACAATTCAAACGAATGATCACTTTTTACCCTAAGATAGGGAGTGAATGTGCACATTTCACAATCACCTTCTAATATATTATAACATAATACCAGGCTAAAAAAAGAGATTGATGCTGTATGCACTTTTTTGTCGTTAAACCCAAAATTATATCGTTACGATTTTAAATTGAGATTTTACAATTCATATCCTCCATATATTAAAAATATTTCTCATATAACACCTCAATGTCAATAAGTGCTTTAATAAAAGTGCCATGCTGTTAAACAATTAATATGTATGCAAGTCGTTAAGGCAAATATATGAGAATATTTCCCATTTAATAATTCATTTTATTGAGGTGCATAAAATATAGTGTTAATGCTCCTACCCGAGTTAAGGTGAAGTACCCTTGTAAAATGCAAAAACAAACTAAATTTCTGTCATCTAAATGGAAGCAGTTACTCCAACACAAAAATATCCCAAAGAATGCTACTATGTATGTAACTTCCCATTTTAGGGATGGCGGGGTCTTCAAAATTATAAGTTTTAATGGGTCGACGATATAACTTTATCTCCTACATTAACATGAAACCTCAATTATTAAAATTCTAGAGTGCTTGCTACTTTGGTAAAGTGCTTGTGTTAAAAGAGCATGTGTCATCCAGACAAATCAGTATGTAAAAAAAAATCTTGCATGTTATAAATATGATGTTTCTATTGAAATCATCTAATAAGTGGACATGGAGAGCTGCATCCATGACCAGTCCCCAGGGGGATCTCCGTCCCCATCAAAATATTAAATCTTGATTCAGACCTCCTCAAAATTAGTTCTAGGTCTCCCCCGCTTGGTTTCTTGGATATATGCAGAACACCATAATATTTGAGACCCATTTTGCTTCCAGTGTGTATGCTCCAGATGTGCTTTACCACTGTAAAAGTTAAATCTTTGTTGTTAATTGCACAAAAGTCCTGTAAAATCCTTAATTTAAGCTTATTCACAGCGCTACCAACATATTTTTGCCACACCCACATTCTATAAGATATACGACACGTGTGGTCTTGCATGTAATCTGGGCTTTGATTTTCTTTTACTGTCTATCATGAAGTTCAAACGTCAATCTGTTACAGCCATATTCACATGCTTTGCACTTTCAAAACCCAGTTTGCTGCTCTTTCAGTCAATTGTACCAGTTCACTTTCACATTTGGCATGAAGCTGTGAGTCAATAAATCTCCTAAAAAGGCAACATATCTATATGTCACTTGTGGCTGTTCAAGTAACGTTGCTTTGAGAGATTCAACCATTAAAAAAATTCCAATTGTCTCATCAATGTTTTCATTTCAATTAATATGTATTTTATATTCTCTTTCCATTTCTCTCAAAGGTGCTTTTCTTTAACGGAGTTGGGAGAATGAACCATCTCAGCAGGCGGAAGAAGGAGGCAGCATGGCATTGGTTCCAAAACAGTTCAATATTTATTGTTATTTTCTCAACAGTGCAAGTTATGGCCGGCGCTTTCGGCAACAGCTGTCGACAGTACCATGGAGTCCAAACTTACAGAATGTCTTCTTAAAGTGACAGTCATCCAATCTCCCCCACATAGTGAGGATAATGTAAAACCACTACTCTGCACAAGATGACGTGCTTTCAGTTTCCATTGGCTCTTTCCCATTTAAAGTTAGTTTCGACTCGTAATCAATATATAAATCAACGGCTCATGTGTTAAACGGCATCGATTAACCAAAATGGAAAAACAAGTACAGAGCAAACTGGAAATAATTTTTCAAAAAACATGACAAACAGAAGGTGAATAATCTCCTTATCCAATCAATGTATATTGTGAGTGTATCAGGAGTCCGGGTAGAATACCCTGAAGGCCAAATTCCATATTTTAACACATTTTTATGGTTTTAATAACAAAAATATTCAAGTGAGGGAGCTGTGAGCAAACACAACCAATTCAATTCTTAGAGGTTTTAACATTTTATTTGACTTTGCATATACTTTTTAATCGTATTAACATAAAACATCAATAATTGCATTCTTTCACCACAGGCTTGTATCGTAATAACCTTCTGCTGCTCAATAGAAAATGCTTAAGCATATGCACTGAATAATATTTATATTTATATATATATATATATATATATATATATATATATATACATATATATATATACACACACACACACACACAGACAAATAAATAATAAGTTTTCTGGTGCTCTGATAGCTCAACCGCTCCTCGGAGACCCGAACACTGCCACAGGAGGAAGGAGCGGGCCAGTTTGCTTCTACTGGTGCATTCCCCTCTAAATTCGGAGGGGGATGCCGGCATGGGTGTCAGTCAGCTAACCTGCCCCTCCTCTACCTGCACAGTGCTATATGCCACAAGCACATCGGCTTACGGTTCAGGAATTAAAGGGAATTTTTAAAAAAAAAGATCCCTGACTCAATTTAAAAATTCTCTCTCAAAGTACACAAATTTCAAGAGAGAGTTTTCTTTAAAAAAAAAAAACTGAAATACTTAACTTGTGTGGCAATGGAATGCAACATCTCCATCTGTCCCGCGTGAAGTGTGGGCATTAGAGACAGGGGGTAGAGTAAACACAAAGTCGGGCTGCCAAGTCACATCCACACACATATATATATATATATATATATATATATATACAGACATGCAAAAAAGAAGCAGAGAACTCTGGGTAGTTCTTAAGTTTAGATGGAATGCAGCTCCTGGATAGAGCACCTTCAACACTCTAGATCTGCTCACCTCAAATGTCTGCTTTTCTGTGTAAGTCTTTAAGCCAACGATTAGCACAGTGCCATCCAGGCAGAGAGAGCAAGGGACAAAGTCTTTTGCCATTTCTACAGCAAAGTCTTTAATCATAGGACTCGCACAGTGCCGTCCATGCCAAGCTGTAAAATGACAAAAGCATTTAACTTGAGGCACAGTATTACAGATTTGAATTGGTAAAATACCAACCAAGCCAACCTAGAATGAATAAAAACAACCCCCGACACGTGTTTCACTCTCATTAGAGCTCTTCAGAGAGGTTTAGCTTTTTCCAAGACACAAGGGAGCACCCAGTATAAGTCAAAACAAAACCCTTTCAGGCGTAGAGTGATGCATAAATTATGCAAAAAAGAAGCAGAGAACTGTGGGTACTTCTCAAGTTTAGTTGGGAAGCAGCTCCAGTATAGAGCACTCTCAACACCAGTGACACACTAGACCTGGTCGCCTCAAATGTCTGCTTTTCTCTCAAAGTACTTAAGCATAGGATTAGCACAGTGCCATACACGCAGAGATAGAAAGGGACAAAGTTGCATAGGGCTATGCTTAAAGACTTTGATAGAAAAGCAGACATTTTAGGTGAGCAGACCTAGTGTCGCTGGTATTGAGGGTGCTCTATACAGAAGCTGCTTTCCACCTAAACTCGAAAACTCCCACAGTCCTCTGCTTCTTTTTTGCATAATTTATGTGTCACTCTATGCCTGAAAGGGTTTTGTTTTGATATATGCATACATATACACACATATACATACACACATATATATATATATATTCTTTCTTTTTCATCACCTTATATTCCCTTTAAAGTCTATCAATTTGAAAGAGCAGCAGGTTTCCTACTTTCCTATAATAGAAACTTGCACCAGAGCCAACAATTATATTTCCTGTGAACGTGTCAAGAGAATAGCTTTTATCATAATCAAAGCCCAACTGAAGAGAATACATTAAGTGAATGCCATTGGAAGCATACACCTAGTCCCTCGTGGCCCCACGGTGCTTAGGAAAAACATGGAGCAGCCAGTGGAATTGTGTACCTCTCTGAAGTACCAAGGAAAGACTTGACAATGACACTGAGACACACACACACACATATAGCTACAGTAACTCTGCTGTGTCCATCAAAAGGGGCACGGTGTGCTGTTCCCTGTGCGTTTTCCACTCTCCTTCATTTTTCAAAATGTATGCCCACCCTGGTACACGTGATCCAACTGCACAACATCAAATCTGTAAGTGTCACAAAACACCCAAGTCCCCATATTCTATTGGTGAAAGGACTTCTCAAAGTGTGGAAAATAAGCGACTCTTGTTCTGAGATGGTCTGGCCCCTGCACAGAAAGCGGGTTTGAAACTAATTCGGATGTAAAAAAAATAAAGAAAGATAAAATGCGACAATAACCTTCATCCGTGCATGAAGTAAAGTTTCTGGCTTGAATTGGTGGTGTGATTTCCTCCTACGGTGACGAGGCAGAGAAAGCTTAAATTGCTACAAGCCATAATTAACCCCGCAATCCAGTCCATGCAACAATAAACACTGCTACCAAGTGAGTGAGTGACCTTTCAACTAAAGATGGTCAAAGAGGCACTGTCACCTGAACTCCAGCCACTGAAAGGCGTGAATATTATCAAGGTGATCCCCAAGATGGGACACCTGCATCCTTCTTCCAAGGACCTACCCTGGAAGCAGCTGTAAATGCTGCTGAGGAGACAGAACCACACAGGGCATGGTGAGGCTGAAGTTCAAACTTGTAATACCAGCCACTTAAGGACTTTCCAGTGAAGCCGGCTTCCTTCAGCCTGACAGAGTCACACTGCAGCTGATGCATAAAATGCTTAGGCATTCAGGGGTACATGCAGAGGTTCTAAAAACCTGGTGCATCCATACACCTATTGTAGAAGCCACATACACTCCTTCCCCCCTCACTATCAACTGTGACAGGCTACATCCAAAAAGACTCAAACACAGAACAATGGATCCAGAGACAAGTGAAGTAGTGTGGCTCACTGGTTAGAGGCGGCAGACCCGAGAGTAGAGGATGGCCCGGGACCAGGGTTCGATTCCCGGCGCGGCAGGTTTCTGGACCAGGGTCAGCGGACTCGATAATTCTCTCGCCTCGGTGCCCACTCTGATCAGCGATCACACTCGGCAACTCTGGGCATTAGCTTGCCTCATCTTCACTAACGGCCCCACCAGACCGCCGGGGATGCCTGGTCTCACCCTGGAGATACCCATTAAGGGACCATCTCTCAGGGAAGCCAGGAAGGGTTTCGCAGCGGTCGAAGCGCCTTGGGACCCTCCGGGTAAGTAGTGCGCTATATAAATGCCTATACATTTACATTTACATACATTTACAAGGTTCCAGACGAGAGTGAGGTGTGTGAGGGAATAATATGCTAATCCAGTTGGAGTGAAATAGCAACAGGAGCGATTGGCTCCGGCAATACATAACAGCAACCCCAATAAGCAGTGTTTAGTAAAGCTTAACTGCCCCAGGACCCAGAATAAAGGCCCTGGTAGTTAAATACTGAGGAAAATACCTGAGGCCGCATTTTGGTGGAGCAGGACACTGGCTCTCTATATAGTGCACCAAAAAGAAGTCTCCAATTAATTTACAGAGGCAAAAGTAGATAATACTAATGCTCTATTTGTGGTAGTGTGGGCAAGCAGTTAGGCTTATCAGACAGCACTAGTAATCCCAAGACTGGAATATGGGAGTGTTTCTCTCTGCGGTCTCCCCAGATCAACGACTGCCCCCTTAGAGCCTAAATCAACACAACAGCGAGACTCATCACAGGCTCAAAAAGAAACTGTCACATCTTTCCTGACCTTAGAGCCCTCCACTGGCTACCTTTCGAAGCCAGGATCCACCTAAAAAATGCATGTTTGACTTACAAGGCCATACATCACAACACTCCAAGCTACCTGGCACATAATCTAGTACTCTTCCGTGGCAATAGATTCTCCAGGAGCTCCAATAACCTTTTACTGAAACCTCAATGTTTTTGCCAAGAACAAAACTTATAACCGGGCCTTCTTGCCCAGAAATTGGAATACACTGCCCACAGAAACCAGACTTAATCCGTCCTTCGTCTCTTTCAAAAAAAGAAGTGAAATCTATTCTCTTATCTCACTTGAACCCTGTATTAACTTGTATTTCCATTGTGTGCTCTCACTGAAATGTTTGTTTCCTATGTATGCCTGTAAAGCACTCTGATACCCGCAAGGGTCTTGTTCGCGCTATATAAAACCTCCAACATAAACATAAACATTTGTTGCACTCATAGGCGTTATAAATGAGACACACACTCAAAGGAATCAATCTGAGACCAATGTAGAAAAATAACGCTTAATTTTATCTATTTTCAAACCAAGAACCTCGTTCAACGGTAAGTAATGTTTTTCTTATAAATTCTCAACATTCAGAAAACAGTTCACAGATTCCTATGGGAGGTAAAATCAGAAATGCATAGAAAATCAGGCAGACTGTTTAGGGGTTCACCTTCTAAGTTCGAAGGGTTAGCAAGCAGGCATGGCGCAGTGTTCTGCCAGCAGTTTGTTGGGAGAGTCCCAAGTGTGGCCGGGGCATGGTGCTGAAGGCGTTGGTAGCTGGATCTATGAAGGAATGGGGATAGGGGGGCTAGAAACAAGCTGAAGAGGGGGACTTGTAGGCAAGTTTGAAAGCTCCCAAATGGGGGCTCAGGTCTCAAAGACCTCAGCAGCATGAGGGCACAGCCAGTTCGTCATTACCCAGGCCGGTTGAGCTGGGTCCAGAGCAGGTAGGTCGGTCATACTGTATTTGCAAAGGTGGTCTTCGCAGTCAGGAGCAGAGAGCAGGCAGGGGGGACTTCGGGACAGCTGGGCCACTCTCGGAGTGGACCTCAGGGGTGCCGACGTCCTCGACGGATGCTTGTTTCTTGGGCAGTTGAAGTCTAATCTGGACTCTTTGACGTCAGTTCTGGTGCAGGACGTCTGGTACCCCGGGGATTGGTACTGTACAGCTCTGGTCAGTCCTGGTGCCTCCCCACTAAAGTGGGATACAGATCCGACCTTCCAGAGCACAAGTACCTCTTCCTGGTCAGTTGCTGCATCGGTCGGGCAGGTGAGCTACAAGTCGGTGGACCGGACTCTTAGGTTTTCAGTGCCCGCGGACTGCAGCGGAGTAGCTCGTCTACTCCAAGGGAGTTCTTGGAAATTGGCGAATACTGGTGGTCCTCTGGGGTTCTTAGACACCACACAGCAACAGGACAAGACGGTTCATCCAGATTGTCGAGTCTTGAAGCGGCAGGCAGGGGGTTTGCACCAAAACTACACGGCAGGGTCTCCGTTCTCTGGTTCAGCAGCTCTTCTTTGTCCTTTTCTCCTTTAGTCCGTTGACTCTGCAGTTCTGAGTAGAGGGGTTCCACCTAAATACTCAATTCAGGGGTGTTAAGGGGAGTAGCAGGCAGTAGCCAATGGGCTACTTACCTTAGGGTGACTACACCCTCTCTACGTCCACTTTCTGTGGGAAGTGGGCATAACCCTGATCCTAATAGGCTAAGTCTCTCCAACACAAGATGGAAGATTTGGAAAAGTTGGATCCACATCATCTGCCCCCACCTTAGGGGTGGCGCTGGGTAGGTGTGGGCCCACCTCCTAATCTAACTCATTTCCCCACCTGTCCTCCCACCTAAAAGTGGGATCAGGACAGGGGGGTTGGCATCTTCCACTATCTTGAGGGGCCTCAGTTGCATTTCAAAGGCGGCATGGTCTTTAAAGCTACCTGGCCTGGAATGCAGTTTCTACTTGGAAGAGGTGTGAAAACTTCTGCCCGGAGCAAGCTTTCTTCCCGGCTTCTGAGAGAGAAGGCTCTCACCCCAGGAGGCCAAAAACATATCTAGTGATGGCAGGTTGGCTGAGACCAGTCGGTAACGACACTGTTGGTAGGTTTTCAGGGGGCATCTCTAAGGTGCCCTCTGTGTGCATTTGTTAATAAACCAGACACAGTCATCAGTGTAGGTTTATTAAGACGAGATGTTTAGTACCAAACATCTTGGTGTTCAGTGAAGCCATCACGGAGCTGGGGGCTTCATAATGATGAGTGTCCAGCCCATGTACTAAGTATGGATTCCCTATTCACTTACAATTTCCAAGCAGATATGTCCACACATGAAATATAGTGCACCCTGCCTTCGGGCTGTAAGGCCGGCTATAGTGGTTGCTTACCTGTATGACATGCAGTGTCTGTAGGCATTGCACACAGGATTATGTGCTATGTGGAGTCTTCGTTTTTGTCTGCACCAAGACACGCAGTCTGCAATGGCAGTCTGCATGATCTTGGTGAGGGGTGCCACAAGTGGCAAAATTCGTGCTGAACGCTGCACGTGGACCCTCCAATGCCCTAGGTACCAGCTATACTATTTTTAGAGACTTACAAGGGGGCTGAAGTTCTCCCAATTGTGGAACAATTGTACATTTTTGGGAAAGAGCTCTGGCACTAAGGACCTGGTTAGCAGGGATCCAGTGCACTTTCAATCGAACTCTCATCAGGTATCAGGGAAAATGTGGGGGTGACAGTGTCAAAAAGAGCCGCTTTCCTATAGGTGGAATTTGGTAAAAAGCATAGTTCTTACATCCTTTTACATATAATGGAGGTAAACATAGTCTCCAGATATTTAATTATACATACTGGGGCATTGTCCTATTGTCGGACAGTTCTCTGGACCCTACTGGAATAGCACACCCTCTGCTATTCCCTACATTCTCCCTAAGGTTTTGCTCTATAGCAACACTTTATTATCTTAAGATTTTATGTGATATTTTTATCTGCAAAATTGACGTAGACAAGCATGTGCAGTTCTATCGAAGTAGCCTAACATAGAAACATAATGGCTTTTTTTTCTTTTTACTCACCCCAGAAAATTCTAGTTTCATGTAAACCAATCATAGGAAATTAATACCATCAGATTTTAACCATAAACTCAACCTTCTAGGCTTCTTAGTTACTGCAGATGTAAACCCCTTTTAAAGGCGACAATGCCATTCATTCAGCTAGAAATAATAAACACAGGTTATTGCATACGTCTGACAAATACAGACATATTTCGGCCTTGTCGGATGTCATCTGTAAGGCACAGCTCAGGATCTATGGCACAAGGAGACATGGAACCCACTTCTGGATGGATCCTTCTCATTAAGAGCCCCTTCTGCATTTTGCATATAGATGGGATGCAGTATTGTGGTTGGATTTGAGGCCTCATTTCTGGCACATTGAGCAAAACATTCTGAACTGAAATGAAGTCCAAGTAATAATCAGTGGCCGGGATCACAGAACGGCATTCATAAATCAGGAACTGTTCTTCCCAGTGAATACTGGGTGGGATGGATTATATCAGTGCTCAATGTGTGAAAGAATGAGTCCCAGTGCTCAAAGCTCTGCTCAGAGGCCGGCAGGCGGTGCTATTAAATGCAGGGCCTCTTTAATCGACCACTCCACACTGACTGCCTCTTTATCTCAGTCTTCTCGGTCCCATTGTGATGTTTTCCCCGTCTAATCTCTTCTTTCACTATTCCTGTTTTTGTGTTTTTCTTCTCTTGATCTCAGTCTATGTGATGAGGACAAATAAGTGCTGGTCCCCAAAGAAGAGTGTCAGCGGACCCCATCGGGAATCACAAGCTCAAATTAAGCACAGGATTAGACCCAGTCACATCTAGTCTGGCAGCTTGTGTGTCACAGTTGCAGCTCACTGAAGAAGCCAACACCATGGAGCATGAAATAGGAGAGACTGTGTTGTATTGATAATGTTTAAGACCATAAAGCGGAATACCTCAATTGCTCCTCCTTTCAGGCAGTAAAGGTATGAGGATAGGAACCAGATATTCATTAAATCTGCCCTGGGGTTCTAAGCAAACTACATCAGACCCCCCTGGTATCTGTAGGCATCACATACTATGCATTTATTTGTGATCTTGGCAGCATTACGCTGCACATTTCATTTGTTCTAGTAATTACATCTGCAGCATCTTAACCGTTCTTTACATTACATAATGAAAGAATTGCTTATATAGTTAGCCTGTACAGTGGGATTATTTCTGCCTAAAGCATCCAACAGAAACGTTCACGTCGAAGATCTTCCAGTGAGCATGAAGACCTGACCATAAGACCAGGAGAAGGATGAAGCAATCATGCCTTGGTGTACAATGGCCTTTGTAAGATAGGGTGGGGTGCAGAGGTGGTGCTATTGAGGCCAGTAATAACAATGTGTTACCACTGCTCTGAGATTAAACTGTTTGAGGAGCTCTAGGAAACGTGCAAATGCCACATGAGGCCGGAGTGGTGGTTTATGCGATTCCAAAGGATGCTCAAGTTGCTGCGGCATAGATTTTGGTGAAGTAGGTGAACACCATGGGTGTCAGACGTTAAGAAGGTATCTTGAAAGAAACCTTCTGCTCCCAGAGTGGGCAGAAATAAAAGTGGCAGAGAAATCATGCTGGAGGTACACATGTGTAAACAAAATACAGGCCATCAGAGAATGGGCAAGTGGCTGATCAACGTGGGGACACTTGAAAAGATGTGTACATGATGGCTAGACTGCCATCGCTTTGGTGTAAATGAGAAATGGAGAAACTGTCAGGCAATGAAATACTGTACAGTGGGCGAGGGAAGGTAAAACCACACATAACTGTCAGAATACACTCCTCTCAGCTCAGGATCGATGGCACAAGGAGACATGGGACCCACTTCTGGATGGATCCATCTCATTAAGAGCCCCTTTGTCATTTACCATATGAAGGGGATGCAGTTTTGTGGTTGAATTTGAGGCCTCATTTCTGGCACATTGAGCAAAACATCCTGAACTGAAATGAAGTCCAAGTAATAAACAGTGGCTGGGATCACAGAACAATACCAAAGAGGATGATGGACGGGGTGCTTTAGCAGATCAAACACTAACCCCTTGTCAACTGATAAGGGTTTAATTCATCACCATTCTTTAGCTCACTCAGCCACCCCAGTTCAGACATAGCCATATGCAAATCAGTCTGACCCTATGCCTCATGGGAACAGTCCAGCCCGAACTGCCAAGCCATGTCCTCCCTGGACCGGAAACAAGCATCCTGGGACCGGTTTCGGATTCATAAACCTCATCAGCCAGGCTATCTTGAATCCAGTGGTAGAGTGAGCAAGGGACCCACGTCTGGCATTACCCTGCCAACTCAGGGTGAGCAAAGCGATACCAAAGGGGATGATGGACGGAGTGCTTTAGAAAATCAAATACTCACCCCCAGTCCACTGATCTGGGTTTAATCCATCATCATTCTGTAGCTCACTTCACCGCCCCAGTTCAGACATGGCCATATGCAAATCGGTCTGACCCTGTGCCTCATGGGAACAGTCCAGCCCGAACTGCCAAGCTATGTCCTCCCTGGACCAGAAACAAGCATCCTGGGACCGGTTTCGGATTCATAAACCTCATCAGCCAGGCTATCTTGAATCCAGTGGTAGAGTGAGCAAGGGACCCACGTCTGGCATTACCCTGCCAACTGAGTGTTGTGGAGTGGCGTGGAACAGAGTGGAGTGGAACAGAGTGGAGTGGAACAGAGTGGAGTGGCACAGAGTGGAGTGGACTGGAATAGAGCTGAGTATTGTAGAGTTTCGGGTGTCGTGTAGTAGGATAGAGTGTCAGTGTGATATCGTGGAGTACAGTGAAGCATCGTGGATTAAAGTGGAGTATCGTGGGTAGTGAGGCGTGTCGCAGAGTAGAGAGGAGAGTTGTGGAGAAGAGTAAAGCATGGTGGTGTAGAGTGGCACGGAGTCGCATACAGTGGAGGGGAGTGGATGGGCAGAGAGTAGAGTGAATTGATGTAGAGTAAACTGTCAGAGTGGAGCGTCGTGTAGTAGAATAGAGGGGACGTAGAGTGTTTTCAGCACACTTCAGGATTACAAAACCACGTGCACCGTTTGTGTTTTACAGACATTTAAATGTAGGTGTGTGCTACAAAAAAGCATTTCCTTTCACACTACCTTACTGCTAAATAAATTCTCTTACTCTGAATTTGAAGAAAAGCAAATACCAAGCTCCTTCGGATGTCAGAGCCCGACATCTGATCTGTCTCTGAATGCATAGCAAATGTAACAAGATAAGAACAAAATGTAACCGCTTGTTTACAGAAAGCCAGCACTCATGGAAGAATACAGTAAATCGGCTGTGATTCACAGGAGGATCAGAGACATGCTGCAGCCTAAAACAAAGTCAGCAAATGGAAAGCAAGCAAATGTGAGTTACCAACCACAAAACCAATGGTAAGCAATGGGCGGAATGCATGCTCAGGACATCTTTCAGAATGTTCCAAGAAGTCTTTAGCAACTAGACAGATGCACAGTCTGGTTAGCTTCGACCTCAAAAGCATACAAAAGGACTTCATATAAAGATTCGTTTACTATGCAATTAACCATAATATGGCAAGGTAATAAAGGCATTGGATTCTTGTGTGGTGGGCTGCCTATTCGCAACTATATGGCTATTCTGTACAGAAACAGATTTGACTGATTGGCACATGAAAGAATTAAGAAGTAGGCGGTTGTCTTAAGAAATATCTAGGTTCCAATGTTCTACACCTCATATCTTTATTTTCAGGGGTTCTTTACTTTCATATTTGTCAGGAGAAAGCTGTAAAATGTGGGAAATGACTGGCTGTGGTGGCAAACGCAGGACGATTTGTAGTTGACCCTGTTCTCCTGGGAACCGCAGGACTAAACCTAATGTCAGACACTTGGGGCTCCTGGGACGAAATGAAGGGATTGTGGGACGGAGGTGGGAAGAGAAAACAGAAATGAAAAATTAGAAAGTGGGGGTCGTGGTTGCAATGTTCTCACTGACCAGGCAGCCGCCTTCCGGTCCAGGGAAGGCATGGCTTGGCAGTTCGGGCTGGACTGTTCCCATGAGGCACAGGGTCAGACTGATTTGCATATAGCCATGTCTGAACTGGGGTGGCAGAGTGGGCTAAAGAACGGTGATGGATTAAACCCAGATCTGTTGACTGGGTGTGAGTGTTTGATTGGTTCAGATGCTCCGTCCATCACCTTTTGTACCGCTTTAGCCACCTTACATTCTCATGCAAAGACGGATGGTGTTCACAAGTGCCTGTTGCGACTCTTAGACCACCGAAAGCCAAAGGTCAATAGCCTTTTTGCTGACACACAGTGTTCACTAGCTGTTGTCTTCCACCAGGTGCAGCAGCGGTCAGGCCAGGTTCAGAGCTCCAGAGTGTCAGCTGTAGGCATCAGTGTGAGACCCCTTCCCACCATCACACCTGTATCACACATTGTACATCTACAGATATGTAGACACCTTGTTTACACCAGCATCAAGCGAATAGGCTCTGATATTATTCTTCAAGTAATACCAACCGAGTTGTTACGATTTCTTTTGAAACACCTGTTACTTGGGTAAAGTCATGTTAGATTTAATTGGGGCCTAATTTTTGGACCTAAAAGGATGTTGAAAAGACAACTGACGAGGAAAAGGAATGTGCCTGATTAAACAGGTATACAGTGTGCTCGCCCTCGAGTATCTGTAAAACAGACTTGTGTTTACAAACTTGTAAGCAACAGTCTCCAACCCCGTTACAAGAACATATTAGCCAGTCTGACAGAGGTCAGTGAGCAACCTAATCAGAAAACTGTGCAACTTACTTTAATTAAGCTGCAGTGGCACTTTAAAATGTTACCACAATCTGGAAGAGTCAGAACTCGAAGCACTGTGGAACAGGTGTAGTTATGGCTAAGTGCATGCAACTTTATTTCAGTGAATGAACTATTAATGGCAGTACAGAAGCCAATGCCAGGTATTGACCTGCCACGTGACCTCCTTCCAGAAACTGACTGAACAAAGTGAATCAATATCCATATCAATAGCTTTTAAAATCCTTCACCCCAGGTTCCCCTGAAAATAAACCACTTTCAGACGTCAATACCGGTGCCTACCCTCTGCACGCAGCACCCAAGGGTTTCATCCCTCAAAACCTCAGGTCTCAAGTGAACGTCCAAGCGCCAGCAGAGGTGCTTCGCGCCTTCCTCACAGAAAGAACACACAATGCTGCACATTTAAGTGAACCATGCAGCAATACTTCCAGGAAAGGAGTGCAGCCTTGTGGCACTGTTCCAAAGGCCTTCTGGAAGAGAAGCAGTACATAAACAACTTTCAAGGTGAAAAACTGTACAATACACCAACAGGGCACCGGCCGGCTTAGTTTTGGGGGTTATGCCCATTAACTTCTTAATGACTCTTAAATCACCCAAAACTGGACATGCAACCCAATGAAAATGAGAGAAGAAATTCCATGTAGCGAGCAAGGTGCACAAACGTTGGCAAAGCCAGAAGGTCTGGCACTGGCTGCCAGCCTTTTGGCTTTCTCAAAACTTTTTAGGTCTCGACTAGACAGCGCATGTGCTGCTTGGTTAAACAGCGCATGCGCGGTCTCGAAGAGACGTGTTGTCTTCTATGTGTGGGCTTACAGGCTGCCCATCTCCTACCATTGGTAAACTTAAGCGTCACTCATTTTATTTGACGCCATTCTTCTGTTTGGCCCTCCCATTGCTCATGGACCAAGTACATGCCTCCTGACACTGCTCCCGGTTTGCGCAGTTATTTTGGTCTTTGTTTTCAAGCACTCTATAGGAGTACTTGTGTTTTCAGACCTCCTTCCTTGTTCACACATACACATACCAATAAGATACCTGCACATGTACATAAACAAATGCATTAAAAAAAAAGCTGTTAAAACATGAACAAAACAGGTGATGGACCGAATGTGGATCAATGTCACACATTCACCCCAGTCCAAAGATCTGGGCCCAAATCCATCGTTTTTTTGCACTCCACACCAGCCTGGGTTAGACAATGGCGATATGCAAATCAGCTCTGACCCTGTGCCCCATGGGAACAGTCCAGTCCGAACTACAAAAGCCATGTCCTTCCCAGAACGGAATCAAGCATCCGAGGACCGGACCGGTTTCGAGGTAACACCTCTCATCAGCCCGGCTAGCTTGACTCCAGTGGTGTGGAGTGCCTGGGACCCACGTCTGAGCATCCCCAGCGCACTTATGGCGAATTTGCAAACAAAACAGGTGATGGACCGAATGTGGATCAATGTCACACATTCACCCCAGTCCAAAGATCTGGGCCCAAATCCATTGTTTTTTTGCACTCCACACCACCCTGGGTTAGACAATGGCGATATGCAAATCAGCTCTGACCCTGTGCCCCATGGGAACAGTCCAGTCCGAACTACAAAAGCCATGTCCTTCCCAGAACGGAATCAAGCATCCGAGGACCGGACCGGTTTCGAGGTAACACCTCTCATCAGCCCGGCTAGCTTGACTCCAGTGGTGTGGAGTGCCTGGGACCCACGTCTGAGCATCCCCAGCCCACTTATGGCGAATTTGCATACAAAACAGGTGATGGACCGAATGTGGATCAATGTCACACATTCACCCCAGTCCAAAGATCTGGGCCCAAATCCATCGTTTTTTTGCACTCCACACCACCCTGGGTTAGACAATGGCGATATGCAAATCAGCTCTGACCCTGTGTCCCATGGGAACAGTCCAGTCCAAACTACAAAAGCCATGTCCTTCCCAGAACGGAATCAAGCATCCGAGGACCGGACCGGTTTCGAGGTAACACCTCTCATCAGCCCGGCTAGCTTGACTCCAGTGGTGTGGAGTGCCTGGGACCCACGTCTGAGCATCCCCAGCGCACTTATGGCGAATTTGCAAACAAAACAGGTGATGGACCGAATGTGGATCAATGTCACACATTCACCCCAGTCCAAAGATCTGGGCCCAAATCCATCGTTTTTTTGCACTCCACACCACCCTGGGTTAGACAATGGCGATATGCAAATCAGCTCTGACCCGGTCCTCGGATGCTTGATTCCGTTCTGGGAAGGACATGGCTTTTGTAGTTCGGACTGGACTGTTCCCATGGGGCACAGGGTCAGAGCTGATTTGCATATCGCCATTGTCTAACCCAGGGTGGTGTGGAGTGCAAAAAAACGATGGATTTGAGCCCAGATCTTTGGACTGGGGTGAATGTGTGACATTGATCCACATTCGGTCCATCACCTGTTTTGTTTGCAAATTCTGCCATAAGTGCGCTGGGGATGCTCAGACGTGGGTCCCAGGCACTCCACACCACTGGAGTCAAGCTAGCCGGGCTGATGAGAGGTGTTACCTCGAAACCGGTCCGGTCCTCGGATGCTTGATTCCGTTCTGGGAAGGACATGGCTTTTGTAGTTCGGACTGGACTGTTCCCATGGGGCACAGGGTCAGAGCTGATTTGCATATCGCCATTGTCTAACCCAGGGTGGTGTGGAGTGCAAAAAAACGATGGATTTGAGCCCAGATCTTTGGACTGGGGTGAATGTGTGACATTGATCCACATTCGGTCCATCACCTGTTTTGTTTGCAAATTCTGCCATAAGTGCGCTGGGGATGCTCAGACGTGGGTCCCAGGCACTCCACACCACTGGAGTCAAGCTAGCCGGGCTGATGAGAGGTGTTACCTCGAAACCGGTCCGGTCCTCGGATGCTTGATTCCGTTCTGGGAAGGACATGGCTTTTGTAGTTCGGACTGGACTGTTCCCATGGGGCACAGGGTCAGAGCTGATTTGCATATCGCCATTGTCTAACCCAGGGTGGTGTGGAGTGCAAAAAAACGATGGATTTGAGCCCAGATCTTTGGACTGGGGTGAATGTGTGACATTGATCCACATTCGGTCCATCACCTATTTTGTTTGTTAAAACATGAACAGCACTTGTTTATTTTTCTATTGCACGATCCGATGATATTGGGGCGCTCACTCAGTCATCCGTCTTGCCAAAGCGCAAACACAAGCCGATGGTATTGGAGCACACATTCATTTTAGTCGCTGATCCTGCTTCAATTAAGGTTTTTTTCCTGTTGTTGCTTGTCCATCTCCTTATCCCCTACTGCTTCCCTACTTCACCCGTCCTCCCACTGCATCCCTCGTTGCTGCTGCTTTTGTTTTTGCAGGATCCGATGGTATTGAGCGCTTGTTCCGTCCTCCATCCTGCCACGCCAGATAATGGTACTGGGGGCACTTTGAATCCTCACCAGTTACATTACACAATGACACATTCATTGTCGTAGGCAGGTGGAAGCATACCGTATTTTCCGGCGTATAAGATGACCCGGCGTATAAGACGACCCCCTACTTTGCTTAATAAAATGTAGGTTTCGTGCTATACTCGCCGTATAAGACTACCCCCACTTCCAGTGCAGTCCAACGCAGTCCTGCATAGCCATTTTGAGAATGTATTTTATTTTGGCTCGAACTTTGTATGCTTTTGTAACCTGCACACTTACCACTTTTTCTCCAGGAATGTACCGATTGCTACCTCATGTATTTTGGTTGCTCGCTATTGTCACTTTTGATCCATGTAACTTAATGTTTGCTTTTGTAATTTGTCCATTTGTTATTGTTCCTCTTGTATCAATACTGTTCCTACTGTAAAGCGCGAGGGGAGGGGGAGCTCCGGCACTGGGCACGGACGGCGGATTTGAGCCCCTGGCTGGGTCCGAAGCGTGGGCAGGAAATGGTGCAGCTTAGGGAACTCAAACACAAGAAGAACACAAGATCAGCCCCTCGCCAGCCAGTGCGCCCAATACGCCTTAGTATTTTCACTGCTTGAGCAATTTATGTTACAGGAGGATTTCTGTAGAAAAACAACCACATCAGCCCATTTTTATATAATGCAGAAGCAGTCTGACACCTTCGGGTGTAGTCCGCGCTATGTAAAAACGCATGAAAACATTCCTTCAAATTTAGCATCCGGCGTATAAGACGACCCCCGACTTTCCAGAACATTTTAAGGGGTTAAAAAGTCGTCTTATACGCCGGAAAATACGTTAAGTAATTTGCTCAGAATCATAAATTGTTCAGCCGACCCAGAGTTTCGAACCTGGTTCTCCAGTTACCGTTGGCAGCTCTAGCCATTAAGACACATGCTTGCTTCACTTCAAAGCTCCTCAACTGTTTCACACTGTCACTTCCACATTTGTTCAGCAAGACCCAGACACTGAACAGGCATTGGCAAAGCCAATAGATCTCGGCAATACCCATGCTATAGGCCTTGCCATTATGAACCTCTTTTAGCCATGTTGTCTAGCAGCACATCTGCTGTTCAGCATGGTGAAAGTCACACAAAAAAGTGTTAAAATGCAGCCACTGCAGGCCACGTCATAGCTCTTTTTTGTGTTATGAGGGGCAGGGCAATAGACAACATGGGAGGGTGAAGAGACTAGGAGTTGGCTCAACATTTGGGTGAGGAGGCTTTCACTATTCTGCATGCCGGGGACCATGGGACTCGCCTCATCACATGGTACAGAGCCGTTTGTTTCCATCTTGTGCTGAGACAATAAACAACCCATAGAATACAAGACACAGAGACCATACACTGCACTACATTAATCTTCGACCATTAACATAGTATCACCCTAGAGCATACAGCCTTTGTTCATAAGTCTGTTTTGTGCAGATTCAATTGACGAGTGATACTTTGTGTGCGTCAGAGTGTTATAACGTGTGTAGATATTTACAGGAGTGGAGGTCTTTTTCTCTCCGAATTCATGAAGTGTTCAGCATTAATTCATTGTACTTGCCACTGTACGACTTTCCTGTTATAGACGGGACATATTGATAAAATCTTATTCAGGACGATATAAATGATGGCACCAGGAGCTCCAAAGACCCTTTGCAATGGGAGCCTGGCCCGAGTACACCCAAAGCTGTCCTCAGCTAGAGGCAGGTGCTCGTCACTACTTGGACCGTAGTGACCCAGTGGTAGCAACTCACGGCTACCATCAGGGAGTGATGAAGCACCCTGAGAAGGGTAATGCATACATCGTGCAGTTCTGCACCTCTCTTTCAAACGCTATGCTCTAGATCCCGAACGGAATCTTCACGGGTGCTGGATAAATCTGAGATGTTCTACACCTGTGGCTGGTACTTTCAACAGGGATGGTCCGAGATGTGTGGGATCAGCTCTCCACCTCGTCCAATCTAACAGGAATCTCTCAGAACATCTTGCAGGTTCTCAGCATGCACCCATAGACATTCCATGTAAACACCAAATATGGCTTGTGGTTCTTCAAAGTCTGTACAAAGAGGCCTAATCCTTACAGATTCGTCAGTGTGAACCCTACACAGCACTGGAAAGGATAATAATTCACAAAAACAAGCCTTCTATGGCACAATGATCAGGGGTGTCATCCCACTCGCACGGACAACAACGGTGACAATGTTTACAAGTCACCCATGTCTCAAATCTCGTGTTAATAACAGACCCTGAGCTTTGTGTGCTAAACCTACTCCAGGTCCAGTCCTGTAGACTATGGTTCTCGGCCTCGCCTCCTGCACTCTCAACCTGCACGCCATGTCTGGGACCCGGACTCTTACCCACACGATGGATCAGGAGAGGAGGACGCGGGAAGAGACAAAATAAGCACATGGTAGCAGCACGTGGAACCACAGTGTATTAAAGTTTGCTAAACATTCGTCTGCTAGTCAAATTTGTTCCCAACCAGAAAGGCAAAAACAGCGCCAAATGTGTTCAACACAAAAACAAGTTACGGCAACCCTACATTTTATCTAACTAGTGTATCATGTAAACACGAGAAGCCACATTTCTAATTTCTAACTCTGAATCGAATAACTAAATATAGGACAGAGGAAAAAAAGGCAGAAGTTTTTGCCCTCACAAACCTAATCTGTCACTTCCTGAGATGTGCACTTTACAGCTCAAGCATCATAAATGCATGCAGAGATATTATATGCACTTACTACTTAGCAATTTAATTATATCTTTGCATCGGCGGAGTGGCAATGGTTTGCAGTAATAATCAGGTGAAAGCATGCTCGCATTAATATGCTGGAATCCGATGTGTTAATTTGATGCAACTTTGCCTTGACAATATGTGATTAATTTGTTCCAAGGGTAGCCGTGCTCGCGGCTCTGACAGCTTCAAATGCAGGGTTCCTTTCTACCCAGCGCTCCCTGACACGCCTCAGCCCACTGCTTTGCTAGGACCACTCTTAATTTGTAATGAGCTGGCTTTTCAGGGGGTTCCTTCGTTTGTAATGCTGTCGGTGTCAGATCCTACAGGAAAATTACCCGTTTCCTTCGGCGCTATTGCTGCCAGGGGCTGCAGATAAGGCTGGGAGGCAGGGACTCAGAAGCTCTGCATTGAATCCACTGAGAGAGAGGAATGGTCTCCCCCACACTGAGGCAGCAGGTACAGGCCTGCACCCATGAAGGTTTGCTGCTGCTGGTAGACTCTTTGGGTATTTCTTAAGTCAGGAATCATTGTAGACAGACCTACTGTAAGGGGCTCTGTGGACAGAATGCAAAACAACATGCTGCTGTTGGGGAGCATCCTTTCACCTAAGCAAAAATACTTTCTTGAGGCCATTTGTTGGAATCCAGAGCCCTCTAGTGGCCAACTGTGATGGCGCTGAAAGGCAGCTGCCTCCAATGGCCTTAATGTAGGCCTGGCTGCCCGCGTATAAGCGGGTGTACTGCCAATTAGTTAATTGTACTTAAAAATGTTGTGCAGGGAAAGCATAAATAAGTATCGTGAGCTGGTAATTAGTCGGGTCGCTTCCAGGCCGGTCTAACTTCACTCTAGACAAGAGTCAGTCATACGCCAATCAGAACTGGTCCTGACCAAAACGAACCATCCAGCACAAGCTTCCATGCCAGGCTCCCTACAGACAGGAACACAAACAATCCCAAAAATAACGAGGAGCGAGTAATCACCAATGGCGGATACTAATTCACGCATTTCACCTATCACCAGTTTTGTTTTTCTATTTATTTGTTACAGCTCAACTGGGACCAGGAAGGCTCCCGTCTGTGGCAGACATGTACATGGGATGTTTAGGCGTGAGGCACCTGGACGAAGTTGATGGCTTGTGTCATTGCTTATTTTTGGCACTTTGGAACTGGGAAACAAAAAGACCATCGAAAAATGAAAATGCTTCAGAAAGAAATGGAGCGAAACAGTACTCATCACTTAGCAGGTGGCAAGGAACACTTGCACGACACTTATGCAAATACTTATTTCAGGATTAAAACTCTACAATTGCAGATTGTAGTGGTTGAGTTTTGCTCCTGTCCACACATTCTATCTAGTGATCAGCTAAAAAACATACATATCATGAGGTCAGAGAGCTTCACAATATGGATGTTTAGAAAGCAGTACACTCATTAAAATCCACCTGCTCCTTGAAGTCCCAGAAACAAAACCTGCGTGAAGGGGATGCAGCAGGAGCTTGGAGCCTGATGGCAAATTGGTCAACTCTTCATTGAACCAAGTTACACTTTCAGAGACACTCACGAAGCGGCTGACACTCAGGCGCCCGGCATCGTAATCACTGACTGGGCTTCCATTATTAGTGTTTTGATTCTTTAGCCACTCACACGGGTGGGAATTACTCCAGATTTCACCAGCAATTAATGAAGCTAAATATTACTTTAGAAAATGGATTAAGCTCAAGGAAGTGTATCCCAAGGCGACAACTTAAAACATATCTGGATCAAGAATTATCAGTTGATAATTCCGACCCAGAGATAAACCTCCACGCAACAACAGTAAACTGAAAATGATCTGATAACCTTCACAGTTCTTGCTACCGTAATGTGAATGGTGTCCATCTACATAATTAAGAAATATACGTGCATCTACCTAAACAAGGAGAGTCTTACCCAGAAGCAACTGTTCGTAGTGTGTAGTGCTGTAGATTCACATGCTCTGCATTCTCCAACGTGTTGGCCTTGGATGTTTGAAAGTTGCTTTCCTTCAAAGAAGTCTTTTGAGTCACATGAGATATAGTGGGACTTCTCCCCTAGTGGGCAAAGCACAAGGGCACCGACTCCAAGTTGATTGCTTTTTGCGGAGCAGGGAATATATGGAGTGACAAGTGAACGTGGCATGGGTATGGTGCCCATGCATTTTGTGAGTTAGGAAATAATAATAAGAGGAGAGATGTGCCGCAGACACAGACTCAGGGTGAACACGTGAATAAATAGCACTACGTGCAGTTAACAGATACTTACACGTTAAATAACATTAAACGTTTATATCATCTGTGGCTCTGGATAAACATGACCTGTTCTGAACAGACCGTAAAGCAGTACACTCTATAAGCAGTGGCTAGCCTGTGCAATGGAGCAGATGTCTGGTCAACCATAGCCTGTCGATGGGCTAGGAAATCCACACAATAGTCTGGATGCACTTAACTATTCCCTTAGCTATGCCAGCCTTTGAGATGGAATACCCTTTGTGGGTTACATAGAGTTTGTCAGGCTTGCGGAGGGCCTTCATCCCACCAATATAGTACATGAGAGCCCGTTTAACATCTAGAGTATGAAGGGGGGTCTCTGCTCCACAGTTTGGCTGTTTAAAGAAGATTGGGAGTTCTATAGTCTGAGGTGGAAAAAGGACACTACATTGGGGAGACATTTAGAATTAGTTCTGAGAACAACCCTGTCCCTCTGAGGGAAGTTAATGGCTATTATTATTAGCTTGTAAAGCGCGTAGCTACCCGAAGGCGTCCCAGCGCTCGCTATGAGGAAAGCCACCTTCCAAGAAAGAACTGTACAGGGGTTCGAAGGAGGGACCCATGAGCCTGGTGAGTACAACATTAACGTTCCATGCAGAGAAGGTGAGCACCCTGGGAGGTTTGATTCTCTTGAGCTCCTCCATAAATGCCTTGATGGCATATCGTAAATAAAGATGAATGCTTCCTGTTTTGCATGTAGGTGGTAATAGTGGCCAGGTGTAGCTGTATAGAGGTGTTGGCTAGCCCTGACTTTTGCAGCTATAAAAGGTAGCAATGATGTCTTTGACAGTAGGATTTAGAGCAATGAGATGCTTGGGGAAGGAATAGTGGATACATCTTTTCCTCTTCACAGCACAGCAGGTCTACGGGCTTCAAACTGAATCGCTATGCACTTGTGTGATTGGCTGGAATAGCAAAATTTTAAGACCTCAGGTGACCGATCGCTAGGTTGAGTTGTCTGGGGTCTGGGTCCCCGATTCAGCCTTGATTCTATGTCAGAAGGTCTAGTCTGTAGGGGAGCTTCTTGTGGGGGGTGATGGACATCTCCAGGAGCTTTGAGAAACAAGACTGTCTGGCTCAAGAATGAGCCACCAAGAGGAGTTTGAGGGATGCTCGCTGCACCTTCCGTAATACGCATGGAACAAGTGGGAGAGAAGTAAAAGTGTAGGCGAATATTTATGACTAGTACATCCATATAAACACACAAAAGGGGACGGGAGGAATGCTTGCAATAGATCTAACCACTGGCAATCGCTCATCGTTCTTTTGCCCACAATGTGCCACCGAAGCCAAGCTACACCAGACTAAAGAGTCGCAATCAGGGTGAAACTGGTATGGCGGTGCTTGTGTTTTGGCTCAGGAAATACCTGGTCTGGAAGATCAGGCTGGAATGTTTCTCTTTGAACAGGGTCAAGTTTATTTGCAAATGGTTGGATCAAAACTATTGTGGCATGGTGGGAAAAAGAACAATGGGTTGTAATACTACCCCAAGCAATTTTCAGTAGTAGGACAACATGCAAGCATTCCTCCCATCACCTTTTGTGTGTTCAATGTAATACCCTAAGTGGCTAATGGTATTCCTAGACTTGAGTCCTGTGCTCACTGTGTCACTGAAACCAAGCCTGTACTCTTCCTATTGTAGCAGGGTCAAGACTGATGTGCATATGGCTGGATCCAAACTGAGGCACAAGGTGGACAAAAGAATGATGGGTTGTAATGCTACCCCAGGCAATTGCCAGTGTTTGGAATAATTGCAAGCATTACTCTTATCACCCTTGTGCATTTTCACTTCATCCATAGAGCATTGCCATGAACTTTGGGCGTGGGTACCTGGAGAGGAAGTTTGGGCATTTGCTTTGTCACTGGTGGCCAACAGGTCTGTCTCTGGGGCACCACAGGGGCGGACGTAGGGGAGCAGGACTTTCGGGTGGAGTTCCCACAAATTGATTTTGTTGAGGAGTCTGCTGAGCAAGTTGCCAAAGTTGTCTACCAGGGAGGTACTCCGCAAGGAAGTGTTTACAATGATGAATGGCTCAATACCAAGTGTGTTGAGCTAATGCTGGGAGATGATGAGAATACCTACCACCTTGCATCTGGAAGTAATGCATTTTCATTTTGGTCATGTTGTCCATCTTGAGGAGGACTTCTTAGAGCCTTCTTTCAGGTCATTCAGCCCAGAGATCTAGGTGTAGTGCTAGAAGCTCGAGGTAGTTGATGCAGCGCTCTTGGTATTTGGGGAGGGAGGAGAGTTGGGGTAGTGGTGGAGGGGGTTGGCAAGTCAGTATATGGCGGTGGAGTCCCTTAACCGAGACCACCTTTACCCAAGTCTTTGCTGTTGCCCCCACCTAGTGTAGCATCTACCCGCCTGCTGGTGGAAGGACTGCTGTTGTCTTTATTATGAGTGTAGCCGATTAGGAGAAGTGGCCCCTGCTCCCCCTCTAGGTTGCTGCCATTGACTCCGGGATGTTGGTGTCCATCCAAATCTTCTCATACATCTTGGCAACCTGTGTCCCAAACAGATGTTCCTCACCGAATAGAAGGTCGAGGAGATATTGCTGTACCTGTGGCTTAAACCAAGAGTTGCGGAGCCAGGCATGACATCTGAAGAGGATGCTAGTGGTTACCACCCCCTGGGAGGCTGTGTCCCTGGCCTCTTGGGCACAACAGATAGTGGGAGAGGAGCCCTACAAAGTTGTCCATATGCCAGTGGTTAACTGCCCCTATGGCCAACCATTTCACCCACTGCATCGAGATTCTTGTTGTCTTTGTCTTGCTGCAGGGCTCTGCCTGCGGCCTGAGCAGAGGCCTGTTTGGGGCCAGTATGGATGCTAGAGAGCCGGGAAGGACATGACTTCTGATGTGGACAGGGTCCTGAGGGAGGTTTTATACTTATTCTCAAGTCTGCGTGTTACGACCCTTGCCTTGGCGGGCTCCTTATATGTATCAGGGAATGATGTAAGAATACCCTCGAGTCATGGACATAAATTACACCATCCACTTTGATTTCAAGAGTGTTTTCTTCCCCATGGAAAAGGGGTTGTCGCTGGATGACCTCATAGTACACAGTGATCTCGCCGGGGGAGAAGCCCTGAGGAAGTAGTGGTCAAGGTCTGGGCCACTTGGATGACTGACATCGTAGTCATCCCAGGAGACTTCTGTAGGCCCTGGTTTGAAGGGGGTGTCATAGGGATCAACAAGGCCAAAGGTGATTCTGGCAGAGGCCTTGGTGGTTGTGTGAATCAGTGTAACAATGGTGGAGGCTGAGACGATGGAAGTGGAAGTGGAGGCAGTGGTGAAGATGGAGGAGATAGAGGTGTGAAAAAGGTAGAGGGCTGGAGCTCTTGCCCTCATTTGTCTTGGCCAGCACATCCTGGGGGCCTCCGATGCAGGTTCCTCCTCAAAAGAAAGCTTCTCTTTCCGAGGCAGCGTCTCTACAGAATTAGTAGGCGGTGTTTGGACCAAAATCTTCTCTATCAGGCGATAAATAGAAAGGCGCTTCTGTCTCACATTAAGCTCCATCTGGGCTCTTTGCAGGATGGGCTGCTCTGAATACTCTGAGACGGTTGTCGATGGGGCTCTCAGTTTCGATGTTGGCTTTGAAGTTGAGGGGAGCCTGGGTTGGTGCCTTTGACTTTATTTATTTTTATTTATTTATTTAATTTGTATAGCGCGTTATAACCACCGGGGTCTCTAAGCGCTGTTTGTCCAGATTGCGTAGTGGGGTTCGGTATTTACTTGATCTTAGCACAACGCCTAGAGGCTGCTCCATGCTTGCTTGAACAGTACAGTTTTTAACTTTTTTCGGAAGGATAGCAGATTGCATTCCTTCCTTAGTTCTGGGGCCAGTTTGTTCCACAAAGCTGGGAGTGTGTTGGAGAAAGCACGTCCCCCCACTGTGGCCAGTTTAAAACAGGATTGGGACAAGAGGGTAGCGTCCGACGAGCACAAAGTCCTGCTCGATGTATATGGGGATAGGCGGGATTTCAAGTATCTTGGTGCATTACCATACAGCGCCTTATGTACGATACACAATCCTTTGAATACAACCCTCTGCCGAATCGGGAGCCAATGTAGCTCCTGCATCAGAGGGGAAGAGTGGGTAGTCCTAGGTTTCTTGTAAATCAGCCGGGCTACGTCATTCATAACCCCCTGTAGCTTATCCAGCAGCCGCTGGGGTAGACCGATATACAGGGAGTTTCCGTAGTCCAGCCTAGCCAGGATTGTGGCTGAGACCACATGTCTCAAGGTGGAAAATGAGAGTAGTGCAGAGATCTTCCTCAATTGTCGCATCAGACCTATACAGGTGCCCACTACCGTGGTGACTTGTTTTTTCATGGAGAGTTTATCATCCACGTACAGGCCCAGACTTTTGACTGCAGTCGCCGGTTCCGGTGGCACACCCAGCTCCTTCTGGGAAGGACATGGCTTTTGTAGTTCGGACTGGACTGTTCCCATGGGGCACAGGGTCAGAGCTGATTTGCATATCGCCATTGTCTAACCCAGGGTGGTGTGGAGTGCAAAAAAACGATGGATTTGGGCCCAGATCTTTGGACTGGGATGAATGTGTGACATTGATCCACATTCGGTCCATCACCTGTTTTGTTTGCAAACACCCAGCTCCACAGGCCAGAATTTCTCGCTCCAGGGGTTGCCCGTGATGGAAATAGGCAACACTTCCGTCTTGTCTGGGTTGATTTTTAAGGAGTTTTCGGACATCCAATTAACCGTGGCTTTGAGTATGTCCTGCAGCCTGGTAGACGCTCCCGGGCCATCATCCAGCCGGATGATTATCTGGGTGTCATCGGCGTAGTTGTATACTAGGCAGTCCATCCTATTCAGGAGTGCAATTAATGGCTGCAAATAAATATTAAAGAGTAGGGGTGACAGGGCAGAACCCTGTGGGACCCCACAAGTAATGGGAGCAGAGGTGGAAAGGAATTCCCCCAACTGTTCTCTTTGTGTCCTGCCCTGTAGGAATGATATAAGCCATGCATGTGCTGTACCCCTGATACCAAAAGACCTCAACCGCCACAATAGTTGTTCATGACACACGGTATCAAAGGCCGCGGAGAGATCCAGTAGTACCAGGGCGCTCGGTGTTTTTATATCAGCTCGACTCCTCAATTCATCCAGGATTGATAGCATGACTAATTCCGTGCTATGGTTGGCACGGAACCCTGCCTGATTAGACTCCAGCAGGTTGTTGCTCTCTAGATGTCCTGAGAGCAATGCCAGCACATGCTGCTCAATCACCTTAGCCAGAAAAGGCAACTGGGAGATGGGTCGGAAGTTCTTCAAACCCCGATCAGCACCGAAGACACCATCCGCACGATGAACTCCATCCACTCCGGATCACCGACCGACCCCTGCCCTCACCACGTCTTCAACAAGGCCGACGCTGTCATCGCACCCCACTTGCGAGACATCATCAACACATCCTTCGACACCACCATCTTCCCTGAGAGCTGGAAACACGCCGAACTCAGCACTCTACTCAAGAAACCAACAGCGGACCCCACCGACCTCAAGAACTACCGCCCCATCTCGCTCCTCCCGTTTCCAGCCAAAGTCATCGAGAAGATCGTCAACAAGCAGATGGCCGCCTTCCTCGAGACGAACGGATCCCTCGACCCCTCACAGTCCGGCTTCCGAGCCAATCACAGCACCGAGACCGCCCTCATCGCCGCCACCGATGACATCCGAGCCCTGATGGACAATGGAGAAACAGCGGCCCTCATCCTCCTAGACCTCTCCGCGGCATTCGACACGGTCTGCCACCGCACCCTAGTACGGCGCCTCAGCAACATCGGAATCCAGGACAAGGCGCTGGAATGGATCATCTCCTTCCTCGACGGAAGAACACAGAGAGTCCGCCTACCACCGTACAAGTCAGAGGCCTCCGAAGTCATCTGCGGCGTCCCTCAAGGATCATCTCTGAGCCCCACCCTCTTCAACGTCTACATGAGCCCCCTCGCGGCCATCATACGCAAACACAACCTCAGCATAATCTCCTACGCCGACGACACCCAGCTGTTCCTCTCCCTGACCAACGACCCCGCCGCCGCCAGAGCCAACCTGCACGAAGGGATGAAAGAGGTGGCCGAGTGGATGACGACCAGCCGCCTGAAACTGAACTCGGACAAGACGGAGGTCCTCATCCTGGGCTCCTCGCCCTCCGCCTGGGACGACTCCTGGTGGCCTCCCGCCCTGGGCACCGCACCCAAACCGACAGACCACGCACGCAACCTGGGCTTCATCCTGGACTCCTCCCTCTCCATGACCAGGCAAGTCAACAACGTCTCCTCGGCGTGCTTCAACATCCTACGCATGCTACGGAAGATCTTCTGGTGGATCCCCACCGAGACCAGGAAGACCGTCACCCAGGCCCTCGTCACCAGCCGACTGGACTACGGCAACGCCCTCTACGCCGGTACCACCGCCAAGCTCCAGAAGAGACTCCAGCGGATCCAGAACGCCTCAGCCAGACTCATCCTCGACATCCCACGAACCAGCCACATCTCCGGACATCTGAGAGACCTTCACTGGCTCCCCGTCAACAAAAGAATCACCTTCCGCCTCCTCACCCACGCACACAAAGCCCTACACGGCCAAGGCCCGAGCTACCTCAACAGCCGAGTCAACTTCTACGCTCCCAAACGCCACCTCCGATCAGCCAACCACGCCCTCGCCGCCGTCCCCTGCATCCGAAGAGCGACTACAGGAGGAAGGTCCTTCTCCTACCTGGCCGCCAAGACCTGGAACTCCCTCCCGACCGACCTGCGCCTGACCAAAGACCACCTCTCCTTCAGGAAGAAGCTGAAGACCTGGCTGTTCGAGCAGTAGCGGCCCCCCCCCACCCAGCGCCTTGAGACCCTACGGGTATGTAGCGCGCTTTATAAGTGTCACTGATTGATTGATTGATTGAAACACTTCGTGTCCGATCCAGGTTTTTTTAGTAGAGGAATCAGGCGAGCCTCTTTGAAAGCTAGAGGGACCTGTCCTGTGTGAAGGGAAGTGTTCAACAGATGCAAAACTTCTTTCTCAATACCTGGCAGTGCCAATTTGAACACATCAGGAGGGCATGGATCAACCTGAGAGCCGGATTTGACTCGGTCCGTAATCGTAAGTAGTTCCTGTTTTGCAATTGGGGAGAACTTTGAGTGGTGTCCAGGCTTGTTGGTGGCTCTGGCCAGCATAGGTCACAATGACTGGGAGGGGACGACTGGGTAGGTTATGTCTAGCATGGGGGTCGGTGCTCATGTGCACTGCCTTCTAAGGGAGGAGTCAAAACAGAGAGTAAATGTAGGTTTTCATCCATTTTTCATTTTAATGATTTTATGTTATATTCTCTTTGCAAATTTTGTAAAGGTTTTAATTAACCATATACAATAAAATATTTACTTACTTACTTACTCCATGACTTAAAAGAATAGCAAAGATCTCAGCTCAACACTAGGTGGCACGGGTGTGCGAAGCATGTGCATCTAAAGTGACACGCTACGAACATCAAGTTACACTTTTCTTTTTCTGAAATGGAGGATATCTCAAGCAATGAATTGCACTTGATCTCAATAAACGAAACTAAACCTACAATAGGTTACATCAGATCGGCAGAAGTGCATGCCACCTGCTAGAAAAAGCCTCTTTTCAAGCAAACTTTCCAGATAGTGCCTCAAAAATGGCTGTACCCAACTGCTAAAAAAAACCTTCAGCCAAACTAGAACTTTGCATGGTGACCATCACCGCCCTGTCACTCCTGGGAACAACAACACTGAGCAGTTGCCACGTAGTGAAAGGAACACATGAGTTCGAACAACCAGCTGGAGGATTACCAGCTAGGTCTCAAAATAAGATTAAGTTCTGAAACCACCACTGAGAGTGCATGCAAAACGGAGGCCCTCCACATCTGCATCGTTTGACAAGTAGGCCAGAAGACGGGCCTCGGGATGGAGAGAGAAAAACTTCCCAAGTCTTTCCACGAAACAAGAAGTGAAAAGTGTTAACAACGGGTGGACACAAAGGGCCATATGTATCATCAAGCTGATTTGCGATTCTGAATTAGCGATTTTTTAGAAATCGCTATTTCGGAATTGTAAATTGGTATGTATGTACAAATTTGCATTTTTTTTGTGAATTCTTACTATTCCTTAATTGCGATCAGCAAATTGCGAATCGCAATTAAGGAATACTTTACCATTCATTTCTATGGCCCAGGAGGCCCAAAGGAATGAATGAGAAGTTATTCTCAATTTGCGATTCGCAATTTGAGAATCGCAAATTGAGAATAATTTCAAGGGTGCAGGGGTGTCCAAAGGACACCCTGTTGCACCCCTGAAATAAGCATGGGTGCACATGTGGCGCACATACATACCCTGCGGGCATGTATGTGCGTCACATGGCACTTTGAAAAATGCAAAAATGTGCATTTTTTAAGGAATTCGCAACCTACCACCAACTTGAAGTTGGTGGAAATTTGCGACTCCTTAAGGACAATTTGCATTTTTTTTTGCTTCCTACATTGCTTTTAAGGAATCGCAAAATTTGCGATACCTTAAATGCAATTGCAAAATAAGGAATCACAAAATTTAGCGATTCCTTGTTTTGCACCAGATTTTTCTTCATACGTACCATTTAGCAAATTCGCATACGCAAAGGCCGAAATTCTGCAAATTTCGGCCTTTGCGAATGCGAATTTGCTTGATACGTATGGCCCAAAATCACCACAGATACCAGTCTCAGATGACCTTCCTCAATACTAAACGCTCTCCCTCGCATTATTTAACATGGACATGGAGTCCTACAAATAATATTAGAATCACAGGCCTAACCATACATCAATACACAGGCGACACCCTGCTATACCCTTAGTGAGGCAATATGTCACCGGCCTAGTAAAGTGTCTTTAGCAAATCCATAATCTGATTTCGTCATGCTATTCTAAAGTCATTAAAATGTCATCCTTATTTCTATTATCATTGTACGCCTTTCTTTCGATACAGTTCTGCATGTCTGCCCTTGAGTCAGCAAACAGGACACCAACAACATTTTGCAACACGCACAACAACTGCAACTAGTCCAGCACAAAGAACATGACAACATTATCCCTGTCTCTTGCTCATTCTTTGAGAGACAACTGTACTAGGCAGAATTACAGTAATGTATTGTCGACTGTCCTAGCAGAAACCAATACTGGAAACACCTTTAGGCCTTTGCGAAGAATCTATTTGCGAATGTCTTTTGTTCATGCTTGGAGAGAACCAAAGGAAGAAAAAAAGGTGTGATGATGCAATGAGTCACGTGTGCATGGGTCATGACGTAGGAGTGTGACACAGCCGCCATTTGTTTATTTACAAATCGAAACTGACTTGAACTAAACAGGCTTGACTTGAACTTGGGAAGTAGAGCCAAAGCAATCTCATCCTGTTTGTTTACTGGATTTTAGTAATGCATTGCTTTTTCAACCTACATAAGATGCAGAACCTGGCGACTATACTCTCCCAAAGGCACGTTTAGCCAAGTCACCACCTCTAGGAAACCTTAAGCCTTGTTGTGCAGCAAAAGATAGCTCCTATTGGAGAGTAGAATTCTTCTTACTTCTCTCTCCCAGGAGGATCACAACACTCCAACCCTTAGCTTTCCAAACTCTCCACCCCACAGAACGTTTGTTTCAAACTCCACCTCAGAGGAGACATTTAACTTAAGACAGTCCAAAATAAGAGATAGGCACAACAAACCCACACAAAACATTAAAAAGAACGGGCAAGTTTGCGAGCTTAAATCCTAACGCGCACTTATGCAAAAGAGCAAACTGGCACAGTTAAATACTCATTAGCAAATTCGTGGTAGACTAGCAGCCTTGAACACCTGGAGACAGAGAGGGGCAAAGAAGAAGGGGTAGGAACGAAGTGAAGGAGAGGGGTAGGAAAAGCAAGAGTGAAGGGAAGCATAGAAAGGGGCCAAGAGACGAAGAGATGTAAAGAGAGAGTAAGGGACAGAAATAGACATAAAATGGGGGCGATCAGCTTGTGTAACTGAGGAAGCCAAGGGAGGCACTGTAAGAACTTCCAAAACGAGTAAAAACTACCCATCATAGGCTTTCGTTTTAAACATTCAATGAGCAACATGGTGCAAAACCCATGGTGGTCTACAGAGGTGTAGGAGGGCTTGGTTGTCTGAATAGTCACATGTGCAAATGAGCTCCATTTACATTTATTGTAGGTACAAATCTCTCATGTGGCTCTCCCGCAGATCAGGCGTGATCACGCACTCCTCGACTCAAGTTGGAGCTCAATGGTAAATGTCAACATGGTTTCCCTTAGAATCAGCTACCAAACATGAATCTGCTATCCATTTGACAAAATACCACTGGTAAATGTACAGCAATTTCCCACACATTAGAGCTTTTTACGGGTCGCCGATCAGGAAATGTGTGGGGAAGAACTTCACAGGCCAAGGCACCACGATGGAAAAACACAGCTTCAGCTCAACCCTCACTTTCCAATGACTTGCATATGAGCGGTGCAAGTGTTCGCACACGGCACCTCGCGTGTGCCCTTTTTAACAGCAGGTTGTCTATATATCCTGGTTACAGCATACATCCTTTGACCTCCTTCAATCTCTTCCCAGCTACATTACAACCATTCCATCAAAGAAATTGCGAAATTACATTTTGCATCACAATCCGCCCTTTGCAATCACTGTTAACGTTAAGAGACAAAGATGAAATATTAGGGCTCTCAAAGTAATATCTAAGTTACACCTATACAGCCTTCCCCTCTAGAAAATGGTTCTTAATTTTCAAGTTGTTCTGCTTTATTAAAGCTCATTACCATTTCTCTTTTAATAAGTGCTCTTTAAAGTCATTACCTGCAGTGAAGTTAAAGGCAGAGCTATTAAAAGGTTACTTTAATGTGAATAATGGCCTCCCAATATACTCAAGTTAATTACTATTGGAAACTGGCTCTCTTTTAATTTAATGCGGAGCGCTTAATGAAGGATCTGCCAGGCTAGCAAAACTGACAAAAATTATTCATGGTCAACAGACCTATTCTCGCGGTCTCATTTAAAGAGATAATATCCGACCCGAGCCCTACAGAACTGCATTTTAGGATCAGAATTGCATCTTACAAGGCCTCCTTTGCACATCCAGCCGGATATGAAAAGGGCCCCCTCTGGAAGCAGTTGTGTGATAAAAAATAAACTCTACTAAAAGGTAGAAAAGAGGACCCTTTCAATTCTACTCATTTCCCACGTGACACTTACTCAATGTTAATTTTCAATTACGTCTGGTTGGGCTGCATTTCATTTACCAGACGACGGGTATTCGGTGCTCCAAGGCTCTGCTCGCACAGAGCCATGGATGGTTGTAAAAGACAGGGAGGGTGCCTTCATGTAGGGACTGTGGGGTGTCAGAGAGGGGCAAGACTTCTGCATGCCAAGAAATTCAAGCAGCCACAAACGAAACAGTCAGTCAGTCAGTCAAAAACTCTTTATTCGATTAATTAAAATCATAAAAGAAGCAACATTACATACATACAAAGTAAAAATATATATACATTTAAAAACAGACATCTATGTACATACATACATTCAATGCAGATTATATATTGCAACGTTCATGGGGTGTTAATTAATACAAATTATCTCCTATTGTAATTAAAAACCACTATTAAAACAGTACAAATATTTAAAAATTCTGTTCCACGATTATGGGGAAGTGGTTTAGATCAATTTATCTGTAGGGTTCTTTTGTTTTTAACTCTGGCTGCAGCCACCAGAAAACTAGCTACGCTGAAGATAACTCGCACATTGTTCAGTAATTGCAGATACAGTAGTGCAGGCCTCACCTGCAGGAAACCCGCTTCTCGTAATATGGGCAACAAGAATTTATTTCGTGCCACCGCAAATTTGTCACAAAACATAATAAGGTGAAGGGTGTCTTGTGTCGAGAAGTTGTCGCAGGAACATGGTGGAGAATCAGCTGGCTTACCCCAATGTTGTTGATCTCCCAACACAAGATGAATAAGGTTAAATCTAAACCTTGTAAGCAAGAAGCGATGGTATGGCTTTGTTACAATCCTGAGGTAGGGTTCAGTGTGGGGCGAGGACTGCAGAGCATAAATGCTTCTTACTCCTGATTTTTTGAGTTCTATATCCTCCCTGTCTGCCTCAGCCATGATTTGAAAGTTCTGCTTAATCCATCCCAAATCCTCTTTCTTGATACCCTCTGGGGTGGAGAACACGTCCAGACGTCCCAGCCTGACACACGCCGCTCTAACGTATGCCAGCCATGGGATGCTAAGTGCCTTGTCCAGAGCCAAACAGTCTTTAAGGATGAGATGATTAAGGGTAATGTCCTCATTTAGCCATGTCTTAGCCCAACAAATCAAAGGTGCTGCCTTAAGATGATCTGTGATATATCCCATTCCTAGTTCACAGTGTACTGCCATGGTTGACGATGAATGTGGTACTGCCAGCAGTGATCTAAAAAACTTATTTTCTACCAATTGAATTTTATCCACATTGGCATATCCCCAAATCGGTGCCCCATAAGACGCAATGGCCCGACACTTAGCCTTATAGATTTTGAGCATGGGTTCCATGGGTTTCGCTCCCAGTCTTTTAGCAAAATTGAGAAGCCCTATGGTGGATCTAGCCACTATGTTGCTTTTGTGCTTCATCTGGGGACCCCAATTACCTTTCTCATCGAATAATACCCCCAGATAGGTGAAGACTGGGACCCTTGCGACTTCCGCCCCCAGGCATCTAAAGATATTAACATTCCTGGGCTTCCTGCCGGCCCCTGCAATCATGACATGGGATTTTTTACTATTTATTTTGAGGTCAAGGGCTTCCATAAATTTTCCAAAGCTGTCCAGCAGCCTTTGTAGACCCAGACCTGTACGAGCAATGAGAACGGCATCATCAGCGTACAGGAGGACCGGGATACCCGTTCCACCTGCACTAGGGATGTCCGCACCAGCCTTAGCTAAAGATTTTTCCAGGCCATTTATATATATTGTGAAAAGGAGGGGAGCCAGAATGCAGCCTTGTCTGACTCCCCGTCTCGATCTAAATTGATCCGTGCACCTGCCGTCCTGTGTGACCCTGACTGCCGCTGCTAGGTCCTGATGGAGAGAGGCTAAAAAATAGACAAGGGGAGCGTCAAGACCCATCTCTAGCAAGATACACCACAATTTAGAACGGTTCACCATATCGAAGGCTGATGATAAGTCCATGAACCCTAGATAGAGGAAGCCTTTCTTTGCCACTGTGTACTTGTTGATCAGGAGATAAAGATTAAGACACTGGTCCATGGTACCCCTGTGCTCCCTAAAACCGTACTGGAGATTTGAGAGGAACCCCCCACCGTCCAGCCAATCTCCCAGTTTCTGTAGAATGACTCTTCCCATGATTTTAACGGAAGAATCCAACAGGGAGATTGGCCTATAGCAGGCGGGGTCCCCACGGCTCCCTTTTTTGAAAATGGGCACGATAATTGAGGAGCCCCAGGATGGGGGGAAACCCACCAGTGCTGCAGCATTAAATACATTAGTTAGGATTTTAGCCCAAAAATGAGGATACATAATAAAAAGATCTGCAGGCACCCCATCCGGGCCTGGTGCCTTATTTTTGGAGGTACACGAAACAGACTGGGACAGGGGAGTGCCGCAACACATAGCAGCCTTCAGTAATGTGTTTTGGGCAAGCCGGGCTGGGTTAATTCAGGGTACAGACGGCGTGAGACCAGCGGTCCAAGTGTATAAAGCAAAAACAAAAAGTATGGGAACTGTAATCCTGAGCACAGTGGGGGCAGGGTCAATGAATGGAGGGGTGGGGTCAAACAAAACTAGAAAAAGAACAAAACATTCTGAACTATATTGCTAGTCTTCAGCATGGGGGTAACTGCGTATAGACTAAAATGCACACCCATTAAATGAAAACCACATGCAAATTAAGCTAATCGCGAACCTTTACACTCGGTTCAGCGGGTATCCGGGCCCACCCATGCGATGGAGCATACTTCAGATCCCATTTTTTCTAACTTCTCCACATTGATTGTGGAAGACCCTATTGAGATCCCCTGGAGGGATCATTATATTATTCCTTTTCAAGTCCAGCTTCCTAATTTAGCTACAGCTACGAAAAGCAAAAGAAATGGGACTACAATATCGAGGAAACGGGCCAAGATCAATCCTGAGGCCTTTACTAAGGCGCAGCAGTTTCTGAGCCCGCTGTTGGCTAATATTGAAAACTGGATTATAGAAGCACTTGATCGTATGGCTCTGTTGGTCCCAAGGCGAAAGCCGATGGCCTCCTTCTCTGCGCCTTGGTACAATGGGACTTTAGAGCTGCAAAGATGTCTTGTAAGCGTTTGGAGCGCTTATGGCGGTAAGACTATACCACGGACAATCTGGCTAGTTATAAAAAGGAACTTAAACAATATCATAACCTTATTAGAAGCACCAGCAGAGAGTTCTATGCTCAGAAGATTGAGAGTTCGACTAACTCCTCTAAAGAATTGTTTTCTATCCTTAACTCCTTGTCTTCCTTGGAGCACATCTCATGTGACAGTGACACCGTCCAGGGAAAACTGCAATAAGAGGATTGCTTTCTTCGCAACTAAAGTCGCAAAGATTTACGACTCGTTCCCGGTGGAGGCTAGGAACTGCTGCGGCACAGTAACTAGAATAGAGGGTGTAGCCTCAGAGGAGAACTTTACAGCTCCCTCCCTGGAGGAGCTAAAAGGTTTATTCACTATAATTAAATCAGGATCCCCATTAGACCCAGCTCGACCCAGAAATCTGGCCCAAGTTATGGATTCTATTCTCCCTTATTTACGGCAGTTTGTAATAATGTCTCTACAGTTGTGGCTGATCCCTCAAAAATAGAAGCATGCAATTGGCTCCCTTTGCGGAAGAAACCTGCAGATCCGACGCTTTATGAAAATCTAAGACCTATCTTGCTTCTACCTTTTTTTGCTAAAACAACTGAAAAGCATGTGAATATGCAGCTTTCATTGAGTCTAACAATTTGCTACATCCATCCCCGTCAGGGTTTAGGGTACTGCACGGTAAGGAGTTAGGATCACTTCTGGCCACAGAAACTCTCAGACGCTGCGCGGATGGAGGACAGACTGCTGCTCTGGTGCTGTGAGGATTGCAGACTCGGTGGTAGTGTGCTGCGGAGGCGAGCCTCCTTATTACAATATCTTACTTTATAAGTAGCCCAAAGGCCCTTCCAGACTGATAAATTGCTGCTAACACAGAAGGCTCTATTTTGAAGCCAACTCTATTTAAGTTATACATGCGCCCCTTGGCCGAGATCATCAGGAGACACAATGTGAAACTGATGTCATACGCCGATGACACTCATCTAATTGTGACGTTATCCCAGAAAGGGGATGAGGCTGTTGTGCAGTTTAAATCTTGTCTGGTGGAATTGGCGGTGTGGATGCCTGGCAGCTGCTTGAAACAAAATGACACTAAAACGGAGGTCCTTGTTGTAGGTAAATCTCTTTCCATCTGGATCTCCGCTTGGTGGCCAGATGTAAGAAGTGTGGCTCAATGATTAGAGCGGGTCTTGGGCTCAAAAAATCCACGGACCTGATAATTCTCGCCTCGGTGCCTATTCCAATCATGGAGTCCCACTCTGCAACTCTGGGCAATAGCTTGCTTAATCTCCACAACGGCCCCCACAACGCTAAGGATGCCTGGCCTCCACCTTGGGGGTGCCCAGGAGTGGACGCCTCACAGGGAAAGCCAGGATGGGTTCCAAAGCCGTATTCGTACAAGCGCCTTGAGACCCTTGCGGGTGAGTAGTGCGCTATACAAGTATCAATTTACAATTTTACATTTTATGTAATGGGTCAGATCCTCAACGACAAACCCAAAGCTAAAATTCTGGTTGCATGGTTTGACCCCAAGTTGCCCTTTGAGAGCCATATAAGCAGTGTAGCCAGGAAATGCTTCGGTACCCTTAAAATCCTAAGAAAGATCTTAGATTTGCTCCTTGTGACAGCAAGGAAAACCATAGTACATGCCCTGGTGACCTCACAGTTAGACTACTGTAACATTGTTTACCTTGGAGTAGCAAAAGGGGACTTGAAAAAACTCCAAAGATTGCAAAATGCTGCAGCACGACTGGTATTAAATTTCTCCAGGAGGGCATCTGCCAGAGACATTCTTGCCAAACTTCACTGGCTTCCACTTGAGAAGAGAATAACTTTTGAAGCCATGTGTTTTGTCACAAAAGTCTTAATGGCACTGCCCCAAAATATGTGTCCTCATTGGTGCAGCCCTACCATCCACCGAGCAACCTGAGATCCAGGGGCACTAACAGTGTCAGTGCCCTATGTTTTCAGAGGCTGGCTAGGGGCCTGCTCTTTCTGTTATCAAGCAGCTATGGTATGGACAAAACACAGAAGCGTGGATAACCATGACTTTGTGTTTTTTAAATAAAAATTGCCACCAGATCCACCGCGATTTCACTGGAAAACTGAAGGGGAAAAAAAGGTTTTGCCCCACCACTAGACCTAGGAAGTCAGGGTATTTCTACCCTGCCCCCTTGTCTTTTTACTTAATGTTTTTTCTTGGGACTTGGCAGAGTCCGTGTCCCCAGATGGCTGCCAACGCTTCCTGTTTGAAGTGCTGGCAGCCAATCAGTTCTCATTTTGAGATCTGTCGAATCTGCGGAGGATATGCATCCCTAGATGCACATAAATCTTTTTTCTTTAATAACTTCAAAACTTCTGAATAGATCAGCACCTCTAACCTCCTGGCCAGAGACCTGCCCTCTCCCTCCGCAGCTTGGCTGCTGAGCCACTCACGCTGCCATGAGCAGTGTCCGGTGCAGGTAGGGGTGCGAGCCACCGCATTGTGCCTGCTGTTCTGCCCGTTTTCTCTCCTGTGTTCACTGTTGCCCTTATTCGTTTTTTTTGCCTGTCTTGTGCCCATTTTCTTGCCTGTGTTCACTGTTGCCCTTATTCGTTTTTTTGCCTGTCTTCTGCCCATTTTCTTGCCTGTGTTCACCGTTTCCTTGAAACTTTGCCCTTGGTTATTATTAAGCCTGTGTTCCCGCTCCCTCACCCGCCGCTGCTGACCCCGTGGCCCCTCTTCCCTGCCGATTCCCATCTCCCAGCTGTGCCTCACTCCCCTTTTCACTATATATTGGCGGACATGCGCAGCAGACAGACCTGACCGCGACCCAACCTCGACCAGCGTGAGGGACACCGGATGTCCGACCATCCATCTCTACAACCCAGCTCCTCGCACTTAGGTCCGGTAGAAACAGCAACTGCCAGCTGTCGTCGCCGAACACCACCCATGGCCAATTCTCCTGCCGACACTCCTTCACCATAAACAGCACCCCCTCGACCTCTGCACCCATTCCGGACGCCCACACCAACAAAGACCTGAAATGCATCCTCCTCAACGTGCGCTCCCTGAACAGACATGCCGTAGAGATCTGGGACCCCCTCGACAACCTCTCGCCAGACGGTGCCTTCCTCACGGAAACCTGGACTAATGGCTCTTCTACATCTGACACCGCCACGGCCATCCCCGCTGGCTACAAGATCCAGAGGAAGGATCGCCCCCCACTGCCCAGGACGAGGACTCGTCATCACGCACAAGAGCTCCCTCCGACTCTCCACATCCAGCACAAGCGCCCCCCTCTCCTACACCGAACACCTCCACTTCCAGATCCGGACCAGCCCCAGAACCACGCTCCGCAGGACCCTGGCCTACAGACCTCCCGGACTCCTTTCACCACCGCCATTGCAGACCTCATCGCACCCCAAGCCATTGCCTCCACTGACTACATACTCATCGGAGACCTGAACTTCCACCTCGACAACCACAGCGACCAGGACTCCACAGCCATCCTAGACAATCTCGCTAACCTCGGCCTGAAGCAGCTCGTCACAACCCTCACCCACAAGGCCGGTCACATCCTCAACCCCATCTTTGCAGGAGGAACTAACATTACATCAGCCACACCTCGCACCCCCACTGGACCGACCATCACTGCTTACATTCCTCCTTCAACACCACCCCCGCACAAAGGCTTCCCGCGCCCACCACGTAGGAACTGGAGCAAAGTCACAGACAAGGACCTCAACTCTACCCTCCGCCACAACCGACACCAACTCTGCAGCCATGGAACTACACCGCTGGATCTCCAGCTGCGCAGACAAACTCGCTCCCCTCCGCCGCCCCGACAGACAACGCCCTCTGAAGGCCGTCTAGTTCACCACCGACCTCCTAGAAGCTAAACGTGCAGGCAGACGGGTCGAGAAACAATGGAGAAACAGCAAAACAAATGAAGACAAGTCCACCTACAAGCACGCCATTACAGAATACCACCAACTCATAAGAACCACCAATGCCAGCTACTCAAAGGAACTCTTCAACATCATCCAGCAGTTCACCAAACCCCCCAGCGAAGCCACGGACATCACACCATCCCAGGACCTCTGCAACAAACTTGTCTCCTTCTTCCAACTAAAGATCAAGGCCCCCTACGACAACTTCAGCCAACAGACTCCAGAAACCCCACTCCCCCCAGCAACGACAGCCAGCCCACCATCACCACCTGGACACTGATCACCACCTTAGACACAACCACGACCATGAAAAGCACCCACTCAGGAGATCCCAAGGACCCCTGCCTGCCTCACATCTTCCACAGAGCCCCCGCCACCATTCGCGCCCGAACTATGCCACACCAGCAACACCACCTTCGAATCCGGCATCTTACCCAACGACTGGAAGCGGGCTGAGGACAAGCTCCTGAAGATACCAGACTCAGCTTCCAAGAATGAATGAGAGACGTTGTAGCCTGGATGAACGACAGCTGCCTAAAACTGAACTCGGAGAAGACAGAGGTGCTCATCTTTGGACCCTCCCCACCGCGTGGGACAGCTCCTGGTAGCCTGCTGCACTCGGAACCCCACCCACCCCGACTGACCACGCCAAGAACCTCAGCATCATTCTGGACTCCTCCCTCAACATGACTCGCCAGGTCAACGCCGTCACCTTCACCTGTTTCAACTCCCTCTGCATCCTCTGCAAGACCTCCAAGTGGATCCCACCCGAAGCCAGAAAAACCGTCACCCACGCACTCATCACCAGCAGACTGGACTACAGAAACACCCTCTATGCTGGAATAAACAAATCCCTGCTACAGAAACTCCAGTCCATCCAGAACACTGCAACCAGAATCGTCCTCGGTACCCTTGTGACATGAGCACATGACCCAACACCTGTGAGACCTACACTGGCTACCCACTGAAAAGGGAGTAACCCGCACATAGAAATCCCTCCATGACATCGGACTCAAATACCTCAACGAAAGAATCTCTATCCACTCACCCAAAATACACCTCCGCTCCGCCGACCTCACCCTAGCACCTACCCCGCGCATCTGCAGAACCAGAGCCAGGGGAAAATCCTTCTCCTACGTCGCACCGTAACTCCCTGTCAACATCAGACTCTCCCCCCACGCTACACACCTTCAGGAGGAGCCTCAAGACATGGCTCTTCGGCCGACCGTGAGCTGCACCCCCTCCCAGCGCCTTGAGACCCTCAAGGGTGAGTAACATGCTTACAAACCCCTGACTGGTTGATTGATTTACACTAAATTGCAAAAAGGGCTCTTTCTGGCCCAAGATCTAAATTTCTGCTAAATTTGGTGTAATTCCATCCAGCGGCTCAGGCTGTAGTCGTGTCTAATATCCCTATGGGAATTGCATGGGAAAACGTGTTTTGGGACCCCCCCCCCTTTTCTCAGCCCCTGCTTGGTGAACTACCCGACACTTTCCAGACAGCAGCTGAAGTGATTGGCAGACTGGTTTTGAAAATGCTGTGAAGATTCGTGAAATGGCACCAAAGTATTTAGATCAAAAAAAAAACGGGTAAAAAAAAAAAAGAAGATATATATCAATGTCAGCACATCAATTATGTAGTGATCAGAAGTAGTCACTAGTTTCACATACTAGGAATAATATTAGGAGCTAAATTACTAAGTAACGTGCAATATTTGAGGTGTTCAATTTAACCTCAACGTTACAGCCCTCATTACAGCAAAAGAAATAGAAAGTCTGACTGGGGTGGGGAACAAAGCCCTGAGGGATCTGTCTTCGTGTGACAGAGGTGTATCTAAGGTCTTGAAGAACTAAAGGCTACAGCAACAGCTCACGCATGATCGTGTACGAAGATCAGCTGCCACCCAGGCAAGGATAGAAGCGGTGCCTTCCCCAACAGAGAATATGACATTGGATGCTTCACGCCTGTATCATCTGCTAACATGATTCGAAACATAAAACCTGAACTGCAACAGCGATAAAACACTTCGGAATCCGCTCCCCTCATTCTTGCACGAAGTAGACATCTCGCCCCAGTTCAGGAAAAGGCTGTGAAATTTTTATCACAGCCTTTGCTATTCATAAATCTTACGTCTATTTTAATTCAATCTGTTTCTAGCCTCTCAGTCGCTGAACCACAATTTGATTACTACCCCCATACTTTTTAACTGCTGTCAGAAGGAGGCAGCGCCTTATGTCAACATCTGCCAGAACACATGCCTCCTTTCTACTGCATCAGCCTTAAATCATCACTGGGTGATGAATCTTTATCTGACACTAATACTTTTTAACTTCATAGGAACAATTAAAATGAATTGCGGCTAAATACACAAACAACAAATCAGCATAATATTTCGATGAATGTAGAATACTTGCACATCCTCCAACTCGTTCCTAGACAAAAGCATCGAAGTGGCAAAAATGCTGAAAATTGATGTTAAGATGGGGTTTGGAACATGAAATATTATTCCGCCGATGCCAAATACAAGTTAGTGTTTGTAACCTGTCAAAGGATTTCATTTTTTAACCCTCATTACTCAGATTCCTTCCTCAATCCTTCTAGCTGGTTTCTGACTAGCCTTTCTCCTGGCCTGAAAACCTTTAAGTGACGGAGTAACAATGGGCCAGATGCACAACGTGATTTTGCATGCGCAAACGGGTTTGCGAACCCATTTGCGCATGCAAAATCACTGCTGGCCAAGTACAATTCCCAAATAGCGAGTCGCAATTTATTTGAGACTCGCTATTTCGGAATTGTGAGTCACAATTAGGAAGGTGCGTTCCCTTCCTAATTGCATCCGCAATGCTATGAGTGAATGCTTTGTGACCGCAAATTACCACCCTCTTCAAGAGGGTGGTAATGCAGTCGCAATTTGGAAGGGGTCTCCAGGGGACCCCTTCCATTTTGTGACTGTCTCTAAAAATATTTTTTAGGGGCAGAAACTGGTCCCAGGGACCACTGCCTGTCCTTAAAAAATGAAACGAAAACGTTTCATTTTTTTGTTCAAATGCATCCCGTTTCCTTTAAGGAAAACTGCAGTCTTTTAAAAAAAATTAAAATAAAGCTGCTTTATTAAAAAGCAGTTCCAGACATGGTGGTCTGCTGAGCCCATCCGTGGAAGGGCTGGCCTTCCGAATGGGACCAAATTGCGAGAGGCTCGTTAATATTAATAAGCCTAGCAATTTGCGACCCCATTGGGAATCCCAAAACAGTGTAATAACACCGTTGTACATTTCATTTAGTGCCTCGCAATTTCAGACTCGCAATGAGTCGTAAATTGTGAGGCGCTAAATGAAAGGGTCGTACATGTAGCCCAAAGACTCTACAGGCTTCCAAGGTGACATCCCTCCATCTCATTTAGGAAGGCATACAAAGGTCCTTTCTTGTACTTCACCTCATAAATCGTGCCCTGTCCCCCCTGGAAGCTGGGTTGAGTCATGGTTGCATTCTACTTCAATGGAAGGCATTACTGACAGATTTATAATGTTACTGTCAAGGGCACTGCTTTGTGTGTGAAATATTACAATGTTCACTAATAGCACAACCCCTACCCCTCACTAGTGAGGAGGTTTTCTTTGTGAACGTTTGAAGTTTTAAGTGGAAACAACTTGAAGATGGCCCATACGACCCAGATGTTCGGTAAAGGGATGACGTCCAAATTCAAAGCACAAGTTTGGAATGCATCTTATGGATGGAAAAGGTCCCTTGTACTACGCCTCGAACAAGAGCGGCATCTACATCACCAAGCACAGGGCAAAGGAAACAAGTCCAGGCAGCCCCATCCTGTACTTTTCTTTCTAGGGGGTTGTAAGTGTGGCTCGGTCCCTTTGGGCATCTCTGAGACCTTGGAAAACGACAGCAAGCTAACTCGCCCGGCCGAGGCAGGTCTTTCAACCCGTGCTCGCACAGTACACATTTTTTAGCTCTTCAGATCAAATAGTGACTTTTTCGTCACGTTTTTCTAAGTTTCAGTCTCTGATCTGCTGTGTAAGCAAAAGTTTATCACGGCAATCTCGGTTCTTTAAATTCACACCCAGCTGGAAGACAAAGCCATCCATTCTTATAGACTATGTGTTATAATTAAGAAGACAGCACGTAGGCCATGCTTTAGTTAAACATTTCAACAATACCCCTTGCAGCAGTTTTCACAAAATGTTCCCTTGCTGTCAATTACTTAATAACAGGAGGCCAATGTAGGCTAAATCCTAGGGAGAGACCATTGTGTCCTTGGCAGACCTGTTGTTCCCTTCTCAACATACTGCAACAGATCTCTGCATTAAGCTCCCTTGGGGAGTCACTTCGGTGTTGGCACAGCGACTGCTAAATTAGCTTATCACTATGGAATTTACGCTTATTTTCTGAAATATGCCAGACAAACCTACAACAGGTGGGATCCCCTGTTCACAAACCAACGGAATCTTGAGATCAGAGAGTGATTGGTCCAACACAGGACTGACATAGCTTACATAAGCAACACAAAAACACGATGGGCAGAATGCTGGGTTCACACTAGAATGGCATGGTAAGCAAAACAACTATGGATTAAGGCCAGATCTCTGTGCTGGGTGTGAGTGTTTGACATTGTTCAGCATTCCGTCCATCAATTGTTCTTTTGCCATTTTTCACACTATAGGGAAGGGTATGGCCAGACGTGGGTCCTGTGCTCACCATGCCCCTGAGCTAACCTGGCTGATGAGAAGTAAACCCCTTAAACTGATCCTAGGATGCATGTTTCTGGCTCGCAGGGGATCTGGCCTGGTAGTTCTGGCTGGACTGGGGAGCAGGGTCAGGACTGATTTGCATATGGCTGGGTCCAAACTGAGTTGGCATGATGTACAAAATAACAATGGACTGGGATGTGGCCTTAGCAATTACCAGTGGATGACATTAATTGAGCATTCCATCTCTCACTCTTTTTTATATTTCAGTGTAACACCCTAATTGGGATGGGTGTGCCCAGATGGGAGTCCCATGCCAGTGTAACCAAGCTATATTTGGCTGATCAGCCGTAACAGGGGAGAACCCAGCCCTGGGATGCTTGTGTTCTGGTTCAGGGCAGATCTAGCCAGGCAGTTCGAGCTGGACTGTTTCTATGGGGAGCAGTGTGCAGACTGATTTGCATATGGCTGGGTCCAAACTGGAATGGCATGGTGAGCAAAAAAACTGATGGATTTAGGCCCAAAACTCTGCACTGGGGATGAATGTTTGACATTGTGCAGCATTCCAAACATCAATTGTTCAGTTTGCATTTGTTTTATAAGTTACATTAGGACATAAACATGCATTTGGAAGGTATTAAAAGGTATTATGTGCCACTGGTTTCTCCTATACGAAGGAAAGAGTTAAGATTTGTGTAGCACACATCTCACTCAGAGAAATGGAGAAATAAAAGGTGAAGGCTACTTGCAAGAGGATTATCTGACAATGTAAAATTGGAGAAGGTTTATGCTAAATTATTGTCCTCTTCTGGGGTTCGCTGCGACACATAACTTCATAATTGTGCTTACAATGTAAAATGCATATTTATTCTTTCCGGGGTCTCATAATCTACATTTTCTCTTTCATGAACTATTTATCAATACATAGGCCAGCTTACAGGATCTGCGACAAGCGACTCTTGGTCCTTCTTCCAATGTTGTACTTCCAATCCCTACGGCCTCGGACACCCTGGGGTTACTTGTAGACCCTGATCACCAGATCTTTCCTCCAACCTCGGGTCTTTCAGTTAGACCTTGGCACTCACCATAGAGCACGTATGGTCTCACCCTGCCTGATACGCGCATTCACCGTTCTCCATGTCCTGGAGCGAGCCTGAACCTAGAGCAGCGTGCACAAATGCGGTTAAGGAGCGTCAAGCTCAAATGCTGCTGGAAGCGATTAACCAGTACGCGTTAATTGCCACAGCATTCATATTAATTTTCACTTCAGGCCCGATATTGTGGAATATTTCCCTTGATACATTTTAAACAAAGTTTAATTTAAGGAACTGCTTCTATCAACACTTATGAAAATTAACAGCTGAGCAATTAGCACTCGTGAATTATCCCCTCCCCATGCCTTACGCAGCTTCATCGTTAACAGAGACTTACTAATGAGCAGAAGCGTCAGCTTCGGAGGGGCTTCGCACAATGACTGTTACACCTCACACTCAGATCCAGGCTTCGCCGTACATCTGTGGTACATTGTCCGTGTACAACACCAAGCACATCAAGAGCATGAACCAGCATGACCACTCCATTGGCCGGACTCTCCTCATCCCGGATTGTTCCAGCAGCGTCTTTACTCGTAGATAGAATGAATCTTCTAGGACTTAAACCTTTATAGACATTAACATTGCCTCTAGGGCGTTCAGCTGGTCTTGCAGTGTCAGAGCAATGAGGACATTCCACTCCCGTGCTCCCTGAATCCTTAGCACGCTCCGTTTCACCATTCTCTGTACCTTTCGCGACCAATTCTGCTGAAAAAGCAACATTTGCCCTCCCATGTGGGCTCCTGGCGAGGGTGCGTGCATGTGCCAATGGGCCATGCCGTAAGTGTAAAAGTGCCCTAACAAACACAGGTGGCCCATACCTACTGAGTGGTCCAGCTCTTTCACATGGGAGAATGTGAACAGACATAATCCCAAAGCTAGTCTTGGTTCGTGGCCAAGGCTCATCCAACTGTGCTGAAATCAATCAGTAATCAATAATGCGTTTACATGGCTAAAAGAAACCCTGCAAGGTCACCAATATTTGCATATCATTTGGACTAAGTCATCCATCCATCATATATCCTATAGAGGCCATAAACTGCTACAGTATAACATTTTATTTTGCAATTTATTTTCCGAACTACATATGTAAAAGGACTATTATGGTAAAAATATTCTGCACGGTACATAAGAAAATATTCCCCCCCCCACCCCTAACGAACTCACAAATGCCCTTTAAAAGAAATGGTGTTCTATGCTTTACAATTCGCGATATTTGTGAAGTTGGTAGAAGGGATACTTAAGGCTGTATCAATATAACACTGCATTTTGGAACGAAATATAACTGAATCTGTATTGCTAATATGTAAAAAAATAATGGTAATTGTGACAAAAACATTCTCAAAATGATGGAATAACCAATTTGCACAACCGGTCTGCCCGTACTTTGAGCATTTACCCGAGATGCAAAGCAATGTTTCGCTGACATTCTAGTCATATGACATATAAAACTGACAAACATCCGACATTAGCACACCACGTGAGCGCTTCATCTGTTTTTTCCAGAACATTTGTACTTATTTTTAAAACCGGTTTGTGGACAATACAGCATGCTGGAATCGACGGTATGTCTCTGGATTTTTCCTACAGACACATTATAAAACCGTATTAACTACTCGTATGGCTCACTTTTAAATCCGTGGGGACACACAGGGGTATCTGTCCGGGCAGTGTAGAAAGTGAAGGACTCTAGTGGATAGATCAGGTGATGGGAGAGAAAGTCTCCAACGGTTATACTATTTGCAGCCATACGGTCCAAATCTTGTTGCATTGAGAGAGAGATGAGAACGAGAGAGAGAGAAAGAGATGAGAAAGAGAGAGAGAGAGAGATGAGAAAGAGATATCCTTTCTTATATCCTTTCTGGCAACTGGGTAGCCAGGTCTAATAAGTGTTAATTTCCTCTAGTGCCACCAAGTTCATCCATGATTCCAAATAGGCTCCTTTTGAAGTAAGCTCTACTGGTTCCGAAACCATTTCCGGCAGGTACAGCTATATGTCTGGATGGATATTGGCGCGGTCCCAAATCATGTGCCTCAGCGTACCCAGAGCAGCGTGGCGAGATTTTGGGAGTTGGTCCTCCGCAAGTTCTCTTGGCTACAGTACGCTCTGTGTAGGTGAATCAACTGGATAAGATGAAGACGAGCTGAAATTGTCACTATTCAGAGGACATTTTCTTTATTCATCATCTACTAGTATGACCTGGTAGTCCGCAAGAGGGCCGATTGGTTAGGGGCGTTAGTGGCCAAAGAGCGATAAATTCGGACCATGCTACCCTTATTCAGTAGGTCTAGTGTGAGTTTAGCTTCTAGGGCGCTGATCGCCAGCAGTTCTGCAAAAGCTCTTCAGAGTGGTTCAAACATGTGCCTCATTTGGAGGAATTGAAGAACTGCGAATTATGCCAGCTGGGAGATTCCAATGGAATCCCAACCTTTACCATCAAGTGATTTGGTGGTGGTGGTGGTAGTGGAGAGCCAAATTCCAAGCCAGAGGGTGGTCTCTTGTTTAAGTATTGTGTGTCAATGTGTTTCAGGACTTTGTGCCAAGCACTTCATGTCAGTCTAGAGTCTGCTGGGGGCATTATATGGCATCTTTGACTGGTATGCATATTTAAGGGGGTCGAGTCTCCTGCTGCATCATCTTCATCTCCCAACACAGTCATTAATTAATAGGGATGAGGTGAGTTGACCAACAATCCAACTGAGTAGCCACCATGTCCAGTTCTCCCTCATACACTCTCTGCATGCATTGGGCTAGGGCGTTTGCCCGCCCATAAATACCTCCTAAGCATGGCTTTTACTTTGTCAAACAATTTATGGAATTTCAAAAGAGAAAAGTGGCAAAATGTATAGAGAGGGCAAACATCTTCGACAGTGATATCCTGTCCATTACTGAAAAGGGCAGGGTCCTCCATTTGCATAGCTACTGACTAGTTTGGCTACTGCAGGAGTTATGTTAAGATCCTAAGCTAGCAGTGAGCGCAGCATTATGTATAGACCCTAGTACTTAAAAATTGTTGTGTACCAGTTTCTCACGGCATAACCTCAGGTGTTTCACCAAGTGTGCCAGGACCGAATTATTCCAATTGACCACCAGATCCACAGCATCCCCATAAATTTCAAGTGTTTTCATGATGCAGACACTATTTGTTAGGGCGTCTTGTAGGAAGAGAAGGAGGTCACCTGTGTATATTGAAATACGGTCTTCCAGTTGCCCGACCAAGCAAAAACCTTCCACCAGTGCATGCTACCTGATCTGTTCAGCCAGGGGCTCAACTGTTAGGGCAAAGAAGATTGAAAAGAGAAGACACCCTTGTCTTGTGCCCCTCTCATTTAGTAAGGAATCAGATAGTACTCCACTAACTTTAACTTATGTTCAAGGGGGCAAACATATGATCTTAAAGTATGCCAGAAATGAAGGCCCAAAGTTAATTTTTTGGAGGACTTGAAATAAGAATGGGCAGCTTATCGAGTCAAGTGCCTTCTCAAAAGTCTAGTAAGAGAAAGGCATGGCAGCCAACCAGTTGGTGCATTCTGGTCAAAATCACACGCAGTCTCCCGAGATATTGCCTGGAATATAGCCCAGCATAAAGTCGATCAGATCATGATGAAGCCAGGTGGTTATCACCTTTGCCAACAATCACAATCGCCAATCTCAATCACAATCACAATCTCACAATCCCAATCACAATATCTGTCAATCTCAATATCAAAATCACGCAATATCACAATCTCTCAATATCACAATCTCTCAATATCACAATCTCTCAATATCACAATCTCTCAATATCACAATCTCTCAATATCTCTCTCTCTCTCAATATCTCTCTCTCTCTCTCAATATCTCTCTCTCAATATCTCTCTCTCTCTCAATATCTCAATATATCTCTCTCAATATCTCTCTCTCTCCTCATTCGCCCCCCCCCCCCTCCGGTGATCTGTGAGGTGTGGAAGAAGTGCAAGTTCATTCTGTTAAGCACCTTCAGGCAAGCAGAGAAAAGCGTCATGAAGGTCAGCTTCATGGCTTTCAGCTACTGCTTCACATCAAGGAATGATCATCGTTGTAGAGGGGTCTTTAGAGTACAGTTTGGAAAGACCATGATTTTACTTGCACAAAGTTGCAGAGTAGCCTTCTTTCTAATGGTTCACAGGATTAACCTCTGTCTATATATCTGAACTGAGAAAGAGGATTAGGAGGGGTATAGGAAGAGTACCAGGATGTTGCCTTAGCGTCAGCGGGCTCCGTCAACTACAAAGCAATGCAACAAGTCCCCCACCAGCACCCAGGATGGCAACCATATCGTGATGAATTGGGTTAGACGAAACCCTTCTGTTTCCTCAGAACTCCCAACATCTGAATATTGTTGGATGGAAGGGGTTTTCCGAATCATTCATTCCGTCTTCCAGGACCTTGGTGACTGAGAAGTTGGGCAACTCTGCCCTGAAGGGTGTGGATTCGGACTTCTTCTGCCCCAGATAGCCTGACTCAGGCTCCAGTCTCTCGGTCTACTATGCTTTTTTTGGTCTTGAAGGAGAAAGGACAATTCTAGACTCACCTTCCCTCTTTCCCTCTACAAAAAAAGCGCATTTCCCGTATGACTGGCAGGATAGTTGTGGTAACATTGTCCAGTGCTTTACCTAGCCTCACACAGGGCAGGGTTGGGTTCAGCTGCCACACTATATCTGGTAAACTTGTTCATTGTTGCCTGATTATTTGGTGGCTTACTTTTAGCTTTACCCACGCTGCAGGGGGAAGCAAGGAGCCAAACAGGAGACCCCCAAAGCCAAGGCACATCTGAGGACATGAGGGCTCATCTGTGGACATAATAGGAGTAGGGAGGTAGGGTTGTGGGATGAGCCGCACTAAAATCCTCTGTTGGTGCTGGTCCTATGCCGGCTCTGGCAAGGTTAAAGAGTTCCACAGCCCGGGCTGTGGCCACCGGGGCCCAACTTTGCATCTCCAGAACCAAAGTGTTCCTTACTCATACAGCGCCGCTATGTACCATTGCTTTACGGTATGTGATAGGCCAAAGAAGCGAGAGAGAGGACTCCTCCAGTGATTCGGCCCCATCACATCCCCACAGCTATATCGACAACTGCCATCCCTCCCTCATTGATCCACCATCATAGCCCACTGTGTGGAGCTGTGCCACAGCTGGCCTAGGGGGGAGGTGAGCACACGGCAATGACCAGCCACTGCAGCTCTCCAATCTAGTGCAGACCCCTGGGCAGTCACGCCTGCATCCCAGCAAGCAATTTACTTTACGATGGTTATTGAGACAGATTAATAGGGCACCAGCGCAGAGGTGACAACAGGAAAAACAGCCATCTTTGGTGGCTAAGCGTTACCAGCCCCCCACCCCAAAAAAACATGAGGGTTTCATCTTTAATGGTTCTACCTGGTAAGTATGTCTCTTCTACATAGGTACAGCACTGAAAAGGATGTAATTTTGATACTCTAAATTTGCAAAGCGCAATCTCTGTCATTATTAGAAGCCTCACACACTATATGTACTAACACGATGTCGCTGGTAGATGTGAGCCCCAGAGGGCTTTATAGATTTCATCCCTCCAATGCAACTTTTAAATTACTATAAGCACCCAACTGACATGTGGAGGAGAACTCAACAAAACCCTTAATCTTGAAGGAAACTATTTCCCCGTTCTATTTCCATAGACTAAGGTGGATTGCATATCCAAACAATGTTATTTTTTTTATTTACATTTGAGCAACAGTTAGTGAGAGGACTTTTGTATTAACCACTGGTCTGGCATTACAGCTATTTAACTGCATTGACCACTGATCTGGCATTACAGATATTTAACTGTATTGACCACTGATCTGGCATTACACCTGTTTAACTTATTGACCACTGATCTGGCATTACAGCTATTCAACTGAATTTACCACTGATCTGGCATTACAGCTATTTAACTGTATTGACCACTGATCTGGCATTACAGCTATTCAACTGTATTGACCACTGATCTAGAATTACAGCTATTCAACTGTATTGACCACTGATCTAGAATTACAGCTATTTAACTGTATTGACCACTGATCTGGCATTACAGCTATTTAACTGTATTGACCACTGATCTGGCATTACAGCTATTCAACTGAATTTACCACTGATCTGGCATTACAGCTATTTAACTGTATTGACCACTGATCTGGCATTACAGCTATTCAACTGTATTGACCACTGATCTGGCATTACAGCTATTCAACTGTATTGACCACTGATCTAGAATTACAGCTATTTAACTGTATTGACCACTGATCTGGCATTACAGCTATTCAACTGTATTGACCACTGATCTGGCATTACAGCTATTTAACTGTATTGACCACTGATCTGGCATTACAGCTATGTAACTGCATTAACCACTGATCTGGCATTACAGCTATTTAACTGTATTGACCACTGATCTGGCATTACAGCTATGTAACTGCATTAACCACTGATCTGGCATTACAGCTATTTAACTGTATTAACCACTGGTCTGGCATTACAGCTATTCAACTGTATTGACCACTGATCTGGCATTACAGCTATTCAACTGTATTGACCACTGATCTGGCATTACAGCTATTTAACTGTATTGACCACTGATCTGGCATTACAGCTATTCAACTGAATTGACCACTGATCTAGAATTACAGCTATTTAACTGTATTGACCACTGATCTGGCATTACAGCTATTCAACTGAATTTACCACTGATCTGGCATTACAGCTATTTAACTGTATTGACCACTGATCTGGCATTACAGCTATTCAACTGTATTGACCACTGATCTGGCATTACAGCTATTCAACTGTATTGACCACTGATCTAGAATTACAGCTATTTAACTGTATTGACCACTGATCTGGCATTACAGCTATTCAACTGTATTGACCACTGATCTGGCATTACAGCTATTCAACTGTATTGACCACTGATCTGGCATTACAGCTATTCAACTGTATTTACCACTGGTCTGGCATTACAGCTATTTAACTGTATTGACCACTGATCTGGCATTACAGCTATTCAACTGTATTGACCACTGATCTGGCATTACAGCTATTCAACTGTATTGACCACTGATCTGGCATTACAGCTATTCAACTGTATTGACCACTGATCTAGAATTACAGCTATTTAACTGTATTGACCACTGATCTGGCATTACAGCTATTCAACTGTATTGACCACTGATCTGGCATTACAGCTATTTAACTGTATTGACCACTGATCTGGCATTACAGCTATGTAACTGCATTAACCACTGATCTGGCATTACAGCTATTCAACTGCATTAACCACTGATCTGGCATTACAGCTATTCAACTGTATTGACCACTGATCTGGCATTACAGCTATTCAACTGTATTGACCACTGATCTAGAATTACAGCTATTTAACTGTATTGACCACTGATCTGGCATTACAGCTATTCAACTGTATTGACCACTGATCTGGCATTACAGCTATTCAACTGTATTGACCACTGATCTGGCATTACAGCTATTTAACTGTATTGACCACTGATCTGGCATTACAGCTATTCAACTGAATTGACCACTGATCTAGAATTACAGCTATTTAACTGTATTGACCACTGATCTGGCATTACAGCTATTCAACTGAATTTACCACTGATCTGGCATTACAGCTATTTAACTGTATTGACCACTGATCTGGCATTACAGCTATTCAACTGTATTGACCACTGATCTGGCATTACAGCTATTCAACTGTATTGACCACTGATCTAGAATTACAGCTATTTAACTGTATTGACCACTGATCTGGCATTACAGCTATTCAACTGTATTGACCACTGATCTGGCATTACAGCTATTCAACTGTATTGACCACTGATCTGGCATTACAGCTATTCAACTGTATTTACCACTGGTCTGGCATTACAGCTATTTAACTGTATTGACCACTGATCTGGCATTACAGCTATTCAACTGTATTGACCACTGATCTGGCATTACAGCTATTCAACTGTATTGACCACTGATCTGGCATTACAGCTATTCAACTGTATTGACCACTGATCTAGAATTACAGCTATTTAACTGTATTGACCACTGATCTGGCATTACAGCTATTCAACTGTATTGACCACTGATCTGGCATTACAGCTATTTAACTGTATTGACCACTGATCTGGCATTACAGCTATGTAACTGCATTAACCACTGATCTGGCATTACAGCTATTCAACTGCATTAACCACTGATCTGGCATTACAGCTATTCAACTGTATTGACCACTGATCTGGCATTACAGCTATTCAACTGTATTGACCACTGATCTAGAATTACAGCTATTTAACTGTATTGACCACTGATCTGGCATTACAGCTATTCAACTGTATTGACCACTGATCTGGCATTACAGCTATTCAACTGTATTGACCACTGATCTAGAATTACAGCTATTTAACTGTATTGACCACTGATCTGGCATTACAGCTATTCAACTGTATTGACCACTGATATGGCATTACAGCTATTTAACTGTATTGACCACTGATCTGGCATTACAGCTATTCAACTGAATTTACCACTGATCTGGCATTACAGCTATTTAACTGTATTGACCACTGATCTGGCATTACAGCTATTCAACTGTATTGACCACTGATCTGGCATTACAGCTATTCAACTGTATTGACCACTGATCTAGAATTACAGCTATTTAACTGTATTGACCACTGATCTGGCATTACAGCTATTCAACTGTATTGACCACTGATCTGGCATTACAGCTATTCAACTGTATTGACCACTGATCTAGAATTACAGCTATTTAACTGTATTGACCACTGATCTGGCATTACAGCTATTCAACTGTATTGACCACTGATCTGGCATTACAGCTATTTAACTGTATTGACCACTGATCTGGCATTACAGCTATTCAACTGAATTTACCACTGATCTGGCATTACAGCTATTTAACTGTATTGACCACTGATCTGGCATTACAGCTATTCAACTGCATTAACCACTGATCTGGCATTACAGCTATTCAACTGTATTGACCACTGATCTAGAATTACAGCTATTTAACTGTATTGACCACTGATCTGGCATTACAGCTATTCAACTGTATTGACCACTGATCTGGCATTACAGCTATTTAACTGTATTGACCACTGATCTGGCATTACAGCTATTCAACTGTATTGACCACTGATCTGGCATTACAGCTATTTAACTGTATTGACCACTGATCTGGCATTACAGCTATTTAACTGTATTGACCACTGATCTGGCATTACAGCTATTTAACTGTATTGACCACTGATCTGGCATTACAGCTATTCAACTGTATTGACCACTGATCTAGAATTACAGCTATTTAACTGTATTGACCACTGATCTGGCATTACAGCTATTCAACTGTATTGACCACTGAGCTGGCATCACAGCTATTTAACTGTATTGACCACTGATCTGGCATTACAGCTATTCAACTGCATTTACCACTGATCTGGCATTACAGCTATTCAAATGTATTGACCACTGGTCTGGCATTACAGCTATTCAAATGTATTGACCACTGATCTGGCATTACAGCTATTCAACTGCATTTACCACTGATCTGGCATTACAGCTATTTAACTGTATTGACCACTGATCTGGCATTACAGCTATTCAACTGTATTGACCACTGATCTGGCATTACAGCTATTCAACTGTATTGACCACTGATCTGGCATTACAGCTATTCAACTGCATTGACCACTGATCTGGCATTACAGCTATTCAAATGTATTGACCACTGATCTGGCATTACAGCTATTCAAATGTATTGACCACTGATCTGGCATTACAGCTATTTAACTGTATTGACCACTGATCTGGCATTACAGCTATTCAACTGCATTTACCACTGATCTGGCATTACAGCTATTTAACTGTATTGACCACTGATCTGGCATTACAGCTATTCAACTGCATTGACCACTGATCTGGCATTACAGCTATTTAACTGTATTGACCACTGATCTGGCATTACAGCTATTCAACTGCATTTACCACTGATCTGGCATTACAGCTATTTAACTGCATTGACCACTGATCTGGCATTACAGCTATTCAACTGCATTTACCACTGATCTGGCATTACAGCTATTCAACTGCATTTACCACTGATCTGGCATTACAGCTATTCAACTGTATTGACCACTGATCTGGCATTACAGCTATTCAACTGTATTGACCACTGATCTGGCATTAGAGCTATTTAACTGCATTGACCACTGATCTGGCATTACAGCTATTCAACTGCATTTACCACTGATCTGGCATTACAGCTATTCAACTGCATTTACCACTGATCTGGCATTACAGCTATTCAACTGTATTGACCACTGATCTGGCATTACAGCTATTCAACTGCATTTACCACTGATCTGGCATTACAGCTATTTAACTGCATTGACCACTGATCTGGCATTACAGCTATTCAACTGCATTTACCACTGATCTGGCATTACAGCTATTCAACTGCATTTACCACTGATCTGGCATTACAGCTATTCAACTGCATTTACCACTGATCTGGCATTACAGCTATTCAACTGTATTGACCACTGATCTGGCATTACAGCTATTCAACTGTATTGACCACTGATCTGGCATTAGAGCTATTCAACTGCATTGACCACTGATCTGGCATTACAGCTATTCAACTGCATTTACCACTGATCTGGCATTACAGCTATTCAACTGCATTTACCACTGATCTGGCATTAGAGCTATTCAACTGCATTTACCACTGATCTGGCATTACAGCTATTTAACTGTATTGACCACTGATCTGGCATTACAGCTATTCAACTGTATTGACCACTGATCTGGCATTAGAGCTATTCAACTGCATTGACCACTGATCTGGCATTACAGCTATTCAACTGCATTTACCACTGATCTGGCATTACAGCTATTTAACTGTATTGACCACTGATCTGGCATTAGAGCTATTCAACTGCATTTACCACTGATCTGGCATTACAGCTATTTAACTGTATTGACCACTGATCTGGCATTAGAGCTATTCAACTGCATTTACCACTGATCTGGCATTACAGCTATTCAACTGTATTGACCACTGATCTGGCATTAGAGCTATTCAACTGCATTTACCACTGATCTGGCATTACAGCTATTTAACTGTATTGACCACTGATCTGGCATTAGAGCTATTCAACTGCATTTACCACTGATCTGGCATTACAGCTATTCAACTGCATTTACCACTGATCTGGCATTACAGCTATTTAACTGTATTGACCACTGATCTGGCATTAGAGCTATTCAACTGCATTTACCACTGATCTGGCATTACAGCTATTCAACTGCATTTACCACTGATCTGGCATTACAGCTATTCAGCTGTATTGACCACTGATCTGGCATTACAGCTATTCAAATGTATTTACCACTGATCTGGCATTACACCTGTTTAACTGTACTGAGCACAGCTCTGACACTACAGGCATTTAACTGGAGCATGGCATGTAAGTTCTTGCTGCTTTTTAGAGCCACCCAATCAGCACTCGCACTAGGCCCCCCCCCCCCGACTTAAATTCTTGTGCTTTTTAATTTTCTTGCATAAGGCACATTATTGAGTGACATATGGATATCTCGCCTCATTCTCGGTGAGTGCAAGAACTGCACGCAGCCGACAGTGTGTCGCTTCACGACTGTAGGCCAGTAAGCTTTCTGAAGGTGAAAATAATTTTCTCGTCAAGTTTGTGACTTACTGTATCTTAAGTCGCTTTCAGACTGCGTCTCTGTCAAAGGTGTGAGTCAATATGATAATTTGTAGCAGAACATAAAAATGTTGACATACTGATGCAATCTGAATGGATATCTCCCAACACTTTGCAATAGCAACAGAGCTCACTGAAAAAGGTCACAAGTGTCACCCTGTAATCACAGGAAATTCGAAAATGGTGACTTTTACTCTTTTTACATAAATGCATGCGATACTGGAGTAGAAATATCGAAGTGATCTCAAAACCGAGCTTTTGAAAGGGTATCGAGACCACTCTTGGAATGGGCAAATTCAGAACACCAAATCACTGCATGATGAACTCACAGAAAAAGGAAGGGCTTACTTGTGAAATATTAACCTCTCCCAAAAGCCCTAACGTTGGAAATAATATTAATTATTATTCATGCACTATTTGGAGTATCGGCCAAATAAATCTTCGTGGGACCACCCAAAAGGGAGGCGAAGGCCCAGCCCAGCGACAGCTCTTCACCCTTATGGTACACATTAGCCCTCATCCACCTGGGGGAGATTTAGCAGAAAACACCATCCCATAAACCAGGAAAAGGGATCTGTTTTTATAGCGGGTGATCTATCGGTAATTGGTCATGTCATCTTTTTTCTGGCCTCTGCCCACACTTATTTCTCCGTCAATGGCATTTTCTTCACTCTCGCTCCTGCCTAAAACAGTACAAGAAAAACCAGTGAACACTGGTCTGTCCCATGTGGACAAGCCCTGGAAGCCGCCAATGTCAAATGTGCTTGAGCTGCCAGAAGCCTTACGATTGTCTGACCCCTCCCCTCCACTGCCCTCCCACCCAGCCTCTGTTTCCCTACAAGTTCGACCAAAGCCATCTTCAATGAATGTGTGAATCACTTTTAAAGTATTAATGCATTTTTAGAAAGAAACCAGTCCTAAATTAAATAAAAAGAGGCTAAACTGCTCTCCTACAAAGAGGTGGAACCACGCCACGAAGGGGAGCAGAAATCCACACCAAGCACTTCCTAGGTGCTGCAGCACGCAAGCCTCATCGTGAATGCCAAACCTTAATGCAGTTCTATTGATCTGGGAGGCGGCTTCGCTAAAGGCCTGACCTCTCGCGCCCATGGCCAGCATCTTGCTGAGGAGGACCCCTAAGAATACTAATCACGTTGCTAATGGCTCCTAAGCTCTCCATTGCAGTTTGTGGAACCAGGCATGGCGCCTGCCTGCAACAGGGAGCTGGCTGGCAAGGCAGAGGTAAGGAGCGGACTCATGATCATGGCCAGACACAGCATAAACATGAGCTGAAATCTTGACCCCACTTGGCTACTGTTTAAATGGACACAACAAGCACTCGGGATTGGGGAGAATGAGTTACATTGCTACAGTAAAGCAGACAAAAACGCTTTCTCTTCTGGTCATTGAGCAGTGTGCAGTAGTCACACCATGGGGCATTACCACACATTAAGCAGGGTTAAATCATGTAGACAATTCATGCCCCAGCAGATGAATCCCAATTCAGCACATAGTCGAGAATGTGCGGACAAAAGCATCTGTGTGCATCGGTCTCAAATGGAGGACCTAAAATCCCACAACACCTAAACTCTTAAATCTAAAACCGCCATGTGTTAATGCCATATTGAGGTGGGGCTTATGAAGGGGCAGGTACTGGCAAAGGCAAGTAGTCAATCAATCAATCAATCAGTGACACTTATAAAGCGCGCTACATACCCGTAGGGTCTCAAGGCGCTCCTGTTTATTGTACCGGAGGTTGGGGAAGCCCCTTTATTGTTGCCCTTTTTCCCTGCAAGCCTTGCCTGCTCCTTGTGCTGCTTAGTATGTTAGCCCTACTTTTATTGCTCTTTTACAAGTTTTAGAATACAAGATGCATTTTTGGAAGATTTTTTTTTTAAAGATGGATTCGAATTTGGGGTTCGGATTAGAAACTTTAAACTATAAATCCATAGTCCCAATTTTCTGTCGTGGCAGAGTGAGCGGAAGGAACACATCTGGGAATTGCCCCTGTCCTTAATGGTAAAACAGAGATAGCTTGGGCACCAGGGTGAGAATACAGACATAAAGACAGAGAAACAGTAACTTACTGTAATTTTATCTGAAGACACACCGGCTCTCATTCAAGCCTCTTTCCACGCCCCCAGAAGCCTGAAACTGAATCCGTTTGCTGCTGCTGCTTCAAGATGAAGTCCAGATGGACCTTTCAAATATAACAACTGACCATTTCATGTCCAGCGATCACTTCATGTTCAGTCACCAGTAAGAAAGAAAGAAAGATCCTGAAAGCTGGGGTTGACAACGAGAGCTGAAGACTTGCAGGTAAGTCTTTATGGGTGAGGCCTAGACTGGATGTGGACACCCCAGGAGCACTGGTTGAGCTGCCAAGGTCAGAAATCTTCAATTACAAAAATTGGATGCATCATAAAATAAAGAAGTGCAATTAGACTGGTGTTTTTCGTGTTAGATCAACCAAAAGTCATGGCTTGGACGGTCACTCTTTGCGGTCAGTCTCGAGTTAAAATGAATTCTGACACAGCACACTTAAAAAAAAAAAAGAACTTTATTTCCGCTGCGGGGCAAATCAACTTGCCCCCACTTCTGTGTTGCGATGCAAAACCGAAAGACTTCCCTTTCCATTTTTTCCCTTCTGCCATTGTGATGAGCGCTCTCTAGTAAGCCAGGACACACACAATTCAAGGAAATCGTCCACAACTCCTTCTATGGCGAGTAGCGTCAGCCCGATGCAACGCACGAGGGTCCGCCGCATCCAGAGCATGGTCTGGTCATAGTCGAGGCGCTGCAGTCCAGGTGTTGGGAAGTCCAATCAACATCAGCCCAAGGCTCACCTTTCCACATCGGACAGCACATACGAATGTAGGTTCTGGTGAATCCCGAGTAACTCCATGGGACATGTACTACGCCCACTGCCGGCCTCAACAACTGCCAGCAGTGCCAGGGTTCTCAGCACCGAGCTTCCCACTGCCGGGAGCAGCATGCATATTGTTTCATCCACCACCGATTGAAGTTCAAGGAGGTCTAGGACATAGGTGGATAGGAGGAAGAAGACAACTCCAAATGATGTTCCACCAATGGACACAGCGAAAAGCAACGAGCTGCCTGCCTCATTGATGACTCCATCTGTGGGCCCAGTGCATCCCCGAAGCGCCAGAGGTCCAAGAAAGATGAGAGAGGACTCGCGAACCCCAAGGAGCTGAGCCATCCTTAGTCTCAGCCGGCCACACCCCTGAAAGCACATCTTCTTAACAACAATGTTGATTCTACCTCAGAAAGGTCTTGCTTTCAGGCAGGCAATGCGGAGAAGTTAATACTGTTGTGGACCATTTCATGGCCACCACATTCACACTAAGATCCACAAAGTACTATTAGCTTGCTGTGCACAACGCAAAATAACCTACACAAATATCAGTGTACAACAAGAATCGTGGCTAGCTCAAACTCTCCATAAAGAAAAGCAACTTACATTCAATAAGACAAAGACGTGACAGTCAATTAAAATGCGCATAATGTTTTTGGCTCCCACAGAGGTTTTCTTGAGACATTACACAGATTAAAACGAAATGGATTAAAATAGATTAGATTTCAAATCAATTAGTGAATGGAATCTGAATAATACTGGAACGAGATAAGCATTAGGGAAAGTGGGGCGGGCCCTGGCCTGAAGTCACACAGAGAAAGACAAACAGGAGCCTGCTGCGGCCTGGAAGTAAGACATGCATGCAGATCAATAAACATTACGAGCATACATATGTCACATCCACATACCAAGTATCCGGATTCTAATTTCAAAACTGTTGAATTATGTTCCCCTTCTGCATTAGTGCGAGGGTGGCGATGTCCCTGTTTTCGCTATGCTCAATGAATTATCAAATGTCTCTCCTCAGCAGGATCAAAAACACCAAATGGTCATTCTGGCAAATGTTCCAAGATCGAGCTCAGCTCCATGAACAATCTAAAAACACAGAAATCCCTACAAACAGGCTTTTGCCCTAAAGGTTACATCCCAAAACGAACAATGTGGCTGCACTCCAACACAGCAGTTTCAATCACTTCTGATGAGCACCAGGACTTTAATGACCTTTCTCATCTTTCTGGCCTCCCACTGCCTTGTGGGCATTGTAGTCTCTGTGAGACAAAGTTACTATGATAAATCACAATGGCAATGTTCCAAAGCATGGGGGTCATTTGGTCATTCACGTTGTAATATATATCCTGCCATTCTTTAAATGAGTAGATACGACACTACCAGGTACTGAGCAGCTGCGCGTCTTGGGTTTGAAAGGACGATCACCACCTCTCAGCAAGGGGGCCATATATTAAATGGAATGGTACCTGCGTTTCTCCACAAGGGTGGCATACATTAAATGGAAGGGTGCCTGCGTTTCTCCACAGGGGTGGCATACATTAAATTGAAGGGTACCTGCATTTCTCCACAAGGGTGGCATACATTAAATTGAAGGGTACCTGCATTTCTCCACAAGGGTGGCATACATTAAATGGAAGGGTGCCTGCGTTTCTCCACAGGGGTGGCATACATTAAATGGAAGGGTGCATGCGTTTCTCCACAAGGGTGGCATACATTAAATGGAAGGGTGCCTGCGTTTCTCCACAAGGGTGGCATACATTAAATGGAAGGGTGCCTGAGTTTCTCCACAGGGGTGGCATACATTAAATGGAAGGGTGCCTGAGTTTCTCCACAGGGGTGGCATACATTAAATGGAAGAGTACCAGCGTTTCTCCACAAGGGTGCCATACATTAAATGGAAGGGTGCATGCGTTTCTCCACAAGGGTGGCATACATTAAATTGAAGGGTGCCTGCGTTTCTCCACAGGGGTGGCATACATTAAATGGAAGGGTGCCTGCGTTTCTCCACAAGGGTGGCATACATTAAATGGAAGGGTGCCTGCGTTTCTCCACAGGGGTGGCATACATTAAATGGAAGGGTGCCTGCGTTTCTCCACAAGGGTGGCATACATTAAATGGAAGAGCACCTGCGTTTCTCCACAGGGGTGGCATACATTAAATGGAAGGGTGCATGCGTTTCTCCACAAGGGTGGCATACATTAAATTGAAGGGTGCCTGCGTTTCTCCACAGGGGTGGCATACATTAAATGGAAGGGTGCCTGCGTTTCCCCACAAGGGTGGCATACATTAAATGGAAGGGTGCATGCGTTTCTCCACAAGGGTGGCATACATTAAATGGAAGGGTGCATGCGTTTCTCCACAGGGGTGGCATACATTAAATGGAAGGGTGCCTGCGTTTCTCCACAGGGGTGGCATACATTAAATGGAAGAGTACCTGCGTTTCCCCACAGGGGTGGCATACATTAAATGGAAGGGTGCCTGCGTTTCTCCACAGGGGTGGCATACATTAAATGGAAGGGTGCCTGCGTTTCCCCACAGGGGTGGCATACATTAAATGGAATGGTACCTGCGTTTCTCCACAAGGGTGGCATACATTAAATGGAAGGGTGCCTGCGTTTCTCTACAGGGGTGGCATACATTAAATGGAATGGTACCTGCGTTTCTCCACAAGGGTGGCATACATTAAATGGAAGGGTGCCTGCGTTTCTCCACAGGGGTGGCATACATTAAATGGAAGGGTACCTGCGTTTCTCAACAAGGGTGGCATACATTAAATGGAAAGGTACCTGCGTTTCTCCACAAGGGTGGCATACATTAAATGGAAGGGTACCTGCGTTTCTCCACAAGGTTGACATACATTAAATAGAATGGTACCTGCGTTTCTCGACAAGGGTGCCATACATTAAATGGAATGGTACCTGCGTTTCTCAACAAGGGTGTAATACATTTAATGAAAGGGTATCTGCACTTCTCAACAAGGGTGTAATACATTAAATGTAGGGTTGCTGCACTTCTCCCAAAGGGTGTTATACATTAAATGGAAGAGTACCTGCGCTTCTCAGCAAGGGTGTCATACATTAGATGGAAGGATACCTGCACCTCTCAACAAGGGTGGCATACATTAAATGGAAAGGTACCTGCGTTTCTCCACAAGGGTGGCATACATTAAATGGAAGGGTACCTGGGTTTCTCCAAAAGGTTGGCATACATTAAATAGAATGGTACCTGCGTTTCTCCACAGGGGTGGCATACATTAAATAGAATAGTACCTGCGTTTCTCGACAAGGGTGCCATACATTAAATGGAATGGTACCGGCGTTTCTCAACAAGGGTGCCATACATTAAATGGAATGGTACCTGCGTTTCTCAACAAGGGTGTAATACATTTAATGGAAGGGTATCTGCACTTCTCAACAAGGGTGGCATACATTAAGTGCAAGGGTGCCTGCGTTTCTCAGCACAGGAGTAATAAATTAAATGGAAGGATACCTGTGCTCCTGAACAAGGGTGTCATACATTAAATGGTAGGGTCTCTGCACTTCTCAACAAGGGTGCCATGCATTACATGGAAGGGTGCCTGCGTGTCTCAACAAGGGTGCCATGCATTAAATGGAAGGGTACCTGCGTTTCTCCACAAGGGTGTTATACATTCAATGGAAGGTGCAGGTCTCTTCTCATAAAGATAGACCCACAGGAGGCACAAGGGGGGCTTTTCTGTTATCCCTCCATAAAGGAACTCAGCAAGTTTAATTCCAATTTCAGCTCTTTGGATAAGGTAAAGTCCTCTATCAAGCGCATTTTTACCCTCCCCGGGTTTTCACTGAGGCTAGATGTTGCAGGGGGCACTTGGCTAGCCCCTCTCAGTTTAAAGCCTCCTTCAGAGGTCAGGGCTCTAAATGGGGTCAATGGCAGGATAGCTCTAGATTTGGTTGTTTTCCCCTCACCAGAAACTATCCTCGCCACGAGGCTCCGGAGGGAGCAAGAACAATGCCATCGCCCACAGTGAGTTTACATCTTTCTTACAACAGGCTGGAGGGTGGTAACCTCAGACTCATGGGTCCTTCAAACATTTCAGGGTTTCCATAGCAAGTTCTACGGCCTCCCATTTCAACCCTCTCCTCCCCTAACAGTATTACTCTCTGAAGCGAGGGCCGCCCCCAATTGATATAGAGGTGACAGACTTGCTCTCCAAAGGGCTATCATCCCATCAGCAGTCCCCTCCACAGGTTTCCTCAGCTACTTCTTCCTGGTGGAGAAGCGCGATGGGGGGTCAACGTCCTGTAATAAACCTGCGGGAATTCAATAAATGGTGTGTATGCCGCCATCTCAAAATGGAGGGGATTCACCTCCTTCTGAATCGCTTGAGACCCAATTGGTTGGTACGTCTATATCTCAACGATGCCTACTTGATTATTCCGATATACCAGCCACATCATCGGTTCTTGCAATTCCAATGGAAACACCAAACTTTTGAATTCACAACCCTCCGGTTCGGCCTATCCTCCGCACCTTGGTATTTCAACTAGGTTCTGAAACCGGTGGTGGAGCATCTCAGGGCCAGGGGTATCCACCCGATTGTGTACCTGGATGACATTTTTCTCATGGACCAATGTCCGAGAATGTTGTTGGTTCAACTAGGACAGACTGTAGAGCTTCTTCAATCTCTTGGGTTCATTATAAACGCGAATAAGCCCATTCTATCACTAACTTAGACCCTGCCATTCTTGGGTTTTGTGGTAGACTCGGTTAAGTCCACTCTGAACCGTCCCACCAGGAAGGTTTCCAAAAAACGTCACAAAGTTCGCAGAACCCTGGACAGGCCTACCATATCTCTCACAGAGATTGCGAGGATTGTAGGTCTCGTCGATACAGGCCATGTTTCCCAGGCACTTAAATTATCAAGCACTCTAATGTCTCAAGGCTACTCATTTCCGCAAAGGCCTTACATATTTTCGGCAGGTCCTCCTCTTGGAGAAAGCCAAAGGTGAACTTCGTTGGTGGCTCACCCATATGGAGACCTGAAACGGGCGTGCTATTTTTGCTTCCCATCTGGATCTTGTAATAGAATCGGATGCCAGCTGCACAGGTTAGGGGCCTCGATGTGGCGAATTTGCCACCTGAGGCAGCTGTCCCGCTTCAGTGCAGTCCTTACACATCAACTGCCTCGAATGTTGACTGGCTCTTTCGCGGTCAGATGTTGGACCAAAAACAAAGCACAATATTGTGTCATCCTGAAAATGGACAACATTGTGGACTCCTGTATATCAATCACCTAGGGAGAAGATAGTGCAGGGCTTTCTCGGATCTGAATCAGAGGTTCTGGTCATACTGCCAACAGAACAACATTTCGGTGGTGGCAAAGCATCTTCGGGCACCACTAATCAGGTGGCGGATTGGCGGAGACGTTATCAGAGAAATACAAATCTTTGCAAACTAGACTATGCAGTGTTCCAGGTCCACTCGAACAGGGTGAGCGCATATACAGTGGACCTATTAGTGTCTCGTCTGGATTACCAGCTTACCAGGTACTACAGCTGGAGAACGGACCCAAAGGCAGTAGTGACTAATGCTACTCTGCAGGACTGGACAATGGAGATGAGTTATGCGTATCCTCCTTTCTCCATGATAATGAGGATGGGGACTCAGGCTTGAAGGTAACTAGCAGAGTTGGTGGCGGTGACCCAGATTTGGAGGACTCAAGTTTGGTTTCCGGTTCTGATGAAACTTTCTTCGGATTCCCCAATCCGTCTACCTCTGTTTCTTGATCTCCTAAGGAATTCCTCCGGGAGCTCTCACCACCTGGTCCTGAAGGGCACTCTACATCTTATGGCGTGGAGGATTACAGGGTGTGATGGCAGGTCCCGGGCCTTTCACGAGATGCTACAGACCTCCTCTCCAGAGCCTGAGCAGATAGTACCATCAAGTATAGTCTCGCTGGATGAGTTGGTGTCAGCAGAGATGTTTGGATCCCCTGGAGACAGAAATTGTCCATATACTGAACTTTTTGACTTCTCTTGCCTCGGAAGGCCGAGCTTAATGATCAATCAATGCCTTTTATTAGGCGATATTAGCGGGGCACACGCACTTTGGTGGTCACCTGGTGGGAAAACATCAATTGTTTTGTAAGTTGCTATGGGGCACTCGTTTGTCCCTACCACTGGAACCAAGGTATTCAGTTTTGCGGGATGTCAATAAAGTGCTGAATTTGTTCTTATCTTGGCCTAGCAATCACTACCTTCCCAAAAAAGAGATATTGGAAAAGCTGGTGACTTTGCTGTGGCTGGTGACATGTAGACAAGTCTCTGAAGTCAGGGCTTTGGACATTACGGGAAGAACCTTTACCTCCGAGGGGGTTACCTTCAATATATCCAGATGAACCAAGTGTAACTCATGCATTTGGTCATATCCAGCTTTCAAGGATTCTCCTACGTTATGTGTTATCCGTTATCTTAAGGCATACAAACCCATGACTGAGGATGTCTGCCCCCCTGGCAAACGACAACTTCTCACAGCCATCAAAGAAATACACAAAGCAGTGTCTTCTCCTACTACTGCATGGAGGGTAAGATGGGCCATGCAGGAAGCCGGTATCAATACTAAAGTATTTGGAGCTCACTCTGCCAGAGGAGTTATTGCCTCCAAAGCCTGCACACTTGGAGCACATCCAGAGAACATCCTCAACAATGCAGACTGGTATACTCCTTCAGCCACAGAGAAGAGATGCACACATCTCGCCATATTGTCATACCTTCAGCCACCTGTATGGTTTAGAGGCACTGGAAAACCATAGTGAGCTGCAATGGACACCACAGGGAGGTGCAGCCGAGGGACACTTCCCTCAAGCCCCTACGCCGACCTCCCTTGCAAGCCCACTTCCAACAGTGCTGGGCAAGAATAGAGAAGAACTACAGCTCCATATTCTGTATCAGCTGCTCAGTAGCCAAAAGCATTCAGCTGAAGAGCCTGGTGGAGAAAATGGGGTGTGGCACCTGTAGAGTGTAAACATAGCTCTCAAAGTGCCATCCTTAACCTCCATTGCTGCCTACGTCTCATGAGCAAAGAGGCTGCAAAGTCAATAACAGTTTAGCAAGGAGTAGCATGGTGGTCACAGCTACTACCACCAACATTCATGCCCATACCTTTCAGACTTGATTCAATAGCTACACAACCAGCACTAATGGGAATACTTATGCAGAATCCTTGCTGGAGGAGAAGGTGAAGAGAAGGATGAAACAAACTCTATTTCATAGTTCATGCTGACTTGGTTTTGAAACGTGCTTACATTCATCAATGGGTGGTTATTTGTTAAGAGGACTGGGAAATTAGTATTTAACTTTAATTCAAAAAGTTTTGCATGACCAATAAAGCATTGGAAATTAAAGGATTGTCTCAATTTTAAGCTGGACATTTATACGTTTTTTTTAAATATGGAATCCATTAGCTGCAATTTAAAGCAGAAGAAAGATAACTGGTGTGCAATGTCTGATGATTATCCAAGTTGCATGGATAGGTTGTCAAGACTACCACGATCAACATTGTAAAGCTACATCAGTGAATACTTCTACCATTAAAAAAAATGAAACAGTACACACACTGTTAGAAACAGGAGGCATTGTACATATATTCAGGACCATACTCATGTACATCTTTTGTGCCACTGAGAATTCAAACATTTCAATATTAACTAGGTTTCTTTCAGAAACTAGTATACAATGGGTTAAACAACCTAAATTAAACTTGGCAAGCTATTCATAAGGAAGCACAAAAAAATTTAGTTAGAATTTCAGAAGTTAGAAAATAGCCATTCGAACAATCTACATTAGATGTAGATTATTGAGGGAAAAAATAATGAAGACAGAAGGCCAAGACAAGCTTGTTGAATAATCTTAAAGACCGCATAAAGAACCAGCCTTCACAACATGAAAATAGGGATCTGGGCTTCTATTGCTTTAGCATTCTAATCTAAGCATTGATTTCTATGACTAAATGTTTTTGAGAATCAGAACATGATAAAGGAACTACAACATCGACAGGGAAGAAAAACAGTCTTAACCAAAACTTTGATTACAGTAGTTTTTTAAATACTATTTGTCGGTTGCGAGTACTCGGTTTCTAAACCAGTGTAAAATACAAGTAATATATGAACTAAAAGTAGAAATTTGGGACTGTAAAGTGAAGAAGAAAACAATCCTACTGAAAATGAGAAGGCAAGAATCCCTAATGGGCAAGCACAAAAATGTGTCAACAAATTATAGAACAGATATTCTGCAGACTTTTTTTTACCAGATTTGGAGTCATTGATGGTCACAGGTGAGGAAGAGGGATATATATTTTCCCAAAAGAAAGCCATGATCTGCATACGTGAGCATCCGATGGGTAAATCTCTCTTCAATTGAGATTCACAATTTTTTCACTCTCTTTCAGCAAAGAAACTTGAGACCAGCCTCTGCTTGTCAGAGCAATGAACAATATTCAATAAGAATCCGTTTTTTGGCAATGCCGAACAGCATCAGTAAAACACAATGCTTTCAGCCAGTGCAGTTTACTATCCAGAGGAAAAACAAAAGATGCAATGACACAACCTAAGTTTGGTGTCACGTCATTCGGTAGGCACATGCAAGTGTCATCACGCCGGCGTGCACGTACAGAATAAGGCAGGAGCCATTAGCCACTTTTCCCCAAAGCGCTTTGTTGGAGGGCCAGCAGCAATCTTTAACAAGTAGAACTGCAGGATAGGCAGGGCAACGGATGAGCGGATTGGGGAGCGACAGGAAGCGGGCGAGAGGAACACGGAGAAGCACACAAGGCAGACTGCACACAGATGGTGGAGCAGGGTAAAAAGCACATGCAAGAGAGAGCAAACAAGCAGTTAGCAGGTAGAGAGCAAACACAGAGCGGGGTCTGCTTGGCAGACGAGGGAGAGGGATACAAAATGGGGAAATATCTAGTACACACATGCACTCTAAACTAAGCAGTGGAAAGATACAAGTCAATCAGTCAAGAGGAGGCTGTGCTCCAAGAGCAAACACAAGACGGAAATGGAAAGGGATCTACGGATTTTGATCTCATACCTATGGGTCTTTGCTGAAGGCATCTGTTCATAGTTATCTTTTTCAATGAAGTGATGCAACCATTGCTCATCCTTAGCTGGTGATCGTTTTGTCACTGAGTGAATGGATGACTACATGTTTACCACTACGGTAAACTGAGAACATGTTTCTATGAAACTGCTACAATCTGCATACATTTCCATGCATGTTCGTGAGTAATCTCTTGAAGACACTAAGTCTGAGAATCATAATGGTGGGAGGAAATCAACAATGTAGATTATCATAACTTTCAAGGAAGTTTTTGTCAACCAGCACCTTTTACACTAAGAAGCCTTCTAAGAAATATAATGAGTTATAAATCATATTAGTGTGCACAAACCTTCACATTTTGACTTTATTATGCTAGTATAATCACTTTAGATATTGTGCTATTAATCACACCTATTGCCCTGAACATACCAACTATTTGAATCAAATGTGATTGTAATTTGCTATTAGTTCAAGGCTTCCTGTCATACTAAACAGGCTTGCTAGTTTTTGTGGCTCTAGTAGGCCCAGAAGCCATTGGGCTCATCGTTGTGCCTTGCGCATTTCATAGTATCCTTACTTTTAAATCGAGCAAGTGGAAGCAGGATTTTGTTAGAAAAATTAGGCTAGAATTGTACATCTGAATGGTATCTTCCCCGCAAAGCTCTTCCGTGCTTCCTTGGAGTGGTGGGGGATACATTTAGATCAGCTTTCACTGATAGTAACATGTTTCTGTCAGATGATTAAGCTTAATTAGCTTGTACTGAAACAAAAAAATATATTCCTGGGGTGATTTTCTATGAATTTTAGCTCCATGCTCCATCTAACCATTTTCTAGAAAGAGCCCTGGTTAGTTGATCTTTTTCAGTGCTGCTTGCTATTTTGCATTAAACACTAGCTGGACTTTAGGTTTCCTGACATTTGTTTTATTGTTAACATTAGCATTTTGTGACTGTGTAATGATGGACTCAGTTGACGTACCATGGCAGCAGACATACTAGTGGATATGAGGAGTGTGAACATGTATTTGTAGGCTTAAGTATTATAGACCGTTCTGGAATCCACGTGTTAATACAATTATTACAGAGCTGTATATTTCTAGTACCAAGGCATGCGGGATTTTTCCCAGTGCAGTAAATGAGATAAGAAGGAACAACAAAAAGTATTGGTGGATTAGTATGGAGTATTTTTTTCTGTGTATTGGGAACTTGTTTGTTTTTTATCCTGTGGAATATACCTTTGCTCTAGGTGTCGTGGCCGAGCAGCAAAGCAAGATGGCAGCACCGTGAAAGAGCTTGGACAGCCGAAGCAATTATCCTCAAGAAAAAACCTTTAATTGCAGTTTTCCGCCTACTGACCAATCGCCTACTACTTAAACAAGATGCGGAGCAGCCAAAATTCAGATGAGCAGACTTTACTGACTGACAGGGTGGCCGCCAGTCAGAGGAAACTGAACAAGTTCTGCGGCCTGCACGCTTGACAAGGCAGAAAAACCCCTGGAAACCTGGTGAAGGGACCGACTTACTGGAGAGGAGGTGTAGATGAAAGGCTGGACACAGCTGCTGGCTTGAATACAGAACTGAGTTTTTCTTCCTGACAGAACATTCAGCAATGCTGGTAAGTGGCACAAGGAGTCACTGGTGAGCAGCGACTGATGCGTGCCGATATGGAGGGTGTGTGTTGAGTGGATAGTAGAGTCAGAAACACCTTTTAAGAGATGGTGAGACTGCAAATTGCCCTAAGAAGCAGCATGAACAGAGTTGGACTCTGACCTGCAGAGTGGATCATCATCTGGCAGGGAGCTAACAGCTCAGTAGATGGAGTCGCAGTGGCACTAGATTGGTCTTGGGGAATCAGGATGCAAAGGTACGCCCTAGTTCAAGTTCAAGTTCAGCATTTGTATAGCGCACTACTCACCCAGAGGGTCTCAAGGCGCTTGAGGGAGGGGGGTACTTACTTATCGAATAACCAGGTTTTCAGTTGTTTTCTGAAGGAGGGGTGGTTCTGTGTAAGGCGGAGGTGGGTGGGGAGAGAATTCCATGTTTTCGCCACTAAGTAGGAGAAGGATCTTCCCCCCCATGGTGGATCTATGGATGCGTGGAATTGCGGCGAGGGCATGATTGGACGATCGTAGTTGTCAGGTGGGGGTGTAAAAGGATAGGCGTGTGTTGAGGCATTCGGGTCCTAGGTCGTAGAGGGCTTTGTGTAGGTGGGTGAGGAGACGGAACGTTATTCTCTTGTTGACGGGGAGCCAGTGGAGGTCTTTTAGGTGACCGGAAATGTGAGCTTGGCGGGGGATGTCTAGTATGAGTCTGGCTGAGGCGTTTTGGATGCGTTGGGAGTTTTTTCTGTAGTTTGGCTGTAATTCCGGCGTAAAGGGTGTTTCCGTAGTCCAGTCGGCTTGTGACCAGTGCGTGGGTGACCGTCTTTCTTGTTTCGGGGGGGATCCAGCGGAAGATTTTTTTGAGCATACGTAGGATGTTGAAGCATGATGATGAGACGGCGTTGACTTGTCTGGTCATCGAGAGGGAGGAGTCCAGGATAAAGCCCAGGTTACGTGCGTGGTCCGTAGGAGTGGGTGCGTTTCCCAGGGCCGGTGGCCACCATGAATCGGCCCAGGCTGAGGGGGATGATCCTAAGATGAGGACTTCCGTTTTGTCCGAGTTCAGTTTTAAACGGCTGTTCTTCATCCACTCGGCTACTTCTTTCATCCCTTCGTGTAGGTTGGTTTTGGCGGTGTTTGGGTCTTTGGTGAGGGAGAGGATCAGCTGGGTATCGTCTGCGTAGGAGATGATGTTGAGGTTGTGTTGGCGCGCGATGGATGCGAGGGGACTCATGTAGACATTGAAGAGGGTGGGACTGAGTGATGATCCTTGTGGTACGCCGCAGATGACTTCGGTGGCCTCTGATCTAAAAGGGGGGAGGCGGACTCTCTGCCTTCTTCCGGCGAGGAACGAGATGATCCAGTCCAATGCTTTTCCTTGTATTCTGGTGTTGTTGAGGCGTTGTATAAGGGTGCTATGACAGAATGTGTCGAAGGCTGCTGAGAGGTCAAGTAGGATGAGGGCAGTTGTTTCTCCGTTGTCCAGTAGTGTTCAAATGTCGTCTGTTGCTGCGATGAGGGCGGTTTTGGTGCTGTGTTTGGCTCGGAAGCCGGACTGTGATGGGTCGAGGGATTTGTTGGATTCGAGGAAGGCGGCGAGTTGGCTGTTGACGGCTTTCTCAATGACTTTGGCAGGGAATGGGAGGAGCAAGATGGGGCGGTAGTTCTTGAGTTCAGTGGGGTCTGCTGTGGGTTTCTTCAGGAGGGCGCCGAGTTCGGCATGTTTCCAGCTTTCTGGGAAGGTAGCGGAGTTGAGGGAGCAGTTGATGACGTCTCGGAGATGGGGTGCGATAATGGAGTCTGCTTTGTTGAAAATGTGGTGGGGACATGGGTCGGTTGGCGATCCTGAATGGATGGAGATCATCAGGCGGATGGTGTCTTCAGTGGTGATTGGGTTCCAGGCGCAAAGGTTGTTGGGGGGGAGGGGGGGGTTCAGTTCGGAGGCGGGTGGGGTGGACAGGTCTCCGGACTGCTTTTCGAAGCTGTTATGTATGTCAGCGATTTTGTTGTGAAAGAATGAGGATAGGGAGTCGCAGAGGTCTTGGGAGGGAATGATGTCGTTGGTTACGGCGGAGGGGTTGGTGAATTCTTTGACGATGTTGAATAGTTCCTTGCTGTAGTGGGCTTTGTTGTCGAGTCGATCCTTGAATGATGCTTTCTTGGTGGATCGGATCAGTTGGTGGTGTTTGCGGGTAGCGTTTTTGAAGGTGGCCAGGTTGTCAGTGGTTGGGTTTTTTCTCCAGGCTTTCTCGAGGGTGCGGCATATCTTCTTTGATTTCTTAAGTTCATCGTTGAACCAGGGTGCTTTTTTGCTATCTTTCTTGATTTGATGTTTTTCTTGGGTGGTAATTCGTCAGCGCTGTGGGTGATCCATTGTGTGAGGTTGATGGCTGCTTGATTTGGGTCCAGTGATTTGGCAGGAGGGTTTTGGTGAAGCGATGTGAAGAGCTGGTCGGTGATAATGTTAGGGGTAGCAAGAGATATGAGGTAAGTAATAGCCCAGTAGCTAGTAGCCCAGAGAAGACAGCCCAATCATGTTCATAGCCAAATAGTACTCCGCTGCGGGGATCAGTGTCTGGATAACATATGGAAAGCGCTCTTGGCACTGACTATGAAGGAAGCCAGAGATACCATGAGGTGACGACCTACTGTCAACTATGGGTAAGGGAGACGCTAAACAGTCTCAGTTGGTCTTCAATGCAAGGAAACGCACCAAACAGAATCTAAAAGCTCACATACTTAAGATCAGGATGATACGCCTGGTGGGGACTCCTCCTCAGCAATGGAAGTCAAATTCTTACTACTAGAGATACATTCAAGCCTCACTCCCATAGACTCCAAAAGTGACTCATTAACAAAAAGCATGGATGATTTGAAGGAAAGGTTAGACAAAAAACATCCCCACATAACAGCTGCAGAACAAAAGATCTCAGACATAGAGGATGACAATGATATGCAATCCAAAACTGTGAAAGAGATGCTGGAGGAGATGAATTGGATAAACTGAAAAATTAAGATTTGGAGGCCCGCTCGCGATAGAGAAATATACTAATCACTGGACCTTCTAAATCTATGCATTAGACAAACTGAGGTCTATGTTGAAACAAACACCACTCTTTGGCTCAGACACCCTCTCAGCCCCTTGGCCGATACTGGGTGCAGCCCAGCAAACAATAGCTTGAGAATCCAATGAGATATAGTATGAAGGAATATACATCTCATTCTAGCCTGACTTTACGCAATGGCTCAGGATGCCCAGAGAAAATGTTTTCCTGTCAAGAAGTTGCAAGAACGTGACATCCGGCATGCCATGCTACTCTGCTTTGCATGGTAGGGTAAAACACATCTTTTTGCTGACCCCAGAGACTCCACTACCTTTATCCACAAGCATATGCCTCCACGTGGCGTAACTCTGGCTCATGATAATTCTGAAAGCCAGTCATCCTTTGTAGAGATTGAAAGATCACGCTACTTATAGGGTGAAGGTTTTCATTTGGATATGGCTATCGGCTGAGATTATGCGGTCTACCTGTCATTCTTGCACAGAACAGCTTTGCATTATGCTTTGAGTACACTGTTCTACATTTGATATAAGTGCCCCATTAGAGGGAATATGCTCAAAGTGTCCTCACGGATCTTATTATTGTAATGCTGCTCTACCTAATGTGCTTAATGATCCATCAGTAGGTTTAGATATAATGCTTATTGCTCTTGCCGCTCCCGGCTATACGTCTGCATGGAAATCTGTCTACTAAAGCTTGAGTTAACTTGCTCTGAACCTGGAATCGTTGGGATTGTAGGACTTGGGCATTTCACTGGGAGATTTGGTACTGGTGTGGGAAGGGAAGACGAGAGTTCATAGATAGGGCAGATATCAACTGTGACAATAAATGATACTCACTCGCGAAGTTCCAAGTGACAGCTGTACAAACACATCGCTACGAACATAGACCTCACACATTAAAGTTGGCAATGTGGAATATAAAAGGACTGAATAAATCCTGCAAATGCAGCCAAACCCTGGCATATATGAATAGACATGGAGTGGATATCATGCTATTGCAGGAGACACATCTTTTCCCCAATTAACCTAGTAATTCGGCACACACATGGGGCACTCATCGCTACTTCTTCTCGTCCTCCAATTCTTATAAAGAACGAGCGGTACAATTTCACCATATAAAACTACTAAACGATCAAGAGGGATGGCATATTATACTACAAGGGGTGTTTAATCTCACCCAAATTACTTTAATCAATAATACGTGTAGTCCAGAGGTTTCTTTAAATGTTATGAAACTCTGCTAAATCCACGCATGATTATAAAAGGTGGAGATTATAATGTTACGCTCAATACTGAGCTAGACTGTACTGACCCAAGGTATAGAAGACAAACCACATCCAGAAATACATTGCTACATATTATGCAGTACTATGATCTAGTAGATAAACGGAGGATGAGACCCCGACTCAGCTAGAGTATACTTTTCACTCATCTGTCTAGAAGTTCTCTTCACAAATTGATTTTGAGATTGGCTCTGGGGGTGGTGTGGGATGGACAGGAGAGGTTGGGCGCCTGCCTGAGACATTGTCTGATCATTCCCTAATCATATTAACACTAACATTGCCCATGGATTTGTGCACTGTATTCATGTGGTGACTCTAACCCAAGAATCTCTTGGACTTAGTTCTTAACCCCTTGCACGCGTCTGGAATTTCCCCCGCGGTGCGGGAAGATTCCATGCATGCGCAGATCATAATGGCTCCCGGCCTTCCGATACACACGCCCACCGTGACGTGGAAGGGGTTAAGAAAGAACTCAGACAAGCTAATAAGAACTACATTGAGGCAAAAAAAAAGCTTGGTCTCTTCCATGGAAATAGTGTGGAAATCCTTTAAGACTATATCATTCGGGGTGAATGTTTAGCAAAAGAGAATGGTATTCTTAAATTGATCTGGACAAGGCTCACACGACTGGAGCGGAAATTACAAATCAAAGGACAACACTATGATGCCACGCATGATAAAATGGACCTAGACCCGAATGCATATTAAACTGGAGGAATTCATGGAGGAGAGAGAGCTTAAATTTATAAGTAAATATAAACTGGCAAGGACCTCTGGTGAAGGAGACAGACTAGGACATACCCTAGCTGAACTTCTAAGACCACACTGGGCTGCAACTTGCATAACACATATAAACACATTCAGGGGATCAGACAGAGTATGGCCCTCCCAAAATGCTAGAAACAGTTTTAGAGTTCTTATACATTCAGATCTGATATCCATAAATATTTACACTGGGCCACACTGGCATGGTTGGGGCTATAAAAGCATACCTTGCTATACCAACCAATCACTAAAGAAGAAAAAAACAGCAATTAAATAGTTAAAAAATGGTTACGCTCCTCGAAGAGATGGCCTTGCTGTTGAATTCTATAAGGAATATGCAGAGGACCTAACTCCCACCCCCCTAGAGGTTTACAACGAACTACATCAATTGAGAAGACTCTCCCAACTCATGAGATAAGCCATTGTGGTAACCATTCTAAACCAGATAAACTTCATGAGAGCTGTGACTCATCCCTCTCTGTCCCTCTTCAATTGAACAGTTAAATTGTAACCAAATCCTACTCCAACTGCTTAGAACAGATCAATCTGGCTTCACACCGAGTAGGTCCACTGCTGACAATTTACAAACATTAACTCAAATCTAACCTATAACTTGCAGTCTGACAAACTATCTAATTCTACTATCTTTAAAAACTGTAATATCGCAAACAATCCAACAATCAAAACCCCTTTAAGCTGTGTTGGGGTGATATTAACAATCTGCTTCATAGTTCAATTGCAGCACACTTGTCTAATGGTAGCAAATTGTTATTTGTTTTTTTGCTACAGTCAACGCAAGCCCTGATGAATCATGACAGTGCAGAGTGCAACCTAACTTGTTACACTACATGGTCATTTTAGCAAAACAATACCGCAAACATGCACAAACCCAGAAACCTTATAAATCTACCCAATAAATCAATATCTGTAGATGGGAACAGTACATTGCCTTTTTATTGCAAAGGGCAGGAAAAGTAACATTCCTCTACTTAACATTCAAGAGCCTGACAATTTGCCCTTAATTCCTCGACTCATAGAACATCGGGGATAATGACGATAATCCTAATAATAATAATAATACTGGCACAAACGATGACCACATTAGGACTCACGGACATATGGCGATGGCGACACCCCACACAACAAGCCTACTCCTTTTACTCGGGGGCACACAAAGTCTTTTCCAGGCTAGATTATCTGTTTATGGCTAGGCAACACTTAACGGCGGAAGATGTAATGGACTACAAGGCGAGGGGTATTTCTGACCACTCACCCCTTTACGCGAAAGTGGGGGGGGCGAGACGGAGGAGAGGAACTGAATGGCGCCTGGCGGCATGGGACATCCACTCCCCAGAACTTGCCAGCGGAGTCAGGGCAGACATTAAAGTGTACATAGCCGAAAATGAAGGGTCAGTTACCTCTAGGATAACCCTCTGGGAGGCGATGAAGCCAGTACTACGAGACAGAATACAGGGCAGGCTGAAAGAGGCGAGACGGAGGCAGCAGGAGGAAGTGGCAGCCCTGGAGGCCTCCATACTGACACTGGAGGAGGACTATCAGGCACATAAGGGGGAGGACACGTTGCGGCGCCTGCTAGATACCCAGCGGACATATAGGGAGCTGGTCTCCAATGAGGCGAAGACACAGTCGCTAGCAACTCTACATCGTCTGTACGATGTGGGGGATAAATCGGGTAGGCTCTTGGCCTGGCTCAGCAGGAGAGACAGAGATGCACGGTGGGTGGAACAAATCAAAACGGGGGATGGTGGTGTGTGCTGCACCGACGCTGCGATAGCGGAGGCGTTCGCGACCCACTACGAGAGATTCTACACAGCTAGGGACCTAGGGGACGTAGATGTGGCGCTGCAATACCTGGAACAGACTGAGATACCAATCCTATCACCTGAGTCCAGTGCGGCCCTAGATGCCGACATAACGCTGGACGAGATTGCGGACGCCATAGCAAAACTAAAAACGGGCAAGACGCCGGGCCCCAACGGGTTCCCAGCGGAATTTTTCAAAAAAGCGTCGGACCTCCTGACCCGGCACCTCAAAAACCTCCTTACTGAATCTTTCTAACAGAACGCGCTGCCACCAGACCTCGCGCTGGCCACCATCGTGCCGATCCACAAAGAGGGCAAGCCTAGAGAGGACTGTGCATCATATCGCCCCATTTCCCTCCTTAATATCGAAGTGAAGGTATTAGCGACCATCCTGGCAACACGCATGAGGGCGGTGATCCCAGACCTGATACATATGGACCAGTCGGGGTTCCTCCCGGACAGGGCGACAAAACTAAACCTTCGACGCACCCATAACTGGCTGCAGGAGGTCAAGGGAAGGAGCGAACCTCACTGGTTCCTCTCCCTTGACGCAGAAAAAGCATTTGACGCGGTCCACTGGCCCTTCCTTATGGCGGTGCTCCAGCGGTTTGGCTTTGGTCCGGCGATCTGCGGCTGGGTGCGGCTCCTATATCATGCCCCGAGAGCTCGAGTGAGAGTGAACGGAAAACTATCCCGCGAATTTAAGGTCGCAAGGGGCACACGGCAAGGGTGCCCGCTATCCCCCCTACTGTTCACACTTACCATCGAAATCCTGGCAATTAATATTAGACGGAACCCAAACATCCATGGCTTTTCATTAGACTCCCCAGGGACGATGCAGGAAAAGATATCGCTCTACGCGGATGATGTGCTCCTATACGTCACCAACCCCGACATAACAGTGCCAGAATTATTCCGGGAACTGGGCAGCTTTGGTTCGCAGGCGGGCCACACCATCAATTGGCACAAGTCGGTTCTATATGACCCGCAAGGGAGAGAGCAGTGGGGAAACATCCCAGAACGCCTGGTCACGACGTCCACGGGCTTTCTATACCTGGGGATATATATCACCCGGGATGAGAAACTCTCCTTCTCCAAAAATATAGACAGAATCATGGGAGACGCGGTGAGGGACATGGACAGATGGAAACGGTTACTGCTCACGCTCCTGGGACGGGCAGCGATGTACAAAATGATCACCCTGCCTAAGTTCCTCTATGCACTCCAGAATGAATACTACCCGCTCCCGCCCGATACGCTACGGAAAATACATGCAGATCTCCGTACCTTCCTATGGCTGGGAAAGCAGCCGCGAATAGCTCTACAGACACTCCAGCGACACCAATATAGTGGGGGCATATCTTTACCGAATCTGGAGGCCTACTACTGGGCGGAACACCTGACGCCCATAAACGAGTGGATCCATGTCCAGGCGGACCACCCGACGTATATGTTGGAAAGACACACACTATCGAACAGAACCATTCTCTATTATTTGTATGGTGGTAGGATCGGGGAATCGCTGCTACCGGCGACGTCAATCACACTAAAGGCATGGCGGCAAGCCACCAAACGCATGGGCTGGGAGGGAAAGCTCACCAGACAAACACCATTGTGGCACTGCCGGTGGCTCCCGGAACTTGGTAAACTCAGAGGCTTCCAACGCTGGGACGATATAGGTATGTCCCACATAGGCGACATGATCTATAGGGGAGAATTGAAGACGTTCCAGGCTCTCAAGACGGAATTTGGGCTCAGCCACACACAATTGTTCAAATACATGCAATTGAGACACGCTTGGAGGGCACAAAAGCTACAACTCGCTGACATACCTGAGTATGCGCCACTAGAGGGGAGACTACTCCAGGAACACATATTGGGTAAAGCGGTCTCCCTCACCTATAAGACCTTGACTAATAATATGCTGGGCGACCTAGTGAGACTGAGGGGAGTGTGGGAGGCAGAGGTGGGTGAGATGGAAGATATTGATTGGGAGATGGTCCTTATGCACCCCCGGGAGGTGGCGATCAAGTCCAGGCTCCGCCTCATCCAGTTAAACGTGCTACACAGGACGTATTTTGATAGAGTGAAACTGCTCAGAATGGGGAAAATAGCAGACTCCGCATGCTTAAGGTGTGGTAGTCAGCAGGGGCACTTCTATCACACCCTTTGGCAATGCACAAACATACAAAACTACTGGACAGACATCTTTACAGAGCTGGGGGAGGTTTTGGGGGTGGAACTCACTCAAGAACCTAAGTTAGCCCTACTGGGCCTGACCACTGAAGTGGACCTGCCTCGCCCCCTGCTCATTTTTCTGGTTCTGGCGCTTGTAGTCGCCAAGCGGGACATTGCAAAATATTGGGGAGCAGCAGAATCGCCGACCCTTGAGGAATGGAGGCGGGGGCTTGACCTTTACATGGCAGCGGAGAGGGTGACCTATAAAGCGAGGGGATGTCCCAAAAAGTTCCGAAGGGTGTGGGCCAAGTGGAGACAGTATCACGGTCTGGAGGGAGGGCGATGAGGGAGAGTGCCAAGGGGAAAAAAGGAGGACTGGAATATGGACTGTGTAATACTGGGGTGTGTGTGGACTATGCCACCCAACAATGAGGTACCTCCGGCACATGAGACCCCGTGGGGAAACGGAAATGCTGAAGTTGGAGGTTGCTAGGGGTGGGGGGAGGGTGGGAGTGGGAAGGGTGGTTGATAGATTGGTATATGTACATGACCAAAGACTCTTGAAAACGACCCAAGGTGTATCAAGTGGCTGAACAGTTGACAAGTTGAAGGGGGGGGGGGGGAAGGGGAGTTGAGGGTTCAATGGGATTCAAGCCCATTTCACAAAAGCAGATATTTACTGTGATGTAGACTATCCACGCCGGCTAAATTGGTTTGCCTTCAACATACATCCTGCAAGCGCCGCCCGGCCTCCGGGATGTGGGCTGAACGGCTGTGTGGCAAAGTGTTTTATATGCATATTACCTCTCCCGCTTCTGGGACGGCGGACAAATCGCATACCATGCTGGTCTTTTCTGCAATAAAAATAAGTTACAAAAAAAAAAAATAATAATAATAATAATAATGCGTTTCCTATATTCTCAATGTGTGTTCGTTCCAGGTGCACTGCATGTCCGCTTCACACGTCTGGTCTGTTTAGTTAGCTAGAATGAGATTGGGTTAAAAAATATATATAATTAAGAATGGCAGGGTTGATCCGAACAAGCTCTGACTGCGTGTGCAGGTGGGATTGAATAGTGAAAATGAACAAATAAACTGCTGATTAACCAATAAGTTATGCCACACGGCTCTAGCAAGTATCTTTCACTAGGAACCTGAGCTGTGAAGCAGCAGCGTTTAGCAGTATGTTTGGCCACTTGACTGCCTGGCCCCTGGTTTGCCTCTAGCTGCAGGTCAGCCATGGCCCTCATGGAGTGAGCATAAATGTCATTCAGATAGTCTTTCTTGGTTAAAGTATCGCAGACTTTAATACAGAGAGTAAGCTAACACGAAATCATGCGTTTCGTAACCGATTTGCTCTTGTTTGCGCCGGTAAAGTCTACCAAGTGTTGATCATCTACTAGTCACATGCGGTCAATATAATATGACACTGCACGCCTCGGGTCCAGTCTGTGCGTCTGCTTTTCCTGTTTGGTGGGATGAGAAGAGGGAAGAGCCATGGAGTGGCCTACATGTAATGCAGACACAACTTTAGGTAGGAATGATCTTCAGGTGTGTAGATTGGGGGAAGACACATCCACTAGTGCAGATCCAAGAGGACAGAACTGAACATTGGCCCCTGACTAAAGCTGGGTCCCTGAGGCTGGAGCCACTGTTTTCTCAGGAACAACTGAAAGACACTCATACAGGAACAACAGGATGCCTGAGCCATCAGACCAAAGAGGCCTTTGTTTTGCAGAAACTGGATCAGCATCTGAACCAGAAACCTGGAAAGTATTTCTCAAATGTCTGCAGGCAGAGGAAAAGCCTTCATTCAGTGTGTGCTAGCACAGCTCTCATGAACGTCAGCCTCTTTAGGAGAGACTAGATTGGACTTCTTGGTAATAACCGTGAAGCCTACATTGTGAAGAAGGGCAATGGCTTGCTTAAGCTGTTTCATGAACAGCGAAGTAGGCCCCGTCTTCACCAATCATTCTAGACAAAAATAGATGGACAGCCGACCTTTGCAGTGCAGTCATCACCACAGCCCGCACTCTGGTGAAAATTCACAATACAAGCATCAGCCCAAACTGAAGAACTACGAGCTGTCAGTCAATGAGACCCCTCAATGTACCTCAAGTAGCATCTGTGAGTAAGTAATATTGGCAGATGAAAGCAGGTGACCTGCAGCCCCAGGGATGTCAACCAATGCCAAGCTCCGAAGGCCAAGAGCACCAGGCCGAGGGCAGCATTTTGAAATTGTCCAGCCAAATGAAAAGATTCAAGAGGCGAAGGTCCAGGATGGGCTGGAGGCCGGTCTGTTTTGTGAACTAAGAAGTAAAGGCAGAGAGGCGTGACATGCAAAGGCAAGATTGCCAGAGACGGACTCTGCCGCTGAGAGTACAGCCTCTTAGCCTCTCTGTCTGGAATGGCCATAGGAAAGGTACTGGGGATTAACATAGTAGAGGAAGCTTAGACCATTAAAAGCTATGGTGAGATGCAGCTCTGTCTCATCAAGGATGTTGTTCGAGCAGCCCAAGAAGGATTTTGTTCGAGCAGCCAATACAAGCTCCAAGTGTGACACGTTAAAAGAGAGAAGCGGCTCTGCAAATAGCAGAGGAAGATTGTAAGATGTGTGTCAAAATGTTATATGTGGCATCAGTGGTTTGAAAAGGTAATTCCAACACTTCTGATGTTTTACATGCTGCCAAATACATTAAGAGAGTCTTTCAGAAGTCCTATGGGGGTAAGGAATGTCCCCTTTTAGGGGTGTATCTAGACAACTTGCAATTTGTAATACCAGGAAAAGGCCAGCTTGTGTATTGTAAGAGAAGAGGTGGCTGTCAGTCTCAGAGGCATCGTCCTAGGATTGCAGTCTTTACAGGACATGAAGAGAGCTTCAGAGCCTGAGGCAAAAAGTTCCTTTATAAGGGCAAATCACTGGGGTCAAAGGGAGGAGCTGTGCCAAACGTTTGTCATCCCAATTTGCTTTCGCTAGTCATATAATTACAGCCAACCTCGAATGTTTTCACTGAAGTGCTTGCATTGGATCTGAGGGCGGCACCTGCGTGATAGGTGACATATAGAATGGTCAGATTCAGATCCTAAACACCATATGCAGATGTTGTGTGGGCATGACAAGGGCATCTTTCGTCATTTACATCAGGGTTTAAAGCCAAGAAATCTTAGTACGAGACACTTTACCTAGTTACAGTTGACAGCTGAGGAATGTGGTCTGTGAAACACCAATAAGAGCCAATCCCCTGTTGATGAGGAATGAGAAAACAGGAACTGATACAATCACACCAGCTGGTACATGGCACACCTCAATTTCATCACATCCTGTGTGGGGCAGTGTCTCAGATGGAGCCACATAGCGCCATGTGGTGATGCTTGAGAGAGATTGGTGAGGGGAAATGTTTTCAGATCTAGTCTGGCACTTGTAGGATATTCAGAAGGTAAGGAACCTGGGGAACGAGTGTCCATCAGAAAGCCCGGTGTTTCTGTAGCATAGGTAATATCCATTTCTGTTCAGACTTGCCCCCAATAATGTCCTTTCTCTTATCACCAACATATTCAAATGCATGTTATCTCCGGGATCATGGCAGTGCATCTGAGGAGGGTGAAATGAGGTAACACCGACTAAAAAGGGAGTAGACATGTAGGCTTGTAACTTACCTTCCCATCGAACTTGGAGTATTCATTGAATGGGTTGTTTAGCTGCAAAGGGCACTGCTCTAGTCGGACAGACAGGATTGACTGCTTTGAAGAATTTGAGGTTTTTGCTTTAAAGTTCTTCTTCTCAAACAGTGAGCTCAATTCCTCCGCTGTGGTTGAGGAAACAAAACAAAGAACAAGACATTATGATTTATCCAATTATTCAAAATGATTTCTCATAGAAGTCAGTGAATCAAAAAATCATTTTCTTCATTGAGGAGACTCTATTCTGGCTTGAACAAAAACACGTAAAACCCAGACCTGTAAGTGACCATCTCTAAATGGTTTTCTTTAAAAACATGCATTCTAAAGGCTCATGCACTTATTCATTCAATTCATTCCACTGACTAAAAGGTGACCAACCATTGGCACTGATGAACTCTGACTTGGGAGTCACAATTTATTGTGCCTGCCAGATTCAAATGTTACAAAAGAATCAAAATCAGAAAATGAAAAACTCAACTTCAATCTACCTCGATCTGGGGATTTTTAGAAACTATGGGCCATATGTATGAAGTCTTTTTCCTATTTGCAAACTGTAAGATTCTCAGAATCGGCCCGTTTGCGAATTGAAAAAAGCTTTTGGGGGGTATCATCCCAAAAGGCCATCGCAAAATAGAGAATTATTTGGCCTTAAGGAATTGCAAATTACCACCAATTTCAAGTTGGTGGTAATTTGTTATTTTCTTTAAAAAAAAATGTTTTGATTTTTTTAAAGTGTCATATGTCGCACATACATGCCCTTAGGGCATGTATGTGCACAAAATGTTCACAAATGCATATTTAAGGGGTGCAACACGGTGTCCTTTTGGCAACCTTGAAATTGCATTCTCAATTTGTACTTCTCTAATTGGTAATCGCAAATTGAGAATGTCTTCTCAGAGGAACTCGTCAAGGATGGCCCCTATCCCCTTCATTATTTCTCCTTGCTTTGGAACCCTTGGCGGCTGCGATTCGTCAATCTCAGGTTATAAAAGTTATACCCCTTTCTATTGGAAAGTCGAAAATTTATTTATATGCTGATGATATATTACTTACCATCACTGACTTGTCTCATTCTATTCCATCCTTGCTTAAAATGATAGATGAATTTTCATCCTTTTCTGGATACAAAATAAATTGGGACAAGAGTGAAGCCCTTCTAATTTCAGATGGAACTACAAAGGCAGCAATACAGGGATTCCCCTTCCATTGGCAGCAATTTAGTCTTAAATATCTAGGGATATTAGTGAATAAAGGTGCAGAGAACATGGTTGCGGATAACATGGGTCCCCTAATTTCCCAGATGCAGCGAGACTTTGACAAATGGAAATCTTTGGGTTTATCTCTATGGGGTAGAGTCCAAGTTGTGAAAATGGTCACACTTTCCCGTTTTCTCTACACACTTGGGATGCTTCCACTTATTATCCCCTTATCTACCCTACGCCACATTGATTCTAAAATTAAATCCCTTATCTGGGGGTCCATGAAGCCCCGTTTATCGATACATAAACTTAAAGCACATCACTCTACAGGAGGATTGAGGCTCCCCTCCATTGAGCACTACTCTATGGCCTTACAATTGTCCCAGATATAGTATTTGATGGCGGATGTCTCTAGTGCACCACAATGGGTGCATGTAGAGAGATATTTGCTATCAGCTGACATGGGTTTATCGACCTTACATGGCACAGGCACCAGCCGTTCGGACCCTCACAATCCTTTATTGGCTGCAATGTGCAAGGTTTGGCAAAAAGCACATAGAATTCAAGGCTCTAACCCACACATTCATGTTAAAGCCCCAATTTGGAATAATGCAGGTATCCAAATCAAAGGTAAATCTATTCTCTGGCCTCAATGGCAAGCAGCTGGAATTGTCACATTAGAACAACTTTTGCACAATGGTAATTTTAAGTCATTTGATTCCTTAGCAAATGAGTTTGGAATTTCATTGCATCTAAAACAAAATTATATACAGCTTAAAACTCGTCTTAAAAAAATTCTAGGAGCACCTCCTTATGTTCTGCAAATTTCACCTCTAATATCTTATTTATCTATTTGGGGGAAATGTAAGGGAGTTACATCAGGAATATATAAAATATTCACATCACAATTATTCTCTCATCCCATGACTAATCATCTTAAAGACAAATGGCAAATGTGATTATCAGTTGCTTATAGTGATCAAGAATGGACGGATTTACTGCTCAATTTAGCTAAAGGTACAAGAGAAGCCAGATTAAAATTCTGTTTATTTAAATTACTTCATGATTGGCATTGGTCTCCGGTAAAACTGAACAAAGCAGGGTTACTTCCACATACTAATTGTTGGAGATGTGATAGCTATGGCTGCGATATCATACATATTTTATGTAGTTCTCCAATGATTCAATCTTATTGGAACTATATTGGACAGACGTTATGTCGTATTATCTCATTGCAATTACCACTTTCACCTTTAACAATTGTCTTTCATGATTTTAGAATACTTCCACATCTTTCTAAACCTCAGAGTAGACTTATGCATACAGCATTAGCCACTGCTAAAATTTGCATACTTAGATTATGGAAATCTCCATCTCCACCTTCTCCAGAAATTTGGCTTACAGCAATGATACAAACTGCCTCCTATGAAAGAATTATATATAATATAAATAATCAGCTGGATTTGTTTAATCAAATTTGGGCTCCTTTCTTCACCATGGATGATGTTTCTGTGGGAAATCATCCTTCTACCTCTTTACAACACACTTCTTCACCTTAACTCTTCTATTATACTTTATTTTAATTTCTTATTCTTCTTTATTACAATATATTTGCTACTGTTATTAGATATATTTGCAGCTCTGTTTTTCAATTGTACTGATATTATGATATTTAGATCATAATAGATTTAGGCTTCCACACTTAGGCTGATGACATTGTCTTCTTTCAAATAATGTACATATAGCTTTCTTATCCTCTTATTTTTAATTTTATATTGTATAGTATAGATATTATCTAATTTGTCACGATCCATGGCTTTCTCACTTTCAATGCGATGATTTACTGAAGGCGCTCTTCAGTTAATGAATGTCTGAATAACTTTATTGCATAACATATCATATATTTATTCTCTTGTTCATAACATAACGTATTGGAATAAGATGTTTATGTAATTTGGTATTTATTTCATGGATGGATTGAGATATTGTTATATTTATATATGAAATTGTCTTTAAATATGAAATGCTAATAAAAAATTATAACACAGAGAATGTCTTCTCATTCATTCCTATGGACCTCCTAGGTATTCCTTATTCGTGAATCTCAATTTGCAATTCGCAAATAAGGAATATGTAGTATTTGCAAAAATGTTTGCAAATCCTACATACATTGCATTTTGCGATTCTCTAATTGCGATTCGCTATAAATCGCAATTTGAGAATCGCAACATTCTTCTTTGATACATATGGCCCTATATCTTCAAAGACCAACATTTGAACCACTTTAAAAACCGAATGTTTATGAACAGAGTAACAGCTGATCTGACTCTAAGTAGCCAGAAACATCCTAGCAAATGGAGTAGGTCCACTGGCAATCAAATCATTGTAAGTATTCTCCATGCTGAAAAACATTTCAATCTGGACATTCTGTATCACTATGGCTACCTAACCAATATCCCTTACCACAGCGAGAAAAACAAAAACTATCTTATTTTCTGCCACCTAAAGTAGTCCAGCTCCCTGAATTTGGTGACTAACCTTGAGCCCTCATAGACTCCACCTCACCCCCCATCACCCTCTCAGCGTGGTTCAAAGTACAGCTATTGACCAATGTCCACCACAGCAATAGCACAGGCCAGTTACACATATGACCACTAACACAAAGCTACCACTCTATTTTCAACATTGAGAAGGCTGCCCTGATGCATTCTCTGAAAGGCAGAATAGTAGGAGAAGGCCAAAAGCAAGTGCTGGGAGGGTGGCCAAACCATGGTGGGTACTCCTGTAGGTTCTGATCCTCTAGCCGCATCTTGCAGCCAACTAAGCTCCTAGCCCGGGAACAGAAAGCACTGAGAAGACCTAGAGGCGATAGAAAGGAGAGACACAGCTGGGTCACCCAGCATATGGAGAGTAGAAGAAAGTAATAATCATGGAAAGATTATCTGCATTTTCCAGATCAGAAAAACCCTGATTTCTCTAAAGACGCAGCAGATGAGAAGGAGCCATTCCAATTCGTGGAGTAGAGGAGGGATGAACTCACCAATGATGAGCGAGAAATGGCCACACCACCACCCTCTAAACTCAAGGCCCTAGTTTGTGCACTTTTTCCCAGGCAGCAAGCTTGAAAGGGCAACTATAGAGACCCTTCCGCCTAATGAAAAGAAAGTGAGAGAACTAGGGCCACTCGAATGCTGGCCTTTTCTTTAGCCAGGAAATCCAGAAACCAGTGACAGGAGGACTTACGCTGGCAATGGTAATAATGGTCAGCCTTACCGTTTGCGCTTCACCCCGCTATTGATTAAAAGGTAAGCCATGGTATGCATTGACGCAACAGTCACTAATGTTAGAAAGTAAGGGTACTGGAGCTGCTGAACCTCATTAAATGATCCGATACAGTGTGCTGTTGGAGGCCACTGGGGAAAGAAAGGGTCCTCTTAAAAACACTTATTTGATTGGACACAGATGCTGGAAATGCCATTGCTGGAATACATAGCATGGAATGAATCCTAGGGAGTTAATGATAAGAGTCTACATGGGGAAAGGGGGCCTAACCCCAAACATCTCAAACTGAGATGGTTTGCTATGTGGATGTTTGAGAAAATGATAGTCTTTAAAGACAGGTAGGAGAAACAAGAGAAGGTAGCCCTGGATGCCACACAATTTCCTCACTTGTGTTCCTCTTTGCAACTGCACACATGAGAATAGAAGCATTATTTAGATTTATTGTAACAGAACCAATTAATTGCCTCAAACTTCAACTACCTTTGATCCTAAGCCAGCGGTTTTTTTTTAATTGTGAAGAGTGAGAGGGTGGCGAATCCTAGAACCCATGATCCACAATCAGGAAGTCGATGGTTCCAGATGATGGTTTTTCAGACTTTGCGATAAAAAGAAACTCCTGTTCCCGATAGCAGGGGTTCCCTTACAACTGAAAAAGAGGCAGTCAAGTGAGCTTAAATTGGTGGGCTAAGGTCATGTGAAGAAAAAACATCCAGGTCCTTCCTTCTGAGTCTAGGGGTTCAGCAATTGCAACAGAAGGAGTGGTAATGTGCAGATTTCTCCAGAGTCTAGTTATATTTCCAAAGTTGAAATAAATGATTGAGAGGCTTTGAAACAGATCATCACTAGCTGTGCGAATATTTCAATGTGGTACTTGGAACCCAGAGCCCCAGTTCTAAATTGCATTTGCAATCTTTCTATAGAACCAGTGCAACTTTCCTTCCCATTAAGCATTAAAACATCCACAATAGCCTTAACAGCAAGACAAGACTGACGAGGCCAAGTCTAGCTGCCAGTGCCTACCAGGTTAAGTCCCTGCCAACTCACCCAAGATGACGTAGGGTTGAGCTCAAGAGCAATGGGAATGTGTGTTACCCTTCTGACAGTTACCTAAAATGAAATTCGGCCCATATTTCCTGAGGAGGAATAGGAAAGAAGTCAGACACACATTTTTAGGTTTCGCTGGGGGGCAGAGCCGTTAGGCTCCTCCTCCAGAGAAATCTATTGAGTATAGTAAGCACTATGGAACACGCCCCCCCGTCCCATTGGCTAGCTCCATAAATGGAGCCTAGCCATTGGACGAGGGGCCTGTCCATCAATGCCGGACCAGACACGGGGGCGTTCCCGAGATTCTTTGGCTTTGGCGACGTCACGCGACGCCGGGAACGCCCCCGAGTCTGGTCCGGCCGGGCCGTGCTTGCTGCTGTCCTGGCTTGTGTCCCTCCTCCCGCCGTCCCCACGTTTCCCGCCTCCCTCCCAACGTCCGTGTCCTTTCCCGCCCCCCTCGTCCTCTCCCGCCCCCCTCGTCCTCTCCCGCCCGCCCCCCTCGTCCTCTCCGAGGTTTCTTCAGCCGGCCGGCCGGCCAATCCTAGCGCGGCCGGCCGGAAGTGCCCGCCCCCCCGCCGCCCAGGGGAAGAAGGAAGACGGCGGCCCACAAGAAGTATGGCGGCCCACGCGGGGCTCCCGTGGCCTGCCTGGAGGGAGCCCCGGAAGACGCGGAGGACGTTGCCGGGCAGGTGTTGCCGAGTAGGACAGCTGCAGCCCCGCGCCTCCGCCCACGGTGAGTGCTGTGTTGCTCGGGTGTTGCGTGGCTCCGCACGCAGGGTGCACACGGCTGCTGCAGCGGCACGGATCCCCTGAACGGTGTGAGGCTCTCTCTACCGCAGGAACTGCTCTCTGCATTGTCCACCCGGCGCTCTAAGTGGGTCTCTCTGTCTAGTAGGTCAGCCACAGAGGCCGACAGGGTAGTCGTGCTCTCTTCTGCGGGCGGAATCCGTTTATTCGCATCCTGTTGGACAGGCCACATGAAGGGCCGCTCCCCCTCTGCCCGACCAGGCCCGAGCCCGGTCACTCAAGTGTCACCCACCACCACTTCACGTTTTCCGTCCCCTCCGGGACCTTTGCTTCTGAACATATCGACCTCGTGGGGCCGATCCACTACTGGCCCGCGCACCCAGCCTGGGCGCCATCTTTGGACACTCCGCCACGAGGCCGCGTGGCCCCCGATCGACCCCAACCCTGGGCCTGGCCAGGCCTCAGACATCCCGGCACCACCATCCACCCAGGAGGTGAGCGGACTACTTGGCAGGTCAATGGGAGGAAGAGGTGTCGATGGTTCTCCCCCGCCAGGTGCCGCTCGCCCACAGCCTCCCCGGGCGCTGGCTCCACCCCCCTGCTGGGTGTCTGGACTCCCTCATCCCGGACCCCCCGACCTCCAAGTGCGAGGGTCCGGACATCAAAGGGCATCAGCCCTATAACTGGGGCAGCTCCAGAGCAGGAAGGCAGTTGTATCCTGGAGTCGAGAGACGCAGAGAAGAACTCATCCTTGACGGACTACTGGCGCTGCCGTAGCTCTGCCTTGCGCACATCGTCCTGCCTGTTGGCACTGCCGCAACCTTCGTAAACCTTCATCGTCGTCGGGACCTGCTGGCGTGGCCGCGGACCGTTGCAACTACCATCTTCATCGGGACCTGCTGGCTCCGCCGCGGACCGTCGCTTCTTCCGTCCATCTCGGGACCTGCTGGCTCCGCCGCGGCCCGATCATCTAGAACGCCGAGCTCGAGGATTGAGAGCTATTTTCATCTATTGGTAACAAGACTGTCCCGCTACCCTTTTCCCAACCCAGAGACCAGAATCGAGGGGACCCCTGAGTCCAGACCTCCTTGTACCATTTTACCGTACCTAAAGAATTGCTATAAAGTATCGTTGAACCTCATCCTTGTGTGGTGTACGTCTGTGGGGGGGAAGTTACTTGTCTGTACGATCGCTGGAGACGGCTCTCCCCGGAGACCTCTCCCCTTATCCTCGGCCGACCCTCCCGGTCCGTCTAACATTGGTGGCAGCGGTGGGATTCGAACCCACGCCTCGTTGGACAGGCCACATGAAGGGCCGCTCCCCCTCTGCCCGACCAGGCCCGAGCCCGGTCACTCAAGTGTCACCCACCACCACTTCACGTTTTCCGTCCCCTCCGGGACCTTTGCTTCTGAACATATCGACCTCGTGGGGCCGATCCACTACTGGCCCGCGCACCCAGCCTGGGCGCCATCTTTGGACACTCCGCCACGAGGCCGCGTGGCCCCCGATCGACCCCAACCCTGGGCCTGGCCAGGCCTCAGACATCCCGGCACCACCATCCACCCAGGAGGTGAGCGGACTACTTGGCAGGTCAATGGGAGGAAGAGGTGTCGATGGTTCTCCCCCGCCAGGTGCCGCTCGCCCACAGCCTCCCCGGGCGCTGGCTCCACCCCCCTGCTGGGTGTCTGGACTCCCTCATCCCGGACCCCCCGACCTCCAAGTGCGAGGGTCCGGACATCAAAGGGCATCAGCCCTATAACTGGGGCAGCTCCAGAGCAGGAAGGCAGTTGTATCCTGGAGTCGAGAGACGCAGAGAAGAACTCATCCTTGACGGACTACTGGCGCTGCCGTAGCTCTGCCTTGCGCACATCGTCCTGCCTGTTGGCACTGCCGCAACCTTCGTAAACCTTCATCGTCGTCGGGACCTGCTGGCGTGGCCGCGGACCGTTGCAACTACCATCTTCATCGGGACCTGCTGGCTCCGCCGCGGACCGTCGCTTCTTCCGTCCATCTCGGGACCTGCTGGCTCCGCCGCGGCCCGATCATCTAGAACGCCGAGCTCGAGGATTGAGAGCTATTTTCATCTATTGGTAACAAGACTGTCCCGCTACCCTTTTCCCAACCCAGAGACCAGAATCGAGGGGACCCCTGAGTCCAGACCTCCTTGTACCATTCTACCGTACCTAAAGAATTGCTATAAAGTATCGTTGAACCTCATCCTTGTGTGGTGTACGTCTGTGGGGGGGAAGTTACTTGTCTGTACGATCGCTGGAGACGGCTCTCCCCGGAGACCTCTCCCCTTATCCTCGGCCGACCCTCCCGGTCCGTCTAACACATCCGCAACTCTGTCTGTAATTTTCCACACCTCATGTCTGAGTAGGGTCACCTCTGATCCAGATCCTCCAATTTGTTTTCCTATGCCAGTGAATAGATTGCATATGGCCTGGAAAATGCATTCCGGGGTTATCGGCATCGCTGCTGCATCTCCTGGCGAGGTGGCGCCCTCAGACACCCTTGCAGTGCTGGTGGCATATGTGTCTATTTATGTGTGTTGCATGGTGGAAGTCTACGGCTTTCCTATCCTTAAAATACCAGGCTTTTTCCCAGTCTGGGCATGACCGCTATATAGTTATGAGGGAGGTCGAGGCTCCGTTATCAAGGTCTCCCCAGAGATTGCCAAAAATCACTAATATGTGGAAGGAAGGGTGGGCGGTGCAGAGTGTGCCCCTCCTGTGGGTGCAGTTGTGCTGTTTCCAGCATCAACTTATCTGACTCTCTAAAGTCCGCCGGCAGGTCCCACTTCGCTTATCTCCCGATGCTCCAGGACATGAGCCAGAAAATGAAGCATCCCTTTGGCTCTCCGTCACTGCCAGCCAGGTCTGGGGACGGGGCTCTTATTCTTCCCCGCAGCCTCTGCACAGAGACCCCCGGTCCGCGGCTGCCCTCTCTTCTCCAGCACCTTTCTGATGCCTGACAGCCAAGGCAAGCCCGCCCCAGCTCTCCTTGCGCTCTCTGCCTGCATGACCAGGCCTCGCAATTGAAGGTCTCCCGTCTGTCGGATAGCTCACTGTTCCTTGCCCGCACCGTGGTCTCAGCGAGCAGTGGTAGTTTCCTGCTGCGGCAGCAGTGCCAGATCAGCTGCGCGGATCAGGATACTGGCAGGCTCGGCGAGTGAGACTTGGAGTGCCTCAATATTATGCGTGGCTGGTCACGCCCTGAGTTTCATCTTTAACTTCTGCAGTTGAGCCTGCACCTTGGGTTTACTTGTTATGTAACATGGTGTGGCCTGGTAAAGGAACAGAGGGGGAATACATAAGTCTAAGGGCCTGTCTGGCACACAGGCCCTGCCATGCCTTCCTGGTGCAGCAGGCTGTGTCTGTTTCGGTATAGCGGGTGTGAACAGGCAGCCACAGTGATAGCAAAAGTGAGATAGGTTGCAAATTGTCAGTTTCATTTGCGAGGTGGGGAAAATTGGGTTGGGAGTTATACCAATGATATGCGTTTTGAGCTCGTGCACATAGATGGTAAATGTTTAAATCGGATTCCTCTAATGCTTCCTGACTGTAGGGCAGTGTCTGTATTTACCATGTCAGTCGAGACCGTTTTACAGCCCAAACCAAACAGACCAGCAATTGACGCAGTGTACAAAAGAATTCCCTGTTGAGTTGGATGGGTATATTCATGAAGAAATATGGAAACTGGGGGAGAGACACCATTTTACTAATGGCTATGCGGCCTGCGAGTGTTAGTTTTTATCCAGCAAGCCACTCCATCTTCAATTGTTGGGTTGCCTGTGCTGTTGCGTAAACTGAGTCTCTGGCTCAGCTGTAAAAGGTTTGTTTTCACGCCCATGGGTGACACAAGTGAACTTAGTCCATTGCACTAGCGCTAAATATGAAAGACCGGTATTGTAGGCCTGACGAACCCCACTCAATATATGAATGAGGTGGTGTTAATGCTTTTGGGTTACTAACACTGAGCAGTGGTAATCCAAACAATCGTTCATTATTGATTTACAGACGCAAGATCACTAGAAACAGAATATATATTACAGCAAATTTTATTTCCAAATAAATATTTTAAAACACTTTGATCTAGTCGTTTAAAATTGGTAACATCACAGAAGATCACAGAAGACTATAAAAAGTGGCTAAGCTTTCAATAACCGTGAAAACAGGGAAAAAGTGTAACATCACAATTTATAGCCCTTACACCATCACTGTGCTATGTCTAGGCGCTATGGTAGTTCTAGCAGATGAATAAAAAATAACGGACGGACTACTGGCGCTGCCGTAGCTCTGCCTTGCGCACATCGTCCTGCCTGTTGGCACTGCCGCAACCTTCGTAAACCTTCATCGTCGTCGGGACCTGCTGGCGTGGCCGCGGACCGTTGCAACTACCATCTTCATCGGGACCTGCTGGCTCCGCCGCGGACCGTCGCTTCTTCCGTCCATCTCGGGACCTGCTGGCTCCGCCGCGGCCCGATCATCTAGAACGCCGAGCTCGAGGATTGAGAGCTATTTTCATCTATTGGTAACAAGACTGTCCCGCTACCCTTTTCCCAACCCAGAGACCAGAATCGAGGGGACCCCTGAGTCCAGACCTCCTTGTACCATTCTACCGTACCTAAAGAATTGCTATAAAGTATCGTTGAACCTCATCCTTGTGTGGTGTACGTCTGTGGGGGGGAAGTTACTTGTCTGTACGATCGCTGGAGACGGCTCTCCCCGGAGACCTCTCCCCTTATCCTCGGCCGACCCTCCCGGTCCGTCTAACACATCCGCAACTCTGTCTGTAATTTTCCACACCTCATGTCTGAGTAGGGTCACCTCTGATCCAGCTCCTCCAATTTGTTTTCCTATGCCAGTGAATAGATTGCATATGGCCTGGAAAATGCATTCCGGGGTTATCGGCATCGCTGCTGCATCTCCTGGCGAGGTGGCGCCCTCAGACACCCTTGCAGTGCTGGTGGCATATGTGTCTATTTATGTGTGTTGCATGGTGGAAGTCTACGGCTTTCCTATCCTTAAAATACCAGGCTTTTTCCCAGTCTGGGCATGACCGCTATATAGTTATGAGGGAGGTCGAGGCTCCGTTATCAAGGTCTCCCCAGAGATTGCCAAAAATCACTAATATGTGGAAGGAAGGGTGGGCGGTGCAGAGTGTGCCCCTCCTGTGGGTGCAGTTGTGCTGTTTCCAGCATCAACTTATCTGACTCTCTAAAGTCCGCCGGCAGGTCCCACTTCGCTTATCTCCCGATGCTCCAGGACATGAGCCAGAAAATGAAGCATCCCTTTGGCTCTCCGTCACTGCCAGCCAGGTCTGGGGACGGGGCTCTTATTCTTCCCCGCAGCCTCTGCACAGAGACACCCGGTCCGCGGCTGCCCTCTCTTCTCCAGCACCTTTCTGATGCCTGACAGCCAAGGCAAGCCCGCCCCAGCTCTCCTTGCGCTCTCTGCCTGCATGACCAGGCCTCGCAATTGAAGGTCTCCCGTCTGTCGGATAGCTCACTGTTCCTTGCCCGCACCGTGGTCTCAGCGAGCAGTGGTAGTTTCCTGCTGCGGCAGCAGTGCCAGATCAGCTGCGCGGATCAGGATACTGGCAGGCTCGGCGAGTGAGACTTGGAGTGCCTCAATATTATGCGTGGCTGGTCACGCCCTGAGTTTCATCTTTAACTTCTGCAGTTGAGCCTGCACCTTGGGTTTACTTGTTATGTAACATGGTGTGGCCTGGTAAAGGAATAGAGGGGGAATACATAAGTCTAAGGGCCTGTCTGGCACACAGGCCCTGCCATGCCTTCCTGGTGCAGCAGACTGTGTCTGTTTCGGTATAGCGGGTGTGAACAGGCAGCCACAGTGATAGCAAAAGTGAGATAGGTTGCAAATTGTCAGTTTCATTTGCGAGGTGGGGAAAATTGGGTTGGGAGTTATACCAATGATATGCGTTTTGAGCTCGTGCACATAGATGGTAAATGTTTAAATCGGATTCCTCTAATGCTTCCTGACTGTAGGGCAGTGTCTGTATTTACCATGTCAGTCGAGACCGTTTTACAGCCCAAACCAAACAGACCAGCAATTGACGCAGTGTACAAAAGAATTCCCTGTTGAGTTGGATGGGTATATTCATGAAGAAATATGGAAACTGGGGGAGAGACACCATTTTACTAATGGCTATGCGGCCTGCGAGTGTTAGTTTTTATCCAGCAAGCCACTCCATCTTCAATTGTTGGGTTGCCTGTGCTGTTGCGTAAACTGAGTCTCTGGCTCAGCTGTAAAAGGTTTGTTTTCACGCCCATGGGTGACACAAGTGAACTTAGTCCATTGCACTAGCGCTAAATATGAAAGACCGGTATTGTAGGCCTGACGAACCCCACTCAATATATGAATGAGGTGGTGTTAATGCTTTTGGGTTACTAACACTGAGCAGTGGTAATCCAAACAATCGTTCATTATTGATTTACAGACGCAAGATCACTAGAAACAGAATATATATTACAGCAAATTTTATTTCCAAATAAATATTTTAAAACACTTTGATCTAGTCGTTTAAAATTGGTAACATCACAGAAGATCACAGAAGACTATAAAAAGTGGCTAAGCTTTCAATAACCGTGAAAACAGGGAAAAAGTGTAACATCACAATTTATAGCCCTTACACCATCACTGTGCTATGTCTAGGCGCTATGGTAGTTCTAGCAGATGAATAAAAAATAAACCTGAGTTTCTGAGATGGTGCGCATTCCTGCACAACAGGGTTTGTTGTCTGTTTGGAATAGCTTACCAGCTATTCTGAGCACAAGGCCAAGAGCTAGGGGATTGTGTCTATTAGAGAACACAGTCCTGGAACCAGTTTGTGAAGGCAGAATGAATGCTCCACAGAACCATAGGAAGTCTTGCTGGTGGCTTCAACATTCGAGATGGGATCTGGTGCTGTGCTCATCTGGGTCTACGATCTGATTCTGAGACCTGGATGAAGTTTCTCTCCTAGTGGTCAAGTGACAATCCTTGTCTACTGCATCTTAACAGAGATTGGCATTTCTGACATAAGTTGAGAAAGTCTGACATAGATTATGTACATGGAGGTGTGGGTCCTAGATGTTTCCTTATGTACATATAAGGTGAGAGGACATCAAATCAAACTACACTATTTTGCCTTTATGTCTCTATTTTTTCTTATTTGACCTTGGGAAGGAACCTGTCCCAGACTGATATCACACTAGGAGTTTTGTTGATGTCTGTATATGAATGACTTGGCACTTTCACAGTTTTTGGAAAGATGCACAGAAGACATGTGCCAAAGTCAGACATGTTTATTTATCTGTTTTCAAAACCAACACATAAATAAAAAGTTTGTCATTTACAATGCCAATAGCTCAAACTTTTCCGAAGGCGAAACCGTTGCATTGTAAATGCTTGTTACATTATGTTACTGCATCTAACGAGGAAGGGCTAGTGTCTGTCAATAGCTGCTATTTTTCTTTATTTCTGCTGACTAGATAAGAAGGGTGTGGCTTTTGTCAGATCTCGTTGGTTACCTCCGAGACCTCAGTCAGCGAATGAAGGCTTTAGGTGGGAGGGGACATCAGACCTCTCCCAGCCTACTTAATGGCAGACAGAGCATGGACCAGCACCACATTTAGCAACTGCTTGCAATGAAACGGTTGTCGCTTGTTCTTACACAAGTACTGCTGCTAAAAAAACGGCTCCATACCTAGAACAACTTCCTTACTGCGTGCAAACACTTCATGTAGGATTAACTTCCTAATGGGATTTCACTTCCCTTGGTCGCCATCTCCCTGCGCTTCGGTCAGCACACGAGGGGTTTAGGTGGTCGGGGCTGCCAGACCTCTCGCAGCCTACTTCATGGCAGACAGGGCACGGCCGTTTGCACCCATCCACGTCCGGCTGAGGCCAGGGGCCTGCCACTAAGCCCAGAATGTCACCTACTCCACGGATGAAATCAAAATCTCCGCTCTACGTAAAAAGTTTGACACACTACTCCTGCAAAAAAATACATGGCTAAGGACTCTCAAATCATACAGCTGCCACGTTCAATTCTGATGGAACAGATGACCCGCCCACCAATAGCAGAACCAAGCAATCCACTTACACGACACATGGTCTAAATCCTGACCAGTTAAGGATTTTCTACTGTGACACTCGATCCAAGATGAAACATCAAATTGAGGTCTTTCACTTACTAGACTCCAGCTCACCAGATATCCTCTTATTGAGCAAAACGTGGCTCACTGCAAAGTCCTCCCTCCCTTCCAAACTAACCGTTTAGCGAGCAAAATAGGAGGTGGCGTTGCCGCTGTAATTAATAAATATGTCTGGTTCTCCAAACTTACTTTGCAAACCATCCAGGTGGTTGACTGCCTTCACTCGAATTAGAATCTCTAACATCTCCTCTTATTTGCTCCCTCACCTAGAGATCTCCTGACTACATGCAGCACTTTCCTCATGTATTTTATGAAACAATCTCCCCCTTTTACGATGATCGCACAAAAATCCTACTAGTCAGTGATTTTAACTACTGGGGAAACAACCCCAATGGTGGACAACATTATTTAGACTTCTCTGACCATCTTAGGAGTTTAAATCTGGAACAACACGTTTCCACCTCAACCTAGGCCTCACACTAGATAAAGTCTGGACCACACACTTAACCTTATCCAACCTCACAGTATCACCATGAGTATGGTCCAATCACCACCATATCAAAGTCTTATTAACAGGTCTGCCTATTCAAAAACCACCACAGCACCATGGAATTTCCACCAGGAGCAGGTCACGGTGGACCTGAGCTTCTTCTGTGAATCTCTAGCTATAACCACACCTAATCTAAATAATAAAACTGATCTATACGGGAAGGCAATCTTCAACTGGTTAACAACTGCAAGCGATATCTATGCCCCAATACGTAACTCAAAACAGACTAGACGACATGACGCTTCCAAATGGTTCACAGACGATCTAAAGCTAGCTAAGCTAAACTTACGCCGCTGTGAACGCAAATGGCAGAAGAACTACTCTCCGGATGCAAAGGAAATCTTTGCAAAGCAGCTTAAGGAATACAAAATACACATTCTGCAAGCTAAATCAGCCTCCTTTACTTAAAAAATCCTCTCGTCCAGGAACCGAAAACCAAGGAGATCGTTGGAATCGTCTCTTAACTTTCTAACCCCGATAGGATCACTCTACCTATTTATCGTACCCTCCCAGAATCTCAGTGGTACACTCAACATCTACATCGTAAACAAAATGAAGACTATTAAAGATAACATCCCTACAAGTTCACTCTCCAATAGAATCACCCCGAAAGACATGAACTCTGTCATCTTATCATCCTTCCCCGTTATCAGCAAGGATTGCCTCACGGACCTGCGGATTAAAGTTAAATCCGGCTCTCCAAACTATACTTGCCCCCCCCACCCCACCCCCCCCCCCCCCAATTTCTAAAATCTGTATTGTTCAGTCTCCCAGCTCCACCTATGTCCCTTCTCAACCTTTCCCTTAGCCTAGGGCGCATAACCAGTATATTTAAGGAGGCCATAGTGGTACACCTTCAGACGAAAGCTGTCGAAGACTCGCTCACATTGAAAAATTACAGCCATATATCCCGGTTACCTTTTGTGGCAAAGTACTGGAAGCACATATAGCACAAAAATCTATACCTTTTTAGGAGGAGTTAAAATTATTGGATCCATGACAGGCAGGATTCCGCCCAGTCCAATCCACAGAAGCAGTCATCCTTTCTATAATAGATGCCATGCATGATAAATATGACAGAGACTACACCCAGGCTCTGGTCCTAATCGAACATAGCTGGATTAAAAAACATTGTAGCCAATATAGAATGTCCTAATTTCCTAAAGTTATCACATTTAATTTGTTTACAAGAAACATGGCTTAAGTAGCCATTCCACATTGAGGTCTATGTATCTATAATACCTCAAGCTATCCCCTCGCCCAGTGCTCGAGCAAAAGGGGGGTTGGCAGGACTGATTTAAATTTTGCCCCCACTTACACTGATGAAGATATACCCTAGCCCACTTTAAATCAGAGTATGTTCTCACAAATGATGGGTAACCGGGGAATTGTATTAATCAATTACAATAATAATAGATTTGACTCTTCCAAAAATTTGGTGGTATCGAACTTACAGAATGAAATAGACTTATCTGTTGGCAGTATCAGGATACCCTACATTTGTACCTGGGCAGGAGCTTTTTAACATCGAAAAATGTCAAATAACTAATGACAGACTATGTGTTTACAAAGATTGTTTTGGTAATGACCAACCACACTTCCGACACAATGCATATGAACAAATATTGAATGAATTGACATTTAAGCTCAATATAGAACTAATGGCCCATAGCAAAGGAGAAGATAGCGTGGTGTTACCGACCTTCGGGGGTGGCTATTCTTCAATTATAGACCATATTTTAATCTCTAAACACTGTCTGGTAATGGTTGATTCATTTTCGGTTGAACCCAGTTCCTTCAGCGATCACCAGCTGTTACTTCTAGTTCTTAATATTAAGACCCAACATAAGAATGGGTTACTGCTGGCAAAGCATATCTATACAGCAGTCCAAAATTGGATTAGTTTAAAGTGTACAGGTAATAATAAAAATGCCCTGCTAGAAAACATTATTAAAGCTAACAAAGATGACATTTTTGCTTCTACAGAGTGGGACCCCTGCCCAAAACAATTTATTTTAGTCTGCAAACTCACAAGATCCATTGCAGCTAGCTTAAAAATTAAAGCTACACATGGTCATTTAACTAAGCCGAGATAATTTGACCAACAATGTATGCACGCGAAGTGGAATCTTAGAAGAGCCCTACATGAAACACCAAGGAACAGGGGGGAGGTGAAATATAAACTTTTATTATATAAATACGCTTTAGAGAATAGAAAAGCCCAACTGTGTTTACAGGCCTGTAAAGCTTTAGAGCAGGAGGCCAAACTTAGGGATAGCACCCTGTTCTGGAAGACTACTAACCAACCATTTCTTTGAGATTTAACTGATCCCACAATTGAGACCGATGTCCAAACAGCAGAATGGCTAGCCCATTATGGTAGAATCTTTTGCCCTGATAATAGAATTTGAATTTAAAAGCATTTGTTTAGCGCACTTATACCCAGCAGTTTCATGGCGCTGAAGGAGCTACTACCAGCAACAGCAACAAGAGGGACAGATTAGGCATCAAAAGCTCTGGAAAAGAGGAAGGTTTTGAGATTCTTCCGGAACTCTAAATAGGAAGTTGCGGATCTAAGGGTCATAGGGAGGGAGTTCCAGAAAACAGGTGCGAGGACCTCAAATTTCGCCCCGCCTTCTTTCTTTTTCTTAAAGCGAGGGGTGGCCAGGAGTGCCATGTGGGTAGAGCGGAGTTCTCTGCCCGGCAGGTAAGGTTTGATGGCCGAGCATATAAACTCGGGGGCAGTGCCCATCCTAGCCTGGAAGGTGAGGCAACCTAGTTTAAATAAGGCCCGCTCCCTCACAGGTAGCCAGTGCAATGATTTCAGCAGTAGAGCTGTGGCAACTCAGCATAATGATATAATTGTGGTTAGCCCTCCATATTGAACTACATTTTTGGGTTTCGCCTGCCGAAGGCTGCGCTCTGCGCAGCTTTTCGGCGCAGGCGAAATCCTTTGCTTACAATAAGGACTTCGGGAACGTCCCCCGGCTCCCATTGGCTAGCTCCATAAATGGAGGCTAGCCATTGGGTGCCGGATCTGTCCGTCAAGGCCGGACCAGATTCGGGGGCGTTCCCGTGATTTTTTCCCTCTCCGCCTCTGCGATGACGTCATCGCGGCGGTGGGCGGAGTTTCGTTTTTTTTGGGGGGGTTGTTTTTGTGTCATTTCATGCCGACCACGAGCCCAGGTGAGTGCTTGTCTTACTTAGCTAGTGCAGTCATGGATAAAAACGAGCTGGTGCAGAAAGCCAAACTGGCAGAACAGGCCAAGAGTTACGATGACATGGCACAGAACATGAAGAAGGTAACAGAGGAATGTAGTGAAAGTGGATTGTCCAACGAGGAGCGGAACCTTCTGTCTGTTGCTTACAAGAATGTGGTAGGAGCTCGTAGGTCATCGTGGAGGGTCGTTTCTAGTATCGAGCAGAAAACGGAAGGCAGTGAAAAAAAAACAACAAATGGACAAAGAATACCGGGAGAAAATAGAGACCGAGCTAAGAGAGATCTGCAATGATGTACTGGTAAGATGAATTGGTTTTATTTCTCTGCTGGTCGTGTTTGTTGCATTTCCCAAATGTTTTGTTTTCGTTGCATGTTATGCGAACATGTTGCTTTATTGGGTGTTGTGTAGTTAATGCTGCTGTCTTGGTTATAAATTGATGCCATAGGTTTTCAATCCACTTTATTATTAGGAAATGTTTTCGCTCTTAATGTCTTTATTCTGTTTCCTTTTGTTTTCATCCCGTTCCCGACCCACCCCCCCTCCCCTGTCCGTTCCCGCCCCCCCTCCCGCTGTCCGTCTAACCGTTCCTGCCCCCCCACAACCCCAGACTAGTGGAGCAGAAATGACGGGGTGTTTTAACTCATACAGGCGACCTCTCTCTCTCCACATAAGCACACTCTAGGCAGTCCCCTCTCCTCGGTATTTGATAAAATTGAGTGCAGAGTGTGAGTGCAGAGTGCAAAGTGAGTGTGCAGTGTAGTGAATGCAGAGTGAGTGAGCAGAGTAGTGAGTGCAGAGTGCATAGGGAGTGCAGAGTGGAGAGGGAGTGCATAGGGAGTGGAGAGTGCAGAGCGAGTGGAGAGTGCAGAGCGAGTGGAGAGTGCAGAGCGAGTGGAGAGTGCAGAGCGAGTGGAGAGTGCAGAGCGAGTGGAGAGTGCAGAGCGAGTGGAGAGTGCAGAGCGAGTGGAGAGTGGAGAGTGCAGAGGGAGTGGAGAGTGGAGAGTGCAGAGGGAGTGGAGAGTGGAGAGTGCAGAGGGAGTGGAGAGTGCAGAGGGAGTGGAGAGTGCAGAGGGAGTGGAGAGTGGAGAGTGCAGAGGGAGTGGAGAGTGCAGAGGGAGTGGAGAGTGCAGAGGGAGTGGAGAGTGCAGAGGGAGTGGAGAGTGCATAGGGAGTGGAGAGTGGAGAGTGCATAGGGAGTGGAGAGTGGAGAGTGCATAGGGGGTGGAGAGTGCATAGGGAGTGCAGAGTGCATAGGGAGTGCAGAGTGCATAGGGAGTGCAGAGTGCATAGGGAGTGCAGAGTGCATAGGGAGTGCAGAGTGCATAGGGAGTGCAGAGTGCATAGGGAGTGGAGAGTGCACAGGGAGTGCATAGGGAGTGGAGAGTGCATAGGGAGTGCAGAGTGCATAGGGAGTGCAGAGTGCATAGGGAGTGCAGAGTGCATAGGGAGTGCAGAGTGCATAGGGAGTGCAGAGTGGAGAGTGCATAGGGAGTGGAGAGTGCATAGGGAGTGCAGAGTGCATAGGGAGTGCAGAGTGCATAGGGAGTGCAGAGTGCATAGGGAGTGCAGAGTGCATAGGGAGTGCAGAGTGCATAGGGAGTGCAGAGTGCATAGGGAGTGGAGAGTGCATAGGGAGTGGAGAGTGCATAGGGAGTGGAGAGTGCATAGGGAGTGGAGAGTGCATAGGGAGTGGAGAGTGCAGAGTGCATAGGGAGTGCAGAGTGCATAGGGAGTGCAGAGTGCATAAAGAGTGGAGAGTGCATAAAGAGTGGAGAGTGCATAAAGAGTGGAGAGTGCATAAAGAGTGGAGAGTGCATAAAGAGTGGAGAGTGCATAAAGAGTGGAGAGTGCATAAAGAGTGGAGAGTGCATAAAGAGTGGAGAGTGCATAGGGAGTGGAGAGTGCGCAGGGAGTGGAGAGTGCATAGGGAGTGCAGAGTGCATAGGAAGTGGAGAGTGCATAGGGAGTGGAGAGTGCATAGGGAGTGGAGAGTGCATAGGGAGTGGAGAGTGCATAGGGAGTGGAGAGTGCATAGGGAGTGGAGAGTGCATAGGGAGTGGAGAGTGGAGAGTGCATAGGCAGTGCAGAGTGCATAGGTAGTGCAGAGTGGAGAGTGCATAGGTAGTGCAGAGTGGAGAGTGCATAGGGAGTGGAGAGTGCACAGGGAGTGCAGAGTGGAGAGTGCATAGGGAGTGGAGAGTGCACAGGGAGTGCAGAGTGCATAGGGAGTGGAGAGTGGAGAGTGCATAGGGAGTGGAGAGTGCATAGGGAGTGGAGAGTGGAGAGTGCATACGGAGTGGAGAGTGGAGAGTGTATAGGGAGTGGAAAGTGCATACGGAGTGGAGAGTGCATAGGGAGTGGAGAGTGCATAGGGAGTGGAGAGTGCATAGGGAGTGGAGAGTGCATAGGGAGTGGAGAGTGCATAGGGAGTGGAGCGTGCATAGGGAGTGGAGAGTGCATAGGGAGTGCAGAGGGTGTGCAGAGGGAGTGCAGAGTGCATAGGGAGTGCAGAGTGCATAGGGAGTGCAGAGGGTGTGCAGAGTGTAGAGGGTGTGCAGAGGGAGTGCATAGGGAGTGCAGAGGGAGTGCATAGGGAGTGCAGAGGGAGCGCAGAGGGAGTGCAGAGTGCAGAGGGAGTGCAGAGTGCAGAGGGAGTGCAGAGTGCAGAGGGAGTGCAGAGGGAGTGCATAGGGAGTGCAGAGTGCATAGGGAGTGCAGAGTGCATAGGGAGTGCAGAGTGCATAGGGAATGCAGAGTGCATAGGGAATGCAGAGTGAGTAGGGAGTGCTAGGGAGTGCTAGAGAGTGCAGAGTGAGTAGGGAGTGCTAGAGAGTGCAGAGTGAGTAGGGAGTGCTAGAGAGTGCAATGTGAGTAGGGAGTTCTAGGGATTGCTAGAGAGTGCAGAGTGAGTAGGGAGTGCTAGAGTGTGCAGAGTGAGTAGGGAGTTCTAGGGAGTGCTAGAGAGTGCAGAGTGAGTAGGGAGTTCTAGGGAGTGCTAGAGAGTGCAGAGTGAGTAGGGAGTGCTAGGGAGTGCCATTTATTTATCTGTTTTCAAAACCAACACATAAATACAAATTTTGTCATTTACAATGCCAATAACTCTAACTTTTCCAAAGGCGAAACCATTGCATTGTAAATGCTTGTTCCTTGATGAAGTCAACCGAGCTCTTGGAAAGTGTCATGTACGCGGCGTATTGCCGCTCCGTTGCCACCTCTAAACACGATCGGCTGCTGGAATCCTCACTTCCGGTTTGTGCCTCAGCCCGGCCTAGTTGTTCGACGATCAACCTCTGCAGCGGAGCACTTCCGAGGGACACGCATAAACTCTGCGTAGTCCTGCCGTGTCACTGCTTCGGATTCTACACAGATTCCAGGTCCTTGCTGAGATAAGGTGACGCTTATCTCCTTCGCCTGCTTCTGGTTCCCGCTTCCACGGAAACACCCGTTCCTGAGTCCCGCGCTGATGCGCTACTAGGTATTCCTGCTCATTGCCGTCTAGGGGGTACGTACCTACGCGCTAAGGCAATTCTAGCTTTACCGCTATCGCGCTGAAGCGCTTGTTTCTTGGGCTATGCTTTCCGCGCTGGAGCGCTTTGTTTATATGTGAAGGGCAGCACTCGCAGGAGCGTGATTGTTTTGAGTACCACTAGTCCGCGCTGGAGCGCTTGTTTTTGGACATATATTATACACCCTGGAGCGCTTTATTTTTGAACATTGAAAAGCACGCAGGAGCGTGTTTGTTTGCAGGACTGTATTCACTCGCGCTGAAGCGCTTGTTTTGGGACACATGAAAAGCACGCAGTAGCGTGTTTGAGGTGCATGACATTGCCACACAAGTGCACGATATAAAGAGCCTATAGCAGTACACTGTCACCATATTTTTGCTTTTCTTGTCACGCGCAGGAGCGCTTTCCTTCATTCTTTAAAGGAGTAACCATACTAATTTTTGCTGCAAGGGGTTCGCAAGCCTTGGTGAGTACCTTTACAGCTGGCCCTCACGCAGAAGTGTTTAGAGGTGTACATAGGGTCTCTCTCTAATAAATATTGGGTCCTTTGGAGCCGCTTTGTATTTTTTATCGATTCTTGGGTTTAACACCCTGGCTCTCACTGGGTTTTCGAATATTTCCTCTGTGTGAGTGAGAAGACCCTTCAGCATAGGAAGAGTACCTGATGATCTCTGTGCACTAGGTAGAGTCTCTAACAAGAAATCCTCTATCTGAGGTTCTGTGTGCATATCTAGTTTGTGATATTTTGCTGCTCTATTAATGAGCTGCACAAAACCTGTGTTATCATCAGGTGGTGAAGGCTTTGAGGGATATAGCTCTGGGTCGTTGTCCTCATCTGACCCTACATCGTAATTCTCCCATGGATCTTCCTCATCTGGGATAGATTCGTCATCCCCTTGAGGTTCTCCCTCCCCTGTATCACTGTCTACCTCTGACTGAGGTGTAGCTGGTCTTGGTGTGGAGGGTGTAGGAATATGTGGCCTATTGCGAGGAATAGGAGAAGAGGGTGTGTCTCTAGGACGAGGAGAAGCAGGAGGAGTTATGTTCGGCCCCATTGTTCTCTTTTTTGAAGGAAGAGGTTTATCTTCTGACTGTTCACTCTTTCTCTTCTTTGTGACCACTTTCCCTGTTTGCGGGTCAATAAACAAGATCTTTTGTTTGGGATCTGTTTGTTGCTCTTGAATCGGTACCGAAGGTCCTGGTTCCGAGAGCTGTTTTTGTTTGTGATCTTCAGATCTTGCTGTTTTCGACACCGAATGTCTGCTCGATTCCGACTTTTTGGGTATCGAGTGTCTTTTGGGCGATAAATCATATTTCTTTTTCGACATGGAATGTTTCGATACCGAGCTCTCCTTTGTATGTAGCCTCGGTGTCGAAGTCGATGTCGCCCTTTTCTCGGATCCGACGTGGTGGGATTCCGAGTGTTTCGGTTTCAGTTTCGGTTTCGTTGCCGGGCCCGAGGGCGGGGCGTCGGAAACTTTTTTCAGCGGTTTGACCGGGCCCGAGGGCGGGGTCGTTACCGCACGGGGTCGGTTTTTCGGTAAGGGGACGTCGTCACTCACGGTTTGTTGCTCGAAGAGTTCTTCAACCTCCGACTGGTCCCCTTCCGACCCCGACTGGTCCTCTTCTTCCTCGATTTGTTCGTCTCCGAACAGCTCCGGGATTGCCTCCGCCTGCATTCTGGAAGCCTCGTGTCTTCTAGCTCGACGATTTCTGATCGTTAGCTTGGAGGAGAATGCTGCGCAGGCTTCGCAGTCCCTGGATTCGTGTTCAGGCGATAGACAGAGGTTGCACACCTCGTGTAGGTCCTTGTGTGGGAACTTAGCACCACACGATGGACATTTTTTGAATGGAGTCCTTTCCATGGACTCCGGGCTTGACTGCGTCGAGAAAGGTCTTCTTTTCTTCGACGTAGATCCAAGTTTTTCTCTTCTATTTTAAATTTGTAACGCGTCGGAATGGAAAGGAACGCGTTCGATAACAATACCGTCGAATTGGAACGGGAATACGCGCCGAAAAATCACTTTTTTCTGAAGTTGATCTGGAGCGTCTCGATCTTCATCCGAACCCGATGGCGGAAAAAAACAATCTAAGGATGGAGCCGATGCCCATGCGCACTACCAACTAAGGGAGGAGTCACCAAGATACAAAAGACTCTCCAAGAGAAAAACAAAGTGCAATCATCCGAGCCCAACACCAGATGGCGATCTATTCATAATGTACCATCTGCAGCCCATATGCCTCGAACATATATATTGCGAAGAAAGGCCACCTGTTTTTATGTTTCGCTGATTTAAGCAACACATTTGATTTAGTCAACCACGCTAAGCTGTGGAAGACAGTGACCGATATGGGTGCACCATTTGATATTATAATTTTATGGTCATTTAATTGCTCGGGTATGCTATGGTGTTAACGGTGAGTGTACGCCAGGGTTCTGCGTTACAAGGGACATACCACAAGAGTGCATTCTCGTACCCTTTTTATTTTCATTGTAAATAAATGGGATGGATGAGTGTTTACAATCGCTCGACCCCAATACTTTTGTTTGCAGATGACGGAGTATTAATATCTAGGACGACAAATGGCCTACAAATGGCCTACAATGCTTAATTGACAGATTTTCAACATTTATGGAGGGCAAAGATATGAAGCTAAACTTTAAAAAAACGTATGTTATGACTTCTGGTTCAGGAAAAGCAATGAAGAAAACCAATTCTGTTAATGGTCAGGCATTAGGGGAAGCAGAGAGTTTCTCCTATTTGGGGCTTCTATTTTCCAACTTGGGCTTGTGGAGTTCACATCTGAAAACTGGAAGACTGAAATTTATTAGAACCTCGGAGGCAATTTTTAGATTTGCATTCAAACTTGGAAATAAATACATTAAAGAAATGCTACAACGGTGTAGGAGTAAATGTATTAGTAGTGTAGCTTATGGGGCTGCTTTGTGAGGTGTGTTTAATTGTAAGGCATTACAAACATTGAAGAACTAGGTTTTACGCAGTCCACTGTCATTACCCAGTTCCACTTCATCTTATATTGTTCCTAATGAACTATGCACTCCTTATATTGAAGACTCCATTAATATCTGTGCACTTCTACTTGGCATACCATTTGGACCAAGGCTGGAACTAAGTTTACTAAAGATATAATTAAAGATTGTGTAGCCATTGATTGTAGAGATAAAACGCCTTGGTTCAAACATGTGAAAGGCCTTTTAAATGTGATAGATAAGAAATTCTCTGAGCGACCCTACAAGTATCCTATACTATAGCAAAAAAGAAATACAAATGTTTCTCATGGGTCATAGAGATGCTATACGGGAATCCACTGGGAATACCAAAGCAACACCGCAGAGATTTATTAGAAATAAACTTATGAAATTCCCAGATACTGATTACTCGTAACCAGTACACAGTAATGGCTCTATCTTACACGGCTTAGATAAGGAAATCTACATTTTATAGTAGCATTCCGAAAAATGGGTGAGTGGAAAAAAGGTTTACCAAATGTCCTTGTAATGGGATAGCTGCCCAATCTACTGAGCTTTTCTTATTATTCTGTAGTTTTTACCAAGCTATCTGGAACAGGTTTTTTAAACCTTATTTAAAATACATAGATTGTTTCATTTTAAAGACACTTTTAACTATTTATCTTATTTAAGTACCATGGAATTATGTTGTGCAGTTTCAATATTTATCACCTCGGCTTTGACGCAAAGGAAAATGTATGTCTATTAAGAAAATCTATACTAATAACAGGATTAAAAATGTCTATCTTATATTTTTGCATATTATACTGTATTTTAACTAGATTATTTTAAACAAAATGTGTAGTTTATGTACTTTTTCTGGATGTATTTCCGAATGAAGATATATCGAATTGACTATGCCAACTCACTATATGAGGATCTACCGAAATGCCCCATTTATAGTCTACAAATTGTCCAGTACAAGGCAGCCCCATTATTATACCGCCAACCCATACAGTGCCACAGCACCCCTCTGGTGAAAGATCTCCACTAGTTGCCGGTGGAATAGAGGTCCATCTTCAAAACTGGTTGCACGGTCTTTAAAACACTCAATGACAAAAGCCCTGCATTCATCACCTCAGGAGCAAGACCACTGACTCATTGTCAGTGAAAATGCTCTTCCTCCCTCACAGCTCCACCATCAAGTGAGGCCTTCCCCCGAGCCCCTGCACTCTCGAGTGCTGGTGTTCGAGGCCCTCCTCCACCCGCAGGTTTTACCTGCGCCTCATCCCTGGTGATCCAGTGAACCTCGGTCTCCTTTCACTCATCTGCTCTTTCTCTCCGTTTTCTCTAATTTTTAACTCATTTCAATCTCCCCCTTTTACTCACCCTAGGTGTCTTCTCCGTTTTCACTCGTTTTTTACTGATTTCAATCTCCCCCTTTCACTCCCACTGTGTCTCTCCTCCATTTCAATTCGTTTTTCACTGATTTAATCTTCACCTCTCACTCTCCTTCTGTCTTTCCCCCACTTTTCTTGCACCTTTCACTGCCTCATTTCCACTCTTTCCTCTCTTTTGCCTTTTCTGTCTGTATTTCCCTGCCACCGCTGCCCCCGCGGCCCTTCCCCCCAGCACAACCAACGCGACCGGCCCAATCCACCTCCTATCCCTGCTCCAGCCTTCCAGCTGTCCAGCCCTCCCCGACCCCTAATTAATGGCGGCAACTGCACGGGCAGAGGGCGCGCCGATTGCGCGCCAAATGCAAGCCCGTCTGCGCCCGTCCGTGACCCGACCAGCGCCAGGAACCCTGGACCTCCTCAACGCAAACGCTACAACCCAGCGGCACTCCACGCTTTCAACCCAGGACGCAACAATATCTGCAAGCTAGCATCACCAGCCGACACCCACGGACCCTTCAGCTGTCACTGCTGCCAGCACACCTGCAGCACCGCCAAGACCACGGACCCGGCGCAACCCGCCCGCAAGACCCCAACCCAACCGAAGACCCTGCAATGCATCCTTCTCAACGTCTGATCCCTCCACAAACACGACACCGAAATCTGGGACCTCCTCGACAGCACCAGCCTGGATGTAGCGTTCTTCACCTAAACATGGACCAACACCACCTTGGGACCGGACATCGCCATTCCCCAAGGACACAAAATCTCCAGGAAGGACCGCCCCACCCGTCCAGGAGGAGGAATCGCTATTGTCCACAAATCCAACCTCCGCCTGAGCACACTCCCCAACTAGCCCACAGACCTGATCGAACACCTTCACTTCACGATACTGGGCAGCCCTACCACCACCCTCAGAGGAACCCTCATCTACTGACACCCTGAATTCAGCGGATTTTTCGCCAACTCCATCACGGACATCATCCCCCCGCATGCCATCGCGTCCACCAACTACACCCTACTGGGAGACCTCAACTTCCACCTCGACAACCAACTGGACCTCAGCACCACATCCCTCCTGGGCAACCTCCACAACATTGGACTCCGACAGATAGTGACCAAACCCACGCACTCAGCAGGACACACCCTCGACCCCCTCTTCACAACAGGTAACTCCATCACCTTCAGCCACACCACCGAACTCCCATGGACTGCCCATCGATACGTCCACTTCACCCTCAGAACACCCACCATCCACAAACACCTGCTCCCACAAAGAAACTGGACCAGAATCACCGACGACCATCTAACCTCATCACTCAGCAACTCCACCCCAACCATTGCGGAAAACTACGACCCCAACACCGCAGCCCGAACCTTGCACAGATGGATCTCCGACAGCGCCAACACCATAGCCTCCCTCAAGAAAAACATCACACCCACGCCAAGAAAGCCAGATGGTTTACCACCGAACTTAGAGAGTCCAGACGCACTTACTTCCGCCTCAAAAAGGCATGGAGGAACACCAAATCCACAGAAGCCTACAACAACTTCGGAGCCACCACCAACGCCCACCACCAACTCATCAGAAAAACGAGGAAAAAAGCGATTGAAGACATAATCAACACTCACGCACACAACAGCAAAGAACTCTTTATCATCATCAAGGAGTTTGCCCAACCCACCAGCGATTCCACCGACATCCCTCCCTCACAAGACCTCTGCGACAAACTCAGCACCTTTTTCCACCACAAAATCAAGAGCATCTACGACAACTTTGACAAAGACAACCAACACACTGAACCCTCACCAACCACCCCGACATCCTGAAGCCAGCGATCTACAACTGGACAGCCCTAACCACCGAAGACACACTGAAGACTATGAAGTCAATCCACTCCGGGGCCCCCACGGACCCCTGCCCCCACCACATTTTCAACAGCGCCGCCGACACCCATGCTCTGCCACACCATGAACCGCTCCCTGGCAACCGCCACGTTCCCCGACAACTGGAAACACGCCGAGGTCAACCCCCTCCTGAAGAAACCCTTTGCGGACCCCACCAACCTACAAAACTACAGACCTGTCTCCCTGCTCCCGTTCCCAGTGAAAGGTATAGAGAAAGCCATCAACAGCCAACTCGCCATATTCATCGAAGAGCACAACATCCTCGACTCCTCCCAATCCGGCTTCAGAAAAAAACACAGTACGGAAACCGCCCTCCTCGCTGCAACAGACGGCATACGCAGCCTACTGGACAAAGGAGAAACAGCAGCCCTCGTCCTCCTCGACCTCTCAGCGGTGTTTGACATAGCACTGCACCCTAATACGCAGACTCCATGACGCAGGGATCCAAGACAAGGCCTTTAACTAGATCTGCTCCTTCCTCTCCGGCAAAATGCAGCAGGTCAGACACCCCTTTCTTCTCTGACCCTACAACTACCAACTGTGTAGTCCCCCATGGGTCCTCCTTCAGCCCTACACTCTTCAATGTCTATATGGCCACGCTCGCCCCCATTGTCAGAAACTACGGACTCAACATTGTGTCATACGCAGACGACACCCAACTCATCCTCTCGCTATCGAACTAACCCAATACCGCCAGACACAATTTTCAAGAAAGCATAGAAGCCGTCGTCAAATGAACGAAAAGCACAAGTTACTTACCTTCGGTAACAATCTATCTGTAAGAAACAGTATTTAGTATTAGTTTCCTTTCCTTAGAATATCCCCAGGCGTCAGACAAGATCCGGAAACTTTTGCGTAGCAGTACCCTTGCGCGTCGGTAGGCGTCGTCTGCGGCTTCGCGTCCATCGTCGGCGCCGGGTTGACGTCGCCGGAGTACTTAGACGCCGCCCTCGCGATCTGACATTAGTTCTTATACACAGCTTTTCCGCGCCAGAAACGAAGAGCCATGATAAAAACCAACACTGGTGCCAAGAAACTAGGGCCCAGAAAGGGATGACCTTAACCCTAGATATTGGTTCGCAGAGCGGGGAGGATGGGTGGGGCGGTAAGGAATCTAATACTAACTACTGTTTCTTACTAATATATTGTTACCGAAGGTAAGTAACTTGTGCATCTGAAAGAAACAGGTTAGTATTAGATTCCTTACCTTAGAATAGATACCCCAGCAATACCAACCCCGATGGTGGGTCTGCGAACCAATGATCACACTAGAAAGTCCTGGAGAACGGAACGGCCAAAGAAGCCATCTCTCCGGACTTGGCTGTCCAGGCAGTAGTGTCTTGCGAACGTGTGCAGCGAGGCCCACGTAGCTGCCTGACAGATGTCCTGCAAAGGGACTCCCCGACCCAGGGCAGAAGTAGCCGCCGTGGCCCGAGTGGAATGGGCCCTCAGCCCAACAGGAGGCTCCTTTTTAGCCAAAGAATAGCATGCCTTGATGCAGAAGACGACCCAACGAGAGATGGTTCGTTTGTGCACCCCCTGACCTTTCTTAGCGCCCACGTACCCAACAAAAAGTTTGTCATCCACCCGGAACTGGCGTGTGCGATCCAGATAGAATGAGAGCGTAGGTTTTGGGTACAGACGGTGGAGCCTCTCTTCCTCTTTCGAGGGATGCGGAGGCGGAAAGAAGGTGGGCAAGGTGATGGACTGCAAGATGTGGAAGGCTGTGACTACCTTGGGCAGGAAAGAGGGTCGCGTCCGCAACACAACTTTGTCCGGGTGGACAGAAAAGAAAGGAGGCTTAGAGGAAAGAGCCTGGAGCTCACTCACTCTCCTGGCAGAGGTGATGGCAACCAGGAATGCAGTCTTGAGAGTAAGGAGACGCAGAGGACAATTATGAAGTGGCTCGAAAGGAGCGCACATCAGATAGGTCAGAACAAGGTTCAAGTCCCACTGAGGCATCACGAAAGGAACAGGAGGAAACCTATTTACAACTGAGGACTTGAACAAAGGGGGCTGATCAGGGAGCCTTAAGAAGGTGGAAATTGCAGAAAGGTAGCCCTTTAGAGTGCCCAGAGCAGAGCCCTGCTGGGCAAGAGAAAGAAGAAAGAGGAAAACCTCTGAAAAAGGGGCAGAAAGGGGATCCACAGCATTTGCTGTGCACCATGCCACAAATGTTTTCCACCTGCAGGCGTATACCGATTTTGTGGAGGGACGCCTGGCTGCCAGAATCACATTACAGACTTCAGGAGGTAAGTCAACTGGCCTCAACTGATGCCGCTCAATCTCCACGCATGTAAATGGAGACTGGCAGGTTCGGGTGGAGGACCGTCCCCTGCTGGTGCGACAGAAGGTCCTCCCGAAGAGGTAGACGAATAGGGGGATTGACAGACATGCTGAGTAGCTCGGGATACCAGTATCTTTGTGCCCAGTCCGGAGCCACAAGGATGATTTTGGCCCGGTCGCGCCTGATCTTCTTCAGCACTCTGGGCATAAGTGGTATAGGCGGAAAGGCGTACAACAGACTGCAGCTCCACTCGCGACGAAAAGCGTCTCCGAGCAAGTGCCGCCTTGGAAAACCGATGACATTGCGCATTCTCAACTGTGGCGAATAGATCTAACCAAGGCTCTCCCCACTGCTGAAAGAGGCCTTGTGCCACGTCCGCGTTCAGACGCCATTCGTGATCCATCATGATGTTCCAGCCTCTCCCAGAGGCGCAGAGCCTCCTGGCGTAGGGTCCACGACCTCACCCCGCCCTGTTTGTTGCAGTACCACATGGCGGTGGTGTTGTCCATGAACACCTGCACTACACTCCCCCGGACAGAGGGTAGGAATGCTTTCAGTGCAAGCCGGATCGCCCGCAGCTCCAGAAGGTTGATGTTGAGCCGGGACTCTGCCGGAGACCAGAGGCCTCTGATCTCTGCCTCTCCCATGTGGCACCCCCAGCCCTGGAGGGAAGCGTCTGTCACAACAATGTGCTCCGGTTGGGGTAGGGAGAGGGATCTGCCGCAGACCCAATCGCGGTCCATGAGCCACAACTGCAACTGTCTTGCAGTGCCCTCCGAGATCAAGACATGGTCGGACAAGTTGCCCTGATGCTGGGCCCACTGAAACTTCAGGTCCCACTGCAGAGCCCACATCCGCCACCTGGCGTGATGCACCAGAAGGATGCAGAAGGCCATCAGCCCCAGAAGCCGCAGCGTCAACCTGACAGACTCGGGATAACGGCTGAAAGATCAGAATCAGAGCCTGAATATCCCGAACCCGCTGTTCGGGAGGATAAACCCGAAACTGCGCCGAGTCTAGAACCGCTCCGATGAAGAGGAGCTTCTGAGACGAACACAGGTGCGACTTCAGCACATTGATGGAGAAGCCCAGCAGGTGCAGGAGGTCGGCCGTAGTCTGGAGGTGTCTGACGACTGGTTGGGGCGAGCCCGCCTTCAACAACCAGTCGTCGAGGTAGGGGAAGACTGAAACCCCTAATCTGCGCAGATGAGCTGTGACCACCGCCATCACTTTTGTGAACACCCGTGGGTTGCTGGTAAGGTCGAAGGGGAGCACGGTAAACTGAAAGTGCTCGAGACCTACCATGAATCGCAGGTAACGCCGAAGGGCCGGCAGGACGGGGATGTGAAAATAAGCGTCCTGCAAGTCCAACGCTACCATCCAGTCTCCCGGGTCCAGGGCAGCTAAGACCTGAGCCAGTGTCAGCATCTTGAACTTGTCCTTCCGGAGGAAGCCGTTGACATTCCGCAGGTCCAGGATAGGGCGTAGGCCCCCTTTGCCCTTCTTGGGAACCAGAAAGTAGTGGGAATAACAAGCACACCCTACTTCAGGCCGAGGAACGCGCTCAATGGCCCACTTGGCCAAGAGGGCGTAACTTCCTCTCGCAGAAGATCCAAGTGATCCCCCGACAGGCGGTGGTACTGCGGTGGCATGGCTGGAGGGGTCGCCTCGAAGGGGAGGGAGTAGCCCCTTCGGACGATTTGCAGCACCCACCTGTCCGAAGAGATGGTGCGCCAGTGAAGGAGGAGATGGCGAACCCTGCCCCCCACTGGCGTCGTGTGGGCCTGAAAGCTCGGACTAGGAGGGCTTTGAGGCGGATGCTGCGGGGGTGGATGTGGACTGGCCTCGCCATTGTCCCCGGGCACCGCCACTGCGGTTACCACGTCCGCCACCGCGTTGGATGTTAGTCTGCGGCCCGTGGCTGGCAGGACATGTGGGGGCGCCCCTTCCTTGGCCACGAGGAAAGCGAAAGGCAGCAGGCTGCTGGCGCGGGGCTGACAGGCCCAAGGACTTGGCCGTAGCCCTGGAGTTCTTAAAGCGCTCAAGCGCACTTTCCTACTATTGATCGGTAATCACAACTGCATCTATCATGGGAGGGACGCTCAATGCCGTAGCGTGGGTTCGACCTCCAAGTATCACAGAATAAACACCTCCCAATCACCCAATCATACAAAGGACCCGCACCCTCTACCCCCCACATCTAAGCCCCATGCAAGTCACCATCAAAAGGATATCAGTAGGAGACAGAGTCACAAGTTACTCCGTGTTGGGCAGTTACTCTTGTCCATTGTCCAGTAGTTCGTCCGCTGCTCTCAGCGCCACAGTCGGAAACAGGACGTCGCTGTGTTCTGAGTCTGAGTGTAGTGTACTGTCTTCCGTATCCGTGTTAATTATTTCGTGTTCATCTCGAAAGGAGACCACCATGTTGACCGCTATCATCTGGTCTTCCTTCTGCTGTGCGGTAGAGGGCTTGCGTCGTCTCGGCTGCGCAGACGGTGTGGGGGAGGTTCTTCCCGTATGATCCAAACCGTTCTTGGAGCTGCTGGACGATGCCCTTTGAGTTGCCTCGATGTCCATCACCTCTAACCACTCCTCCACGTCAGTAGGGCTCTCGAAGAAGTGGGTCTTGTTGTCATAGATTATCTTGAGGCGAGCAGGGAATAGCAGGGCGTACCAGAGGTTTGCTGTCTGGAGCCTCTTCTTGACCGCAAAGTAGGAGGACCTTTGTCTTTGCACCGGATTAGTGTAGTCCGGGTATAGTGAGATTCGCTGGTTTTCATATTCAATGGCCAATTTCTCCCGGGCTTTCTGAAGGAGCATGTCTCTGTCCCGATAGTTAAGGATCTTGACGATCAGCGGTAGGAATCCGGTGTGCCCTTTCCACGCAGAAGAGCGGTGACAGGCCCTCTGCGGCGACATGATCACGGAACCATTGTTCCATGAACTCCGTTGCGCGGGTTCCCTCACTGCGTTCCGGAAGCCCAATGACGTGGATGTTATTGCGTCGATTACGCCCTTCGGCATCCTCCACGCGTTCCATTAGGGTCTTTACCTGGTCTTGCAGTTGCTTGATAGAGTTAGTTTGATCTGCCACCGTCGGGGTTATCTCCGCCAACGTCACACCCTGGTCTTTCACTTTGTCAGCCAATTTGCAGTGGTCGGCCTTTAGTAAAGAGAGATTAGTAGTGAGGGCGCCTAGTTGTGTTTCCATTACAAGTCTGGAAGCTCTGATCTCTTGCAGAATCAAGTCCAGCTTATCAGCTTGCTGATCCCCAGCAGGAGCCTGGTCAGGTAGTGTTAGTGTGGACCCGTCCAGCATGGCCCCCGGGGCTTGTCCCGCAGCCAATGGGTCATCTTTCCCATTCCAGGTCCGAGCCCTCTTCCGGACCATGGTTGCCCCGGCCAGGCGTATTCAGCGGCCGGGCGTGGGTGTTTCTGTGGTCAGTACTCTGGGCAGGCACTCGGCCCCACCAGGTGCCGCTCTTTCGCCGGATCACTGGGCTCTACAAATGTGACCCGCCGCTTGGAACAGGAAGGTGGGACCCCCCACTGTGAGTCTCGTGTCCTGTTCGTGCGGGCTTCCGCCTCGGGGGCCAGCCAGGGGGCGGGGAATCAGGTGCAGTGGCGCCTTCTTACTCTCTTCCTTGGGGGCTCAGCACGGGAATTCAGGTAGCCTTGATATCCCCCACAGTGTCTGCGGATAGTGTTCACCCTCCCAGGGCCCGGCCACGTGGGTTCTCAGTGCCGGTCTATGATCGGTGGCAGCTCTACCTCAGGCTATGTTCGTCCCCAGAAAGGCCAGGAGATGTGGGGAGGGAGAAAAAAGGGGGGGGGGGGAGAGGTCCGGGCGCAATACCAGGGATCGCCCTCAGGTGGTGGCCCCCCTCGTCCCCCTACCACCCAATGGCCAGTCGGTCAGGGTCGTAGGGTTCTCCGCTCTTGCACTCTCCCCAGGACTCTGCAGTCCGGTTCTGTCCAGGGCAGCAGTCGGGCGCAGTGCGGTGCGGAGTGGTAAGTCCCTGGGGGGGCGGCCCCGCCGCCACCGCCCACTCCCTGCGCCGCCGCCGAGGTGTTCGGGTCTTCAGTGGTCCGTCCAAGGGCAACGCCGGAGTTTTCCGGCCGCAGGTGCTCCAAACTCCAGGTCCCGGTCGTCTCCAGGGGAGTAGGCCGCATCAGCGCCAGGCTCCGTCGAGTGTTCCCCTCAGCCTGCAGCAGCGCCAGGGGCTCTTAAAATGTTCTGGGGGCAAGTGCAATTAGGTCCGGCCCTTGTAATATGCCAATCAGCCCCATAGAGGCTGTTCCGGAATGCGGGTAGGCCGGGCCTGTCCCAAACTCTAGGTCCCAGCATTTGTGTTGCTGCCATTTTGTTTGTAGTGCCGTCCTCCCACACCGTCACTCCACCGCGACCCCACCTCCCAGCGGCCCCTCCCACCCACTATAGCTAATTGTCGTCCGAGTCCTCGTGGAGAGCTGTGACCGTCCTGTCCTCGGCAGAAGCGGTCGCTCCCACCACCTCCTCCATAGCACTTCAACTTAGCTAAGTACTCCTTTCTTCCGACAACTTCTGCAAAATTTATCGCACTGCTGGACATTTGTAGCGCTTGCACTGCTGGACATTTGTAGCGCTTGCACTGCTGGCTTTTGTAGCGCTTGGTGACATCGCACTGCTGGGCTTTAGTAGCGCTTGCACTGCTGGGCTTTTGTAGCGCTTGGTGATATCGCACTGCTGGCCATCTGTAGCGCTTTGTATTTTACTGATCACCGAGTACACCTCACAGCTCTGAAATATTCGGCGCTCTACTCACTGCTGGGCTTTGTCATTGCTGAGTAAATCTTGCTTCGACTTACTGGCTGCTCAATTCGATTGCTTAGTGCATATTACCTATAGTACTGCCAAATCTCGTAGCGCTTTACCCTCCCCCATAAGCGCTCCACTATTATTACTGCCTGTGCCTAATCTCGTCCTGCCTTGCAGCATTTGTTTACTGTTGCTGCCATTTTGTTTGTAGTGCCGTCCTCCCACACCGTCACTCCACCGCGACCCCACCTCCCAGCGGCCCCTCCCACGCTCCGCCCCTCCACTATCCATTTATGACAGATGTCCCAACGTGCAGCGTCCACGCGCTACGGCCGCGCCGAAGGTGCGCCAAAGGTAAGCCCGTCAACGCCCGTCCGCGCCTGGACCGCGCCCAGCGCCAGACCCCCTGGCCCCCGCATCACCCACCCCACCCGCATTACATACGACGCCTCCACCCTCACAGCCCTTAACCCCGGTCGACTCCCCAACTGCGCCCAAGCCGCACCTGGACACACCCATGGACCCTTCACCTGCTATTCCTGCAAGTATGACGGCACCAAGACCAACCCCTCATCCACAAACACCAAACAGAGATCTGACACCAACCACCTAAAATGCATCCTGCTCAACACCCGCTCAGTCCACAGACACGCCATCGACCTTTGGAATCTACTAGACACCATTTCTCCGGACGTCGCCTTCCTAACAGAAACATGGATGAACGCCTCATCAGCTCCAGACATCACCATAGCCATCCCGGAAGGCTACAAGATCATCCGAAAAGACCGCACCAACCAAACAGGAGGAGGCATCGCTATAGTCCATAAGAATTCTATCCGCATCTCAACCAGCTCAGACGTCAACCTCGCTAGCGCCGAACACCTTCACTTCCAGATCCACACCGACCCCAAGACCACACTCCGAGGCACCCTCCTCTACAGGCCACCAGGACCCCGTGCACAATTCAGTGAAGACATCACTGACTTTATCACCCCACACGCCCTCCCCTCCGAGAACTACATTCTATTGGGAGACCTCAATTTTCACCTGGAAAAGAGCAACGACAGCAACACCACCACCCTCCTGGACAATCTCGCCAACCTCGGACTCAAACAACTTGTTAAAACCACCACACACTACGCAGGACACACACTCAACCCTATCTTCACCTCCAGCAAACATATCTCCTTCAGTCACACCACAGTTCTCCATTGGACGGACCACAGCTGCGGTCACTTTGTCTACAAAAAGACCACAACCCACAACCATCCTCAACCCACTCTGCGAAGAAACTGGAACAAAATCACCATCGACCAGATCTCCTCATCGCTTCTTCAAAACCCCCCTGCCCACTCATCGAACCCCAACCAAGCAGCCATTAACCTCACTCAATGGCTAACCAACAGCGCCGACAACCTAGCACCGTTGAAAAAACGTCAAATCAAACTAGGCAACAAAAACGCCCCCTGGTTCAACGATGATCTTAAGAAATCCAAGAAACTCTGCCGCTCCCTTGAGAAGGCCTGGAAAAAAGACCCCAACACCAGCACCAGGGACGCCTTCAAAAACGCCACCCGCATACACCACCAACTGATCCGGACTGCCAAGAAAGCCGCATTTAAAGACCGACTAGACAACAACGCCCACAACAGCAAGGAATTATTCAACATCGTCAAAGAGTTTACCAACCCCACTGCCAACTCCAACGACATCACCCCATCTCAAACCCTTTGCGACTCCCTAGCTTCGTTCTTTCACAACAAAATCGCAGACATCCACAACTGCTTCGACAACCAACCCGGAGACCAACCCACCCAACCTCCTACCATACCTTCACCCCCCTTGAACATCCTTAATAACTGGAACCCAATCTCCACTGAGGACACCATCCACCTGATGAACTCCATCCACTCAGGATCCCCCACAGACCCATGCCCTCACCACATCTTCAACAAAGCAGACTCCATCATAGCACCACACCTCCGAGACGTCATCAACTGCTCCCTCAACTCCGCCACCTTCCCGGAAAGCTGGAAACACGCCGAACTCAGCGCCCTTCTGAAAAAACCCACAGCTGACCCCACCGAACTCAAAAACTACCGCCCCATCTCACTCCTTCCATTCCCGGCCAAAGTCATTGAGAAAGCTGTCAACAAACAGCTCGCCGCCTTCCTCGAAACCAACAAATCCCTTGACTCCTCACAGTCCCGCTTCCGAGCCAAACACAGCACTGAGACCGCACTCATCGCAGCAACAGACGACATTCGAACTCTACTTAACAATGGAGACACAGTCGCCCTCATCCTCCTCGACCTCTCTGCAGCCTTCGACACAGTCTGTCATAGCACCCTGCTACAACGCCTCAGAAACATCGGAATCCAAGGAAAAGCACTGGAATGGATCACCTCGTTCCTTGCCGGAAGAACTCAAAGAGTCCGCCTCCCACCGTTCAAGTCAGAAGCCACCAAAGTCATTTGCGGCGTGCCACAAGGATCCTCTCTTAGCCCCACCCTCTTCAACGTTTACATGAGCCCCCTCGCGGCCATCGCACGCCAACACAACCTCAACATCATCTCCTACGCTGATGACACTGATCCTCTCACTCACCAAAGACCCTAACACCGCCAAAACCAACCTACATGAAGGAATGAAAGAAATAGCCGAGTGGATGAAGCACAGCCGTCTGAAACTGAATTCAGACAAAACAGAAGTCCTTATCTTAGGTACCTCCCCCTCTGCCTGGGACGACTCTTGGTGGCCAGAGGCCCTTGGAAAAGCACCAATCCCGACGGACCACGCACGGAACCTGGGCGTCATCCTGGACTCCTCACTCTCGATGACCAGACAAGTCAACGCCGTTTCTTCATCTTGCTTCAACATTCTTCGCATGCTCAAAAAAACATTTCGCTGGATCCCCACCGAAACTAGAAAAACGGTAACCCACGCACTGGTTACAAGCCGCCTGGACTACGGAAACACCCTATACGCCGGTACCACCGCAAAACTTCAGAAAAAACTCCAACGCATCCAGAACGCATCGGCCAGACTCATACTAGACATCCCGCGTAAAGACCACATTTCTGGTCACTTGAAAAACCTCCACTGGCTCCCCGTCAATAAGAGGATAACTTTCCGCCTCCTCACCCACGCACACAAAGCACTTTACGAACTTGGACCCGAATGCCTCAACACGCGACTTTCCTTCTACACCCCCTCCCGCCAGCTACGCTCTTCCAACCAAGCCCTTGCTGCTGTTCCTCGCATCAACAAAACCACCATGGGAGGAAGATCCTTCTCCTACCTGGCGGCTAAAACCTGGAACTCACTTCCCATTCACCTTCGCCTCACTCAAAACCACCTAGCATTCAGAAAGCAACTTAAAACCTGGATATTCGACAAGTAAGTCCCCACCCTTCCTCAAGCGCCTTGAGACCCTCTGGGTATGTAGTGCGCTATATAAATTATCTGACTTGACTTGACATCTAGACTATTACAGAAAAACCTGACCTTGGAAAGGTTCTCGAAATCGAGGCCACTTCCTTGGTATTACGTAAATTTTGGTATGTACAATGGAGATAAAAGCCCTATGTCAGCAATAAGGCAAAGTAGGTGTTGGAGCCTATTTTGCGACTGTCAGCATAGGCTGATGTGAGGCAGCTCGTGCGGCCACAAGAATCAGATTTGAAGATGGATCTGTATAAAAAACGTATAAGAGTTCTCTCTCATAGTATCAGTTGCCATGACTCTTTTTATGAATGGGCCATTCCAAGGGAAATCCAGAACCTTTGGCATTGGAAGGACTAGGCTGAAAAGACATGGGGGCAAAATCCCACGGCTGTTCCACCTGTGGTGAGACTTGCCAAGACAACAGAGCAAAGGGGTAAATGGTGCCTGTAAATTGCCTGGAACTCTGAGGCAAGAACACGCACAGAGGTACAATTCACAGGCAAAATGATGGGATAGTGGGGAGGGATCCATACATTAGAGGCCTGTCAAGAGTCTCTTGCAAGGAATTACTTGAGTCAATAGAGGGATTGAGGTCCAGAACAGGAGTCGGAAGACATCAGTGGTTGAGTTTAGAGGGCTTGTCTCCAAGGAAACCAGGCTTTCTCAATCGCTGGGTAAGGTGAGCTAGACGAAATTGGGGTGGGGAGAGGTGGATGAATGAAAGTGCAGAGAGTGAAGACGATAATACAAGACTTGGTGTCTAAAATTTTCAGAAGGAAAGAATGCCTAGAACACTTTATGGTGATCCCCTAGTGGAGATAGCCTTGAGGTTCACTCCTACTACAACCAGTGTGGTCCATCAGAGCAAATCTTGGCGGGATCATGCCTATCTCCCTAAGGCTCAGTTTCAGAACAGTACATGGAGTATATTCAGAAGCATTCTTAACCCCTCCCCTGCGGGGCTAATTACCCCGCTGTGCTGGGGGGAGGGGGGCGCGTGCAGCACCCGTGTGCTCATGACGAGCTTGGATCGTCATGCAACACAGTGGCGCTGTGCTCATGATGAGCTGAGCTCGTCATGACCACGCCCGTTCCAATAAAACGCCCAGCACAGCAGGGGAATTATCCCTGTGTGGGCGCGGCGCAACAGTCATGACGAGCTCAGCTCGTCATGAGCACAGCGCGACCGTGCCTCATGACAAGCTGAGCTCGTCATGAGCACGCAACAGGTTAAGATGCTATGAAACACTAGAATATATGAACACTAATACATGAGAACAGAGAAGGCTTCAGCATGTGAACTGATAGGCAAATGATACACCACTGGGTAGCCTGTGTGAAAATGTGTACTAGTAGGGTGATCAGCTGCCAGCTCGCTATACCCTTTCCTATGCTTTTTGTATAGACAGTTTAGGAAAAACAGATCCTCTTCAGGAACTGTGAAAATAAGGCGGAGCAACTCGAAGAACCGATTGTCGTCCTCTGAACTATCTATGGAGAGAAAAACATAACAGAGGGCAATTGAACAAAAACCTTTATTGACACACCACATAGAAAGTAAACAATAGGTTTGTCAGCCCACAGACTTCCAATCTCCAATTCCTGATTAAGTTTTAGGGAGTTCTTTTGTTTGGCAGTGCTTCTCTGTCGAAGAAAAGCACTAGGAAAGGAAGGAGCGTTGGGTCTGTACCCCAGCAAGGTGCAGATGCAATTTGGATTAATTTTTTTTAGAATAAGCAAAAAATGTAATGTTTTTTGGAAATTAGATCTATCCTAAGAAAAATATCCAAAAGAAGTGCCTTGCCCCTCACTGACAAACCGCTTCATTGTACTTCATAACGAAGCACAGACACTGTTTGGATTTATCTTAGGCCCAGGAAAAATAAAATAATAATACAAAATTAAAACATGTCTGGCTCCTTGGCCGGGGCAGGCGCACACCCAATCCCATTCTCCCTTCCCTTCTCCCTCCCCCCAACGCCGCCTCAACAGCAGGGAGCCCAGATGCTATTTGAATTATTTTTGCACTACGCCCAGTTTATTGACAGTGGGTACACTGAACCTAAAAGCAAAATCTACATGTATGGAACCTCAATGCCTAGGATATCCAGAGGACCAAAGTTGGCAGATCAAGCCATGACACGGATATCTTCCTACACGAGGAAGACTATAAAGAATTACCAAGGTTTGGAATAAATTGATCAAATCTAAGACAAACGCCAACTTTAGATTGTTCTACTGGTCAGGCAGTCAGTACAAGGGAGGTCATTCACAATTAGAAAATATATATGTGTAATACTTTTCATACAGTCCTGAGTTCGCGGTCATCAAACCAACTGTACACCATAAACAGTTATTAGGCCACAATTTCGAGCTCTGCGCTAATGGTACATACTTAACTGTGCAGAGTAGATTTCCTAAGAAAACACACATCATTTTTGGTATTGCTTGGATCCAAACACTCAGGGCAACATTTCCTTGGGTGGCAATCTGGCATTTATATTTGTCCTGTTAAGGAATGCAACAAAATACTCGGAAAATGTATTACACTTTTCAGTACAGCCCTAGGCTTGAATGAGACATTTACTAGGGTTCACACCAATAGATTGCACAGTATACGGCGAAATACAACAATATGTATTGTTGCACAAACAGACCGAATAGACACGTGTTTAAACACCGTAATGCCGAATATATATATATATATATATATATATATATATATATATATATATATATATATATATATATATATATATATATATATATATATATATATATATATATATATATATATATATATATCAAATAGACAAGCTCAGGCACACGGTGCGCAAACACCCCAGCAGTGAAAGGGTAAATGCACATGAGCCAACCAAAACAAATATGTTTTAAATGTTACAACTGAAGTAGCTGGGCTCTAGTTTACCTGAATGACTGTTATTTCTTTCTTTCCACTGTACGTTTTTGCATTTGATCTGGTTTTGTCTCTCTTTCCTTAGTCGTTCCAATCTCTGGGCTGCAAAAGAAATATTGCAACTATAAGTTTGTCAATGCAAGCTTACCATATACAATGGCATAATTAACTATCACTTCATGAATAAAGATGGTTTATTCTGCATGTAGAGCGAAAAAAGACATAACATTTTAAAGGTGGCACCTCTGCAAAGCAAATACCAACAAAAACATGAAAATGAGCTTGATTTATAATTGAAATTAGAGGGTATAAAACATTAATAGAGATCATAAAGATAGTATTAACATAGAAGAGAATAATAAAATGTGAAAACTTCTGTGATTAATATGACATTTCATTACATAAATCATTAATAACGGTCTTAAAGGAATTTTAATGCACAAATGAAGTGAAGTGAATATTGCATTACACGAATAAAATTACAGTTATGAATTACTCTACCCGCTTCAAAAGTTAAAGATAAATGAACTCAGACTAGACTATTAAAGTTTTAAATGTAAAATCCTTTATCTAAAAATCATGAAAATTATAAAATGTCAAAGCTATATAAATTAGCATCGTTTTTTCATCGGTGTGCTGAAACGGTTTATAGGTAGTAAAAGAGCAAAAGAGGTGATTTGTAACCTTGGTAACATTAGTCAAATGTAAAGTCATTTTTTTTATTTATTTTTAAAGATGTACCATTTTGACTCTGTCCTGTCTTACTTGATATGCCACACAGCGCCTCGAAATCGGCAATCTTGAAAACTCCTTGCTAACATTTGCTTTGTCCTGGACCATCCTCTTACACTCACTGAACACGACAAGGAATCGCATTTTTTTGGGCACAAGATGACCAACTACTACTCGTGTGATCTTCGGCGGATCACGCCTCTCATCTTGACGCTCAGTTTCCAACAGTACCTCCAATTTTCAGAAGCATCCTTAAGGAGGCAGGAGGCGCAGAAATACATTGACCCCAAAACAACACAAGCTTGTATGTGTTAAGACATACTGCAGGCTTACTTCTAAGCATCCCTTCCAAAACATAATGAACACAATGTGCACCAGAACACCATCACTTGGTTACTCCATCTATTGTACGCAGCAACTGTTAGAAATAAAATACATGCATGGATCCTGTGTAACCATGAAGTATTACTGAAGCACTGCAACATTCCGCTATAATACATGAGGGACTGTGGCATCTCCGAGTGTGGCAGAGTGCCATGGCAGGGCACTCTAGAAGGGATTGAAGAACACCAGCAGGCAGAGGCCAGCTGGACAGGGGTGTAAATAAGCACAGGCCAGCTCTGCTGGTGGACGGGTTTTACTGTGAATAAACCCCAGATCTTGCTACCAGTCCTGCCCTGAGACTGGACCTTTCTAAAGAGGATGCAATCCCTTTCTACAAGTTATTTTCGATATTGACTGGTTTTGTATCAGCCAGGTCATTTGACAAAATCTCCTGATCTATAAAAGCCTGTCTAAGGGCCACATGTACAAGGAATGCATTCGGGGGAAAAAGTGGTCCTACTTTGCACACCATCACTTAACAAATGCATTGATATTTTGCAAACTGACATGTGAATTAAAAAGGTTGGTTCACAATATATAGAATCGCAGTGTTTCGCAATTCAACCTACCTTATAAATACTAAACAAGTAACGGGGGGGGTATCGGTAAAGTCCAGAGATCTTCGATTTTTAAACCCAGGGCCCCTGTCGTAGAAATCTACAGACTCCAAGCTAGAACGGCCGCAACATACGGAGCCGAATTATGGGGCCACCAAAGTATATCTAACCTCATCAGGGTAGAACACGGTTTCGTGCGAAACTCTCTGGGCCTACCAGTAAGCACACCGCTTATCCCCCTACGCTTAGATCTGGGGCTAGAACCGATAGAGGATCTAGTAGCAGCAAGGCCTATCCTTTATTGGAAGAGGCTCTGGTCAGAACCAGAATTGGCTTCCTACTGAGAGGAATTTGCAGAGGCTTGGTCCCTTTTGAAAAGTAAGAGCATCCTGTGGCTTTTACATATTAGGGCACCCTGTAATAGGATCGGCCTACCAGTGTTGTGGGAGAATCTTGAAGCAAGTTGTCCGGGGTCAAGTAAAAAACAGCTTGTGCAACTTCTGAGGCACCAAAGTGTGGCTGCTCTACAGAGATCGACTGCTGTGGGAAGACTGACAGTAGAGTTCCTCCAAATAAAGTCTGAATCAAGAATGGAGGAATTCCTGGATGTAATTTCTCCTCCACTTGCAAGGAAACTTTACATCCAGTTCAGGCATGGTTCCCTCCCATTGAGGGTATTTACCTCTAAATGGGCGAACACAAAACATATTAAGTGCCCCGCATGCAACTACAAGCAAGAAGATGCACGCCACGTTTTGTTTTTCTGCCCCGTTTACCTAGAAATAAGGAAATGCTGGTTGATTCCATTATGTAGGAACCTAGGATTTTGGCAATGTGCTCGGGCGTGTAGGGTTTTAAGGTATGATACCCATGCCCCTATTGTCTTTGCAGTATCACGGTTTTTAATCTGAATGTGGCATAGGCGGCAAAGTTCTTTATAATGAATTGCATGATCATGTATTTTATATTCCAACTTTGATAACTACTCAGTTTAATCTTTTTTTTAAAACTTGTATGATTGCACTGTTATTTATTGTTTTATCTTACTGTGCCACTTGTATGTATTTTATCTGCACTTTTATGGTCTCCGACCAAAATAAAGTTATCATTGATTGAATACTAAACAAGGTAAATTGCAAATTGACACCAACTAAGGTTCACAGACATCACAGTTATGGTGGTCTGCTGGGGTCAGTAGACCACCATGTATGTGATCGCTTCAAAAAAAAAAAAAGCTAGCTTTTTTAATGCAGCTTGATTTCCTTTTTTAGGAGTAAGCAGATGTCCGGTCCTAAAAATGTAATTTTTCAAAGAGGAAGAGGTCCCATGAGGATTGAATTACCACTACATTTGTGAATTTCAGTGACAAAACATTAATGCATACCATAAGGTATCGGTATTTGGAATGAAGTCTCTAAACCCGCCCTTTACAAATACTGATTCCGTATGATTTACTAAACTCATTCAACTATTCAGAAAACCTTTTCCAAATTGTTAAGTGGGCTTAGTACATTTAGAAAAATAATTTAGCTTTCGCAAACACTCCAATTTACAGAATCAGAAGGTTTGCGATAAAAAAAATTTCTATAAGGCCCTAACAGCCAGATTCATGGAGCTAAATTGCGAGCGCAATAGCTGCGAAAAAGCTATTGCGATCGCAATTGTCCAAAACGGTATTCAAGAAAAAAATGGCGAATTCGTTAAGACAGATATGCGAAATCGCAATATAATTCTCAGAATCCTGGGAGTAGGCCAATAGCGATTCGGACATTGCGAGATACCATGGATTCTGCTAATAATATTGTGAATTTGCAATACAATTGCTATCGCTATTCAAGATAAATCGCTAATAGCGAAAAACCCGAAAATCGCTTTTTGCGAGGCGCAATTTAAGGACAACCCAAAGCAGGTGGTAACCATCAAAGAAAAAAAAAAAAAGTTTGAAAAACAGTTTCCCAATCAGTAACAGGTGCAGGCCTGACCAAACACACTTAAGGAGATGCAGCTGCAACAGTAGGAGTCTCACAATGCCAGGACTATACATGGTGGTCAAGCGGCGAAGGCTACAGCGAGCTGCACGGAACCGACCTAGGATCCAGGAGAGGATATTCCGCCAGCGGGTCAACCTGCTGGGCCAAACCAGAGAGCAAATATACGCTCAGTACCGGCTGAATGGGCCAATGATCATCAAGCTTATCCAGGACCTGGACCCCCTGATGCAGCACCCAACAAGGAGGACAAATGCTGTGCCCACACACGTCCAGGTATTGTGCAGCCTGCACCTTCTGGCCTCCGGAAGCTTCCAGGGGATAGTTGCTGCTGCTGGGGGGATATCCCAGCCCACCATGTCCCGCTGCCTAAGGAGTTTCCTAGATGCAATGCTGACCCAGCTACACCACCACATAAAATTTCCCACCAGCCAACAGGACTTGGATGAGACCAAGCATCAATTCTACAATGTCGCACAATTTCCACATGTGATAGGATGCATTGACTGTACACACATCCACATCAGCCCACCTACAGCAACAGAATACATGTACCGCAACCACAAGTCCTACCACTCCCTCAACATCCAGATGGTGTGCAACGCAAAGAATTATATCACGGACATAGTGGCACAGTACCCGGGGAGCACACATGACTCCTTCATATTCCGGAACTGCGGCCTCCACACACGACTGGCCAGGGGAGACTTTGGTGAAGGACACCTACTTGGTAAGTACACTTGCCCCACAATGTTACACTGTGATGAAGTAGCTGCGCTGCACAGGCACTCACCCTCTGCTCCTCTCATTCAGGCGACAGTGGCTACGCTCTCCGTGAATACCTCCTCACCCCATACCTCAACCCCGCTACACCACAGCAACGGCGTTACAATGTAGCACACATACGCACAAGGAATTGCATTGAGAGGACATTTGGGCTCCTGAAGAGCAGATTCCACATACTGCGCAAGACTGGTGGGGCCATGTACTACAGTCCTGATGTCTGCTGCCGCATTGTGGCTGTGTGTGCAATACTACACAACATGCTATCAAGCGCCGGATTCCTGTAGAGATCTCTGGCAGTGAGTCTGAAGGGGACGACCGGCCACCTGCACATGCGCGTCATGCTCGCGGGGAACATCCTGCTGAAGGACACAGACGGCGCAACCACATCACAATGAACTGTTTCTAGTGCACCCACTGCCCTCCCCAACTATTCCCAAATGCATGACTATGGAAATAATGACAGAAGGCAGATGTTCAATGCTAAAATAAATATTATTGTTGAATGCACAATAATAATGAAAACATGTACTGATTCACATACGAGTAGTATTGCGCCATACTGCTCAATGTTACTAACACAACATGCTTCTGTCATCAGCATGTCCCTGGAAATGGTTTGAAAAGTCATGTGCGCCTCCGGCGCGCGGCACCCAGTCGCCTCTCAGGCTCATCCTCAGGCAGGGCACGTGAACCAGCACTGGGCCTGGTGCTGCGGCGTAGGACTCCGACCTGTGTGGCAGACAGGCTGCTGACACTCGAGGTCCCCTCGCTGGTGTCATCCCCACCACCATTTGCTGGGACAGTAGGTTGAAGTGCCAGTACAGCACTGGTCACCTGCTCAAGGACACGCGCCACGTCCTCGCAGCATTGCATCATCTGCAGCTGCATTGCCATAGACCGACGTGACAGCTGGGAGGTGGCATTCCCTAAGACGTAGTTGGAACGTGTGTAGGCAGAGAGGCGCGTGAGTAGCTAGCTGTGGCGCCGGCGGGCAATGCTGCGCTGGCTGATGATGGCCGCTGTGTTCGCCTCCATGGCAGTTGTTATCCGGTCGATTCTATCGGAAACATTGGCTACATTTCTGCCTATGTTGTGCAGCTGAAGTTGAATTGCACCTTGGCGTCGTGCCTGCAATTGGTGCACGCGCAGCATGCGGCGCTCAATACTGAGGCCTGGCACACGCACTGCCGTTGCCCTCCTGCCGGTGCGTGCTGTGCTGCGGCTCCCTGACATGCCTGTTGTGCTGGCTGGCCACAGTGGGTGTGCGCTGTGTCGCAGGTCTAGCAGCACCGGATGTTGATGGCGCTGCTGCTGGTGCTCTCGCAGCTGGCAGTGGTCCAGTGCCTGATGGAGCGGGCGCTGCTGCTCTCGCAGCTGGCAGTGGTGCAGTGCCTGATGGAGCGGGCGCTGCTGCTCTCGCAGCTGGCAGTGGTGCAGTGCCGGATGGAGCTGGTTGTGTGGTAGTTGGCTCCTCCGAACCCTCATGCTCCTCAGATGCTTCATCGATCTGCAGCCTCTCGCTGTCGCTGCTGTTGTTGTTGTCTGCCCCACCTGTGATGGAAAGTGGACGTACATTAATTGCATGTATCTATCACATGTGCAGTTGCTACATGCATGCTGGCTAACATTCCATGACTGCCTGTTGCATTACGTACATTGGGACATGTCTGGCTGCATTGGAGTTTTTGTACATTGTGGGCAGACTACATGTCCCACAATGCAATTGGGCATGTCCTGATGTGCATGGATTGCATGACTGGGATTGATTGTGGGAGGCTATAGGGTCATGGCCATTGTTAGGGGACAGGGTCGCAGTCGCTTGCCACTTACCTTGGCTGTCTTGGATGATTCGGGATGAGTCCAGTGGGATGACCCCAACAAATGCCTCACGCTGCAGTGTGTCCTCCACACGATCCTCCAGGGGGTTGTTGGGAGGGACTGTTGGATCTCCACCTCCAGTTTCTAGGCTCTCACCCAGCCTCTCTGCCACCCTCTCCTTGGCACGACCTCGGAGGTCGTACCACCTCTTCTTGAGGTCATCTATGGACCTCTGTGTCACTCCCACAGTGTTGACTCTGGCGCGGATCCGAAGCCACAGTCGCCGTTTCTCGGCCTCAGGCACCCTCCTGGAGTCCTTGCCAAAAAGTTTTGTGTGGTCATGGCAGACTCCATCTATTAGTTGCTCCAGCTCCTGCTCTGTGAATTTAAGCTTGCGCTTGCGCCCGGTGTCACTGGGCCCTGCTGCTGCATCCTCTGCCATTGCTGCAGTCTCCAATTTCCTAAACTTTTCAAGTCTGGAGGTGTTCTGAGAGGAGCTTTGACTGGTGCTGCTTCGATCTCTGCCTCAGTGTTCTCAATGGGGGAGGGAACTGCCTGCTTCCTGGTTGTGATGTCATCACTGTGCTCGAAATGCGACTTCCCGTTTTTGCGATCTCGCAATTAGCGAGATCGCAATTTGCGATCTTGCAAATTGCGAGATCGCTATTTCTACACGGAATTGGACGGATTTAGCGATTTTTCAGCGATTTTGGAACATCGCTATCGCTTTTTGCGGCTGGTTACGAATCGCTTTATTTTATTGCAGATTTTGATGAATCCCATTCTGCGAATTCTAAATTGCGATTCGGTATTAATCGCAATTTAGAATTCACAGATTTCTGTTTTTATGAATCTGGCTGAAAATTCCTTACAGTCAAATTGTTCTGTCTCTAGTTTCTTGAACTAATAAAATGCCATAGTTGCTCGACTGTATTAGGTTATTACAGTTGTTTTGATGTCATAATGTCCACTGCCAGAGCCAGCAACCATGATAAAATACTGGTCACAGAGAATTATTAGCAGTATTTATAACAACAAAACAAGAACTGGCTCTCATTCTTCTGATCTATTTTTCATAAATAAATAGTGATCTGCACAAAGGAGATATGAATGGCAGAATGTTTACATTTTGCATGCTACAGGTAATTACAGAAAAAGACTCCCTTCAGGTTTCTATACATTTGAGATACATAATTTTTTTTAAAGTCTGGCCTATAAAAAACTGATTCTAATAAAGTCCAAGTGGTTTTTGATGTATTAACTTTCGGACTAGAGATTCTACTTTCTTTTTCATGTCTGCAAACATGCAATCTCTTTCATATGGAAGAGCAAGACACAGAGGATTTAAACGATGTGTAAAGGGTGATGGTGTGACCATTTATTATAAGGAATGAAATACCTTATGCCGTACATTAGGGACACACTGCAAGTGGCCTTAGAGTTCCATGACCTTATAAAGAAACTCCGCCTTTGGCCTTGTTACTATATATGGTTACGCAACACCGCAGTGACTAGAAATATCTTTACAATACATGTATTAGTGACGGCGAGCTTTACTACACCCGCGGAGTTGTGCCTACTTCGCGTTCCGCGGAGTATGCACAACTCGGCACACTCCGTGGCGGAGCGGAGTTGCCAAGCCCTCTCTTCCATCCCCCCTAGGAGAATTACATTAAATATACCCAAAGGCTAAAAAAAGAAACACTTACCTTAACTGCAGCGTTCCAGGGCTCCCATCCTCCTCTTCCTTGGTATCACGATGATCTGTGCATGCGGCCGTGCAGTCCTTGCAAGAAATGCGGGGCATGCGCAGATCATCGTGAAACAGAGGAAGAGGAGGACGGCAGCCCGGGGATGCCGCAGTTAAGGTAAGTGTTTCTTTTTTAACCTTTAAAGTATATTTAATGTAATTCTCCTGGGGGGGGAGGGTGGAGGCGCATGGAGGATCGGAGTTGGTCCCCAATTCCGTGGACCTCCGTGTAGTGCTGCTCCACCAGCTCCGCCCAGGCTTAAATATATGGCAGGGGTGCTTTGTCCCATATAAAATACATGGGATCATGCAACCCTTGTATAAAAGCTTGTCTGTAATTTCCTTATTACAGCTGACCTGTCACGTCTCTAGTCACCTGTAATAAATTATGTAGTTGCTCAATTGTAATAACTTAGTACAGCTGAAGTCGTCTTATATCATATGTTGGATGCCATCAGACAGGGTTAAAGGCAGGTCACAGAAAACAATTAAAGTTGCAATTTAAACAGACAAAACAAAACCTGTATTCATCCTTCTGCCTTGTTTTTCTAGATGAACACTGATCAGCAGAAATGACATATTTAAGATAACATGTTTGCTTGCACTCCTAAGGTAGTTAAAGGAAATCTCTGCAGGTTTCTTCACATTCTGATCTACAACTTGGAACAAAAATGGTGCGCAGTAAATTGATCAGAATACCTTTTTGCAATAAATGTCTCTGCCTTCGGGCTTGTGCCTTGCTCTATATGGTCATGGATCTCCCCAGTGGCTTGGATCTTCCCAATGACTTGCAATACCTTATAATGTAAGGCATAGACCGCTACTTTATCCTGATTAAAGCATTACTTTCTTTATACTATTTTCTAAGCATAACAAGGTAAGGGGGCTTCAGACAGGACCAAAAAAATAAAACATCTTTGGTGTTTGCTCAGGCATCACTGACTTTAAACACCAGACCATGGCTTCCCCATGAGCTTCACTTCAACATACAGGAAGATTTCAACCTACAATCAGGACACAAGCCATCGAAAAACAGCTCCAATTTAAATGTGACCGTCAGCAGAACAGGGTCTTTTACTCAGTTTGTGGCCCGTCAGTTTGATCTCCCATGAAGAAGATACCATGATAACATGCCTGGCGAGGAGAACTTCTGCATTGCTATTGGCCATAGCAATATAGAAGAGGCATATCCACTCCTCTTCAGGAAACAGCTCAAAATGGTCCTGATCAGGGAGGCTTTGTACTCAGGTTAACCCCCTTCCCTGTGATGTTATGTAACCACTCTAACGCCCTCTGGCCCTCTCTCTAAAAGCGCTACGAGACCTGCCAGTGATGACACACTATACAAGAACCCACTAACATAACATATGTTCTTAACACAGAGCGAATTATGCAGGGTCTCAAGGCGCTTGGGGGGGAGGGGAGGGGGGAGGTTGCTACTGCTCGAACAGCCAGGTCTTGAGTTGTTTCCTGAAGGAGAGATGCTTCTGGGTCAGCCGTAGGTGGGTTGGGAGGAAGTTCCACGTTTTGGCCGCCAGGTAGGAGAAGGACCTTCCACCGGCGGTGGTCTTGCGAATGCGTGGAACGGAGGCGAGGCTGGCGGAGCGGAGCTGGCGGGTGGGTGTGTGGAACGTGAGGCGGCTGTTGAGGTACTTCGAGCCCATGTCGTGGAGGGCCTTGTGTGCGTGGGGAGGAGTCTGAACGTGATCCTCTTGTTGACGGGGAGCCAGTGCAGGTCTCTCAGGTGGGCGGAGATGTGGCTGTGGCGGGGGACGTCCAGGATGAGACGTGCAGACGCGTTCTGTATGCGTTGGAGTCTTTTCTGAAGTTTGGCAGTGGTTCCGGCGTAGAGGGTGTTCCCGTAGTCCAGGCGGCTAGTGACGAGGGCCTGGGTGACAGTCTTCCTGGTTTCGGTGGGGATCCATCGGAAGATCTTACGGAGCATGCGCAGGGTGTTGAAGCAAGTTGATGAGACGGCGTTGATTTGCTTGGTCATCGTGAGGGAGGAGTCCAGGATGACGCCCAGGTTGCGTGCGTGGTCCGTAGGCTTGGGTGCGGTGCCCAGTGCCGGGGGCCACCAGGAGTCGTCCCAGGCAGAGGGGGATGGTCCCAGGATGAGGACTTCTGTCTTGTCGGAGTTCAGTTTCAGACAGCTGAGCTTCATCCATTCCGCGACGTCTTTCATGCCTTCCTGGAGGCTGGATCTGGCGGCGGCGGGGTTGTTGGCAAAGGAGAGGGTCAGCTGGGTGTCGTGGGCGTAGGAGATGATGTTGAGGTTGTGTTGATGTGCGATGGCTGCGAGAGGGCTCATGTAGATGTTGAAGAGGGTGGGGCTGAGTGAGGATCCTTGTGGGATGCCGCAGATGACTTCGGTGGCCTCGGAACGGAACGGAGGGAGGCGGACTCTCTGGGTTCTTCCGGTGAGGAACGAGATGATCCACTCTAGGGCCGCTCCTTGGATGCCGGAGTTGCTGAGTCGCTGTATCAGTGTGCGGTGGGATACCGTGTCGAAGGCTGCCGAGAGGTCCAGGAGAATGAGGGCCGCTGTTTCCCCGTTATCGAGCATGGACCTGATGTCGTTGGTGGCAGCGATGAGGGAGGTCTCGGTCCTGTGGTTTGCTCGGAAGCCGGACTGTGAGGGGTCGAGGTAGCCGTTCGTCTCGAGGAAGGCGGAGATTTTTTTGTTGACGGTCTTCTCGATGACTTTGGCAGGAAAGGGGAGGAGCGAGATGGGGCGGAAGTTCTTGAGGTCCGTGGGGTCCGCAGTGGGTTTCTTCTGGAGGGGTCTGATCTCGGCGTGTTTCCAGCTCTCCGGGAAAGTGGCGGAAGCGAAGGCGCTGTTGATGACGTCCCGGAGATGGGGTGCGATGATGGAGTCGGCTTTGTTGAAGATGTGGTGTGGGCAGGGGTCGGCAGGGGATCCGGTGTGGATGGTGTTCATCATGCGGGTGGTGTCTTCGGTGCCGACGGGGGTCCAGGTGCAGATGGTGGTAGTGGGGGGAGTTGCTTCAGCGGTTGGGTGCGTGGTCTGGGCGCCGAAGCTGTTGTGTATGTCGGCGATCTTCTGGTGGAAAAAGGTGGCGAGTGAGTCGCAGAGGTTTTGCGAGGGTGTGATGTCGGTGTTGCTGGCGCTGGGGTTGGAGAGCTCTTTAACGACGCTGAAGAGTTCCTTGCTGTTGTGGGAGTTGTTGTTCAGTCGTTCTTTGATGACGTCCTTTTGGTGGTGCGGATCAGCTGGTGGTGTTTGCAGGTGGCGTCCTTGAGGGCTGTCATGTTGTCTGCTGTCGGGTTGTGGCGCCAGGTTTTCTCAAGGGTGCAGCAGGTTTTCTTAGAGTTCTTGAGGTAGTCGGTGAACCACCGGGTTCTCCTGCTGCCGGGTCCGCTGGGAGGATTCCTCAGTGGTGCGAGGTCATCGGCGCAGCTGGTGAGCCACTGTGCGAGGTTGCGGGCTGCTTCGTTGGGGTCTGTTGTGTTGGTGGGTGGGTTCCGGCTGAGGGCGGTGGCGAGCTGGTCGGAGGTGATCTTACTCCAGCTTCTGCGGGTGGCCTGCTGCGGGTGGTGGTGGGTCGTTGTTCTCCTGAAGGTGAAGTGGACGCAGGTGTGGTCTGTCCAGTGTATTTAGAGAAGAGTGACTAAAAAAGTAAAGGGATAGTCAATGGTTACCACCAAGCAAAAGAAAAGATATCAAAACAGAGAGCAGTCAAACAGTTAGGGTTGCATGCAGAGTGCCACAAGAAGAACCCTCAGGCACCAACAAGACAGTCGGTTGCCATTTGTCTTCATTGGGTTCTTTTTAGAAGGTAGTGATAGAAAAGTTAAAAGAAGTATGGACTACTCCCCGAATCAATTTATTAAGGGGGTAGTTTTAACTCCATTAAAAATCTCAGTAGAAAGAAAGTGGACGGAAATGTGGTTATGTTAGTTTGAACCACCCAGTCCTAAACAAAGAACAACAATATAGGTCGACATGTTTCTGCTATAAGGAGCCTATACTCAGCTCAGCGTTCATCAGGACCATACATAACTACAACAAGTGGGTGAAGCACGCTAAGGCTTCACTGTCACTTGAGGTAGAAGAATTAATAAAAAGATTACAACCTTATGTGTAATCGAAACACTGGAACTTCCTAGTGTTTCTCCTCCTACGAGTGAGGGATTTAAGTCTGTAAAGGAGGAAAAACAGAACAAAAACAGGAAACATATATGTATATTAAAAAGCACTCAGTTTCCAAGTTTCATGGTTTTTACAAAAATGTGAAGACCTTATTTTTTAAAGGTGCAAACACCATCACCCACTGTGTGGACATTGAATTAAAATAACAACATTATGTCCGATAATCATGGAATTCTGTATATATTTGTTACTAGAATTCCAATCTGGCCTTCATAAGTTGTTTATGAAGAATTGTATAGAGGGAGCCAGCTAAAGTTTTTCTAAGGATTAGACAGAAAAACAAAAACTTTATAAGCGCAGTCAACTATCAGGAGAAAGCTGCGCAATGGAAAGGATAATTCTGTCCATATTCTTGTACAAGTGTCCAACAATTAAAAACAATCCAGCAGCCAAACGCAATCGGCCACCCGGATACTCAGAATACTGAGTGTATTAAGAATATCTATACCTTCACCAAATAGGAGATACTGGGAGTGAAAATGTTTAATTGAGTCAATTTACTCACTTGCGTGACGATTTCACAGCACCGCATGGGCTCGCGGCTGGGGGAAAATCTTCACGCTCGGGTACCTAAAGAAGTAATCAAGCCTCAGTGTTACAAGGTTGATGGCGCTCGGAACTTAAACGGTGAGCGTAACAATATGCTATTGCGCCGGCATTAGGGATTACATAACACGCCGACTCGCCGACTCACCGGCTGCGATTATGCGTACACAAACTGCAAGCATGCTGCTTTTACACAGCACGCCGCTTAGCGCTTACCTAACTCCCGGCGACTCCCCGCATATAAACCTGCTTGTTGCCAGGTCCACGGCCCGAAGATACAGAGCCGCCATGGACCCTCGATTATAAGTTGTTTCGTTTGAAAGGAGTGCCGATCACGTGACAGACAGTGACGTGGATCGAACTCTTTCGGTTTTGCCTAAAGGGGCTGTGTCTCTAAATAGCCTCATATAGAATATTATGCCTTCATCCAACTCAATATATAAGAAGTTGAAGCTCTCAACTTTATTAAACTGTTGCCTTTTCAAAAAATACAAATGAAGGGGGAAGGCGCTTAACCCACACCCTGGGTGAACTGTCCAGTGTAGTCCAGTGGAGTGGCTGAAGGAGATGTGCTTGCTGGAGGAGAAGATGGGGTCAAGCGTGTGGCCGGCGTAGTGGGTGGGGGTGTTGACCAGTTGCTTGAGTCCGAGGTTGGCGAGGTTGTCCAGCAGGGCGGCGGTGTTGCGGTCCTTGTCGTTTTCCAAGTGGAAGTGGAGGTCTCCAAGGAGGATGTAGTCCGATGAGGTGAGTGCGTGCGGGCTGATGAAGTCTGCAATTGCTTCGCTGAATTGTGTGCGTGGTCCCGGGGGTCTGTAGATGAGGGTGCCTGAGGGTGGTCTTGGGGTCGGTGTGTATCTGGAAGTGGAGGTGTTTGGCTTCGGTGAGGCTGTTGTCGGAGTTGGTCGAGATTGGCTTTATATTGGCACTGCATGAGGGGCAAGTGTGAGTAGTGGTGTGGTAGATTAGGTACTCGCTTGAAGGAGTCGCATATTCCAGGAAACAGCATAGCATTACAGCGGTAATCTAAAACCTGGTTATCATCTTTCATTAAATACACAATCTGAAAAAAAGTGCTGACCCTCCCGAAATAAACAATTTACAAAAGAACATGGGGTTAAGTACCCAACATGTCTTACTCTTGAATTAGCAATCAACTAATGCAGTTGAATCCGAATGAAACATTGCTGAATGCCTAAAAGAAGGCGATGATTGCTAATGCCTAGTGTTTACCAACTATCAGGTGACACAATTTTGATCCAACAGGTAAATCAATCATGCAACTCAGTATGTACACAAAGAATGATCAAAAAACACGAGCAGGGAGTTTTGCTGCCTAAAGATAACAAGACTCCTATAATGCACGAGCAGATATCATTGCTCTGAGCCAATGTACAACTGCATTATGCTGTAAACACAGACCTACAGAGGCTTCAGCTTTAAATGAAGACTGTGTTACTGCAGTAGTCAGTTAAGATGTGCACACAGGGATGCTGAAGCATAGTATTTTAATGCTGTGTTAATGCATTACTCTTGTGCGCCCTTGCTGAACTGCTGTCTTTTTATGCCCACAGTATCAATGCAGTAGTCGGTTAGGCAAGCCACCTAGGACCCAAGTGTTTAATGACTTGTGTCGCTCATCACTGGGCTTGTCTAATCTGTGGGAAGAGAAGGATAAAGAGGAGTGGGCATGGGCTTTCCAGAGCCGACCAGAGTGGTGAACAAAGAAAAGATCTTTGTTCTATTATTGAGAGGATGAAGCTTACAACCATGGCCAGACTAGTCTATGAACAAATAATAAACTGCATGAAAATCCATAGTCTGCTTGCACCTCTTAAGGTTGAAAAGATCAGGTTTTTGTTGGTCTCACTGAGCAGATGAAATCACAGCGGGTGGGGCCAAAATAACACATTTAAAGTAATTTGTGCATCATTTATCCAAGGAAGCTGAAAACATAAATGTGTCAAAGTTCTCAACCAGAGTCACCATGAATAGTAGAACCAATTGCACCCATTCATTTACTAGCAATAACTAATTGCTACTGCACAGATGAAAGCTTTAAAAGATCTGGGAAGTAAGTCTTCGCTTTCCTTATTACCCCACACCAGACAATGTTCCCTCCCTCTCATATCATCCCCTCTGAGGGACCTTGAACACTGTATTGTAAATGAAGAAGTCCTCAATAGATTATTCCAAAGAAATGTTCCAGCCTAATCACTGTGCCCTGTTCACAGCTAGTCTTAATAGAACAGCCCCCCACAACGAGTGAAAGGTCTACTCCTACAGACGATGGTGGAGGGGGGCTTTGGGTGAGGGCTTGTAATACCTTTGTACCTGCCTTGGTAGGAAAAAAGGAGCAGAACTTCACAGGCCAATTGGTTTGTTCTTATGTGTTCAAAGGTTTGATAGCAGAAGAGTCTGACAATTAATCAATAAATAAACACATTAGAGAAGTGCATGACTGTAGATAGATAATAAAGGGAAGGCTCCAAAGAATTGAACGTAAAAAAAAGCTCCTTTAAAAAAAAACGGGAGAGCAAAAATAAAGAGGTAAGAAAAATAAAGAGGTAATAGAAGAGCTTGCTCAATTTATTATAGAGTTTTGTATAGCGCGAACAAGACCCGTGGGTATCAGAGCGCTTAACATAGGGTAGGTGAAAAACATAACATATATATAGACAGTAAAAAGAATCACAGATATGAGGTAGATGAGATGCAATCATTCTTGACACATGTGCCAGTGTGATCAAAGTGAGTTGCAGCTCCAATTGTATCAAAAGCAAAGTATATACACATAGGTGAGGTAGATAGTTATAAGTCCCTGAGGGATGCGGTTATAAGGTCATTTAAAGATACCGTTTGGAGGTAAGTTTTGGGCCGTTTCATAACCTAGAATTAGCAAATCTTTATAATATTGATTATACTTCGCCTTTCTGATGTCATAAATGTTCTGAAGTCAAGCAGCAATAGATCAGGGCAGTGATCGATGTTCTTCTCTATTTATTGTATTTGTTCATCAAAAGGCTCTTCACTTCCCGCTTGAATGCTGCCACATTTTTGATCTTCCGAATGGTTGGAGGGAGTGAATTCCAGATTCTGGGGGCAGCTCCTGAGAATGCTCTGTCATAGGTTTTTTTCTTTCTGAAAATGGCTGGTCGTAATAGCAACTCCTCAGCGCTTCTGGCTGGTCGGTTACATCCAGACAGCTGAATTTTCTTGGCTAGGTATCCAGGGGTGTTGTAGTGGAGCGCTTTATGAGTGATACAGGCTATCTTCATTTGGATTCTGGCTTCGTAAGGTAGCCAGTATAAGGCTTTCAAGTGAGGGGATATATGATCATATTTCCTAGATCCAGTGATAAGTCTTGCCGCGGCGTTGAGGCAGGCTTTTAGTGGGGCTGTGGATGTTTTTGGTAGGCCAGCTAAGGTGGTGCAGCCATATTCAATCCTAGAGATAACCAAGGATTGGATTGCCAGTTTGAGATCTGGCTCTGAGATGAATGGTTTCAGTTTTCTTAAGTAGTTCAGGTGGAAGCGGGCATTTTTAGCCATTGAGTTAATGTGGGCTTTCATGTCTAGATTCTCGTCTAGAGTTATTCCAAGCGATTTAGCTGAATTGACTAGGGTTGGGGTGCAGTTGAGCGCAGTCACGAGTTTCGTCCATTCCTTTATTTCCGCCTGGCTCCTTGGTGGTGAGATTAGTAGGAACTCTGTTTTGTGAGCATTTAGTTTCAGATGGTTGTTAGTTAGCCATTGTAGTGCCCTTTTTAATGTCTCGTTCATTAGTTCAATGTCTTTTAGGGATGCGATCTTTATGTATATCTGCGTGTCATCCGCATACATGTGATAAGATATCTGTGATTTTTGGAGAATTTCTGTAAGTGGTTCGACGTATAGGTTAAACAGATCTGGGGATAACGTCGATCCTTGAGGGACTCCTATTGAGATAGGGCATGCAGATGAGATAGATTCGTTGACCCGGAATCGCTGTGTTCTGTTTTGTAAGAAGGAGTTGAACCAGTCCAGTACAATTCCCGACAATCCCATCCTGTCCTGCAGCCTGGTCAGTAGTGCTTCATGGTTTACTGTGTCAAACGCCGATGACAGGTCAAGGAGAATCAGTAGGCATGCTTGATTTTGGTCAAGTGCCTGTATCGCATCGTCGACAATATGGAGAATCGCAGTTTCCGTGCTATGTCCTGTTCTGAATCCTGACTGGCATTCGTCAAGCAAGGAGAACTTGGTGATGTGTTGGCTGAGTTGGTTCTGGACGCATTTCTCAATTAACTTGGCTAGTACAGGGATATTGGTCACTGGGCGTAAGTTGTTTGGATCTGAGGTGTCCGCTGAGGGTTTTTTGATTATGGGTGCGACTTGACCTGTTTTTAGGCAGTCAGGGAGGATCCCTTGTGACAGAGAGGCATTTATTATTTCGGTCCATATTGGAACTAAAACGTGGTTGATTTCTCTTAAGCACTTTGCCGGAAGTGGGTCTTGATAGTGATTGTTTGGTTTGATTTCTGAGAGCGTCTTGGCGATCATGTGCTGGTCGTACAGTTCGAATGTATCCCATCTTGCCTTGTTTTTTGCATAAGTACACTCCGTTGAAGAGACGGTATCGCTCAAATGCAGTCGTTCGATGGGAAGGTTCGCCACGGCGCTTTTGAGCTCTGCCTCTAGCGATTTAGCCTTCTCTGTGAAAAATGTAGAAAAGTCATCGCAGTTTAGGGATGTTTTTGTGTTCTCTTGACCGGTTTTGGCTAATTTGTTCGATTGCTGCTTTAGTATTTCAAAGAGTTTTCGTGGTCTGTTTTTGGCATTGTCTAGTTCAGATCTTATGAACTCCTTTTTTGAGTTGATGATCTTTTTGTTATATTGTCTTCTGATTATTCTGAGGGTTTTCAGCTCGGGGGATGAAGGGTGTTGTCTCCATTTTCTTTCGGCCATCCTCAGTTTGCGCCTTTCTTCATTTAGTGACTCATTAAACCATGGATTTTTTGTCTTCTCCGTGACTCTTTTCAGTTTTAATGGCATGGTGTGATTGACGATATTTTCTACCGTAGTTATGTAATGATCGGTCAGCTCATTGACATTTTCCATGTTGTTCGGTGGCTTTAGGTCTCTTTCACAGCTTTCAACCAATAGCTCCATATTTGCTTGTTTTGTGTCCCGCATCCATTTTTTGGACTGGAAGGGTTGTCTGGTCCTGCCTTTTTCCATTATGGGTATCCCGAATATTATAGCATGATGGTCAGACCAGTCGCATGGGGTTATGGAGAGGATAGTTGTATCTTTATTCCTAGAGATAATCCAGTCTAATGTCGCTCCTTTCGAGTGTGTGGGTTGTGTGCATATTTGGGTGAGGTTTAGTTCGATGAGGAAATCTTTAAGCGTGTTGACCAGTTTATCGTTGTCGTCCTCCCAGTGTAGGTTGAAATCGCCTAGGAATATGTTTTTGGTTTCGCTGTTAGAGTTGGCCGTTATGATCTCCATTAATTCCTCTGTGAACTTTGCATTGTCCCCTGGTGGGTGGTAAAACGTATGTATGTTGCATCTTTGATTGTTAGTATATTTTATCTTAAGACCCAGGTATTCGCTTGTTTCTAGAGGGTCTGCTTGAATTTGTTTGACCTCCATATCAGATCGATAAATGCAAGCTATACCTCCCCCTATCTTTATAGGTCTATCCAGTCTCAAGATGTTATATCGAGGTGGTACTAAGAGGTCCAAGGTTGGGGATGAAGATTCCGTAAGCCATGTTTCTGTGAGGACTGCTAGATCAATGTCCTTGTTAATGATGAGGTCCGCTAAGTCCGATGCATGTTTGGTAGCCGACCGACAATTGAGTAGAAGACATGTCAGCGGATTTTCTTTGTTACTAACGTTCATATTTTCGGATTCAGTTGTTGTTAGCTGTATGTGTTGTAAATTGTGAGGGTTAGATGCTCTATCCTTCTTTCTTGATGTTCTGTTGTTGACGAGTGGTACTGTTTCAATTCTTTCTTCGTCCATGTGGTTCAGTGGTTCATATGTTCGGATTAACACCAGCGTTTCCTCCTTTGACAAAGATTTTGTCCTGTCTGGACGGTTATCTCTATTTTTTGCAAGCATGTTAGTCTCATTACTGATTCTTTGTGAGGAGAGTCCGAGGTTTTGAATATGCTCGATCTTTGAGAGAATGCTCTCCGTCATTGTCCCTATTTTTTCAATCACCTGTAAGGTATTAATAGTGACTTGTGTGAGCTTGCTCATTTGTTTCTGAAGTTCCTTTATATCTCTCTTGTTCTGGATAGATTTCTTAGGTGTGTCTGATCTGTTTATCCTGCCTTTGTATCCTGTTCGTCTTTGTTTTGGATCTGTTCGGATTTCCGCAGCCCTTTTCTTTGAATCCTTTGTTTGATTAACGGTTTTCATTCTATAGGAGGTGTCGTCTGTGCTAGCTGTGTTACGTGTTGTCGGGAGCGCGTTTGCGGAAGAGGATCCGTTCACCGCTAGTATTGTACTAGAGAGAGGTATAGGACGATTGGTATCTTCTGCCTCCTCCAATTTCTGGTTATCATAGGGTATTATATTCGTGGCCGGTGTAAGCACTGCGTTGGAAGTCTCAACGTTTGGAGACGAGGGCGGCACTTCACTTTGAAGCTGGTCTTGTTCATTGTTTGCTTGATAGGTAGATCCTTCTGTCCTATCTGTCGTGTTCTCTGGTACTGACATTACTATTTCAGGTATATCTTCCGGGTTAGGGCTTTGAGCGTGTTGGTGGCCCTTAGTTCTACAGGTGCCTCTGGTACTGTTATTGTGGATGTCATGAATGTTCAGTGGTGGGGTCAGGTGGAATTGGTATCTTGGGACTTCTAGTGAATCTTTTAACGTTTGGAATATCCTGTCAAATTTCTCTAGTTCTCGATTTGCTGCTTGTACCAGCACAATTCCGGATTTGTATATGGAGATGCTTAGTTCGGCTCTGCATCTTATTGATGGTGAAGTCATCATCTTTGTGCCATGTGGGATGTTTTTCGTAGCCTTAATGGCAAGCAGCTTTGTGAGGGCATTTCGCCATTTAGCTGTTTTATTTGTGTAGAACTGGTTGAAATGTACTACTTATGCCATGTTACCAATATGTAAAACTTAGCCTAACCCTTTATCTGTTACTCCCCTATTAAGCCTAATTCAAACCTTTAACCATACTGCAATCCCAGCCAGGTCCACAAAACCATCCTTTTCCCTATGGCTAGCCTTAAAACTAGCAAAACACCTAAACCTCACCCCACCTCATATCCCAACCTTTCACCATCCCTTAACCTAATCCCTACTCAAACGTTGACACTTAACACTAACCAGATACCACGACCTTCGTTGTTCGGCCAAGACTTACAATAGTCCAGCTTTAATTACCTTTGACTAAGTGAAGCGGGCACAACAACATATAGACTCAATTTAGGGCAGAATGTGGGAGTCCTCTAAACAACCCGTCTGTGATACAAACAGCTGTAATGACTACACTACCAGGACTAAGCCTCATATGTTCCCCTTAGCCCTATTTACTGTGAATTAGCAGGGAATTCATGTTGATGTTGCTCTGCTACAACACTATAGAAGACCCTTGAGGATGAAAGAGTGGATGATGCTACAGTGGAACTACTACTGTATCTGCACACCAAGACATGTACAACACAGGCAAGGAGGAGAATGGACATCAGACTGCTCAGTGTCGTCAGGTGTAACACAACGCTCTGAACGGACAGCCACATATTCACTCCTTTTTTCAAGGACACTGAGAAACACATTAAGCACACTATGTTTGGACAATCTCAATGTGTGAAAGAAGAATGTTGGTGGTGTGGGGAGGGGAGTTACTGTCAAGGAAGGAAGTACCACTCACAACTGAAGTTAAGATGCTTACAGACGACCATTCATGGCCAGTAGGCCCTTATTGGAGGTGTTACGGCTAAAGAAGGCATCCCAAAGAAGTACAAGAGCTGTGAGAGTTATAAAACTGAAAAATAATACACCATATTATAGAGCTATTTTAATGATGGTGGTCTAGAACTATCATAATGCTATGCTTCACTTAATTTGTGTTTGAATCTAAATTTGCTTTAGATTTTTGTAATATTTACTTAGATTAAAAACTTTTTACCGTATTTTTTGAAGAGCACGATTACAGTACATTACCAGGTTACTGAATTATATGCCCTGGTATTGTAATTATTATTGCTTTATCACTCACATTATAACAGCAGAAATAAATTTTACATTCCAACATGTCAAGAAAATCAGTTTAATATCATCAAAATGCCCAGTAACAGCACTAGAGTTAAGAGTTCATCTCTCTGGCGGTCTTTCTAAAGTGTGAAACAACCACTTTCCTTTACCACATCATGATTAGGCATTCGGCACATGGCACTGGCCAAACTGCTGTCGATTGAAACAGTTCACTCTAGTATTCTTTTAACACAGGACTGCTGCAAACATGGCAACGTCTCTCAACACTTCAAGATCATGGGAATGTATTCTGAACTCCCTTGTAATTTCGCAAGAACAGACGCTACCCCAAAATGCAGATCCCTTTCAGCCCCACCAAGAAATTAGTGGCGACTACCTGGCTCCGAGGTAATAGGTTTGTGTACTCCATAAATGATAAAAGGGTGCAAGTACCTTTGCATCCCTGCACTTCAGGAAACTCAATATTCCCTCATCTACTGAGATTTTATCTTTATATTGCTTCCAATTATCAGATCACTTTCTTAGTGTATTGTAAATGCTTAGATTAGGGTGTTTGGTTTCAGTACACAGATGTCTGTGAATATATTGGCTGGTAGAAATAAGGGCACATGACTGGCTGAACTGGACTTGTCCCAGGCAGCTGACAACCGCAATACCATAAATCTAAGATGCCAAGTGGGCGCAGTAAAAGCACAGTGGATTTGATGGCTTGGCCTTGAGCAGAAATGTGATCAATGTCAAAGTCCCAGGATCGAACGGCCAGGCTCTCGAGCAGTAGAAGGAGGTACACTTTCTGTGTGCTGCCAATGCTAAAGAGGAAATGAAGGGAAGGTAGACAAGCATTGGCAAAGCGAAAAAGTCCCACCTATGCAAGAGCTGTTGACTTGGTCAATCTTTTTTTAACCATGATGTGCAATAATGGGGCTGCTGTGCAGCATGGCTAAACCTTAGGGGGAAATGCCATATGACGTGGCCAGTGCTGGCCGTGCCATACAGTTTTTTTTCCGGTGGCAGGGGAGAGGATGGGGGTGAGGTAAGCAACTAGAGGGATAGTGGCGCTGGGGGACAGGGCAAGCAACGATGGTGGGAGGGGTTTTGAGACAAACAATGACGAGATGGGGGCATGGGGCAAACAAAGAGAGGGAGGGTGGGAGAGGGAATCCAAGATGGGGGAGGCGGGAAGCAACATTGGGTGAGTGGGGAAGGGAGAAGTAACAGCTGGGGGCAGAAAAGGCAATAACATATGGGAGAAGGGGGAAGGAGATGGGGCAAGCAATGACAGAAGAACGGGGTAAGACTGTCTGTAAACACATGCAGTCTTTTGGAGTGCTGCAATGAAAAAGGAAAATAAGTACCTCTAATAAATCATGAACAGGGCACTGTGCTAGACAAGGAAGAAGTACTTGGCCACGCTCTAGCAGGCGAGGGAAACACACAGCCTGCACATGCTGACAAAACAGAAGCTAGCAAATAAAAATGAAAAACAAGCCAACCAATGGTAAGCAATGGGCAGGCTCCAAGCCCACTTTAAGCTAATAAAATGTCCAGCAGACAGCGCATGCACGGTCCCATATTACCCCTGACTTGAAATCCCTGAATTGGCTGCCTTTTGAAGCCAGAATACATCTGAAAATCGCCTGCATGACACACAAGGCGGTACACCTAAATTCACCCGGCTACCTCGCTCAGAAACTGACCATCTCTGGAGGAACCAGAAACACTAGAGGCACAAACAATCTTCTGCTGAAACCTCGAAGATTCCGGAAGGAAAAAACATATAAGCGCTCCTTCTCAGGAATGGCGCCTAGGATCTGGAACTCACTCCCTCCCGAAACCAGGCTTATCTCTTCCACTACACTCTTTAAAAAAGAAGTAAAAGCTATCCTCATGGCTAAATACACTTGAACCAGTATCTCGAACTCTGTTAATACTCGCACCGATCTGTACTACATGTTTGACCCCTTTGCTTATTTGTATTAGTTGTCTCATTACTCACATGATTGGCTTTGCAGTCACCTATTTGTACTGTTTGATTTATTCATTTATTTGTCTGACTATGCTCCCTCATGTACCCCTCTATGTAACCTATTTGTACTGTTCGATCTATTGATTTATTTGTATGACTATGCTCCCTCATGTACCCCTCTATGTAAAGCGCTCTGATATCTGCAAAGATCTTGTCCGCGCTATACAAAACTTTTAAAATAAATAAAATAAATAAATAAATAAATAAGGTGAGACCTAATAAAGAGCGGTTCAGGCACAGCAGCACACTACCAACCATGGAGCAGTCAAAGAGGGATCTTTTAATTCAATTTGTTAAAGATACATTCTCCACAGGGCAAGAACGTTACCACTTCAATCCACATCACCAACATATTACAACTGAGTGTTAAAAATGTAACCACTCAAATAATGGCTGTCTGGGAAGCTCCCTGATGTGCCCCACCTTAGTCACCTATAGTATGTTGTGCCATTCAGAAGACTTCAAACAGGTTCAAGAAACATATGCACTTTTGCTGTACGTTGGTTGTTCTGAAGTAACAGAAGCAGTTTGTGAACTTCATCTCTTTCACAGACACTCCTGGTTTGAAGGTAGCCAAAAAAATAGCCATAAAGAAATGGTGTTCTTTCACCCGCTTTAACTATGCATGTTGCCTCTTGGCAGAGCGTCAAATTCGACTGATCAAAATCCCCGGAAGTCAATGTTCTACATCCTCTACGGCTACATTGCAGATAGCTACAATTATGCAATATTTGCCCCTTTTATCTGAACAAGACTATACAGCAGAGTCCTGGGATGGTCCAGAAAAAACTTGACGCGCCACTGCTTGCCTACAAGTCAGGGCTGAGCTCCCAAAACAGAAACACATACTTTTTACACCAAGCCTAAATTCTCCTGGTAAGAAAATATGGAAAACATGGGTTTCAGCAGTACATTATTTCACAGGACTAACTTCTAAAATGCATTGGCTTCAAATCCACAGCATTTATACGCACTTCGAACAGGCAGTCATGAAATATTCCAAAATTTCCATGATGCAGCAAACGTTTGTATTAAACAAGTCTGATCCTCCAAAGGGGTGTCCGAGGGTGGGTGTGGACCTCTCTGCTACCCCCACAATCCAAAGATAACTTCATAACCCGCCATTTGCATGGTAGTCCATATTTAAGGGATGGTCACATCAGAAGCCATGTATGACCACCAATGGGACTTCCTTCTGAGAGTCTACAGGTGTGTGGATGCTGGCACATTCTGAAAGATTCTGACCTGATCTTCCCATTCCCTCATATCGGTAGCCATTGGTTCTCTATGCATGTTTGCAGCACATACAACAAGCATTTGCAATGCAATAGGTCTCGCATTAGGAAAGTTTGAGCTATTGGTATTGTTAATGAAAAATATTGTATTCATGTGTTGGTTTTGAAAATAGTGAAATTAATAGCTTTGTCATTTACAATGCCAATAGTTATAATTTTTGCAAATGTGACACTTATAGCATTTGTAATGCAGTATGTGTTGTATTTACGTGAATTAGATGTATTGATATTACAAATAATGAATTTGATTTTTTTAAAATAATTAATACTTAAATACAAGTTATTGTAATTTATAATGGCAATAGCTTAAACTTTTGTAAATAACTTTTGTGAAGATTATGTTCAGTGTATTTTATTGTGACAAAAATCCAAGAACAGAAGTGAAATATTAACATCTTTTTGTGACATTTGTAATAAAGCTTGAAACATTAAGAGAATATATTTGAACCAGTTGTTGTTGAATGGTTGCACAGATTGATGCTGTGGCGGCGCTGATTGATGTTGTGGTGGCAACGAGTGATGCTGTGGCGTTCAGTGATGCTGTGGTAGCGCATAGTGATGTTGTGGTGCCCCTGAGTGATGCTGTGGTGATGCGATAGTTAGAGTTAATGCTATAGATAGATAGAGGGAGGGCGATAGATAGATAGATAGATAGATAGATAGATAGATAGATAGATAGATAGATAGATAGATAGATAGAGTGAGTGAGTGAGGGCGATAGAGTGAGGGTGATAGATAGAGTGAGGGCGATAGATAGATAGAGAGGGCGATAGATAGATAGAGAGGGCGATAGATAGATAGAGAGGGCGATAGATAGATAGATAGATAGATAGATAGATAGATAGATAGATAGATAGATAGATAGATAGATAGAGGGTTGTGTGTGTGTGGGGTTGTGTGTGTGTATGTGGGGTTGTGTGTATGTGGGGGGGTAGTGTGTAGGGGCTGTGGGTGTGTGGGGGGGTGTGTGGGGGAGGTGTGGGGGGTCTGTGTGTGGGCGTGTGGGTGGTGGGATTGTGTGTGTGGTTGTGTGTGTGGTTGTGTGTGGGGTGTGTGTGAGTGGAAGGTGTTGGGAGGTTGTGTGTGGGGGTGGGTGGGTGTGTGGGTGTGTGTGGGGGTGGGTGGGTGTGTGGGTGTGTGTGGGGTTGTGTGGGGGTGGGGTTGTGTGTGTGGGGTTGTGTGGGGGTGGGGTTGTGTGTGTGGGGTTGTGTGTGTGTGTGGGGTTGTGTGTGCGTGTGGAGTTGTGCATGTGGGGTTGTGTGTGGGGTTGTGTGTGGGGTTGTGTGTGTGCGGTTGTGTGTGTGCGGTTGTGTGTGTGGGGGTTCTGGGTGGAGGGTTGTGTGTGGGGGGTTGTGTGTGGGGGTTGTGTGTGGGGGGTTGTGTGTGGGGGGTTGTGTGTGTGGGGGGTCTGGGTGTGCGTGGGGGGTTGTGTCTGTGGAGGTGTGTGTGTGTGTGTAGGGTTGTGTGTGTGTAGGGTTGTGTGTGTGGGGGTCTGGGTGTGTGTGTGGGTTGTGTTCGCGTGGGGATGTGCGTGTGGGGGGTGGGGGTGTGTGTGGGTGTGTGTGGGTATGTGTCTGTGGGGTTGTGTGTGTGGGGTTGTGTGTGTGGGGCTGTGTGTGGGGGGTTGTGTGTGTGGGGGTTGTGTGTGGGGGGTTGTGTGTGTGGGAGGGAGGTAGGTGGGGGGGAGGTAGGTGGGGGGGAGGTGTGTGGGGGGTCTGGGTGTGTGTGGGGGGTCTGGGTGTGTGTGTGGGGGGTTGTGTGGGGTTGTGTGTGGGGTTGTGTGTGGGGTTGTGTGTGGGGGGTGTGGGGGGTGTGGGGTGTGGGTGTGGGGGGTGTGTGTAGGGGTGTGGGGGTGTGTGTAGGGGTGTGTGTGTGTGTGTGGGATGTGTGTGTGTAGGGGTGTGTGTGTGTGGGATGTGTGTGTGTGGGGGGGTGGTGGTGGGGGTTGTGTGTGTGTGTGTGTGGGGTTGTGTGTGGGGTTGTGTGTGTGGGGTTGTGTGTGTGGGGTTGTGTGTGTGTGGGGTTGTGTGTGTGTGGGGTTGTGTGTGGGGTTGTGTGTGTGAGGGGGTGTGTGGGGTTGTGTGTGGGGTTGTGTGTGTGGGGTTGTGTGTGTGGGGTTGTGTGTGGGGTTGTGTGTGGGGTTGTGTGTGGGGTTGTGTGTGCGGTTGTGTGGGGGTTGTGTGTGGGGGTTGTGTGTGGGGGTTGTGTGTGTGGGGGCTTTTGTGTGTGGGGGGTTTTTGTGTGTGTGGGGGTTTTTGTGTGTGTGGGGTTTTTGTGTGTGGGGGGTTGTGTGTGTGGGTTTGTATGTGGGGGTTGTGTGTGTGGGAGTGTGTGGGGGGGGGTTGTGTGTGTGAGATTGTGTGTGTGTGGTTGTGTGTATGGGGGGTTGTGTGTGTGGGATTGTGTGTGGGGGATTGTGTGTGGGGGGGGATTGTGTGTGTGGGGGGGGGTTGTGTGTGTGGGGGTATTCCCCTCGAAATGAATACCCTCCATCCATTCCTCCAAAATAACCGTAGTTTGTAGTTCAGGGCAGAAATATTTGTTGACATAAAAAATAAACTTTCAAACTAACCCTGTAATATTGTTAAACCCTGGGAGAAGCCCATTCATCTTCAAAATATGCACACTCCCTGCGTGACCACTGCTTTTCAAAAGGGAAAAGTAATTGCTCACTGTAACCCGAAGATAAGCTTGGCAAATGAGCCCTGCCTGGCCAGTCAGGGCAGCCCGTGGTATTTTGGAAGGGGTGGCGAGCAGGGGGGTGTGAGGATGTTGAGGCGGGCGAGGGAAGTAAGACGTGTTGAGAGGGGGAGGGAAGGAAGATTAGGGTGAGCAGGAAGAAAGCGGAGATGAGAATTTGAGGCAGGGGGCACAACGAGCACCCCCATGGATGAAGGACGTGGATGTGAGCCTAGAGGGAGTCGTAATTGCTTGATTCGGAGGGGGAGGGCAGAGAATATAGCCAAATTCCGTGTAGGTCTATCACACGTTGCCAAAGTTAATACTAAATACTAAATCAATCTTTTTTTATGTTTAGGCTTAACCAGTCATACAGCATTGAATGCTGTATTCTGTTTAACATGATTTGTATCTGTGTTATGTCAGCTTCTCTGTCTTTGGACTCCTAGGGCTGTATTACAGAATGTGCCCAGGGGCGAAACGGGCATGTATGCAACTTTGCGCACCCCCGGGGCACTTTGGTATTACAGAAAAGGCCACAGACGTTTGTGCAACCCCTTCTGTAATACAGATAGCGGTGGCGCACATGTAGCGCCAGCACCATCTCCAGAGGGTGTTCCCTCATTTGTATGGACACAAGGCCCCAAGCAAATGAGAGATTCCCTTTGCTTCTATACCATATTATAGAAGCTGTGAGTAGGCGCACTGACGGTGGACTGATGGCAGCCCTCCGGAGGAGGTAAAGGGGGTCCTATGGACACCCCCAGACATTCCCTTGCAGGAAGGTGCAGTCACTCTCTGCATCCACCTTCATGGGGATCTCAAATCCCTTAAATGCAGGTGGATTGCCGTCTGCACAGAGAAACATGGTTCTGCTCTTGAACAGCTGCTCCATATGTCTCTTGAATGCGCTGCCCCTGCTGCCCTGAGCGCATTCTATTTGATAGGGCATACTTTTCCTGTTTACACCTGGTGCATCTGCTTAATGGTGTGCCATGGTGCAAACAGGAAAAGTGCACCCCATCTATATTAGGGCCCTGTTGGCCCTCTTGAGAAAGCACTGGTGCTGCACGGGCACCAGCGCTTTCATTATTACATATTGTGCCAGCTAGTCAAAGGCTTTAGAAAAGAAAAAAGGCTGGACAGATATCATGCTGCACACATCTAAAAGAACCAATAACATAGATGGGATAGAAGATTGCTTTAACCCCTTCCATGCTCATGACGAGCTCAGCTCGTCATGAGGCACGCTGGAGCTGTGCTCATGACGAGCTGAGCTCGTCATGAATAAAGCCAAATAGCAATTTCCAGCACAGGAGGGGAATTGCCTTAGCAGCCATAGTGTTAAAATATTGCACAGATAGCATTAATCCACAGTTAAATGGGCGAGAGAAGAACTATATCTTATATCTTGCAGCAAAGGTTTCTAGCTAGAGGTTTCAGATGATGTAACGCTCACGGTGAATGTTGAGGTCCCCAAGGAGGCCTGCAAAATGTTCCAGATAGTCGAGGTTTCTGCTATCTACTGTAAATGTGTGTACATTTGTGCTTGGAGAGCATGAATGGCCAGTGTGATTCAAAGTCCTGAGCAAGGGGGAGACAGTAAAGGGGAGGATAGGCTAGTGGGATTTCAAAGCAGACTCACTGTACTGTTGCCATGGTGAAAAGAAGTACTGTCAAAATGTTGCACCATTTTGTCACAAATTCGATTTATGTACTCGAAGGGGTGATTCACTTCAGAAGGTGGGTTGTGGAGGATAAAAGTATGTGGAATTATTAGTGGGTTAGGAGTGATCAAAAGAAGAGGGATATATATGGGGCGGGCTGGTGAGAGAGTCAGGGATGTGACTGATGTGAAGGGTATTGTCATAGGATTGAGACAGGAATAGAAGACGCAGTAGGTCATTTAGTTTGAATGTAGCAAAGCTCTGGCATTCCCTTCCACTGGCCATTGGGGCTACAGAGAATGAGCTACACTTTTGAAAAGCGATTAAAATCCAGCTTTTTAAATAATTTAGTGCTCTGGTGCTCTTTCTGCTTTGGTGGTGCCACCTCTGGTCCAGCGCTGGGATGCGCTTGAGTCACCATGTGCTTTACAGGTTGTACACATAAAAATAGAATGTAGACGTGTTGGATCCACCATAAGCGTGGAAGGGTATACTCAGATGTGAGTCCCTTGCTCATTGCACCATCAGGATTCAAGCAAGCCGGGCCGAAGACAGCTGTAATGCCAGAAACCGGCCCCGGAAGCTTGTTTCCTTCCCAGTATAAGAATTGGCTTGGTAGTTTGGTCTGCCCTGCTCCCATGATGCACTGGGCCAGGGACAGACTAATTTGCATGTAGCCAGGTTCTGAGCTGGGATGGTGCAGTGAGCTAAAAAATGGTGATGGATCAAGCCCTGATCTGTTGACTGGGTATGAGTGTTCTGTTTAATTCAGATACTCTGTCCATCACCACCCCCTTTTCTGAATCGTTTTGTCCACCATAAGCGTGGAAGGGTATACTCAGATGTGAGTTCCTTGCTCATTGCACCATCAGGATTCAAGCAAGCCGGGCCGAAGACGGCTGTAATGCCAGAAACCGGTCCCCGGAAGCTTGTTTCCTTCCCAGTATAAGAATTGGCTTGGTAGTTTGGTCTGCCCTGCTCCCATGATGCACTGGGCCAGGGACAGACTAATTTGCATGTAGCCAGGTTCTGAGCTGGGATGGTGCAGTGAGCTAAAAAATGGTGATGGATCAAGCCCTGATCTGTTGACTGGGTATGAGTGTTCTGTTTAATTCAGATGCTCTGTCCATCACCACCCCCTTTTCTGAATCGGATAGTGAGTGGCGGCACAGGAGTTTATTGAAAAGAGTGAATTATGTTACTTTATGTTAACATTTCTGAGCACTCCTGGGTGACGTGGATGGTGGAGCAACTTCTTGCATGGAATCAAGGTTCTTAGAAAAATTTATTAGTGGTGTTTGTGTGGCTCTGGTTGCTGTGGTTTTGCTTTGAGGGAAGTAAATCAAAACTGAGTGGTGTTAAGGGCTGGAGAGGAATGTATTTTAAAAAATTCGCACACGACCAGCTTAAAACAAATTCTAGTTGTGTGGAGAAAGAAGGCATGGCCAGAGTGTACAGCAGGTAAAGCTCCCAGTATCATTTTATTCAATTCATGTTGTGAAAATGGTAATGAAGCAGAGGAGGCTAAAATGGAGTTAGAATTGACCATGTGTGCTGTGCAGCCAACTTGCTACTCAGTATTCTAATATACACTGTCTCTCATGTTTGTTAACAAGTGTGTCTACAGATGAGAAAACATCACCCAATACTGTGTCTACATTTACAACGTCATGTGAAGGACAACTACAACGAATGTTCTCTTTCATTGAAGTCAAAGACAACTTTACCAGATGATTTCAAGCCATAGAAGACACCATGCTCCAGACCTGGGCTTTTGCTTTTCATAAATCAGTGTTTTCAGGCGTGTTAGTACAATGGGGTCACCTAAAATGAATCAAGACTACAACTCCCAGAATGCAGCATGTAGTTAAATGGATGTAAAGAACCATAAAGCTGTCTCTGGTGACAAGGGGTAGACTAGTAGCTTAGATAGCAACAAAGTGGACAAATCCTAAATGTGTTTAGCCAAAAAGAAAGAGGTTTCTTCGAACGGAAGCGGAATTAGAAACAGACAAGCTGATGGATTGCACGATAATTTGGATATGTATTTGAAGGAGGAATTAAATCATAGCATCTATTAAGAACACTTGGAAATCGATGTCATGCTAAAAATACTTTGCAGTTTCTACTGAGTGGTACCACCTACATAGACAGTCTGCAATTCCTAACCAACGTTTCAATTTACTGCCCACAACTGTACCAGGTAGTCTGATGTTTTTCCCATTGTATTTGTAATTGTTTCGGCTAATGAGCCATACAAGTTAATTTACTATATAAAAGTATAGCAACTACGATGATTAAATGCAAGTTCCCGAGTTAGGTTCAATAAAGAAATTACAGTTTTAAATTGTTCATTCCCAATCGGATAAGATACAATTTATGTTTAGAATATAGGTTACAATATATTTAGTTGCGTGAGAGAGAGAGAGAGAGCGAGAGAGAGAGCTGTGTGCTTGTTTGTCACATCACAACCAAAAGCCGTATTCCTGTAAAAGGGTGACTTTATTTCCCCTTAGAAGTGCCAGGCAGGGGAGCTGATACAACACCTAACTATTGTTTTTGATCCTAAAGCTGGAGGAGGGGTGGGGCTCCAAGAAGTCACGAAACGTTGCAGCCTTGGCCTCTTAGCTGGAGCTTTAAAAGCCCTGCACTGCATGATAACAGCTTTCTTAAGTGTTTCCCCAGAACCGTCCCTGAAACACACAAACATTGCAACCAACAGCCTCGCCCTTTTTAACTGATAAAAATGACAGAAGGAAAAAAGTTGTGACCTGGAAAAGGAGAAGAAAATAAACTATAAATACGCCCCTCACCCCCGACGCGTTGTTCAAGCCCCGTAGTGGGAGTTTCAAAAGAGAGAGAAAAAAAAACCCCGGTCCTTTAAAAGAAAGAGAAAAGAAAACTTGAGCTTTGGCTGGGGGAGGATGGGGGAAGCGAGAAAACAAAAGAGAGATAAAAGCCTGCTTGGGGGGAGGTGATTGTCCTCTGTGTGTTCCTCTCTCTCTCTCGTGGGCTGGGGGAGGGGGACTGCTTTGCATCGCTTCACGTCAGCTCTGTCTCATTCCCTTCTTCTTTCCTGCTAAAGAGAGGGGGGTCGGGGGAGATAGGGTGGCTGGAGGAGGGGTAGAGAGAGCAACATTACAAAGGGAAGGTGGAGACGGTGACACACCGAAGGAAGGGCAGGCAGGAACGGGGGAAGGGAGAGACGGGCAGAGGGAGGGGAAAGACAGTGGGGAAGAGGGAGAGACTGAAAACGAGACGCTGGTAGACACTGAGGAGAGGACAGCACAGGGGAGGGGGAAGGGCTGCAGAGTGGAAGAGTGTGAGAGATAGGTGAAGAGAATAGGGTTGAGGCAGAGGGAGGGACATGACTGGAAGATAAGAGGGAGGAGTAGGAAGACAGTGGGTGAGAGGGAGAGGCAGGAGCGTTGCAGGGGGCGAGAGGAGGCTGCGGGTGTGAGAAAAGGGTCACTTTGCAGAGAAGAATGTAGAAAGACGCTAGGAGAGGGGTAGAGAGGATGAGGCGGACGGGGAGGGATATGACAGCAGGAAGCGAAGAAAGCGGAGGAGAAGTGCAGATAAACAGGCAGTGAAACAAGCAACAAATGGCTTTCATGTGGTGATGCGAGGCAGGCGGATAGAAGCGCGTTCACGAGACCACATGCACTTCTGGAAATCCGCATTTTTCAGAGCTTAGTTTAGCCCCAATAGTCTCGTCCTATTCATTCCTTGCGGAATTGAATAGGATGAGACCTAAAAAGGCAACCATTAAGGAACAGACAAATACAAGAAGCCAACACGCTTAAAGGAAACATGCTTATCCTCATCAACAGACACTGTGTGGACAAGAACACCAATCGAAGTGTACACTAAAATGTGACATCTTCAAAAGTGTTCAAAGAAAAAACGTTGATTTCTGCTAAATGGATGGCTTCTCAAAATGAGCAGTAAAGGCGACGGGATGCTCAAGATAACTGACGGGCACATTAGGTATAGTTCTAAACTCATGCTTATGTAGATGTTAAGCGACCACAAACAACTTCTTAAATACCCCAAACGGCTCATAAAGGCCAAACGGTACACATCTGGAAACAGTAGCACCAAGGACCTGCCCAAAATCTGAAACTTAGGAAGCTTTTCTCACTCAGCCTGTATATTGGTGAAGTTGTTCCTTTTGCTTATGAACCTCCAAAGGAGTATAGTATACTGTTCAGGACATGGTCTTAACAACGATCCAGAACTTCCTGAATATTTGCAGGAGAGGGATGGTCCTCCAGTCAGGCACTTTCTTCACAAATAGGAAGAAATAAATATGTCGTAAATCTAGCAACATTGCTACTAAAGTGGAATTTTCCAGTGTGGGACTTCTGCACACTGGGAATTTCTCCTGTGCTAAGGTGGGGTGGAGGTTTGTTAATGAGACAGAGACACTCTACCGATTACTGGAGATGGTGTCGCTCTGGCTTCGGTTCTTAGCTTGTTTCGGACTCAAGGGGCTCTACTCGGGCACTCCAATATTGCTTTGGCACAGGATAGGTAAGGGGAGTATGAAGGAGTATGAAAGAATGAGATGGGCATTGAAAACAACTAAAAGTGGAAAAATCAGCTGAACCCAGTCATATGACTGCAGGGAATTTCTTCCGGATCAAGTGGTAGTGTCCAACTTTTATAAGTCTGGTGACTCACTGAGAATTCTTTAACCCCAGGTAAAGCGATTTATAAGCTCTCTTAGTTGGCGTTTACACACCTTAGTTCTTTTCATTTTTCCATTTGTCTTGCATCACTTCCATTGAAACTTTAAACAAATAACTTGTTCTTTGGGTAGGTGGAGGGTGTAAAATTCGATTATATGTGTCAGGGTGCTTTCAGGATAAAGCGAAAAGTTTGAAAGGCTTGTGCTGGGGAGGGCATCTTAACTACATTAATACGTGTGAGGGTGGATGTGGTGTAAAATAGCCCTTGGCTGCGGAGACGTGTGAAATCTTTTGCCTGCACTAATAATTGTCTTTTCTTCTTTAGTTTACCTATCTTTCATGCTGCATAGTCCTAGTAGAATAATTACTTTACTACTATTCAACTTCCGGTCTGATAACTTTCGTGCTTATGGGTGTGCTCAAATGGCATGGATGTGTTGTAATAATTTTGTAGGTGTCAACTAAAAGCTTGGTGCTGGATGGTGTACAAGTGCTGATGTATGTGGCTCTTATTGTCAAAGAGGTAGCTGCCTAGGCTGTTTGGGCTAGGGTTCTGATTGGCTACTAGGGCTAGGGTTTCCTACTGGATGAAGGATTAGGGCTCTGATTGGCTGTTAGGGCTAAGGCTATGATTGGTTAACAGGCAGTAGTTAATTTGTGAAAAAATAAGAGCCGGGCCCTCGTACGGAGGACACTGCATCTTGCACCAGTCCACTGCTCTGTCAGCGCCGCCCATGACAGAACAGCACAACTACTAACCATGAAACCCCACAAGTGTGACAATTTAGACTATTCCAGGCCCCTAAAGGTGTAGAAATATCTTAGAAGGTAGGTAATAGCCATTTTAAAGTATGTTGAATTAATAACCAACTGTTGTTGTGCTCGTGTCTGTATTACACAAATAGCGCTACCATGTGGTAGACTAAGCACCGGTGTTGACAATTAAGTGCTGATGCTGAGCATTGGAAACCACGGCTCAAATTAAGCACTGTTAATAGGGCCAGGTCTCCAATTGGCTCTAGGGTTTAGGGTTAGGGTTCCAATTGGTTAGGACTAGGGTCCCATTGGCCAATAGTGCAATTTTAAGCATAGGGCTCAGGGCGTCTCAGCCTGGGCGTCTCAGCTAAGGGCGGAGAGGACAAGGGCAGTTGCCTGTTTGGGAAGGGCTAAGAGGACATCGGCAGCTGCCTGTTTGAGTCGGACCTAGGACCACATAATCAATCAATCAAAGACATTTATAGAGCGCACTACTTACCCGTAGGGTCTCAAGGCGCTGGAGGGAGGGGGGTGCCGTTACTGCTCGAACAGCCAGGTCTTCAGCTTCTTCCTGAAGGAGAGGTGGTCTTGGGTCAGGCGCAGGTCGGTCGGGAGGGAGTTCCAGGTCTTGGCGGCCAGGTAGGAGAAGGACCTTCCTCCTGTTGTTGCTCTTCGGATGCGGGGGACGGCGGCGAGGGCGTGGTTGGCTGATCGGAGGTGGCGTTTGGGAGCGTAGAAGTTGATTCGGTTGTTGAGGTAGCTCGGGCCTTGGTCGTGTAGGGCTTTGTGTGCGTGGGTGAGGAGGCGGAAGGTGATCCTTTTGTTGACGGGGAGCCAATGCAGGTCTCTCAGATGTCCGGAGATGTGGCTGGTTCGTGGGATGTCGAGGATGAGTCTGGCTGAGGCGTTCTGGATCCACTGGAGTCTCTTCTGGAGCTTGGCGGTGGTACCGGCGTAGAGGGCTTTGCCGTAGTCCAGTCGACTGGTGACGAGGGCCTGGGTGACGGTCTTCCTGGTCTCGGTGGGGATCCACCAGAAGATCTTCCGTAGCATGCGTAAGATGTTGAAGCACGCCGAGGAGACGGCGTTGACTTGCCTGGTCATGGAGAGGGAGGAGTCCAGGATGAAGCCCAGGTTGCGTGCGTGGTCTGTCGGTTTGGGTGCGGAGTCCAGGGCGGGAGGCCACCAGGAGTCGTCCCAGGCGGAGGGCGAAGAGCCCAGGATGAGGACCTCCGTCTTGTCTGAGTTCAGTTTCAGGCGGCTGGTCGTCATCCACTCGGCTACATCTTTCATCCCTTCATGCAGATTGGCTCTGGCGGGGGCGGGGTCGTTGGTCAGGGAGAGGATCAGCTGGGTGTCGTCGGCGTAGGAGATTATGTTGAGGTTGTGTTTGCGTGCGATGGCCGCGAGGGGGCTCATGTAGACGTTGAAGAGGGTGGGGCTCAGGGAGGATCCTTGAGGGACGCCGCAGATGACTTCGGTGGCTTTTGACTTGTACGGTGGAAGGCGGACTCTCTGCGTTCTTCCGTCGAGGAAGGAGATGATCCATTCCAGTGCCTTCTCTTGGATTCCGACGTAGCTGAGGCGCTGTACTAGGATGCGGTGGCAGACAGTGTCGAATGCCGCGGAGAGGTCTAGGAGGATGAGGGCCGCTGTGTCTCCGTTGTCCATCAGGGCTCGGATGTCGTCGGTGGCAGCGATGAGGGCGGTCTCGGTGCTGTGGTTGGCTCGGAAGCCAGACTGTGAGGGGTCGAGGGATCCATTCGTCTCAAGGAAGGCGGCTAACTGCTTGTTGACGGTCTTCTCGATGACTTTGGCTGGAAACGGGAGGAGCGAGATGGGGCGGTAGTTCTTGAGTTCGGTGGGGTCCGCTGTGGGTTTCTTGAGTAGAGCGCTGAGTTTGGCGTGCTTCCAGCTCTCAGGGAAGGTGGCGGTGTCGAAGGAGGTGTTGATAATGTCCCGCAGGTGGGGTGCGATGACAGCGTCGGCCTTGTTGAAGACGTGGTGAGGGCAGGGGTCGGTCGGAGATCCGGAGTGGACGGAGTTCATCATGCGGACGGTGTCTTCGGTGCTGATCGGAGTCCAGGCGCGGAGGGTGGTGGTGGGGGGCGGTGGTTCGGTCGTGGTGTGCGTTGGTTGGGTGCTGAAGCTGTTGTGTATGTCCGCGATATGCTGCCCAATTTTCATTTATGACCTACAACCTTAAGCCCTCCAGTCCGCCAACATCCAAACACGATATCAGTGAAGGCATTCTACTCATGCATCACAAACAAACCTCATCCAGATTTCAATGTGCATTGGACCACTGCACAACCACTACAAAACACCACAGACCACACCTACACAGAATTCTATCCCAACTGCAACACTATAGCACCTGCATTCTCACACAAAACACAACTCTGTCCTATACCACTTACTCATCCACACATGACCAACACAAAGTCACATTATACACAAAGTTAATGCATCCAGACACACGTACTCCCTGTTCAAACAAAACACAAGCTTTATCCTCTACTTGCTCCTAACAGAACCCCTTTTATCATAACAAAACCTATACCCAGCCTTCCATTCCACCATCCATCAGCACACACCTCCTCTTTTTACCAATTACACGCAACCATACAATCCTTACACACCACTCCACCACACATATTACCTATTCCAGTGATCAAATCTAACACACTCATACCTCTTGTCCATTCCCTCTAACACACCACATACTCTTCCCCAAAACACCCCTGTACTATTCAAATACCCCTCCCCAGCAGTACGGCACATGAAAATCTTTCACAGAAAACCACTACAACAATATCTCCTCTCACTACTCCACAAAACACACAAATCTCAATACATTATATTCCTTACACGTATATTCCCTTACTATGTAATCATTATCTATATATTTATTTAGTCCTATTGTATAAGAAAATAAATAACCTCTTGAAAGCCTAACTGTGTCCTACTATCACCCTACACCTCTATGAATTTATCCTCCATCATCACTCTCTATCATCTCAAACCCTTTCTACTACTATCATCTCCAAAATAACCCTTCTTATATTCCTCCCTCCCCTGCACCTTCTGGCTCACCCCAAACATCAGTTTACTGCTATGATCTCCTAAACAACCCTTCTAAATTATCCCTCGTGTTATCTCTGCTTTGACTCATCCCAACCCTCATTTTTCTAATCTGACTCACTTTCTCCCTAACCCCATCTCTCATTTACTCATCCCAGACCTCAACTTACTACTATGATCTTCCAATTAACACACCTGGTTTTCTTCCCTCTTCTATCCCACCAATACTCTATTCAATCCAACTAACAGACTCACATGTCCTCCACTCAAAGTAACTCGGACCTCCCTATAAGGACACTATACTTATATTTCCCTATACTAGTCCACCACTAAAACGTTTGGGTTCTGGAGTAGCGTACTACTCGTCCGAGGTATCCAAGCGCTATATAAAAACAATTACAATTACTCTACATGGGACGTGGTAGGGGTAGGCGACCATTACTGAAGGAAAACCAGATGGATAGTGCCTAAAACACTGCTGATGGAATTCGACCATCTGACATGCTGGTTGCTGCAGGGCTGGGACAGCCTGGAAACAGCTGTAAACATCAAGGACCGTTGGCCAGAGAGCACTGGGCTGCACCCGAATTATAGTTTGCGCCATAGGTGCACCCGTCACAGATTGCAGCAGTGCGCTCGATCACAACACAGAAATGAGCTATCATCAGTGAAGGCACAAACTCAGACAATTTGAGCCTGCGCTGACGCGAGGGAATTCATCAAAGACCCAGTTGCAGTTTGAATCCACATCTGTCTTTCACTGGAAGGGACCTTGCCCCACTTTGAAGGGGCAGCAGGGACCCCGCAGGTGGCTACAGTGTGCTCCTGAGCCCACCTGCTAAAGGGGATGGGGTACCTGGATGGTCCCTGCCACAGAGTGTAATCTGGGGGCACACAGTCAGTGCATGTCCTGGACGTTTCCTTGCCATTCCAACTGTGTCCAATGGCAAAAGGTTCCTTTACTGCCGGGGCCACACCTCCACGCAAATGAGGAAATGCCCTCATGTGATTGTGGCGGCTCAAATTCCATCCATGTTACAGATGGGTCTGCACAATAGTCTTCAGCCCCTTCTATTATACCTAAATGCCCCGTAAGTACTGGGCACAAACACTTGTTGCACCCCCAGGCACATTTTATAAATTAGCCCCAGCTCATTTGTTCTAAAGCAGTTTTCTAGGCCATCTAATTTCCTATGCTGAAAATGTTATCAGTATGTGTAGCAAATCTAGAAATATCAGGAAAAAGGTAAAAGAGATAACCTAGCTATGTTTGGCTCACTGCACACACGCCTTGGAAGAAGCAACATATTTGTGTTTGTGCACAGAGCTTGTATTCCCTCCACCCCTTTGGTGGCAGAGGAGCTGAAACTCAGTTTCATCACAAACGTGACTATTGCTGAATGACATCAGAATTAGAAAAGGAACACTCTCAAATCTGAATGCCTCCAGAGGAACAAAGTATGCCCGACAAGAGAAAAAAAAAATCTGTAGTAACTCTGCATATCTGTATACCAGCCCCTATTGAAATTAGAGGTAGAAACAGAGTACAGAGAACTTGTAGCTCACAAACAAAGGAGAGCAAACATGAACAAAATAGCTTTTGTAGAGAAGAAGGAGGGAGATAAGGAAGATGAGCCACCCTCCTGCATGATAATGCACTAGTACCTACAGTTTCGCCTGTACAGGCCGAGTGCAAGAACATATATCACTAATAGTAACCAATGACAGTAGATCATGTACCAGTTTGGTAGCATGGTTATAATAGAAAATCGGCAGCTGATTACTCCACTGACACCCACTTTCCCAGGTGCCTTTGTCTGAATAACCAGTTGTGGGTAAGCAAGTATCCTACAGATGACCTTCAGCACACTGCTTGGTTGTGGGGAAAAAAAGGTAATTATTGGACTAATTCTGGATAGCACTGTGTCAAAAGGAATAGCATTTGTAGGTCAAGAATATCTCCACATCAAGGAAAAGCGTCCTAGAGATCACTGATAGCTAGAGCTGTTCAAGAGGCACCTCGGTGGTGGTATTAATAATCTGAAGCAGGTATCCTCATGAAGCCAAACACATGATTGTGCTAACCTCCTTACATAAATCACCTCACTCCACAGTAATCCACAAATGTTCCCAAACACCACAAACCCACAGGGCAACTCTGAACACAATAATGACAATATTGCTACATAACCAATGACAGCAACATGACCCTCCGAATTTCCAAGCAAGGGCATATTTTTCATCTCTCCTCATCATTCCTTATCTTATCTTCTGCCTGCTTCAATCAATCAATCAATCAATCAATCAGTGACACTTATAGAGCGCGCTACATACCCGTAGGGTCTCAAGGCGCTGGGGGGGGGGGGGGGAGCCGCTACTGCTCGAACAGCCAGGTCTTCAGCTTCTTCCTGAAGGAGAGGTGGTCTTGGGTCAGGCGCAGGTCGGGAGGGAGGGAGTTCCAGGTCTTGGCGGCCAGGTAGGAGAAGGACCTTCCTCCTGTAGTCGCTCTTCGGATGCGGGGGACGGCGGCGAGGGCGTGGTTGGCTGATCGGAGGTGGCGTTTGGGAGCGTAGAAGTTGACTCGGCTGTTGAGGTAGCTCGGGCCTTGGTCGTGTAGGGCTTTGTGTGCGTGGGTGAGGAGGCGGAAGGTGATTCTTTTGTTGACGGGGAGCCAGTGAAGGTCTCTCAGATGTCCGGAGATGTGGCTGGTTCGTGGGATGTCGAGGATGAGTCTGGCTGAGGCGTTCTGGATCCGCTGGAGTCTCTTCTGGAGCTTGGCGGTGGTACCGGCGTAGAGGGCGTTGCCGTAGTCCAGTCGGCTGGTGACGAGGGCCTGGGTGACGGTCTTCCTGGTCTCGGTGGGGATCCACCAGAAGATCTTCCGTAGCATGCGAAGGATGTTGAAGCATGCCGAGGAGAGGTTGTTGACTTGCCTGGTCATGGAGAGGGAGGAGTCCAGGGTGAAGCCCAGGTTTCGTGCATGGTCTGTCGGTTTGGGTGCGGTGCCCAGGGCGGGAGGCCACCAGGAGTCGTCCCAGGCGGAGGGAGAGGAGTCCAGGATGAGGACCTCCGTCTTGTCCGAGTTCAGTTTCAGGCGGCTGGTCGTCATCCACTCGGCTACCTCTTTCATCCCTTCGTGTAGGTTGGCTCTGGCGGCGGCGGGGTCGTTGGTCAGGGAGAGGATCAGCTGGGTGTCGTCGGCGTAGGAGATTATGCTGAGGTTGTGTTTGCGTACGATGGCCGCGAGGGGGCTCATGTAGACGTTGAAGAGGGTGGGGCTCAGAGATGATCCTTGGGGGACGCCGCAGATGACTTCGGTGGCCTCTGACTTGTACGGTGGTAGGCGGACTCTCTGTGTTCTTCCGTCGAGGAAGGAGATGATCCATTCCAGCGCCTTGTCCTGGATTCCGACGTTGCTGAGGCGCCGTACTAGGGTGCGGTGGCAGACCGTGTCGAATGCCGCGGAGAGGTCTAGGAGGATGAGGGCCGCTGTTTCTCCGTTGTCCATCAGGGCTCGGATGTCATCGGTGGCGGCGATGAGGGCGGTCTCGGTGCTGTGGTTGGCTCGGAAGCCGGACTGTGAGGAGTCGAGGGATCCGTTCGTCTCGAGGAAAGCGGCCATCTGCTTGTTGACGGTTTTCTCGATGACTTTGGCTGGAAACGGGAGGAGCGAGATGGGGCGGTAATTCTTGAGGTCGGTGGGGTCCGCTGTTGGTTTCTTGAGTAGAGCGCTGAGTTCGGCGTGTTTCCAGCTCTCAGGGAAGGTGGCGGTGTCGAAGGATGTGTTGATGATGTCTCGCAGGTGGGGTGCGATGATAGCGTCGGCCTTGTTGAAGACGTGGTGAGGGCAGGGGTCGGTCGGTGATCCGGAGTGGATGGAGTTCATCGTGCGGATGGTGTCTTCGGTGCTGATCGGGGTCCAGGCGTGGAGGGTGGTGGTGGGGGGTGGTTGTTCGGTCATGGTGTGCGTTGGTTGGTTGTTGAAGCTGTTGTGTATGTCCGCGATCTTGTTGTGGAAGTATGAAGCGAGGGAGTTGCAGAGGTCTTGCGATGGGGTGATGTCGTTGTTTCCTGCGCTGGGGTTGGAAAGCTCTTTCACGATGTTGAAGAGTTCCTTGCAGTTGTGTGCGTTGTTGTCCAACCGGTCCTTGAATGCTGTTTTCTTGGCGGCGCGGATCAGCTGGTGGTGTTTCCGGGTGGCAAGTTTGAAGGAGGTCCTGTTGTCCGGTGTTGGTTCCCTTCTCCAGACTTTCTCGAGGGCTCTGCAGTTCTTCTTGGAGCTCTTGAGTTCGTCGGTGAACCATGGGGCTTTCTTGCTGCCGGGTCTGCTGGGCGGGGTCCTCAGTGGGGCGAGTTCGTCCGCGCAGTTGCTGATCCACTTCGTGAGGTTGTCGGCGGCCTGGCTGGGGTTCGCTGAGCTGGCAGGAGGGTGCTGGCTCAGGGAGGTGGCGAGCTGGTCTGCTGTGATCTTGTTCCAGCTTCTGCGGGCGGCCTGTTGCTGGTGGTGGTGGGTCGTTGTTTTCTTGAAGGTGAAGTGGACGCAGCTGTGGTCCGTCCATTGAAGCTCTGTGGCGTGGCTGAAGTCGATGTCCTTGCTGGATGAGAAGACAGCGTCGAGTGTGTGTCCGGCGAGGTGGGTGGGGGTGGACACCAGTTGCTTGAGTCCCAGGTTGGCGAGGTTGTCGAGCAGGGTGCTGGTGTTGCGGTCGTTGTTGTTCTCCAGATGGAAGTTGAGGTCTCCCAGGAGGATGTAGTCAGCGGAGGGGAGGGCATGTGGGCTGACGAGGTCGGCGATGTCCTCGCTGAATTGTGTGCGTGGTCCAGGGGGTCGGTAGATCAGGGTGCCTCTGAGGGTGGTGTTCGGATTGGTGTGGATCTGGAAATGCAGGTGTTCGGCGGTGGTCAGGGAGTCGTCGGTGCTGGTCGTGAGACGGATGGTGCTCCTGTGGATGATGGCGATGCCTCCTCCCATCTGGTTGGCGTTTCGGTCCCTCCGGACGATCTTGTAGCCCTCTGGGATGGCGATGGCGATGTCGGGAGCTGAAGAGGCGTTCATCCAGGTCTCCGTGAGGAAGGCAACGTCTGGAGCTGTGGTGTCAAGGAGGTTCCAGAGTTCGATGGCATGTCTGTGGACGGAGCGGGTGTTGAGCAGGATGCACTTGAGGTGGGTGCTGCTGGTGTTCGGCTTGGTGGGTGCTGGTGCGAGGCAGGTCCGGATGCAGGTGAACTTGCAGGCGTGGCAGCTGAAGGGTCCGTGGGAGTGACGTGGTGTGGCTTGGTGGCACTCTGGACGTCGGCCGGTGTTGAGAGCGGTGAGGGAGGCGGCGGAGTACGTCAGGCGGGTCGGTCGGGGTCCTCGTGGGCCAGGGGTCCTGGCACTGGGCGCGGTCCAGGCGCGGACGGGCGTAGACGGGCTTACCTTTGGCGCGCCTTCGGCGCACAATCGGCGCGCCCGCTGCGCGTTCGCACGGTCGCCATTTAAGGCGAAGTGCGCGGGTGGGCGGAGCAGCTGGGAGGCGGGAGCGGGGAGGGTACAGAATACAAAAAGGGGCGGGGTTATCGGCGGTGGCGGGAAGGGAGGGCGGAGGGCGGCGAGGTAGGCGGACAACAAGGAAGGAAACCACAACACGGGGGAAATAAAAATTAAACACAACGGGCACAAATTCCTGACAAAACAAGGAAAAAATCAAGGTTATACAAAACAAGCACAAATTTTACACAAAACAAGGGCAAAAACAACCGCAGCGGCGCCAGCCGGCAACCGGCAAAACGAGGCAGCAGCGAGGCAGAGGGCAGGCAAGGGGCACACGCAGCAGCTGGTGGCCGTGCGGCGCGGGGGTGTCCCACAAGTGGGTCACACTCACCTGCGTCGCACGGTCGCCATTTAAGGCCAAGTGCGCGGGTGGGCGGAGCAGCTGGGAGGCGGGAGCGGGGAGGGTACAGAATACAAAAAGGGGCGGGGTTATCGGCGGTGGCGGGAAGGGAGGGCGGAGGGCGGCGAGGTAGGCGGACAACAAGGAAGGAAACCACAACACGGGGGACATAAAAATTAAACACAACGGGCACTAATTCCTGACAAAACAAGGAAAAAATCAAGGTTATACAAAACAAGCACAAATTTTACACAAAACAAGGGCAAAAACAACCGCAGCGGCGCCAGCCGGCAACCGGCAAAACGAGGCAGCAGCGAGGCAGAGGGCAGGCAAGGGGCACACGCAGCAGCTGGTGGCCGTGCGGCGCGGGGGTGTCCCACAAGTGGGTCACACTCACCTGCGTCGCACGGTCGCCATTTAAGGCCAAGTGCGCGGGTGGGCGGAGCAGCTGGGAGGCGGGAGCGGGGAGGGTACAGAATACAAAAGGGGCAGGGTTATCGGCGGTGGCGGGAAGGGAGGGCGGAGGGCGGCGAGGTAGGCGGACAACAAGGAAGGAAACCACAACACGTGGGAAATAAAAATTAAACACAACGGGCACAAATTCCTGACAAAACAAGGAAAAAATCAAGGTTATACAAAACAAGCACAAATTTTACACAAAACAAGGGCAAAAACAACCGCAGCGGCGCCAGCCGGCAACCGGCAAAACGAGGCAGCAGCGAGGCAGAGGGCAGGCAAGGGGCACACGCAGCAGCTGGTGGCCGTGCGGCGCGGGGGTGTCCCACAAGTGGGTCACACACACCTGCGTCGCACGGTCGCCATTTAAGGCCAAGTGCGCGGGTGGGCGGAGCAGCTGGGAGGCGGGAGCGGGGAGGGTACAGAATACAAAAAGGGGCGGGGTTATCGGCGGTGGCGGGAAGGGAGGGCGGAGGGCGGCGAGGTAGGCGGACAACAAGGAAGGAAACCACAACACGGGGGAAATAAAAATTAAACACAACGGGCACAAATTCCTGACAAAACAAGGAAAAAATCAAGGTTATACAAAACAAGCACAAATTTTACACAAAACAAGGGCAAAAACAACCGCAGCGGCGCCAGCCGGCAACCGGCAAAACGAGGCAGCAGCGAGGCAGAGGGCAGGCAAGGGGCACACGCAGCAGCTGGTGGCCGTGCGGCGCGGGGGTGTCCCACAAGTGGGTCACACTCACCTGCGTCGCACGGTCGCCATTTAAGGCCAAGTGCGCGGGTGGGCGGAGCAGCTGGGAGGCGGGAGCGGGGAGGGTACAGAATACAAAAAGGGGCGGGGTTATCGGCGGTGGCGGGAAGGGAGGGCGGAGGGCGGCGAGGTAGGCGGACAACAAGGAAGGAAACCACAACACGGGGGAAATAAAAATTAAACACAACGGGCACAAATTCCTGACAAAACAAGGAAAAAATCAAGGTTATACAAAACAAGCACAAATTTTACACAAAACAAGGGCAAAAACGACCGCAGCGGCGCCAGCCGGCAACCGGCAAAACGAGGCAGCAGCGAGGCAGAGGGCAGGCAAGGGGCACACGCAGCAGCTGGTGGCCGTGCGGCGCGGGGGTGTCCCACAAGTGGGTCACACTCACCTGCGTCGCACGGTCGCCATTTAAGGCCAAGTGCGCGGGTGGGCGGAGCAGCTGGGAGGCGGGAGCGGGGAGGGTAAAGAATACAAAAAGGGGCGGGGTTATCGGCGGTGGCGGGAAGGGAGGGCGGAGGGCGGCGAGGTAGGCGGACAACAAGGAAGGAAACCACAACACGGGGGACATAAAAATTAAACACAACGGGCACTAATTCCTGACAAAACAAGGAAAAAATCAAGGTTATACAAAACAAGCACAAATTTTACACAAAACAAGGGCAAAAACAACCGCAGCGGCGCCAGCCGGCAACCGGCAAAACGAGGCAGCAGCGAGGCAGAGGGCAGGCAAGGGGCACACGCAGCAGCTGGTGGCCGTGCGGCGCGGGGGTGTCCCACAAGTGGGTCACACTCACCTGCGTCGCACGGTCGCCATTTAAGGCCAAGCTCTCTCCTTATCACTCCAGTCCAACATCACCAACTGCCTCATCACCATACAACCTACAGTGGCTCTGTGCGGCGCAATGCTCAGCTTAGCCAAACCTAAGATTATGTATTTCCTATAATACACTGCATCATGAGCCTCTTCAGAGAAGTCAACTATAGTAGTGCGCATCATAGTCAAGCATTATGGCGTTGGGGCAAGTGCTCTCGCGCAAACACCATGTCCATGGTCCACATCTCCTCGGGCCTGATTTAAGTGTTCTTGTGACCACTGTTGATCAATGGGCAACTGCACTCAGCACTGCTTGCATGTAGTGCTGCAGTAATGTAATCCCACATCTATTTATTCAGGCTCACCTGGCTTCATATCTGGAACATGGCTAAGATCTTCAATCCATTTTAACAACACTCGTGCAGCTCAACTTCTGACTGTTCCGCTTTGAGATGTTCCATACTTTCAGTTAAGAAATCAGCCAAAAGTCCAGTTGCCACTATCTTGCTGGTTCCTTGCGAGCTCCTCGACTTGCTTAGTCTTGAGTGTCAACAAGGGGTTGGCGTCTCTGACCGTATAGGTGTCAGAAATGTTAGGGGAAGAAGTAGTCACACAGTCCTCAGTATTTCTTCATGAAGACAGCAATCCTTCCACATAGGAAGACTTCTGATATCCTCTTATCTCAAGCACCACTCAGATTTGGGAGGGGTGGGAACAGTGTTTTATAAATCCAACTCAGTGGCGAGTGGGAATTGCGACTTTATTCATTTAGGGGACTCAGCCACACATTCTTCTTCTGCCTTTCTAAACGGACTTTAGCAAGTGAGAATAATGGTTCACCATAAATGAGGCATTGAGACTAAACTTGACGGAAATAGAAACACTATTTCGGATTTTGTCCCAAAAAACGAATGAAAAAGTCTCTTAAATTTGGCATGGTTTTCCTTTGTCTAAAAATGCAAGACTCCTTTCGCTTAATTTATTTCAAGGGCGCCAGTGGGTGTCAGAATGTTTTCCCTGGCAGCGCTCACCTGTTTCCGGGACCCTCGGAGAAAGGGAATAAGGTCTGTATAATTAAACCAATCTCTCTATTCTAATATAGATTTCTTTCCCTTCTTTTAAATAAGGAGCTTAACTGGCAGTCTCCTTTGCCTAGTGTCTGCAGGTCTTCTTTTCTCTTTTTTATGCTTTAATTTCACCAGGTTCTTGAGTGTCTTTCCTTTCTTCACCTTTTTAGGTCTCGCCCAGCGACACAGCGCATCACTTGTCACTTGTCAAACGACAGTCTTTCTTCCCTTTCTGAAGTGTTGTATTTTCTCTCTTCTACAGATGATTTTGGTGAACGGGCAGCTGGTTATATTGCAGGACCTCTTTGGTACATACTGCATGAGGACTCTTGGTTCTGATAGGGTTGATAACAGCAGTAACCAGCCCCATCACCATCAGAAATTCAGCAGGAACATTGGCGAGTGGTATTCCACCCAAAGATTTCATCTGGTGAAAGCAGGAGAAGTCTTTCAGTGTACTATAGCGGAATCATGTGTTAATCGGTACAGTAAATCCTATGTCCACATGTTACTAGCCAAAAATGTATAATACCTCATATTCCCTACTTCTGAAATTACCAGGACTAATGGTAATGCCAGGGATATATAATGGGGGACCTGCAATTATGGCCTTTATTAGATTTATTGCCCTTATCTGGGTCATTTTTATCTTGCAATCGGATGACTATTATAAGGGGTGGCATTAAGCACTACATGATTAAATGAAGTATTGTTCAGAGCCCACCAGCTAAAGCGGAGTCTCAATGTGCAGCTCAGGGCAATAAGAGATCGGAAAAAAGTAGTTTTTAGTGATGACACTCCTATTTAAAGTGTACAAAATAGCAAGAAAGCGAGATCTACATGAAAACAATTTGTTATCTGCAGGTTGGAGCTGCAAACAGTAGTTGGTTCACAGGTCCACTAACAACATCATTTGGCATGGGGACCTCTAACGTCAGAAATACTGTGACCTTTACCTGTCTTGGAGGATGGATGGCCGTAGTGTGCTTAGTCATGCCTCCCCTTCACAGACGAACGACAAATAAGAATATCATCCTCCACGGCTATAACAACAGTGATAGTTAAACACCATGCCTTAGATGTAGAAAATCTTTATTTACATGGTGTGAAGTTTTAATAATTCCTCCAAGTACTCAGAATTCTGGAAAATGTGGGGATATGAACTAGGATCAGATACAATAAAGTTTCAAAGTCACTATTAGAAACCCCCTTTTAAGAATCTACAGTCCAAAACTAAGTCGCAATGGAGACATGGAAAAGAATAGGACACAAAAAAAATCCACTGGGAGTTGAAATGAAGACCGCAGACAAGCGAACCATTTTCAAAGAAAACTACTGTTAGACCAGATCGTTGATAAAAACAGGGATACAGGAGTGAAACAGACCGAGTAGAAAGAACAGGAAAGACAATATATCAGATGTGATCTAAAACCAGAAATCAGGAATGAATAGGCATGCATAGAAAAAATATTTCCGCAAAGGCCAGGTATTAAAACAGGAAATGACAAATACAAAATACAATTTTTAAAAAAGCAGAGAAAACGCTCTTTAGTAAGTTTTGTACCTGTGTTTGATCGTCTTCTGATTCCAAAGTCCCAGCTTGACGTAATGTCCACCGACTGAGAATACACATAGCCCTGAGACTCTCCGCTGCTCCCCTGTGTGTCTGGCCCGCTGTCTCCTGGTACCGAACAGGGGTGGTACTTCTCTAGGTCCACGTCATGGTCAATCAGCACCATCTCACACATGCCAGTGTCGTCGCTGGTGACATGGGACTGTCTAATGTGGGCCAGTATGATTGTTGGGTTGTCCAAAAAGGCCATCCTCGGCCACAGTTTAATGAATTGCCTTAATGAGTTACTTTTTCCTTCCCCATTTTGCGTCGCAGACAGCTCTGAAAACAGAACAGAAAGTAGGCATTGATAATGCTGAAAACTAACATGAATGTTTTTAAAAAGCAGATTAAACGGCGTGCCCTGCAAAACATGTTTTAGTAGGCACTAATCTAGGCACTAGACAGCCACGGTTTCAGAAGCCAATGCTGAAACTACCTTTTTTGCATCTACTGCTTTTTTAAGCCCGAGAAAATGGTGAGTGGCCCTCAGTGACCTCTAAGCTGCCTGCTGGCCAGCACAAGATTCCTTTATTTGTTGGGCCAACGGGTACTTGTTGGAATAAAAATCATGTCTTTTTAGGGCCATCTAGCATATTTTGGACGCCCATACATGCTCAGCTGTATGTTATTTGTGTCCAATGTTTTAATTGTCTATTATGTAAGTAGCTGTACAATTTATCAGGCACGTTTGTATGTCACACATTTCTGTTTCTGTTTAATTTTATTTTTGTACTGTCTAATCGTTTTGTCCTTTATTATGGATATATGTATCATTGGATACAATATATGATGGTTTCCTAATACATCGTTCTCATTTTCTTCAAGTTCATTGTGTCATTGTTATTTATCCATGGTCAGTAGTGTATTTTTGTATATCATTGATTGATAGTCCTAAATCATTGTGCACGAAGTCAAAAAAAATCAATTGCTACTTTCATGGCAGAACCTCTGACTCTGTCCCGTGACAGTTCCTCGGGTTCTGCATGATACTGGGACACCTCATTGTTATTACCAGTCATTTAGGTATATCTGTAGGCTAACCATGCCGCGACCACAGCAAGCAATGTACCTGCTACCTATGAAAACACATGCATGAATGAGCGAGCATTCAAGGTTTTATTTACACCAATATATTGGAGTTGCAACTGTTAGTAGATGAATCCCTCCCTCTGCCCAAAGGTTCCCATCTCAGCTCCTCGTGCACTTAGCTTGGGTGTAACATGACTTCAGATAGACCCAGTTTGGGTGTTTATTCTATATGCATTTTTACATGACTCAGCACTGATTACTTGACGTTGAAATCTGGAGACCTTCTGGCCAATAATTGACTCATGCACAGATTGTAGAGTGGTCAAAACATCAGGAAAGATCTTAATGCTAGCCCCTTCATGAGCTATCCCGCTCTCGGCTGCTAATTTATGAATATTTTTCCTATGCTTTAATAAAATAGCTCATATATGTTGTACTGACCCTGCTAGCAGAGCGGGCCATGGGGTAACAGGGCTTTGAGCAAGCGCGATGGCAAAAGTATGCAAAATGTTTGATAACTTGTTTTTACACATATCCATCAACAAAGTCTTCTATGTTCTCAACATCTAGGCACTCTACCGCCCAGAGGATATCTAAGTTATTGCTTCTAGAATGACTTCAAGGTTATCGCTCTTAGAAGGCACCTGGTGAACATGGCTTCCAGTATCAGCAAAGACACCACACTCTCCTCAGCTCCATAGCCTGTCATAGAAATCCTTTGTTGCGCATCATCCGAGACAGTGGTTCTTAACCTTCCTACTTCTGTGGACCCCACTGAATCCCTATTGGAAGCTGGGGACCCAAGCATGGGTAAATCCTATCATTTTAATTTTAAAAAATTACAAAAAAACACAGAAACTATTCTAAATTAAAACAAATACACAAATTATGAAATACAGATTGAATTCAGAAACCGAAAATACACAAACATCGTAAATCTAATTATTAATAGGAAGGTCGGAGCTTTTCTAAATGTGGTTGTATTTCTAAAAGACAAAGCAGTATGCTCGTTTCTAACCCATCACATTGTCTTTTTTGCTCCTAACACATCCTCTCGTCAGTCTATACTAATGCTTCAATTAAATCCACCAATCATCTGTACAACTGTTTACTGTACTTGTGCTGCTGTCACAAATCAAGATAAGGGTACCAGCCTAATTTTTAGCATCCAATTACAAATCCCTTCACATTTTCAGAGAGATTTAAAAATCTCAGTTTTAAACTTTACTTTTTTATGTTTATAAACTGTTTTATGACCTGTCAACATTATGTGATGTTCTAAATAGTGCCAGACCACTGGTTAAGAACCGATGAGCTAAGAGTTATGTCATTTTGGCCGGGATGTGTTCAATCTTGCAAGTGAGGTGATGCAGCTGAAAGCCAATTTCATGGACACCAGACTTGACTCAGATGATGATTTCAGGACGGGTGATTTCGGCAAACATGAATACTAGACATTTTTGTTGCTGTTGGTCATTTATCTAGGTTTGGGAATGTGGCGGTGATCAAAACGTTTCCAATGTGGCATGTTAGCCTTGCCCACAGTGCGGAATATTCAGTTCAGGGTGCTTTAACAAATCTCAAAGCAGAACAAGCTTAGTTGAAGGGGAAAATCAATTGGTTGCTCCACATCCAGCAGTTAGTAGTTGCCCTACATGAAGGTGATCACACTTTCACTGTCTGCATAATAGTTGCAGATGACCGTGCGTAAATAGCATTTCTATCCTAATGACAATGCAGCCTGGGGCACAAAAGTGGAAACGAAGATTACAGCTGGTATGTTGGAACTCAACTGAGACTTTAAGCTTGTACTTTCAAGGATTTCCTGCTTCCACTGTCAATCCCATCTCACGTCTTTTCATTATCTTCAGTACAGCAAAATGCCTGTATTTTACTACAGCAGGAGCTTCCTGCAGCAACCCCAGAATACGACATGTCAGTGCACTCACTGCAAGAGCCACGCAGCACACCATGAAGTCCACACATATGCTTTTGACCAGCAATGTGAGCGCTGAAACTGTGACTGCCCACAGGGTGGAGGGAAGGTGCCGGTGTCACCTCTTCATTACTAGGTGCCTGTTGGCCTCATGCTATCTTATATGTTCTCCCAACAGTCTTGATGTTCCCCATGCTCACCAGTGAGTGAGGTCATTGGATGGTTGGAATGTTAAGAGTAGTTGTGTTTGGATGAGTGGACAGTTGGATTGAAAAGGGCTGAGCAGCAGGATGGTGCTCCAGGTGGGGCTTTACATGGTTCACCTGTAACCTGATCTACACCTAATAAACCTACTCCTTAGTAACCTACAAGACTACATACTTGATTGTAATACCATGGTGTGGATGATGCCCGGGGGGCCCACAGACATTAGTCTTTCACTACATACCCATAGGCCCAGAGATTGAGGATGCCAACAACCAGCACGATGATGTGCTATCTGACACATTGGGACAACCATCATCTCGGCCACAGAGCAGACTTGCTCCCACATGAGAAAGTGGGCCTTAGCCTGTTAATCTGCTGAGAAGGAGTAGAAAAGAAGTAGAAAAGGAGTGTCAGAAGCAGCTTCGCCATACAGACGGTGTGAATCAGGCTCCACTCACAGGTCACTGCTGCCCCATTGCGCTGGCTGGTTGGGTGTAGCGTCCAGCATGGGGAACAAGGAATCGTATCATGGCATCATCAGTTCATTTTAGGGAACTGTTGCTGGAGGTATCAAGTTTTTGCTTTATATGTCCATTCTGTAGAATTTCTGGGAGGATGTTTGCAAATGCCCGGCAGGGCTACAAGGTCCACCTGAAGAGCGGCAATCTTTTTTTTTTTTTTTTTTTTTTTTAATTCTTTTTATTGTTGCTTCAGAAGTATCACAGATGTAAGAACTAGCATACGGTAGAGCGTCAACATTCCGCCCTGGCCGTTAGTCACGCAACTTTTCTTTTGTTACTGGATGCCATACCCATCATTAGAACACTTTGCTTTTGAACTAGCAACATAAGGAAAACATAATTAACTAAAGTAGTCCCCCAAACAGCAGCCCACCAACCCACCTCTCCCTCCTCCCCCCCCTGGTTCTATCCCTCCTCCGCTATGGAACTCCTATCCATCTCGTATACATGATCTGAGCATTAAAGTATACATATGTCCATCAGGGATCCCCATCGTACATACTGCCACGCCAGGGGTCCCCTTGACCTCCTGTTCCTAGTCTGCAATGTCTCATTCCAGTCCATGATACTGTCTCCATTTAGCCCATACTCTCCGAAATTTTTTGGGGCAACCCCTGGCTTTGTAGGTCACTCTCTCCACCGCCATGTACAGATCCAGCCCTCTCCTCCATTCCTCCAAATCTGGCCTTTCGGACGCCCCCCAGTATCTTGCAATGTCCCTTTTCGCCACCACTAAAGCCAATACCAGAAAGATAATCAAGGGGCGGGTTAGGTCCACTTCTGTTGTCATGCCCATCAGCGCCAATCTAGGGTCGCGCGGTATGTCCACCCCCAGTACCTTCTCTAGTTCCAGGAACACACCTTCCCAGTATTCTTGAATGACTTCGCAGCCCCAGAGTGTATGGAAAAAATCACCATTTTGCTGATGACACCTAAGGCACGCTGTGTCAGTTATCCTACCCATTTTAAAAAGTCGCACCCTGTCAAAGTAGGATCTGCGGAGTACCTTGAATTGTATGAGACGGAGTCTTGACTTAATCGCCACCTCACGAGGGTGCATGAGGGCGAGCTCCCAATCCAGATCCTCCATGCCTCCCACGTCTGCCTCCCATTTGTCTCGTAGGACCTGTAAGTCCCCTAGCATATTGTTGGTCAAAGTTTTATATGTTAGGGATATCGCCCCGCCCAGTATCTGTTCCTGCAGCAATCTACCCTCTAGTGGTGCGTATTCTGGGATGTCTGTGAGTGTGATATTTTGTGCCCTCCATGCGTGCCTCAGTTGAACATATATGTAGTACTGGGTGTTGAGCAAGCCAAATTCTTCCCTGAGCGCCTGAAAGGTTTTCAATTCCCCCCTTGCTATCACGTCTCCCACTGTGGAAATACCGATGTCGTCCCACCGTCTAAAGCCTTTCAGCTTATTAAGCTCCCCTAGCCACTTGCAGCACCATACTGGCGTCTGTCGAGTGAGCCTCTTGTCCCAACCCATTATTTTTGTCGCTCTATGCCACGCCGTTAGCGTAATCCTGGTGGCAGGTAGGAACTGCTGTCCCACCGTCCCTCCATAGAGGTAGTGCAGTATAGTCTTGTTTGACCATTTAGACCTCTCTAGTGCATAGGTAGGGTGATTGGCTGCCGCATGTAGCCACTCGTTAATCGGGGCGAGGTGTCCTGCCCAGTAGTACGCCTCTAGGTTGGGAAGCGAAATCCCACCACTGTATTGGTGTCGCTGTAGTGTGGATAGAGCCATTCTCGGTTGTTTCCCCAGCCACAGGAATGCACGCAGGTCCGCATGGATTTTATTCAAGGTCCTGGCTGGCAGTGGATAATATTCGTTCTGAAGTGCATAGAGAAACTTTGGTAATAGGACCATTTTATAGAGTGCGGTGCGACCCAATAAGGTGAGTGGGAGCTGTCTCCACCTGTCCATCTCTATCGTTGCTTCTACCATTATTCGGGCTACGTTGTTAGTGAAAGAGCGTTCCCTATCTAGCGTAATATATATTCCTAGGTATTGAAAGCCTTCCGTTGTATGAATGAGTAGCTCTGGCAGGCACTCCCTCCGCTCTTTGCCTTGTGGATCATAAAGGACCGATTTGTGCCAGTTTATCGTGTGACCCGCCCTCGCCCCGAAATCGCCTAGTTCTCTAAACAGTGCTGGGATTGTCGTGTCTGGGTCAGTCACAAACAATAGTACGTTGTCGGCATACAGGGATATTTTCTCCTGTGTTGCGTCCGAGTCTCCCCACGTAAAGCCCCTGACTTCCTGATTCTGCCTAATCCGTATCGCTAATATTTCTATTGTAAGGGTAAAGAGAAGGGGGGATAGTGGGCGAAGAGCGGCAATCTTGGTGCCTGGCTTCCAGGTGTGTCTGAAGTGATGTCACCTGCGCAGCACTCGGACCTCAGTGATCACTTATTGGAAGCAGAGATGGGCAGAGTCCAGGTGAAATAATCCAGCCGCTTGCTTAGCTGTGACTGGCTGTGAGATAGGGAATGCAATGGAGTACCAGCCGGCTCCACCCGCTGCACTGAGGTCCCTGGCTGAGGGATGTGCATGGAGCCCAGTGTGCTCCCAAAACTCACCTCTGGACAAAGACCAAAAGTACCTTGCCTTCTTTCACACGGGGTCTCGAATGAAGATATAACCCTCGCCGCCAGCTCCAAGGGTAACGCTCGGAGGGGGAGGGCATGGGGACACTCCTGGCTCTTCAGCACATTCCTATAAATCTCCTCCAGACGAGAGGCTGCGCTCACCTGCAGGCTGCAGGGACCCCTTTAATGCGCAGCAGCCCGAGGCTTCTTAAAGGTCTAAAACTCCCAATCAAAAATTACTGCTGCCCCATCAACGTGTCATATAAATGCTGGCATGTTAATTGTGTATTTAGAAGATTCTTAATGGTTTGTTAATTTGCCTCCCACACTATGATTGTACTTGAAATGATTTAATGGAAGCTGAGGGAGTTAACAACATGTAACAGCAGATGTGCGACGGCTCCCTTTCCACACTGTACCCCGACTCCGCGCCTGGCACCGGCAGTGTGCCAACGCGGGCTGCGGCGCCGGCGGGCGCGCAGGTGCCCTCCGGCTGCCACCTTGCTTCCGCCTTCACCTATGGACCGCGGGAGTTTAAATGACCGGAAACGCCAGAGCCCGTACCCCGTACGCCCGCCATTCCCAGGACAACTTTCGCTTTCGAAGCGAAATAAATAACAAGGTCGTAGTGTAGAAGTGTGGAATCAAAACACCGACTTATTTCATATACCCGCAAGCGATCCATCATCGCCCCCTGCCCCTCAGGGCTTTAAGTGGGATGACAAAACTGTGGGGGGGGGGGGTCTCTCAAAGGGGCGTGGCCAATGTAATTAAGAGCGTGGCTTAAAATACATAGGCCAATAGTCTGTGCTTAGCATAGTGCGCCACCCGTCTTGTATTTTGTTTTTTCTGTCATTGCATCCAGATATATGATACAACAAGTAACATCATACCTACAAGAAGTCAGGACTATTGGCTTTGTCAATGGTTGTTAGTTGCATACGATAAGTAGGCAGTAACTATGGCTTGTATATAGTATTGAAAACGCTTCCACTTAAAGCCCTGGTGACACCAGCGCAATGTTGCTGCTCCCGAGGTCCAGTTCACACACAATTGCAGCGGTACAGCACCGAAGGAGCGGTGGTTTCAGATAGGGCTGTTTTCGATTGTCTTGTTGTTCGGTGGTTAAGCAAGTCTTGATGATGTCTTTGTCGTCTGTTTCACCCCTTCTCCTCTCCATGTGTGCAAGAAGTAGAGGTCTTGGCATGCATACATGCGGTCTTAAGATGTTTGGGACACTACTGGAAGTACCACAAATGCATCCATTGGAAACTGGCTGGTGGGTGACTTGGGTAAATGAGCACTGCTGGTGAAGGGACTTCAGTTCATGCTGAAAGTTTTTTGTGTCTCCTTCAACAATCACTCAGTTACTTCGGTGTGTATAAAGGCTGGTGGCCCAGAATAGATTGGAACCAGCAGTGGTTTCTTATCCTCCATAAACTGCAAAGCAGCTCTGAATCGGGCCCATCCATCTTTAAAAGATGTGTGTAGTGAGGCTGAGGGCTCAGCCGCTTACTGCTGCAGGAGATCACCTGCTTCCTTGTTTGGAAGGCCCAGTCTGGGACCTTTGGGTGGGAATCGCGTGCTTCTCTCTACAGGAAGTGGGGACACTTCAAAACAGGCAGTAGAGATCTACCATAGGTGCACACTACTAGTACAGTTAGAAACAACTGACAGCATGGACTATGCTCTGTGCAATTCAGATGTTTCTGTCCCTTTCTCAACAGCGATATGTTTTTCATAAACTTCTTAAGATTTGGACAATCTGCATAAAGGTCCTGGGCTGACGATCATAGGACCCGAGTTTGAATCCTGGCTTTTGGCACTTGACTTAAAGTTGTGTCATTCTGTGGTCTCCATGTCTACTCGAGGGCGACGCCTTCTGTCCACAATGCGGACCAATAAGAACGGTGTCTCGCCTTGCTCTACATAGGGGTTTTATAGAGGGAGTGGGGGGGCCAGGGCTTAAAGTGGCCAGGTCTCACCGGTGCTGAGCACCAGCAGGTTTTTAAAGGGGGCCTTGAAACGGGTCTCTATCGGGCTCTGTTTTGTGCCCTGGCACAGGCGGTCCGTTTTTTGCCAGACTGCAGTGCCAGCAGGCACATCGATGTGCGGTGCGCACACTACTCACTTCTCACTAGTGGAGAAGTTAAGGCATGACGTCATGCCAGGTGAGTCTTGTAGGGGAAGGGAAATCCTTTAAAGAGAATCATTTTCTCTCTGGAGACACACAAAAGTCCAAGCATATTTGGGGATTTGATCCTGTAAAAAGCCTTACACAATCTCTACATATCTAAATATATTCGAGTAAGAGTCAATATTTTCTGTGAATCCCCCATACACATGCTCAGGCTGATCAAAACCAGTTGTGGAATGCTTCCTATAGCCAGATTTGCCAGCTCTGAGTAGAATAGCAGGTACATTCAGAACAGCACCTAAGCACAGTACCTAGTGGTACGGAGTTCTGCTATTACCTTTCACAGAAGAAGACTTCATGAACTGTGGCTGACCCGGAACAAAAACACCATGAGAGAGGAAATTCTGCTCTAGATCACACGCCAATGAAAATGTAAATATTTATTTACCAAATAACATCTAATCCTTGGCTAGTTTAACAAAAGATTGTAATGTGAACAAAATGGTATACACCCGTTACAACGCATCTTTTACAACTACCTACTATTACAACGCATCTTTTACAACGCATACCATTACAACGCATTGCGCTGGGGGCGCTCTAGGATAGGGAATAAGTATAATTTACTATCCAACACCTTCCCTAGTGTCCACGGGGACTGGAGTTAGAATAGTAAATTATACTTACCACTATCCAGCACCTCAAAGCGCTATGCGTTGTAATGGTATGCGTTGTAATGGTCGCGTTGTAATAGTAGGTAGTTGTAACGGTATGCGTTGTAACATGGTACATCCGAACAAAATGCCTTTAAGGAGTTGTAGCTGACACCACTAACAATGGCCATCTTGATACACTACAGGACAAGCATTCAGGGGTACTTGTAGTCATGTTTGCTGCTTGTTTTGGAAGATCATACGCAAATGATACCTTCATCACAACAGGCCAGATGATTTTAGAACTACTAAAAGTAACTTGTATGATCAAGTCTTGGTGATGGTATATCAAACTGGGAGTATGCCTAGCAAAGCTGTACAAAGTCTGGGTAGAAGAGTTGAGAGGCTTGTCTAGGGGAGTGTTCGAGCGGTTAGTAGAGTTGATGAGTGCTTTGGTTGCGTCGGACTGTATGAATAAGCAGATCTTTCAACTACTCAAGTATGCTGCGATGAGATTTGTAAAGATGGTTATTATCTTCATGGGTGGACTCAAGCTACACCGAGTACCGAAAATAAAACAACCATTACACAAATACAGAGCCTGCTGCCAGTTTCCTTCCCAGTGCATAACAAGCATTGGAAAAGACAACAGGTCTCGCCTAGGTCAGATCTATTGGCTTTGTCAATGTTTTTAAGTCATGTTGCAGAGCTGTGCATCATGGCTTAAAGTCAAGAAAAAACAAAGCGCTATGACACAGCCAGCGTTGACCGCATCAGTGAGGTTTTTTTAGCCATGCTGCACAGTAGCCCACGATGCTGTGAGATGTTAAAAAAAAAAAAAAAGGGGGAAACCAACACAAGGGGTTATGGGCAGGAAGCAGCAATAACGAACAACGGTAGGAGGGGGTATGGGAAAAACCAGATGAGGGAGGTGTGGGGGAGAAGGAGGGAGCACGGGGTGGGGAGAAGAAATAGTACCTCAATCACAGTGGGAGCAGCGAACAGGCACTTATTAAGTTGACTCAATCTTGGCTTGGTCCATGCGCCACAGAAAGGATCAGAAGTGAGGCTTGGCCTCCGCTGGCCAATTAGGAGGCTGTAAAGAAGAGTGGGCAGGCTCCAAGCCCTTTGTTGTATACAATAGTGCCTTCCATCCAAGATTGCACAACCTAAACAGGCAGATTGTTTCCAAATCATGGTAGGCCCTTAGATAGATATCTCCAGCTCTCCAGCAGAAGGGGCTGTCAGTGAAAGGCAGGTGGCTCTGCACACATTCTCCGGCTCTTCAACTGATGGCTTGCACAGCTTTATTATAGATTATATATGCCAACAGTATGGTTGCTGCCAATATGAGATGAGGCACCAAACTAGTAATTTAATGAGATTATGCCAATAGGAAACATTTATTCTTCGAAACAAGTGTAATTTACAGAGTGATCGCTACAAGTCCTGCTTTCCCTCCCCCCCCCCAGAATTCATTTGTTCTTTTACCCTTTAGCTAGGATTGTATGCGAGATGAAGGAGTGCCCCCAAACACAATGTTACCCTCCACTTTTGCCTGAATGATGAACGGAGCTCCGTAGACAACACCGTAACAAGAGAAGTGCATTAAAAGTGGCATTTGTTCATAGCGAAGGTTTGGTCTTTAACTCACATGCAACCATAGTAAGGAGAACTGCTACAGAAAGGGGAAACGCAAGTAGGAATAACAATCATTCACAGTCGCATTCAATTATTTCTGTAAGGCCGCCTTTATAAATTAACAAATAAATAAATAAATCCCTCATCTAAACGAGTATACAGAGTTCCCTTCCCCTTTGCCTGGTCTTCACCGTAGCAGGCATGGACTGCATTAATGGATGATGCTTGCATCTGTCCCACTCAACGTGTCTGGTTGCTCGCTGTGTCCTTTTTGCAGCTGTTCAAACTTCCAAGCTCTCCTGTCTGTCCATGCTTCCAGGAACAGACTGCATTTCTAAGATTCTCCGGAAACTTAGAGGATGGACATAGAAAGACACCCAAATAGGACATTCACCAATCGAAGTAAAGTGTTGGGATGGGAGCCTTACTGTACTTTCGGCTACTGGGGAGACTAAAAACACCAGCATATCAGTGCACGTTTGTGAAATATGTTTCAAGCAGACCAGAGACTAAGAGCTTGAACAGATGTAATACTGTCAATGCTGGTCTACTATATGGTGAAAATACTACTAATCGGGCCATCAAACTTCCAGAGCAGGCTGTTGAATTTACCTACAAATAGCATTTTACCAAAGACCGTGCAGCCAGCGTCTTACAGTCAAGAACTATATTGCCAAAGATTGTCATTGCAACAGTAATATGCAGTATTGTGTCCCTGATTAAGGTGTTGGGGTGTTTGTTTTACACTGTGAGCCATACAAATACTAAGCCCTCTAGGTACCAGTATAATAAGGCATAGAATCGAAAACCTCATTTAAAGTCGAATGAGGCAAAAACCTTTCTTATACACATTGAACACACACATACAACATATTACCTGAAACAAATAAAGAAGGGATATTGGCAAAAGAAATAGAAGTGGCATTTTATTATAAAAAAAGAGTTTGGTATTATTGGATGACTGTATGGGCTGTCCCAACAGTCAGAGAAAGAAAATGCCGCAATGAAGTAACATTGTGGGCTAAAACAATATGGGAGGTGGGAGCAACAGCCCTTTCCAGAGCAGACTGCAACAGCAGAGTTAAGCTCTAACGTCTCAAAGAAGAATGTTATGAAAAGGTGTAAACAAATATGACATCTGAGTCTTAAGTGGTGACTTTGAAACACATACACAGCAAAATATTACGAAGTAGATATTTCTGACAAAGAGCGAGTATTTTTATTGCATCTTTAAGAAAGTTTATGTATGTGTACGTTTAACTAAACACAAAACCTGTTAACCCAACATGTTTGAAAAGCAATACAAAAAAAAAGAATATGTAACAGAGAATAGTAAAGAGCACAGTGTCTCTATTGCAGGTCAAAGCATAAAAACAGAACACCTTTATGAATCAAAGAAGACAAAAGTCAGCCATTAAACTGTTGTCATGTGAGCAAAGTGACTGCCTCAAAAGAACACATATTGCCTCTTACGTAGCATATGCAGCCTAACAAAAGGACCACTTGCCGTTCCAGCATCAAACACCAATGACAAGATAAATGAAACCATGTAACTATCCTCAAAATGTCATGGTCTTGGGCAGTCCATCCAAGCAGCGCTGAAGAACGCTGACCCAAAGACCACTCTCCATCTGGACTTTTTTTTTTAAAGAACTGAGAACATGAGGTAATCCAAAAAGCTAAAGATCTTTAGAACCAAAACTAGAACCCAATGGCATTTGCCAGTTACCTAAAATGGCAATAAGTCCAATGGCTGCTCTTCGATTTGTATAAAGATTGCATGATTGTGTGTTACCACCATGGCTACGTATTTCATTCAAAGGGTATATGGAGTGTTGTGACATTTAGTGTCAGATGAACATTTTATAACTGGACTACAATCTCGGATCTGATGAGACTTTAAGAAACTTGTACATTGGCTGTTAATAAATTACTTGTGACATCTGGAAAAAACATACCCAGGAACTTATCTTTTTAAACAGCGAAGACATTGAAGCACTTTAAAATGTTAATTCTTTGATCTTAAGCCATAACGTTAACAATTAGGAATCTATCAGCAGCAATAATGCAGAAGGGAACATTACCAAGCTTAAAATAAAGGTCATTGGAGATAGGGAGCACTTGACTCAAAGTCTGGATGCAGCAAGATATGTTTTGAGTAGTATCTGCGAGATATTAGTGGAGGGATAGATTCTAGATTTAGAATCAGTATTTTACATTCGGTAGAGAACCCTGCACCTAGGGTCTGAAGCATACGAGGTCAAGAAGGTGATGACATCGGCAAAAATGTAGTTCAACAGGAAAAAAACATCAATGGCAAGCGAGCAAAACAATTTGGTTCAACTCCTCCACCTTCCAGTATTTCATGTGCTTTAAAGAATTGAGCTAGTCTGGGCTGATGGAGGGCGATGTGGTGACCCCCAGCCTGCTAAATGTTTTTTGAAGTCATCCTCTAGGGATATCCCTGGATACTGCAAGAAACTGGTCAGAATGCCACATCCTTGGCAGCGTGACCCATCACATAATTACAAATTAGCACGTACTACCACTGATGGAAGTGGTGGGAAGGCATCTGCACACAGGCATACACCTATACAAAAGTGATCCATCTGTACCACCCGTCAGCACAAGAAACGTGGAGGCAGACAACACAGCTCAGCCGCACAGAACACTCCGTTTGGGTGATGGCCATGGCCTGCCGAAGTATATAAAAGAAAATGTAATGTCTAGAACAGGAGAATTGCCTAATGCATCTTTATAATATGCAAACGCATAAAAACCTTAGTTATAAAGATAATGGGACACACATTTCTACCTAATGGCCAAGCATGTCGGAAAACCATTTCAATTATAAAGAATATATGTGTGTACCATCAAGACAAACTGGAAATATTACATAAAGGACTGGGCACTTTTAGGAACTTAATATCCTGGTGTGTAGCAAATTCAATGTATGTCACAGATTCTTTACCAAGTAGTAGGTATGGTTGGAGTATTTTACATAACCTTTATAATAATGGCGCTTCTAAGACCTTTCCACAGAGTGGCCAATTACTCCTTTGTGACCTTCTCATTATCTGAGGTACGCAGTGTACTAAATCCCCAGGATAAAGGAAAATAATCTGTTCTAATAAAATTCCCATTAATTATCCCGGTATTAAACAAGGTATTTTTGGAGCTTTATAGAATTAGAGTAACCAGCTGCTTGCACTGCTTCCTGGGCGCTAGGTGGCGGCTGGCGGTCCGGTCCCACTGACTTTTCGTTTTCAGTGGTCACTCTACAGGAAGGTGGCCCGGAGGCCTTGAGTGCTGATCATCATGGGTAAGGATAAGGGCCTGTCTCCCAGCCCAATCGAAGATGGACAGATTCACCACCCATCCGGTCCCCGCGATTGAAGCAGCCTGAATAGAACCCAGGGACACACCAGACTCTACGGATACTGGTGTTATCGTACAAACTATCCAAGCTCAAGGGAGGCGATGGAAGCGATAATTAGGGAGGCGAGGATGGAGGTTACTCTTCTCCGGCAAGACCTACGGAACGTCGGAAATCGAGAGACGAGGTTTTCACACTTAAGACCACTGTTTCTACATTTTTTTTTCCACGAAACAACTTGAGGACAAAGTGGACGATGCCAAAAACAGCGTCTCAATTTCTGCACAACTCGCAATCAGGGTTTAGAGCAGGGTTCTCCACGGAGACCACTTTGTTAGGCGTTACTGAGATGTTACGCCAGCGCTTGGACGTCGGCGACACAGTTGCCCTTATTTTATTAGATCTAAGTGCCGCTTTTGATACAGTTTCTCATACTGTATTACTTGAATCTTTACAGGCACTGGGTATTGCTGGGACGGCGCTTGGTTGGGTGTCTTCCTTTTTAGCGGAAAGAACATTCCAGGTGTTCTCCACCAGGGCCTCGTCAAAGTCTTATTCTTCCCCGTATGGTGTGCCCCGGGGCTCTATTTTGAGCCCGTTGTTTTTCAATATTAATGTGCAACCACTAGCAATTATTGCGGAAGCGGCAGGGCTTGCATTGTTTTCCTATGCTGATGATACACAAATCATCTTCTCATTATCAGCAGGGGGGAAACAGGACCCTTCTAATCTGCAACTAGGCTTGCGCAGGATTGCAGCTTGGATGCAACTAAATTTGCTCAAGCTTAACGGGGAAAAGACGGAAGTACTCATTTTAGGGAAAGAGTCTGAACGTTGGGGCCTCCAACGTTGGCCAGCTGAAATTGAACCTGTACCCACACCCTCCTCTCAGGCACGCAATCTAGGCTTTATTATTGACAATAAATTGTCAATGAAACAACAGGCAGTTCAGACAGCAGCCACCTGTTTTACCATCTTAAAATGGCAAACAAAAATTATCTGGATGCTCCCTGTTGACACCCAAAGAACAGTCGTCCAGGCTCCAATAACATCTCGCCTGGACTATGGTAACATTTTCTTTCCTAGGTCTAACAGAGAGGTACTTCGTAAGCTTCAGGTGGTGCAAAATTGTGCTGCTAGATTGCTCTGCGGCCTTCCCAGAATGTCCAACATGGGAAATGCCCTGAGAGAACTGCATTGGCTTAAGGTAGAACATCGCATAAAATGTAAAGCCTTATGCTATATGTACAAAATAAAGATCAGCTCTGCCCCCAAATATTTACAAGATCTGGTTCATGAGTACCACCCTCGACGCCTACTTCGTTCGTCATCAGGAGAACTGTTTGAAATCCCGAGGTTTAAACTGTCGAGAATGGGAGGTCGCTCCTTCTCTCTTCTTGGGCCAACCGTATGGAATTCCTTACCTGATGGGATGAGGAGGGAGAAGCTATTTTCCGTCTTCCGGAAACAATTAAAAACCTGTTTTTTTAACCTACATTGCTAATTCCGATATTCTCCTAGCTTCTGTTATGGCCTGCGCTGGGAAACCCTTGTTGGGTAGCAGTGCGCATTACAAAATAAAATAACATAACATAACAAACAGAGCTGGGCAGAATAACCGCAGCTTTGTGGGGTTTTCAGGGAAGCAGAGGGTGTGGATCCTGAGACATTCCTGGAAATGTGGATTAAATCCTGGGTCCCAAATGACTTCCAATCCTCCTGGTTCGGGATGGAGAAACTCACAGATCGCTGGTGCCTCAGCTTCCGCCTGGGCCACCTACCACGGCTCATGATAGCTCAAATCCCAAATTTCCGCAATAGGGACGTGTTCCTTCCATTGGCACTGTAAGCTGGTAACCTTAGGCTTCAATTCACAAATGTTATGATTTTTCCGGACTACTCGAGGCTGGTGCAGCAGAAGCGGAAATCGTTCAACGAGGTGAAGCAAAAGCTGAGAACCATAGGTCTCCAGTATATGCGAATGTTGCCCTTAACCTTGAAGGTGGTCCATGACTCCGGGACCCACTTCTTTGGTACTCTGGAGGATGCCTGGGAATTGGTGGCGTAATGGAAGACTCATCTGAAATGATAGGGCGAGGAGAGGCTCATGGATGGAGGGGTCCAGGGAGAATCCCACCTGGGCACCCCCTACCATCGGGATCGAGGAGTGGGAGGTCGTGCTGCCGGTGTGGCCAGTTCCGGGGGTCCCCAGACTCTTCCATGACCGAATTTGATCCACTGGGATTTGGCCCGGGTGAAAGAACTGAGATGCCCCCTTCCTGCTCCTTTGACGGACCACTCTGAGGCAGTCCCGAACACTTGCGCCCTAGACAACCCGGGCGGTGTCATGGCTGACAGATGGGTGGTTGGGTAGTTTGTGGCTGAAATATGCTTCGGGAGGGGGAGGGGAGCATGTGGAAAGGGGAGTTTAGCGGGAACTGTTGATATTTAGGTTTCGCCTGGCGTCCGCTGCGCAGCAGCGTTCGCGCAGGCGAAATCTTTTGATAACAGTATGTGGCTTTGTCCCGCCTCTCTCTTCCATTGGCTAGCTCCATAAATGGAGGCTAGCCATTGGAAGAGAGATATGTCCGTCATTGTCCGAGGTGATTCGTGGGCGTTCCGTACATTTTTGGGCGGCATTTTTAAAAAAAAATTTTGCCAAGGTTTGTTTTTGTTATTTCTCCGAAGATGGCGGCCGGGCAGGAGCTTACTTGCGAAGCTCCACAGATAAATAAACAGTCGTCATCACAGGCTCGAGCGGAGCCTCGCATCCGCGTTGTCAGCCGTCCAAGAGGCAGCCCGTGTTTGAGAGGCGTTTATTTACAACCTCTCCAAGGCCTTCCGTTGTTTGTTTTTTTTGTTTTGCCCCAAGATACGCATCCCTCCCTCGCTGGCTGCGGCCTCTGTATGCTGGAGGCTTTCATTTGTGTACACGGACTTCAGTGCCAGTGACCTCTTCCCGCGAGAATTTGCCCCTCCATCTTCTCGTCCCTTGTGCGCACTTGGAAGCACACGGAAGACGCAGTCTCCCTCCTCAGTCTGCCGGGCGCCCGCACCCGCTCCTGAGGCTGCAGCTGGAACTGGTGGGGGGAGTGAAGTGGACTCAGCCCCCCATTACCGAGAAACACCTCCAGCGCGGATCGACTACCTTCCCCAAGCGGCGTTGTGGACAGACAGAGGCTCTTCGCGTGCATCTATCCTCGGAAATATTTATTTCTCGGGGGCTTTTGTTAACCCCCACTGAGGCTTGAGGTATTCGGCTCCTCAGTTGGCTGCGTCAACCCTCACGGGCTCACAAGGATTGGATTTTGTGTACCCGTTGCAGGACCGCAGGGGAGAGGGTGAACGAGAAGAGGGGGCCGACCCCCTCGCCCCCCAACCCAGACATGGTCCCTCCCGCCCTGTCACTGCTGCTGGGCCTGGGGCTCCTGCACGGCGTCGTTCTTCTGGGCTCGGCTATTGAAGGTTAGTGAGCCCCCATTCTCTTTTTAAATCACTGCCAGCTGAATAGTCATTCCCACCACAGCGCGCCCTCTTCCCGGACTGCTTGTCCTCTGCACCCGTGCCGGATTTGTAAAATGTGGCCCCTTAATAGCGAGTGCGTCTCTGTTGCTCGAGAGTTGCCCAATACTTCTTGAAATACCACTGCTCCCTGAAAGATGCCTCCTTAGTGCCTGAGAGACGTTCACTGGATGTGCACATTTTTTCCTCTAAGTATCCTGTTATGTCTTGCGAGATAATGTGTCCCTTTATCCTATGAGATGCGAAGCCCCTTTTACTTGAGATGTGTGACTAATCTTTGTGAAATATCCTGCTATTCCCCGAGATTCGCTTGCTGTGATTTGCACCCTTATTCCCTGAGGATCTTTGGTGTGTCCACTTTTCCCTGTCATAAGTCCCTTCCTTCCTCCGATGGGTCCTTACTCCATAGGCTATGTTTTGTTGCCAGCATGTGTATAGCACGGTCGTAAAATAGTGCTGCTCGTAGTGCTGGCTTCAGCTTGCGATTCCTCGGTTTCAGTCGCAGATCCGGATCGCCTTGTGATGATGTGTTCTAGTCCATTTGTGTTAATTTAACCCTGAAATAGATTATCCATTCGTCCTAGGGATGTATACCCTTCCTTGTTCCTAAGATTTGACTGCCTGCTTCTCCGATATTGGAGGCCTCCAGTCCGAAGAAGGGCCCCCACCCCTCCCTTGCACCCTGATATTTGTTCCTCGTTTTCCCTCAGATTTAACACGTGTGCCCGTTTTCAGAGAACTGTGCCCCCCCCCCCTGGCTTCTCTAGTATGCACCCCTTTTGTTGGATGGTTCCCTCCTGTTTCGTAAGGTGCACCCCCTTCTGGTCTCCTGGCAGATGCGTCCCTCAACTCCGGTGACCCTCACGTTTCATGGGATCCTGATACATTTACCCAAAAATGTTTCCCAATCACTTACCCGAGCTGCATTAAATACTCTCTTTACATTTCCAGATCACACTCTTTGTAATTTTCTAGTTTGATTAATTCTTTTCCTGTAGGACGTACATTATCCCCAGATGTTACAGCCCTCCTGCGTTGAGCCACGCTACTTCACCCATGCATACATATACAAAGGCACATTTGGGTTATCTTCGTGTATTGTAGCAACTGTTGTTGATGATGTAGTTAGTAAGTTAGAGCTCATGTTGAGCAGTGATGAGGGAGTCGTATTCCTATTATTACATTTGCCTGTTGGTAATTGCACTATTATTTTATTCGCTTGCATGATAGGTGTTGGGCTGTTAGCAGCAAGTGGTTATCAAGCTACATACTCAGGACACGCTGTATTTGCTTGAGGAGTAGTGCATTTTTTAGATAGATCTTCAAGTAGGAGAAAGATGGCTCTTACATAAGTGCAAAGCAACGCATGAGACAGTGATGGTACTGTAGCTCTTGTGTGGTGTTGTGACGTCAAATGCCTATGCATGGGCAGAGTGGGCCTGCAGAACAATGTTGTATGGGAGCTGTGAAATGGTCTTATTTATTGGTGTTGTATGGGAGCTGTGAAACTGTGTTATTTGTTGGGTGTTGATAAAGGGCTGGGTGATGGTGGGAAGTAAATACAGTGCCAGAAATTTGTGACATTTTACTCACTAGATTTCTACAACAACATATACAAGAAAATTTGTCATAAGCAATAACAAAAGCTCTAACTTTTACAAAAGCGAAACCATTGCATTGTAAATGCTTGTTTTGGTTTATTTGCAGGGACCAGTACCCAGACCTGCACCCAGAGACTTCACTTTACAGGTCCCACATCAAGCCTTTAGTTTGCGCGTGCTTGTGGCTTGCAGGGTTTCGAGGGCCCATCCACCGCTCTCGCTTTATTTGTTGTCCATTACACTTATCAACCCAATGGTTAGCTTCTCTGTACTTTCCTGGAACGTTAACAGCCTATTGGACTGCATTCTTCCGGTATGCTACGGGCCAGCTCCCTGCGATCATCATGCTCTAAGAAACCCATTGGCAGGCACACGCTGCCCCTTCTTCTGTCGTTTTGGGGTAGGACTGGGTGTTTCATGTGGGTTTCTCCAGAGGCTCGAGGGGAGTAGCCATACTTCTCAATAGATCCTTTCCATTGATCAACACTCAAATGCAGACTGGCCCTCAGGGTAGATTTCTGGGGCTAGAGGGGATCCTGGATGGGTCTCACTATAATTTCATAATTTCCTTAGTGTTTATATCCCAGCTCAGTCTTCTAAAGGTGTGCTAGATGACTTTCCTCTCAGGGTGACTTTAGTGTGGTTACCTCTGGCCTGGACACCAATCCTGGGCCTGCAGCACATAGGTTAAGAGGCTCCAAACTGCTGGACTTTTGGTAGTAATGTCGTCTTAATGAATGTCTGGAATTGATATACCAATAACATATAAAAATGAACCTTGAGGAGTTATTCTATATAATACTTATTAATTCTTAATTGTCACTTGGAGTGAACTCATAAATTATCCATACGGGAGACTGGGTTTTTTTATATCACATTTTTTTTCATTATACATATAGTAAATTCATTACATCTATATTTCATTCGATTGAGGAGCATATACATCAGTTTGAACACATTTCTTTGAACACATTTCTTTAAGGCAACACAAAAACTACTGTTGAAATTCAGCCGCTTTTTACAGTAGTATGTACACCATTTGATCATAGGTATGGACAATGTATCCAGTTAGCCATACAACAAGAGTTCATATTGTTCCACTTATTTAAATTCATTCAAGGACTGTAAACAATCAAAGTGGTGTAGTAGTAAAGTTATACTAATTCTCATTAAAACCAGCTCGCATATACAAAGATCGTCTGCTCACATCACTTTTGGTGTATTTAGAGTAATTTGTTATGGTTTTGATGTGAGCAGACGATCTTTGTATATGCGAGCTGGTTTTAATGAGAATTAGTATAACTTTATTGATCTGTTTTGATGCTAGATTGTGGGTGCGACAACAATCATCCTGAGGATGGTCTTGGTGAATTAACCTGGAAAGACCGAAACGTCGACGCTACTACACCACTTTGATTGTTTACAGTGCTTGAATGAATTTAAATAAGTGGAACAATATGAACTCTTGTTGTATGGCTAACTGGATACATTGTCCACACCTATGATCAAATGGTGTACATACTACTGTAAAAAGCGGCTGAATCTCATCAGTAGTTTTTGTGTTGCCTTAAAGAAATGTGTTCAAACTGATTTATATGCTCCTCAATCGAATGAAATATGGATGTAATGAATTTACTATATGTATATTGAAAAAAAATGTTATATAAAAAAACCCAGTCTCCCGTATGGATAATTTATGAGTTCACTCCAAGTGACAATTAAGAATGAATAAGTATTATATAGAATAACTCCTCAAGGTTCATTTTTCTATGTTATTGATTATACCCAGTTCCTTGGGGAATAGTGGGTTGCCCTATTGGTAGATGGAATTGATATAACTGCAATGTGTTCAAATCCGCCTTGCCTAGGTGTCTCTTTCCAAACTGCTGGAGTCCTGGATGAGCTGCTTAGGTCTTTGCGATGTGTGGCAACCAAATGGGTGAGAATTCATGCACCCGTCCGTAGCTCACAAAACTCTCGCTCGCAATGACTTGGTGCTGCTCCCGGCAGCCGATGTTCTCCTCGCCACTGCAACTGAGATTCTCCCACAGGGTATTTCTGATCACTTGTCTCGGATTACTACGGTAATTTGGAGACCTTCTGGAGGCTTACTGCCTGGTTTTTGGCAGATGCCCACTTCACAGAGGGCCTTGGGTAGAATGTTGCAGCATAGTTTCATTGCAACCAGGGCTCAATTTTGCTGTGGACGGCTGGGAAGGCCCTGATCCATGGGTGGACAAATCCTTGGCCCGGTATCAAGAATGTGAGAAATGCCAGCGATTGACAGATTTAGAACCTCAAATCCTGCAGCTTGAAGAATGCTGCATAGTGGATGCCTACGGCACTCATTCTCGTCAGTTGGAGGTGGCCAAGTCATCTCTGCGTCAGCTTGTTTTGGAGAAGGCCCTTTTGTGTTGACGGGCATCTCTCCGCCAGGTAAATGAGTTTGAGGATAAATCCAAACTCCTTTATTGGCTGGCCACCCATGATAGTTTCCGCAATTGTGGTGTTGAGAAACACTAGACAGCGATGGCAATTGCTGCAGCTTTCGCAGACTACTACCGTGCCCTCTGTGCAGCCACTAAACAGTTCTAAGCCGCTCCACCCTCATTGATCTTGGAGGACATCCCCATGCCACAGATCTCGCTCCTGCAACGGGTAGAAGTAGAGGCGCCTGTCACGCTGGAACAGGGGATAGCAGGGGGGGCTTTACTGAGATTAACTCTGGCGAGACTCCAGGCCCAGATGGCTTCCTGGTGGACTCCTATTGTAGATACTGCGACACCCTTGTTCCTTGGCTGTAGGATCTCTATTTGGAAGCAGCAGCCAAAGGAAGGTTCCCTCAGGAGGTGGATCTTGCTACTATAATAGTTCGCAGAAACCTGGGCGTCCCCCTGACTGCTGTGCTTCCTATAGGCCAATTAATAGCAAGCTAATTAATAACAAGCTTAAAATGTTTGCCAAAGATCTGGCCTGTTGAATTCTCTGTGTTATTACCGACCTGGTCCATCCTGTTCAATGCAACTTTTTGCCTTGCTGCAGTAAGCGCAAAGCCTAAGGAGGCTCCATATTACCATGGCCCGCCACACCGAAATTCAAGAATACCATGCACTTTTGCTCACTGACTTTGAAAAGGCCTGTGATTCGGTAGAATGGATGTCCTTGAATTTGAATTTGAATTTAAAAACATTTATATAGCGCACTTATACCATGCGGTTTCATGGCGCTTGACCAGGTGTTGTTGCGCATGGGCTTTGGCCCACACTTTCTGTGTTATCTCCACTTGTTGTATACCTCCCCTTCAGTGCAGTTGTGAGTCAACGGGACTCTCTCAGATCCCTTCCCCATCCGAAGGGGGACTAGACAAGGATGCGCCTTGTCCCCCTTGCTCTTTGCGCTCCTGATTGAACACTTGGCTAGGCTTATTCGATGCGATGGTCCAGATGCAGGGCTGGCAATAGCATGGGAAGGGGAGGATAGAATTGCGCTATACTCAGACTATGTCCTGCTTCATTTGACAAACCTTCAGGAATTTCGCCCTCACGTGATGAGAAGTTTGTCCTTTTATTGAGTGGCCTCAGGACTGTGGACTAACTGGGTGATGTCGCTCCCTATTCCACTCACCAGGTAGATGGAGGTCACAAAATGGCAGATACAAATCCCGATCAAATGGCTTAGTTTTCTGTATCTCAGCGTCCATGTCTCTGTGGAACTGGCTCGGATTTGGTCCTTAAACCAAACCCTGATCTTGACCAAAATGAAACACAACTTTACGTCCTGGGAGCATATTCCTCTTCAGATCATTGGAAAGGTGGCCTTATTCAAAATGACTGTGCTACTGAGGTTTTTGTACACCCTGCAGAACTTCCACTCCTTATCCTGGCAGCATGGTTCCAGGACCTCATGGCCGCATTTAGACACCCCCCCTATTGCCTGGGATAAATGTTGAGTCGCCTTTCGACGGGGGGATGACCGACGTTCAGCTGTATTACTGGGCATCGCAACTGCTGGTTATTAATCACAGGATGTTTGGGGGATGGGAAGACTTGGCCTATGCACTAGAACTCTCTCTAGTGGGTTTGGACAGGGTCCTTCACATTGTCTACGGAGGGACTCTACCTTTGCCTCCCTGGGTCCACTAGGCACTAGCACTAAGAACCCAGAAACAGACATGTAGAAGAGCGGAAAAAAGTGGAGAACTAACTATGACACCCATCTTAAACAAGAATACAAAGCTACATTAGCATGTTATAAAAAACTAATCATAACGGAAAAAAGTAAATACTTTATCCATAAAATCAATGAGTCAAAAAATTCAAGCAAAACCCTATTTGACACTGTCAAAAAATTATCAAAATTCGAGAATAACAACTCAGAAGCACTATCTTCAGAATTCTGCAACGTGTTAGGAGAATTTTTTGTCAGCAAAGTATCACTAGTATATGACTCCTTTAAAAATCATAGCACTGAAATATCCATAAAGGATAATTCACAGACAACAACCCCAGTGAGTAAGGACCCAGATCCTACCACCTTTTTCATATTTACTCCCCCGACAGCGGAACAGATCCAAAAAGAGATCCACACCATCAACTCGGGCAGCCCAATGGACCCATGTCCATCCAAAATAATGCATATTTGCTGCGAACAACTGAGTATAGTACTAGAAAAACTTTTTTCCCAAATCATTAAAACCAACATCTTTCCCGATGATTGGAAAATGATATCGATCAGGCCACTTTTAAAAAAGCCTAACCTGGACTGCAAAAGCCCAAACAACTATAGGCCAATAGCTAGGATCCCTTTTGCCGCCAAAATTCCAGAAAAACTATTAAATAAACAATTATCCCAATACTTACTGGACGGCAACTGGTTAGACCACTCGCAGTTCGGTTTCCGTGAAGGGCACGGAACAGAAACCGCCCTTATTACAGCGGTGGAGGAACTCAGACAAGTACTGGACAACGGATCGAAGGCCGCCTTGATATTACTTGATCTATCGGCGGCCTTCGATACGGTCAGCCATGAGATCCTCATAACACGCCTGAAAACAGCACAATTGCATGAATCAGCTTGTGCACTCATCGCCTCCTATCTAGAGAATAGAACTTTCTCAATAGAATCAGGAGAGGCAAAATCTAATCAATTCAACCTACCATGTGGAGTCCCGCAGGGCTCCTCGATTAGCCCCACTTTTTTTAATTTGTATGTCACCCCCCTTGCACAACTAATAAGGAACTGTGGATTCACCCCAATATCCTACGCTGATGATACCCAAATTGTGGTGTCAATAAATGAAGACGTAGAGAACACAGCAGAAAAATTTCAAATCTGCATGGCACAAATCAGCCAATGGATGAGAACAAATTGTCTAAAACTAAACGGGGACAAAAGTGAGGTCATGATCCTAGGAGGGGACAAAAAAATATGGTCCCATTCATGGTGGCCAAAAGAACTAGGAGGATGTCCTGAACCAACAGAAAAGGTAAAAAATCTGGGAATCACTCTAGACACTAATCTCTCCTTTGACGCCCAAGCGAATAAACGGACATCATCACTGTGGTACATTCTAAAAATGATTAAGAAAATCCTACCCTACCTACCACATGACTCACGAAAGACAGTGGTGACAGCATTAGCCTTGTCCAGACTGGACTACGGGAACGGCCTATATGCTGGAGCCAGGAAGAAAATCCTAATCAAACTCCAACGTCTGCAGAATGCAGCAGCCAGGCTGATACTAGGGATACCAAAATTTGAAAGAATCAGCCATAAACTTAGAGACCTACACTGGCTACCAATCGAAAAGAGGATACAATTCAAAACACTGTGCCTAGCATATAAAGCAATCAATGGAATTGGATCCCAATTTCTAAAAACCCATTTAAAACTATATGAGCCAAATAGACCTCTCAGATCCGACCAAAAGAAAACAATCGCGGTACCAAGATTCAAGAGAGCAAACTGGGGCGGAAGAAGCTTCCTGGTACACACAGCAAGAATCTGGAACCAACTACCGCTAGATATAAAAACCAGTCCATCACTGAAATCATTCAGAAAGCAAGTTAAAACGTGGCTTTTCTCAGTATATCCCTAAATCAACATCTTCAAGAGTCAGAGCTGAATCACAGCGCCAAGACGCCTATGGGCATTTGCGCGCTTTACAAATGCATAAATCAAATCATGGTGGTGTTCACCATCTGGCACAAGGCGTCAAGGCGCCTGGAATGGGAGAAGCAACTTATACAACAGACCCCACCTTTGTGGAGGGGATGATGAATTGAACAGGTGTCGCGACTCGAGGGGTTTAGGAAATGAGACGCCAATGATATTACCCATCTGGCAATGTGTTTAGGGGAGACTCCATTATCGCATTTTAAGACTTGCAAACACAGTTCTCAGTTTCCACCATAGAGTTCCACAGATATTGCTGTTGCGGCACGGTCTCTACTGTTATCATGATGAACTGCGTAATTCCCCCACAGTACAACCTGCTCGAGGCCAGACTTCTTCAGGGCCCCCTGGGAAAGGGGTGGATTTAATCACTGGTCCTTAACTCCACCGATAAATGTAATCTTCGCAAATGAAAGGCCTGGGTTGGTCCCATGGATGATGTAGATAGCAAGGACGCGCTAATGGCTCCTACAGGCTAATGGCTCCTACAGTGCTAGCTATCTCTACCCGACTGAACCTCCTACAACTTCACTATTTGCATGCCACCTACCACCGCTGCGTCTCTGGAGGGTAGGTAAGAGAACTACTTCGCAGTGCAACCAATGTGCAGACCCAGAGCAGACTTTTACCATGTGGTGGGGTCGTGCCCCATTGCTGCTCAATGCTGGTCTTCCTTTGGTGGGGTTTTAGCGGAGGTGTTGGCGAGGCTGGTGGAACTTTCTCCCAGATTGGCGCTGCTCGGGATATTGGACGTCCTTGAGGTATCAGCGCACCTTGGTGGGCATGGGCATGTTGCTCGCTAAACGAGATACAGCTCATCATTGGAGTGTCACCCGCCTTCCCAAGCATCCGATCAGGAACTTGGTGATGGACTGGTGCTCCAAGCTGGAGGAGCCAGGAGCCATTCTAGGATTCGGTGTGGGATGGAGGTGGGAGGGAGAGCGAATCTGCTGGTATTTCTATTCTTGTAAAATACAATTTGGTTATTAAAAAAGATTAAAATAAATGTAAAAGTATGTGTTCTTTCGAAATTAAAATAGACATTGAAAAAGCCAAAGGTCTGGGTTTAAAGAGCCGGACGATGCTGAGTAAGCACATTAAAGCAAAACAAAAAAATGTAAAGCAGTCTCTACTGAAGACTTTCTGGGCTTTGATCCAGTCCTATTTTTGTTTCTCTGTGAAATAAAGGATGAATGGCAAGGCAACTTTCATTACAATCCTTACTTCACCTCTATGATATAGAAAGAAAGGAATGAAGGCTACCTTGCCACTCAGCCTTCACTTGACGAAGAAAAAGAAAAGAAAAACCCTGACGAAGAGTCCTGGCCCTGGCAGCACTAATGAGCAGCAACCAGGAGGGAATGGAAAGCAGAGAAGCACTCACTAGAAATTGTGAGGGGCAGAAGGAAGGAATGAGAGGAAGTGGCAGATGGGCGGTGGAAGGAATGAGGAGCACACAGGGGAAAGTGGAATGGTCAGGTGGGAAGAACCAAAGGGGTGTATGTTAGGAGACTTTAAGAGTTTGACGTGCGGAAAAGAGGGAGGGACGCGAGTGGGCATAGAGGCATACACTTGTAAAAGTAGTTGTCCTGAAGTTCCATACAAGTAATGCATTACAGATGGGAAGGCTTGCTTTAACAGCCCTAAATGAGAGAGGATTAGTCCTCTAGGCTGAGCCAAGACGTCATTGATAAAGTCTCAAGCTTGTGGCTGAAAGGAAGCGGGTCAACAAAGCCAAAGCTGAAGGTGGGCAGGCCTAAAGCCCTCTCTAGGTACACTGTAAGCAGGAGCTTGTTTCACAGCTGTGCGGTCAACCCATACATGAGAAAACATCACTCTGCATAATCAACAGAAATAACATTTGAGAAAAAGCACATGACCCTTTTAGTTTATCCTCTGATCATGCAGTGTTATGGAGCATCGACCTTGAGCTTCTCAATTAGCAGAGGCCACTCCTGCTAAAATGCATCAGTTGAGATGCGACAAGGTACAAAAGCATACTGTAGCACAACAACCAGAGCACAGCCACCCTCTGTGGTCATGCCAAGAATAGTACAATTTCAAGAGACCGACTTTCATTGCGACATTGCCATACCTTGGGATAGGAGAACATAAAAGGGCATCCAAAAAAGTCATTCACTTACATAAACCTTAAATATTCCAGCAGTTTTCACTTAAGTACCAAAGAAGACGAGCTCACGTGGGACAATCATTTTTAAACATTACTAAAACCCAAGGTTGTTTATACTGCCTCGAATAAACAAAGCCTTATGTTTCATGCCTTTGTTTACTACATCTGGGCTACAGCATTTCACCATCCTTTTCATTGAGGATTCATTGCAAGCTAACTGTTCCTCTGCTTAATGGCGATATCCCTCACCAGTACCTTAAGAAAATAAATATGTAGAATGGATGCGCAGATTATAAATTAGGGCAGACAAATCTGCCTCGAGTAGCACGCCTGCAAAGAGCATTCTATCAATACAGTGAAATGCTAATCTCCTAATTAACAACCTAATTAGGCAATTATGGCTTTGCAGAGGGATGCCTAAATGAAATATGACAACATGGTCACCTCTTTATATGGCACCTGTGGGCCTTTTCAGCTGTCACTGCAAAGAGTGCAATATCAATTTGAACAGATGACAAAGTGTTGTCATTTTTCATTTTGATATTACACTGAATGGCTCGCGTAGCAGCAGTTTATAAAAGCCCCATCTTGTTGCATTCTCATCTGATCCAACATTTCGCCTCCATTTTGCAGTGATTAGGGTTGGCTTCTGTTGTCCAACTGGCAGGACATCTCTACACAAAGGACTGCGAGCAGCTGCTTTACGGCGACACTACAAATAGCCAAAACAGGGTAATGGATTACAATAATTTGCCTTAAACCTGCATTGGTGGCAAGGACAAAGGAGAACCCAAACCAAATATAATTTTGGCTGGGGTTCTGAAATTCCAGACGCGGCAGCTATAAATCGGAATATTTTAATGGGCTACAAACCTATCACTTACCGCCCTAATGAAGCTTAGATATTGAAAACTGTATCACCCAGTCAAAGAGTACTGGTCCTGTACTCTAAATTGTGTACTGAACCAATTCTAGCACAGATTGCTGCCACTTGGAAAGGCAGAAGTGGGTTTTGTTACACAGTCTGGTGGACTATTAATAAGGAACTTGCTCTTCTTCACAAAGCTTGTTATCTGGCATCGTCACGCACACAAAGCACTACACAACACCGGACCCACATACCTCAACAACCGACTCAGCTTCTACACCCCCACTCAAAGCCTCCGCTCAGCCAACCTCGCCCTTGCCACAATTCCTCGTATCCGGAAAGCCACCGCCGGCGGTAGATCCTTCTCCTACCTCGCCGTCAAGACCTGGAACGCTCTCCCTACCAGCCTAAGACAGACTCAGCATCTGCTGGCCTTCAGGAAACTTCTCAAGACCTGGCTTTTCGATCAGTAGCAGCTCCCCCCACTCCCCTCCCCAGCGCCTTGAGACCCTAATGGGTATGTAGCGCGCTTTAGAAATGCAATGATTGATTGGCGTCAGAACAAGTTGTGACAAGTAACAGTGGTGGAGACCAGACCTTCCTACAAGGGTTTGAAGGAGAGTATTTGACACCCCGATACAGTTCAGAGTAAATTGCTTTTTTAAACAAGTAAGCCATGAATTCGAATTCCCGATGGGAGTATTATCAAGTAGATTATATGTCATATTAACCTCATCGCTGCTATTATTATTTTTCCCCTGTGCTGGGGCCTAATGATAATGGGTGTGGTCATGACGGAACCATTCCGTCATCAGCACAGCTCAACCGTGTCTGATGACGGAATGGTTCCGTCACCAGCATCGAAGGGGTTAAAAAAATGATATTCATTTTTGTTTCCATCCAGAACTCTGTGCCACTGGTAGCTCACTGAATTGAAGAGATGTATTTTGCACCCAGCAGTTTCCCCCGTCTTTTAGCCCTGGACCTTGTTAGTTGTAGCGCCAAGAAACCGCAGGTGTATGAGCGCTTTACAAGTATTTTAAAACTCAAAAAAACGTAAGCTGTTGTGATCAGGCATGAAGAACAGATGCGGTCCTTATGGCATGTCACTGCTGATCTCACTGATCTGGACACATGGGCAGGGTGGATGAACGCTTAGGGACACACCTGTGTATCTCATCTTTAGTCTAACACTAGATATTCACGCTAAGACCTAAATAACGCAATGTCCGAGATGGCTCATTTGCATTTAGGAGAAGCAGATTTCAGCAAGTTCTTCAGGTAGGCCCTGGTCATAACGTCGTAAATTAGAGCTCTTGAAAAATTAACTCTGCCTGGGGCATCTTCCCTACCATAAGCAACATCCAATGCTAAATTGACAACTATTTCAAGATGATGACGCAGGTCACTTCGCAAGTAGGATAGCAGTTACATAGGTATATAGTCAAAGTGCAATACATAAATACATATATATCCTTGAAATGTATTACTGAAGATCCTTACACATTATGTACACAAAGAACCGTACCAGCACTGGACACATCAACCACAATTATTTCAGAATGATGCCCTCCCTTTATTGCGTCATACCATCTAGCACCTCCCATTTTCTCTCTTGGCCTATCAACAAGCCAGGCCTTTCACCAGGTCCCTATCAGAATTTATTTTAGCCGGTCTATCTTGTGTTCCCAGATCTTCTAGCTCACCTTTGTTCCAACTAAAGCAGGACCCCCCAGGAGGTCAATGACTTACTTTCTCAGCACTGGTCTGGCCCCTTTCTATCAACTTATAGAACAATGGAAAAGTGATAGAATAAACCACCCAGGCTAACTTGCCAGCCTTTCACACTAAATTCCATTCTCTTAAAGATATTGCTCGCCATGCACCACCCACCACAACAGATTGATCTCATTGCTACTTCAATGACGCCTAAGTCAATGCTCTACAGCTGTGGTTCTCAACATATGGCCTGAGGACCACTGGGTGTCCTCCACAGTGTTACCAAATTACATATTATTCAAATACATTACAATTAATAAAATATATGTAATTAAGGAAGTAAAATTTAAAATGTGAAAAAATGATCTATATTTGATTGGGTATTAAAATATTTAAGCATTTGTTAAATGTTTTAGCATTTTGTATATTGTTTTGAAGTTCAAATCATAGAAATTGCTTTGACCGGGGTCAGGTTTCAGTAATGACTTACTGGGGGTCCTCAAAGTCTCTTAATGATTCAACGGGGGGTCCACAGCAGTCAAAAGGTTAAGAATCACTGCTATAAAGGTCTCTGCGCCCCATAGTCAATAATACTTCATTCCCCTGTTCTACTTCACCCATCACTTCTTCCGAAGTAGCCCACTTTTAAAGGCGCGCTCAAACAACCACACCAATATGCTTCCCACCCTCTACCAACACACCTACCCTTCCAGGTCACCCCACTACATCCTTACAACACCATGCTTCAGGTAGACCCTCCAATCACAAGTTTAGCAGTTATACATCACATTAAGACTTTGAGATCATGTCTTTCATCTAGTAATCAGCAGGGAAAAATAGCTCCAAATCAAAGACTTCAAACATTTCCGACATCCTACTGGAGTGTTCAATGTTCTCTTTAAGGATTGAGGTGCTAGCATAATTGAGGAGCTTTGCCAACAGAATCTTGCAACTATGAATCCTTCAAACGTACTTTTTAAAATGAGAACGGGTCCGTTAAGTTCCATCACTTGTGCAATAATTTACTATCTTCAGAATAGGCTCTCTGTAGTCAGGTCGAAGTCGGGACAGGCCAGTAGGGCTGGGGCCAAAGCAGTTGGTGTTGTCTTTTTCCAGGGCTAGCACAGCTCTTTAGTCCTCCTTCTTCCTCGAGGAGGCAAGGTTTACGGTTGCCCTAAATTTAGGGGCGTTAAAGGGGTGTGCAGGTTGGGCCCAATGGGTCCATTCCTTGGGGTGGGAATATCCCCTATTATGCCACCCTCCAGTGAGAGGGGGCATGAGCCTCTTCCAATTTGGCTGGGTCCCCTCATCTTCAAGATGGAGGGGACTGAGATGTGTGCTTCACCTCGCATCTCCCACCGGAGGGGTGAGGTTGGCAAAGGTGGGTACACCTCTCCTCCTAGCTTGGTTTTACAGCCGATTCCCCCACCCAAAGTGGGGGCAGGACTAGTGGGTGCCAGTTGCAGGGGGCAGCAAAAGGCAGGGACTTCTTACAAAGGTGGCAGGACTTTGAAGCTTCACTTCGCGGACCCAAACCATCCTGGGGAAGGAGGTATGACACCTCTGCACAGCATGGGCTTTGTTTCTGGACCCAGAGAGCGAAGGCCCTCTATAAAGCGCTCCAGAAACCTGTCTGGTAGTGGCAAATGGCACGCAGACATTCAGGAACCACACCAAGGCTGGTCATTTTTCAGTGGGGCATCTCTAAGATGCCCTCTGTGTGCATTTTACATTAAATCCCACACTGGTATCAGAGTGGGTGTAATGTGCTGAGAGGTTTGCCACCAAACTTCCCAGTTTTTAGTAAAGCCATTATGGAGCTGTGGAGTTCATAATGACCAACTCCCACACCATATACTCTTTATGGCTTTACTACACTTACAATGTCTAAGAATGGACTTAGACACTGTAGGGGTGCAGGGCTCATGCCACTGTGCCCTCATCTGGGGGCTATTGCACTCTGTTAAGAGGGGTGACTTACCTAGGCCCCAGACACTGGGTTGCAGGCATTGAACACAGGGATATGTGCCATGTCGACTCTTCACTTTTCTCCGCACCGAAACAAGCCAGTTGCAATGGCAGTGTTTGGGTGTTAAAGTACAGGGCCCTCAAGGGTGGCACAATAGGTGCTGCAGCCCTTAGAGGCCTTCCCTAGTCACAGTGCCCTTGGTACCTTTTACAAGGGGCTTACATGTGGCAAGAGATGTGCCAATTGGGGAAGAAAGGTACAGCTTTGGGAAAGAACACAGGCCCTGTGAACCTGACTGGCAGGGACCCAGGGCCCATCAAGTAAAGTTGCATCAGATGTCAGGAAAAAAAGTGTGGTATAGCAATGCAAAATGGGGCACTTTCCTACACCTCTTTGTTCTGCCAAGATCCTACAGAAACTTGTGCATATCAAATGTTAAAAATACCTACACAAAACGAAGGAGGTAGTTTGGAATGTGAAGGCTGAGCTCTCCACTGACCGTGCAAAGACATCCGTGCTGGATTGTGAGAGTCAGGCCACTCATCTATCTTCATCCAGCCAGGGACTGTGGCGCTTCTCTGACATTCACGCTGAGGAATGAAGCTAGGCTTCCTCCTCCATTTGCCTGCCAAAGGCCTTCAGCAGAACAAGACTATGGCTAGATGCAGGCATCGTTAGTCACCTCTTCTGTGATGCCATTCCAGGCATAGACCTAAGCGGGAGCTGGGACACCAGAAGGTGCCATCACAAGTGCCTGCCCCAGCACAGCCACCTTGAGGAAGACGTGCTCCTGGTTGCCCGGACCAGCCTTGGGGCAAGTTGCCTCTGAAGCAAGGGAGAATTGGATAGAGTGAGCCTACTGAAGTCTTCAGGACCCATCTGTTGCTACCCTCGCTGCTGGTTTCTAAATCTAGAAGGCGCTGTGCTGGTACACCATATGGTGAGTAGCTCAGACATGCCTGGAGATATTATAGGTGATCTTGTGAACATGGAGTAGACAAGTGCGCTTGTCTGCAATTTAGATGCCACAGCACCTCCAGGTTAGAACATGCCCAGCCCACTGTACCTGGAATAAGGACGGTAGTCTATGTGGTGCATGGTGATTCCGGCCTCTCTCTTGGCTGCCAAAGACTTAACATCCTGGCCTGCTGTATCTCTGCAGCCATATGGGAACGCAAAGACTTTTGGCCTGATTTGGATCTCGGAAAAGGGTTACTCCGCCACAACGGTGACGCATATCCCGTCCGCCAAAATATAAATCCCATAGGTTATAATGGGATTTTTATTTCCGCGGATGAGATATCTTTCACCGTTATGATGGTTGTAAACGTAAGCCAACATCTAAATCAAGCCCATGGTCTTTTGCAATTTACCGCGCAGCTCTCCTGCTCCTAATTCAAAGAATGTAAGGAACTCACACCTCTGTAAGTGGGTGACCTGCTTTTTTGCTCCTGTCCAACTGCGGTCTGAACGTGGGTGAAACGTACTGGATACCTCACTGTCAAAGTGCTATGCCATGTTGAGATTGAGGGTCATACATCGCACCAGACAAGGGTGCCTTTTGGTGCTCTACTTGAGTAGCTATGTGTACAAGACCAAACGCAAGTGGTGTAGGAATGGTTAAGAATAAAAAAGGTGGGCCACCACAAAAGTACAAAATTGACAAATCTGCCAAACTCATCTTTGGGCAGACGCAGCGGGGTGGCCACATCACTATGAATCAGGTGAGTGATACTGAACCAAGGATTTCCTTATGGATGCTACCCTCTGGTAACAACATTTTTGTGCTTCCCTTAAAAGAAGCAAACACAAGATGATGCACGGAGTGCTGTTTTCAACCACTCGCCCCCATTCACAGATCTGGGTTTAATCCATTGTTCTTTTGCTCACCATGCCACCCCAGTTTGGACCCAGCCATATGCAAATCAGTCTTCACCCTGTTCCTCATGTGAAATGTCCAGCCCGAACTACCAGGCCAGGTCCTCCGTATACAGGAAACAAGCATTCTAGGACCAGTTTCGGGTATTACCCCTCATCAGCCAGACTAGCTTGAATCCAGTGGAACAGTAAGCAAGGGACCCACGTCTGGTCATACCCTTGGCCACTTAGGGCGAACATAGCAAACACAACAAGATGATGGATGGAGTGCTGGAACTTTTCAGCCTAGCTGGAATTATCTGCTACCGATCATAAGGTACTGCCAAATTCTCCAATAAGCGATTTGGATGGCTGTAACGTGCATCTGTTGTTACAAATGGCTTTCCCGGTGTGTCTGCCGCGCTACTTGTACATGCTGAGCAACTATCCATATTTCATCCACCACAAGTGGTTTCATTCCTTTGCAGCGAAGATAACCATATTTGTGTGGGCTAGGGGCCACAGAGTGGCATTTCAATCACTGCGTAAGTCTCCTTTTGATGGAGGCCTGGGATTATCGGATATTTACCTATACTAACTTGCGCTACACCTGGCTCTGGTTAACAACTGGTTCACAGAGTAATGTGATGATCCGGCGTATCAGTTGGACATACACTCGCTGGGAATGGACAGCATGTTTGATCTCCTATGTGGTGCATCTACCGAATACTCTGACTTCCTGTACGCGGGTGTCTCTCACCTGTTGGAGAGTGGCCCTTCGCCCCACTGGTTGGAACTGCCTCCCCACTGGGATGACCCACCAATACCGGGTAACATGGCTCAGTCACCTGTCGTTCCTAAGGGCTTTAAACCTGGAACCGCCTCGGGATCTCATACCCTGGGGGTGTTTATTACGGGGGAGCATTGTGTTTTTTCAGGATTTGAAAATCAGGCACTGTTTGTCTAATTCACAGTTTTTCCGGTATCTCCAACTATGCCACTCCCTGTTGGCCCACGACCTCACGGAAGGCTCACTGCCTGAATACAGTCCGCTGGAGACGAAGATTTTCCAAGGGAAGTTAGGTAAGTGGGCAACATCCACGATTTATTGATCCCTGGTAATTCATACTCCAGATGGCCATGACAAGACAACAGTGATGGGAGTCCTGCGTGGGAGACCTAGATGAAGAAGACTGGAGGGATTCTTGCATGGCACCTAGGGAACTGACAATCACGACACGACTGCGTACGATACAGTTCAACTACTTCCATGCAACGTACCTCACACAGAGGTGCTTACAAGGCGTGCCCACTGATATGCAAGCTGCATTTGCGCAATGTGCCCTTCCAATGGCGGACTTCTACCATGTTGCATGGTAATGTCCGGTGCTGCAGGAAGAGGTGGGTCACATACTCCCAGCTGTTCTAGGCCACTCCCGAGAGTTGACTAATATGGCCTTGCTTGGGCTGCTGGAGGAAGTAGGGGGCCCCAGAGGTGAACGTGGTTTCTTGGGGATGGCTTGCTTTGCTGTCAAGTGGGATGTGAAAAAGCGATTTACAAATACACGTTATGTTATTTTATGTGGTCCGTGCATGGAAGCGACAGAAGCCGCAGACAGTTGGGTGCTGGCTAGCAGGGGTGGACTAGGAGAAGGCAGTCTTTGAGGCTCGTGGTTGCCCTCAGAAGCATGAACGGATATGGGGGAAAATGGTGCGACTATTAGGGTCTCTCAATTCGAAATGGTAATACTGTATTTGAAATGGTAAAACGTTACAGTTCAAATACCCAGGCTTGCCATAGTGTCACGCATGTACGTCAAACATATTTTGCACTGTGTGATGAAATGTCTTGCCACAAAACTTTAATAAAGTTGGTTACAAAAAATGAAAAAAAGTTTTGCCCTTTGCCCCCTTCTTTTTACGCTCACCTAATTACCCTCATGGTTACTTTTGTGGTTCTTTTATATGGTTACATCATAATGGAGTCTACTTTGAGCCTCTCTGGAATGTGTTACAGCGCTCCCCTTTATTTTATTAGAGGGGTTTCCTGGCGCAGGGCGGGAGTAGGGAAAAGTAGAAGTGATCAGCATAACGACTTTGAAATGTTCATCTAAAAATTGGGCGGCCACTCTGCAGTCCTCCTTTGATGAGCATCGCCTTACTCAGTGGGAGTAGAATCCGCCTTCTCCAATATGGCAGATCACACATAGTCCTATATCTATGATCACTTCTGCCCCCTGAGCATCCGCATTCCCCCAGTGGTGCCTGCCAGCAACAATTCTAGGCACACAATGTATTTCTAGACTCTTTAAGCATGCCTGGTTCCCCAGCAGTGATTTTCGGCTTTTACATGTCCACATCCCTTGAAGCTCATCTTTTATCTTGTATCATTTGAGTTCACCACAATTTGCAATTCTGAGTTATACTGACAGAATGATTTACAAGAGTGGAAAGATTCTCATGTACATAAGATTGTATGTATTTACTCTATAATCTGCTTATACCGATTACGTTTTTGTATGACTTAGTATTTTGAATTTGTGACATCTTATTTCTATGTTTATCTTTTGTTTATGTATGTCACTTTTTCTAAAATAATTTTTATTGGCATTTGTATTTTGAAAGTACAGTACATCATAAGCAAACTCTGGTAGAACATATTCTGATCAAATATACATCTGATCTTGGGGTAGAGTATTGTCTCAGTACATGACACCTTCAATATTTCAATAAGTAGTAATGTCAACGTAGAGAGGTGTGAATTGAGTCATGTAGTTTATGTATGTCACTTATGTACTACATTTGCTTCTCTGGGGCACACTTATACTCATCCTGATGATGATCCTACTATAATCTGCTCATACGGATTACGTTTTGTATGACTTATTATTTTGACTTTTGTGATATCTTATAACTATGTTTATCTTTTGTTTATGTATGTCACTTAACATGTCAGGGCCCTGTTCGGACCAATAATGAGTACTTTACCTCTTCAAATATATATATTTTTTCCCACGTGAATAGTATCACCAGTACACTTACTTCTCATTTTTGTGATACACCATTTTTTGATAACTCTTACACATAGGAATCTGACTCAAGAGATGCACATGTGGGCTTATGTCATGTCACTTGAGACTAATATATGAAAAACATTTATTTTTGAAATGATTAGAATCAGGGAAATCTATGGCTAAAATGGACATATAGATTATAGTAATATGGCTGCAGCTTTTAGACTCGCAATAGAATGGTTCCGCATTACTAAGTCCATCTTTAACCTCTATCAAACACAACAATGCAGCGGTAAGATTTGGTGCTCTGAAGGGAGCTTGCCCCTCTCTGAACACGCGTGTTGCCTTTAACTTGTGACATAATAAGACTGGTTACTGCAATTGCAACATATTGGCTTGTGTGCTTATGCCCTCTGGTATTTATTTTTTCTTGTCTTTCATTTGTTTTTATACAGCAGACGTATCATGGTCCAAGCTTCCATATCATAATCTGTCAATATTCTACTGGAGACGATTGTTTGGAAGTTCAACACAGATATCAGATTACCATTGTGGCCTGTTCTACTCTGATATATTAGTAAAATGTAATTCTATGAGCATCTCCGAATTTTATACCAGAATAGTAACTGATTGGACAATATTAGATATACAAAATGTTATATTTTGTACCTTTTTCTTCTCTCCTTTCTGGACCGTAGAAAACTGGGGCAGCTGGACTTATATTAAATCTAGTGGGAACCTTTATCTTTGTCAAATGACTGGTTCTGACTACTATATTGCGCATATACTGTCGAGATAAGGTGAGATACGTGGTAGTGTATTTCACACCCTTTTTTCACAGGAATGAATTGAGTGGTTTGAACTTAACCTAATTCTGGGCTCTTTATTTGCACTACAACTCTTTTTGTAACTGCACAAAATATTTGTAATCGATCCCCTTTATCCTTGGGTGATATCACCTCTCCATTCAGATATTGGCTATGGATTCTAAATACACAGGGCACCACTGTTAACACTTTTGGTGGTTCTTCTTTTTTCTTGTTCCTCTTTTGCACAGTCAACATCATCTCTTTTATGTAAAAAATAAAGTTGTCAAGTTTCTTGACTCTGGGTCTTGCGTGTGCACTCAACTTTGCCTGTTTAGCGAGGCACTAGATCTTAACAGTTCTACTGTTTTTAATCTTGATAAAATCATGTACTACAAGTTTGTTTATATTTGTAATTTTGCAGCTTGAGAAAGTCCAGGAGGATGAAACGCGCGTCGGCTGCCGTTTGTATGGTTGGGATACCCGACACCCCCTCTCAACACAATCCCCAAGAATGGGAAGACGGAAACGGTTCTGAACTTTTGGAAGGCGGGAGGGAGTTACCCTCCCGGCCGTATTTATTAAAATATGAAACAAAATTAAAAACATTAAAATAACAGTTTCATATCATGTACAATTTCATTTACACATTACGATGCTCTTGGCTAACCTTAACACATCTCTAATACAAAGGTTCTCCTAGCCGATACTAACATCCTGCAAATGCATTTCTCAAAATTGAAATTGTACATCCTAACATTACGGGCCAACGGCAAGGTCGTAACCGGTGTCAGATCCCTAATACCAGAACTCCCCCCTCACCTGTGAGGGGCGGGCGCACAGAGGACTGTACCTCTGTGCCAACTTCCGATTTCCCTTGTCTTAACGGGGGCCCCTGTTTACTCGACGCCATCTTAGTGGTCGTCCGAGGACTCGTGTGAGGTGTCTAGAAGGTAGCGTAGACCCCCCTCCCACCCCACACTGCTTACCACATCTGCCGTCGCAGATGTCCTGGCCCCGGGAAATTCCCAGGAGGGGCCCGTAGCCCCTCCTCCCCAGGGAGGGGCCTTGACCGCCTTCCCTTTCGGCGTCCCCATCCTTAGAAGGGGACCGCCTCCCCGTTTGAGGGGCCAATGGCCGCCTCCCCCCGAGCGCTCCCATCCATAATGGGTGACGCCCCACCTCTAGGGATCTTCCAATTACTGCTCACCGATCATGACCTTACCGCCCGACCAAAAATAAATACGACATTTTTAAACTAGGAGAGAATACAACAGACAATTATACTGAGCAATTCAAAGTATAACTTCTACTAAGCACTACATTTAACTCTGCTGCAATTACTTTGTCGAAATACATGCTGAAAGATCAACCACTTTATTACATATCAAATTCATCAACTTTATTCACAACAACCTGTAAAAGAAACAGTATCATGTCACTCGATTTTATTCAAAACAAATCGCTGTCATCAGGGGCTGGTGGGTGGGTCAAAATTGGCTCTTCGTTCCGTCTCGAGCTCACGTGCAACGGGGAGGTGCAGCTTCAGAGCACAGGAACAAGAGGATGCTTCCTTGGCTTGTTGCTCCTTTTAACCTTCTTCGGGCGGGCGTGTACCCTCCTCCAATCCGCCCACGGGGCGTGGCCAACGGCGTAGGTGTCTAGGACAGCCCCCTCTTGGGTGGGAAAAGGCGCGCCCCGGCTACGCCGCTTCGGGCATACCAGCCGAGACTCGCCTCCCGCCCAAAAATGGCTTCCCGGGGGGATCGGGGTACTCCACCATACGTTCGGGGGGACCGAGCGGTCGCCCCTTTCCATATGGTTGGGATACCCGACACCCCCTCTCAACACAATCCCCAAGAATGGGAAGACGGAAACGGTTCTGAACTTTTGGAAGGCGGGAGGGAGTTACCCTCCCGGACGTATTTATTAAAATATGAAACAAAATTAAAAACATTAAAATAACAGTTTCATATCATGTACAATTTCATTTACACATTACAATGTTCTTGGCTAACCTTAACACATCTCTAATACAAAGGTTCTCCTAGCCGATACTAACATCCTGCAAATGCATTTCTCAAAATTGAAATTGTACATCCTAACATTACGGGCCAACGGCAAGGTCGTAACCGGTGTCAGATCCCTAATACCAGAACTCCCCCCTCACCTGTGAGGGGCAGGCGCACAGAGGACTGTACCTCTGTGCCAACTTCCGATTTCCCTTGTCTTAACGGGGGCCCCTGTTTACTCGACGCCATCTTAGTGGTCGTCCGAGGACTCGTGTGAGGTGTCTAGAAGGTAGCGTAGACCCCCCTCCCACCCCACACTGCTTACCACATCTGCCGTCGCAGATGTCCTGGCCCCGGGAAATTCCCAGGAGGGGCCCGTAGCCCCTCCTCCCCAGGGAGGGGCCTTGACCGCCTTCCCTTTCGGCGTCCCCATCCTTAGAAGGGGACCGCCTCCCCGTTTGAGGGGCCAATGGCCGCCTCCCCCCCCGAGCGCTCCCATCCATAATGGGTGACGCCCCACCTCTAGGGATCTTCCAATTACTGCTCACCGATCATGACCTTACCGCCACAGGCCGGATAGTTGACCGGCTATACGGACCCCCCACAAAAAACTCCTACTTAAAGGTCATGGCTGCACAAACTCATTAACCACGCTACGAAGTCTCCTATGAGTAAAACATTCCCCTCCCGGGACAAATGAACCCCATCCTCCAGGTACATATGGTCCCCCCTGATACATCCATGAGGAATAGAATGCAATGTACATGTACGGAACAACCTACCAAGTTTGTTATTCACTTTCTTTACCGACTGGTTTAAAGCTGACACAGACATAGCCCCCCGCCACACCTTCCTTGGGATCATGTGGGACCATGCAATCGTGCACCCCGGAACCCTTCTCGCCAACCAACTTACTGTGGATAAGATTAATTCGAGAAGTACTCGTCGACCCGTGGTCACCAAATCATTGCCCCCAAGATGCACTATGATTACAGATGGCGGTGACCTTGTCCGCCCTAACAGACCCTCCATAAAAGTTTGAAACTGGTCAATACAGAGCCCGCCCCTTCCGTAGAAGGTCACCCTGTACCCGTATTCCCCAGCCATGTGAATCATGTCACCTGCTTTGAATACGTCCGCGGCACGCCTCACGTATGAGTGGCCGACGACCCACACCACTCTTCCCTCAGCCGGTGATCTTTGACCGCTGGTCCCCAGGTGTCGGGTCAACTGCACAGTCCGCCCCGCAAAGCCTGCTCGCGAAACTGAAAACCAAACAAAAAACAAGAAGCGTGAGTGCATGACATTAGCTTCACAACATGTGCAACCGCACATACCTCTTATAACAATTCGAGGACCAATGCCCCAACTGTTTCACTTTATCCACACTCAAACCCCTGGCTGTAGCTTCTGTAGCAGCACCTATCCGGAATGAGTGCGTCCCAAAATCGCCCGGGTTCAATCCCGCTGCCGCGATTGCCATTTTCAACACCCGCTGAAACTGAAACCTGGTCAGTGGGGTGGCGTCGGTATGTCTCAGCAAGCTCCCCCCCCATGATGCCGCCCTCTGCGCTAAATACTCCTCCACGCATTTGACCGGGCACATGGGAGACCCTGGAATCCGCTGAACTACCACACTGTCCCCGATCGCTCCCTGATCGCTCTTGGATCTGGCAATTGAGACTACCATTGTCTCCCCCTTAATTCGAATGTGTTCTCGACACAGACCTCCCCCCGTATCCTGCTTGTTCCTCGCTACAAGTTCGCTTACCCGCATAGCCCCATGGAATGCTAATGCAAAAGCGGCCCGGAACAGCACTGTCTCTGATGGAGATGAACATGTCGCAGGAAGTACGGACATTAACAGGGACAACCTTTCCAAACCTATCGGGTGCCTCTCATCCACTCTGCGACCCTCAAGGCGTTGCCACCCACGCAGCGCCTTCTGTACCAGAAAGGACGATGTGGGGTCCTGGATGCCATGAGCCCGTGCCATGAAAGAAATGGCGGCCCGGTGCCTATTGGCCGTAGCCACTGATTTGCCTGCCTGATGTAAAGATACCAGAAATTTCAGGACATACTCTTCCTGCCCCCAGTGCTCCCCCCTAGCTGGACCCAAAAAGGACCAATAAGAACGGAACGCCCCTTCATATGCCTTCCTTGTCCTGGGTGCTAGACTCTCTCCCACGAGGTTTTGTAATCCGGGGCACCGAGAGACCAGAGAGCTTCGGGAAATGGTGCCGCCACCGAGTCCGCTGAGGGCAGAAAACCCCGGAAGGCCTGCATATGGGAACGAGAGAGCGCATCAGCTGCCTGGTTTAGTACCCCTGGCACGTGTCTTGCCCTAAAGTGGACGTTTAGTCTCATACATAGCAGGACAATTTCCTTCAGTAATCTCAAAATCCATTTGCAGCGTGCTGCCTGACTATTGATACATTCAACCACGGTCATATTGTCAGACCAGAACACCACAGAGCGATCACGAAACCCCTCTGGCCAAGTTTCCAAGGCCACCAGAATGGGGAACAGTTCAAGAAACCCAATGTTACCAGTGAGTCCATTATCATGCCACCACTCAGGCCAGGTCCGTGCCGACCATTGATTGCCGAATATGGCGCCAAAACCTACACTCCCCGCCGAGTCGGTCCACAACCCCAGTTCTTCCGAGGACACTGGTGGATCGGTCCACACAACACGACCGTTGAAATCCGCCAGAAATGCTAGCCATATGAGCATATCCTGGCGAACCTCTGTTGACAGTCTTGTGCGGTGGTGCCCTTCCCTGAGGCCCACCATGGCTTGTGCGATAGAACGGGAAAAGGGGCGAGCCATTGGTATTACTCTCAGGGCAAAGTTAAGCTGACCCACAGCCTGTTGTAACTGATGGAGAGTTACTTTCCTTTCGCCGAGACACGTTTTCAGCGAGGCCCTGAATTTCATCACCTTCTCTTTGGGCAAGCGGAAGCACCCCTCTACAGAATCGAGCTCAATTCCAAGAAACTCGAGTGTAGTAGATGGCCCTACCGTCTTACCAGGTGCCAGCGGCACACCAAACTCCTCCATAAGATTACAGAATTCCCTCAAGGCCTGTGCACATTCCGTGTCCCCGGCTGCCCCCAGAAACAGAAAATCATCAAGATAATGCATAACATGTGTAAAGCCCGTGGCTCTTGTGAACGCCCATTGCAAAAAACTACTGAATTTCTCAAAATACGCACAAGAGATGGAGCAACCCATTGGCATACATTTATCCATGTAATAGCGTCCCTGAAACATAAAACCTAGGAGACGCTGATCATCTGGGTGTACCGGGAGCAATCGGAACGCTGACTCAATATCTGATTTAGCCATCAGCGCTCCGGGCCCCAGGCGATTTAAAATGGCGACGGCCTCGTCAAAGGATGCGTACCGCACCGAACAAACTCCTGGGTCAATCGCATCGTTCACCGAAAGGCCCCTAGGAGCTGACAAATTATGTATTAACCTGAACTCCCCTGGGTCCTTTTTGGGGACCACTCCCAAAGGTGAACAAACAAAATTGCCAACTGGTGGTATGTCATATGGTCCAGCAACCTGACCTCGGGCCACTTCTTTCCCAATCTTCACCTGTACCACCGCCGCATTCTGTTGAACCGATAGTTGGTTCTTACATCGTGCTTCCCCCCGAAAATCCCCCGCCGGGATGCGGAAACCATATGAGAAACCGTCTCGCAACACCCCGGCGGAGATATGATCGGGGTATTCGTTCAGCCAAGGGATCAGTGCCATGATATCAACCGGGGTAGGTAATGACGCCCCTTGGTCTACTTTAGACCTGTTTGGCGCCTCCTCTACCTCCTGTATCACCAGTCTTGGCTCTGCACGTACTCTCGGGGTGCGAGGACTGTCCGCACCCTGCACACTCATGCCTGAACCTGCAAGCACCTTGTGGCCTGGAACACTTGCCTCTGTTAAAGCTCCAGCAGACTCCTTTCTTACCTGAGTTGCCATTATTCTTTGTGTTCTGATCACTGCTTGTACCCGCCCCAAAGGGCGCCCCCAAAGAATGGCGGGAAGGCTCAACCCCGTTTCCGCCTAAAGATGGCGACTTCGCCGTGCTCGACCTCTCAATTTTTTGCCAGGAAATGGAGTCGAAACAATCCCACGTCAGGGATGAGTCGTGCTCCTTGGACTTACGGAATATGCTATCATAACAACACCATTGATTGCCCCCGTATGATTCATAAAATTCCGTGTCTGATAGACGGCTAATTCCACCAATAATTCGGGCCTACGTTCCCCCATAATTGCAGTGAACATCCCAAATGCTCTGGCCCAATTGGCGATCGTCTCATCTACTCTGAAACCCGCCATCTTTGCGCGCCATACACTAGGATGCAAAAATTCTTTCTGGTTTTTTACATGCTCAATCTCATAGTGATCGGTCAACAAGGAAAACATGTTCACATATTTATCCGCCCAAATCCTCTCTTTCACATCAATCGGGATATGTTGAACGACTTTTTCCCTCCTTGAGGGTACCGATCCCTCCCCCGCCATTGGCAATGGCTGCTTACCTGAACCGGTAGCTGTGACCGTTGTCGCTGCCGAACCAACGCCCGATACTGGTTGTTCCACGGGAGCCTGCAGGGAAACAAGAGGACAGGGTGCCTTCACAGCATCTTTCGATTGCCGCAACTGCTTCATTATCGACCTGGCTTCTTCAGCCGTGGCCCCCTCATTCTCTCTGCCCAACCATGCCGCCAACTGGGCAGCCAGCTCAGGAGGCATATCTTCCTCGTTCACAGGAGTGACCACCACAGGGATCGGTTGTCCCGCGTTCGGGACCGGAACTGGGGCCTCGATCGGGGTGACCGGGTCCGCTGGAAGTGATTCGGGAACCAGGGCCTCCCCACCCGATGCCCCCTTCTTGGCCCTTCTACCTCTCCCGTTAGGGACTACTCCCGGCAATGCTGGTCCGATGACTCTCTTTGGTCCACCCGCACCATTCATTGCCGCCATCTGCTTCTTCATGTCCGCCATGTCCTTTATCAGCATACGAAGCATCTGGTCGGTTCCGACCCTCTTTCCGACCTTCTTGCCTGGCATCGTCCACGGATACTCCTCAAGGTCCTCGGTCAGGAAGCTTCGAACTCGCTGAAAGAAGAAACACAAAATTAAATTCTCAAAATTGGCTCTTCGTTCCGTCTCGAGCTCACGTGCAACGGGGAGGTGCAGCTTCAGAGCACAGGAACAAGAGGATGCTTCCTTGGCTTGTTGCTCCTTTTATCCTTCTTCGGGCGGGCGTGTACCCTCCTCCAATCCGCCCACGGGGCGTGGCCAACGGCGTAGGTGTCTAGGACAGCCCCCTCTTGGGCGGGAAAAGGCGCGCCCCGGCTACGCCGCTTCGGGCATACCAGCCGAGACTCGCCTCCCGCCCAAAAATGGCTTCCCGGGGGGATCGGGGTACTCCACCATACGTTCGGGGGGACCGAGCGGTCGCCCCTTTCCATTATCCTGTTTGGAATAAACTGAATTACTGGACATTTCAACAGCTGTGAATCGCTTATTGGGACATTATCTTTGAAACGTTATTGATTGACTGTGCTTGCTTTATCATAGTATTTATTGAGGATTATAGTAACACTTCTTTGGTGTGCTTTGGTGTCTATGGTAGAAAGTTGTATCTAGACAACGCTGTAGGTCTAGTGGATTAATACCCAAGGTAGGTGGGTATTTTGGCACCATGGGAACATCTGAAAAAAATTGATACAACAGTAATTCAGTGCAGACTCAACTATTAATTGATATTTTGATGTGCAGGTCGGAAAGCATATCCACCATTTCTTTTGATATACATTTCAATATTGCTGATCTGGCATTCTATAGAATCTTACTTTATTTGATCTTAAAAAGAATCTTGTGTTTGAACTGATTTAAACTATGATCACCTTTGATGATAATAGGGATGCCCTTATGGATGATTTATTTAACCTAAATCCAAAACAGGTTTCAAACAACAGTAGACCAACAATAAAGGAGGGGCTAATCCAGAAATTCTTGAGATTGGAGAGAATGAAAAAGCAGGAGCTCTCCCGGTGGTGAGACGCAAGGGTCCTGCACAAGTACATTGAGAAAGAAAAAGTCCCAAGGGGCTATGTATTCTGATTTTTCCATCCTTTGAGGATTTGGACATGGGCAATTTAAAAGAATGGGGAAAGTTACTGTTCAACTCATCGATTGGTATGATGGACATTCTAATCAGGGATGCTGACTTAAAATGGAACAAGTTATTATTGGATATTGCTAACTTAGAAAAATAAATGTATGACCTAAATTTACCAGAGGCGACTGAACGTAATCTAGTGATCTTAAAGGAGGAATTACACAAACACCAACTTTATTTGAAAGAAAAAAGTCCCACAAGACCAGACGTGATGAAAAAGACTACCTCAATGGGAGGGTCAACACATTTGCAAAAAAAATGATATTTAAACTGGCACACACTCAGATGTTGGAACGCACCTCGCAGACAACTGAGGCAACCAGCATATCTGACACTTCCAGTATCAGCAGTATGACGAGTGGTGAATTATCTAATGCACAGGGGCAAACAACAGGCAGTTGCTGATCCATTTTTTTAGAGCTACAAAGATTCAGAAAGGGAAACAAACAGGCATAAAAAAAGATTGGGCCACAGAAGACACGGAGGGGCAATTCAAGATCCAGATCAAAACACAAAAGAAAAGGTAGGTGTCACTACCAGATAGGGGGCACAGAATCAGAAAATTTGAACAATCCCAGCACAATTGAATTGTCTGACGGATTAAATATTGTAAATCTGTCTAGTCATGTTCTAACTGATGTGGAAATAAAACTGTTGAGCAAGGGATTGGGTTTCTGTCCTAGTTCTGTGCCCAATTTTACATCTTTACATGCAAGCTGTTTTAAGTTTATTAGAAAAATAAAACTACACAAGTTTTTCCGAGACAAACAACATAAAACTCCTCTGATTACAGTACCAGATTACACCAATACCATTACATCCATTAGGGACATAAAAATGTGCATTTGCTACTATCCTTAGATGATCAGGAGGAAAGTACCTCCATACAAATTGTGGTAGCAGACTTGGATTTGGACACATTTTCCAATGTTGATAGTGGTCTAAGGCAAAGATCAAGGTTCACTCCTCATTTACCAGGTGCTAATTCTATTGATAATTTCAGGATTGTGTATATTCAGATCTGTACAAATTGGAAGACAAATTCTACTCTACAAATTTCCATCATAAACAAAATATCACCTCAGATGAAAGAAAGGCACTAGAGAATCTCAGAAAGGATTGCCTCCCTTGTCCGAGAGGCGGACAAGGGAGGCAACGTAGTGCTGATGGATAAATTTGTCTATCTGGGCGAAATAGATAGACAACTAGCAGATACGACCGCCTAGGTGAAACTGAGTGGTAACCCAATAAAAGCAACTATTGATATCATAGAAAATTGGTTAAGACATTGGAAGAACCTCAGCCGCATTTCAGACATTGAATTTAAATATCTTTTCAATGAAACTCCATCTAATCCATGTAGTTACTGCTTGCCAAAAATACATAAAGGGGGGATTTCCCTCCGGGTAAGGCCCATTATTTCAGGTATTGGGTCTCCCATGGAGAAAATATCTGAATACATTGACTTATTTTTACAACCCTTGGTCGTAAACTTGCCATCATACATCAAGGATACTTGTGACATCTTGAATAAAGTTGTAGATGAAGAGTGGGTAAAAGGACATCATCTGGTGACCCTTGATGTATGCTCCCTGTAGACAAGCACACCCAGGGAACTTGGTCTTAATGCTGTACAGCAGTTTTTAGATACGCGACCAGTTAACATGTATGAACACACTGTCATGCTGTTAGACCTAATTAAACTAGTACTGAATAATAACATCTTCGTGCACAATGGGAACTGGTTTTGCCTGGTAAGAGGAGTAGCAATGGGGCTAAATTTGCACAGTCATTTGCTAAACTCTATATTGGGTTGTTTGAACAGACTCCTCTTTGGTTGAAAGGGCTGAGTGCCCTAAGGTAGAATGTTTTGTATTGGGGACGATACATGTGGAAATTCACGAAATTGATGTACATAAGCGGCGTTCATTTGTCTTTTCCCGTTCCCCTCCCTGTGCGCACCATGAATGTCATGAGACGTTGACCGCATCATTCTGCCAGCAAAGGCCCATGCCCGTATGTACCCGACAGCCATTTTAGGCACCATGGCCTCTTTGCCCGCTCATTTGGAATCCCCGGCTTCCCTCCTGCACGCATTTGAACACCCCCACCCATTCTCGAATAACCCTCTCCCTCTGCGCGACCCTGCTCTGAGAAGTAACCCTCCTGCTTGACCCACGCACCCCCCCATCTCCTCTTGAAGAAGCATCCTTCGCCTCAGCTGACATAACCCCCCCAGCTGTACCTGACTGCCCCCGCTCTCTCATGCACGGGTCATAAGACCTCTCTCTCTGTGCGACTCTGTCCTTGGGAGTCACGCTCGCGCCTGACCAACACCTCCTTTCCTTTTATGAATACCCCTCTGTTGGTAAACTCTCCCTCTGCGCCTGATTGTCCACGCGGCATGAATACCTCTCCTTTGATGACCCCTTCCCCCGAGTCCGACTGTCCACACAGGTCCGAGGCCATCGCCTAAGCCGGGAGATACCGTTTACTGCCCCTTATTGTATGGAGTCGCTCCTCTTCAAAGGATCCACTATTGATCATGGCCTCCCCACCCCATGGGATACGATCAGGCGCACACATCCTAAAGAATCGGCGGAACACTCAGCTGCGTGATAGCCCCCTCCTCTTATCAGCAGGTTGAGGACCTCTATTGTGGACGTATGTGGGGGTGGGATTGACACGAGGATTACGGGGATGTCTGTTCCTTGTTTCACAATGTCGTTATTGTAATAAGGACTGTTCGTAATGTATAAAAGACGATGTCTCAGAGAACTTGTTAGAGCACCTCCCGAAAGACACTGTGTTTCGTGTCCGAAATGACAGGCTCTCCTCATGAGTAATAAACCCTGTTCTGGTATTCCTGCTTCCAACGCCCGTCTCTTTATTTGGTAACTATTCAGAATGGGAACTAAGAGGCGTCTTGCGCCAGCAGCCTGGGCATCGATTGTAATATGGGCTCACTTTCCACAATTGGCGCCCCACGTGGGGCCCATCAGTGACATAGGGTCCGGTAAGAGAGGTCCAGACGATGGGGTGAACATCTAAACGATCGGAGTATACCTGCCTTGAGAGGACCCTCGTCCGGCTGCTGATTGAATGAACTTTACCGATTCCGAACGGACCTCTCTCGAGTGACCCACTGTCCTGACTGGGACCCCACAGGACTGCTGCGGTAAAATCACGGAGTAAGAGAACGATCGGGCGCTGGAAGGAGGAAGGCGAAGAACTGCCCACACGGTCCGGTCCGGGTAAGGTCGCATAAATGCGACAAATTGTGAAATGATTGTTTGATTTGGATAATACTAGTATTACTCTTTTGTTGGTTCCTCTGGAGATTCACCGTCTGCAAACGGAGAAACAACAGGCTCTCCCTTTGCAAGCAGTGAAGGATAGGTAACGCAGACTTTTGTCCCCGTTGTAATCAGTCGTGCCTATCTTCCTCCCCCACTGTTTCCCGAACTGTTGTTCGTGGATTATTGTCTGGAGATTCTCTGTCTGCAAACAGGGAAGAACAAGGTCTCTCTTTGCAGGTAGCGAAAAGGTAGGTAACGCAAACCTTTAACACGTCGTACCTACTTATTCTCCCCACTGATTGTTTGATTGACCGAACATTGATTGTTCGAGATTGGTTCTTTTGAGGTATTCACCGCCTGCAAACAACGGAGAATAGAAATATTCTGTCTAGTCTTTGCCCGCCGTGATAAGATAGGTAGTGCAGACTTTTGTCCCCGTTGTAATCCGTCATGCCTATCTTCTCCCCACTGATTGGTAGCCTGTTTAGCCCGGACCGCTTATTAGAGATGAACCATCCAGCTCCACTGGAGGGCACACCTAATAAGGACATGTTCATTAAGTGTGGACTAGTCGCTATAGCTTATAATAGGTTATGGCATAAAAATATAAGAAAAAGAGTCGAGCGAAATCAGTAGGCCACTGATGAATTATCAACTTCGCTAAAAATAAAATAAGAAACGTTAGAAATAATCCGCAATAAGAAACATAAAAATGGCGAGGGAAGACAAGCTTGACACCAAGGCAGACACGAGGTAGATTAGGCTTCACCGCCCCTCACTGCTCCAAACATGTCTATCCCACCACCCGCCACGCCCAATAACGGTAACATGGAATAGATACAAATCAGCATACACCTACCCCCATTCCGGAAGCTCCCGAAGTGCAACAGGTCCGCTGTTACGCCCATCCGGAAGGCGAGGCCTCAGCGCGAGCAGAGCAGGGCCTGGCTGGCCGCCATCGGAAGGGGAGGCTGTAGGGCGGACGGCCCGAAAATCGTAATGGTCTCCCCTTTTCCCCTCTTCTGCTGCCCTGCAGGCCACGGGGGGGGGATGTCTTGCCTCTGCCTCCGACCCCCCCCCCCCTCTCTTGCCTGATCCGGCCATCATCAAAGACCGAAGCCAAGGCGAGGTCGGCAGCGTTTTTTCAATTATGTCTTGGACAACTCTGGAAAGTTGCAGGTAGTCCCGCCAGTGACAACCCTTGAGAGTTGCAGGTAGTCCCGCCACAAAAGGGGGGGGATGTCTTGCCTCTGCCTCCGACCCCCCCCCCCCATCTTCATTGCCTGGCACGGCCAATACCGAAGCGCTGGAGCCGGAGAACGGCGCGGGGTCGCTGGAAGGGGGAGGCGGCGCGAACGAGCCTCCCCCACCTCCCTCCAGGTGGAGGCTTCCAGCGACACCCCAACGCTCCTGCTTGAAGAGGGTCCATCTCAAAAAGCGGTTTTTTGCCCGGGACGGGCACACGCCCTGTGCTCCTCAACCTTGAAGATTCTAAAAGAGCCGGGGGGGCCGACCTCTCCACGAGGCGCCCCCCGCCCCCGTCCTCCGATGGAGCCACGAGACGTCGGCGCACTCCTGCCGGCGCCAGCCTCAGCTTGGAAATGGCTAAAATGCAGCAAAGATACAGACTTGTTCAGTTTCGGTGGAACACCAGAATGACCCGGTAGGAAAGATTGTTGCCGCCCTCCCCACTTTTGACTGATGGTCCATATTGCTAGTCTGTTACCCCATTACGAAAAACTTTTTGAACTGCCAAAGAGGTTCTGGTCCAACCACGAGTCAGTGGAGGCAATCTGACTATACTGGGACTTGCCTGACCTCGCCCAAAATGACGTCGATACAAAATGAGACTTTTTAAAAAAAATCCTTGTTGCGCCCTGATTGCTCAGCCTTGATGCTCCAAGATATGTATGCAGTTTTTGGACAATGAAAGTAGATAAGATGGATATTGATTATGTGCTTGGAAAAGAAAGCGATATAAGATGGATATTGATTATGTGCTGGGACAGTGAACTGATTTAGGGTGGGTACTAATCATGTTTGGAAGCAATGAATTGGTATAAAATAAGCACTGATTGAGCATTTGGACGATGAATTGATAAACGTTAGGTCTTGAGTAATTGGTTGGACAATGAGATGATATTATTGAAAGCTTGAATTCTTGACACGCATTATACTCGCCCCTTAACCACTTGGCTGCTAAGGCATTATTACTCTGCTCATTCAATTTCCATTGAAATCAATGGAAACTCCATGACGAGTTACCCTTGTCATTAGCGGCGAAGAGGTTAAAGAAAGTTTGATACGATTTTATTGCACCGCCGCACGTTACGAAATGAATGGCTACCGACTTCGTTCCTCTTATGCACAGTTCCAGTCTGCTCCGTAGCCGGCCCACTGGGTTGTAGGCCCGTATTTGTGCGCCAACATTTTCATTAAAGTTTTTTGAACACGCAAATATAATCGTAGCGTTTGTATTGATGAATGTTGTCGAAATGTATGGCTACTGTCACCGACATAAGTAAAATACATGCAGTATGATTAAGGTTGAAGGTTAAAAAGGCCCGATACTTAGCAGCTACATTATGTGTCACAGGCAGCCGGAAAAGTGTTCTAGACGCCCCTAAACGATACCAAAGAAATGCCACTTGACCACCACCCTTGCACATGACCTAAAAGGCCACGACCAAGTGATTCATGTAGATATGCAGACCATCGATGATTATCTATCTAACACTACTGGTCCCTCTGGGCTTAAACGCCGAGATGGTAGAGAATGCACCCCGTGGAGATAGGTCGAGTATGTGGTAGGTAAAAACATTTCCGGACTATTGCGCGCTGATGTGTTTTGAATGCTGCCCCCACCCCCTTCTTTCTCCTCCCTTCTGCAGGTCACGTCGGAACATCGGTTGAAGTATGGAAGAGCGATGGTCGAACGACCGACAGAAGGAGAAAAAGGGGATCTGAGCATAGTACTTACGCTAACGAGTTTTGAAAGACGTAGACTTAGATATGACGGTTCCTCCTTAGAACGCAACGACTGGGAGGATGGACTGACATAGAAACTTGACGGGTTAGTACTGTATGACAAAATTTGACTCGAACCAGCACGCCAGATAGTGCAACTATGACGTTTTACTAGATAGGGAAAGGACAAGGAAAAGTTCCGGGGTAAGGTTTACCTAGGCACCACCCGTCTGGAAAAGTAGGAATGATGTTGATGTTCAAAAATGTACCACCTCCTTCTCGCACTTTTATAGATATAGCTAAGCTGTCCGACTGTTCTCCCAATTAATGCCCTCCGTCGCCTCAGCCTGGAGAACCTTTCCGCCAAGGGGAGAAAAGGAAAAATGACTCAAAGATCCCACCGTGAGTAGTAGCCCAACCAGGTTAATTCCTGACCAACTGACCGAGGTGTAAGTATTGGCAACCGAGAACATTCGCAGAGATAGCAAACGAGAGGAAAAGGAGGAAAGGTAAAAAGAGCTCAGCACGTAGATAAATAGGATACTAAAGATGCGCAGCATGCAGAAAGATCTTATTGGCCAATAACTGTTTTATGTTTTGTCATGAACCTTTTTTGTATGAGATACATGTACTGTCTTTCTTTGAATGAGTTTGTGTGTATGTAATGTATGGGTTTATGTCTCCCCTCTGTTCGCGTCTCTGTGTTACCTGACCCCTGCTGTTCTGTGTTGTGAGTGCACTAAAAGACCCATTATTGTACACGTCTCTCTCTCTCTCTCTCTCCCTCTCTATCTCCCTATCTCTCTCTCTCTCTCTCTACATGTCATACGTGTACCGAATGGCTCGTTTAGGTTGCGGACGACTCTCACTCTCTATGGGAGTCCCCCTGTTCCATCTTCCTTTTTGTGGTAAAATTGTGCCCCGCTGGCACCAGTCTGATTGGATACTTATTGAACGCGAAGGTGTTGAGCGAAATTGACAGAAACTAAAACGATTGTAACTTGCCATATTGCTGCCTCTCCTTTCCGCAAAATGAATGAACTCAAATTGGCTAAGAAAGAAAGGACAGGTGAGACGACTAAGGTCCCCTAATCTGGCCTTTTATAGGGGAACTATATGTCAATGGCACCCTATTTTTCAGTTCGTTAGAGACAAGCGCCAATGTCCAGATTGACCCCAATGCCCAAATTGCCCCACCCCTTTTTCACTCAAGCGCGAATGCCCGAAGCGTCCCCGCCCCACCTGATTGACCCCAGCTGCTATCCCCGATGCATAACTAATGACCATGACCAACTGTCGCCCCTCGAGAAAAATGCGTTAACACTGTCCTTCGACGATTGCACCCCCGCTCTGCTTGAAAGAGTTAGCCAGCTCTAAAAGGGAAATGTAAGACTATTAAGGCTCGGGTCGGAAGGACGAGTCTCCCCTGAATGTTTATTTTTGAGTTTTTGATGAAATACGCAAGTGATAGGAGTCTGACCTCTGTCCATATGTGTCATGAATGAACGCCGATTAGACTTGGTGTGAACACAGTAGAAATACCCATATACTTACTTCATGGTAATAGACTTCTGACTATGACCAATGAGCATGACCCCCAGGTGCTAGGATTGCGAGTGGAATTCAAATGTAAAAACCTCTTCTCCTGCCAGTTCTCTAAAACTTGTTTTTACCCATTCCAAGATATACGATCATCGGAGGAGAAGGGTCGGACGTGGCGCACAGCCTGGCTGCAGATCATGAGACACATGCGACCTCGACCAAAGGTGGAGCCGCAGCGCAACAAGATACGGGACGAGGCAGCACTCTCAAACGCGGTAAACGAAAGGATGAAGGGCTGTCCTGAAGCTCTCTGTCCACTACCCCACGTGTGCCTGAAGCCTCCGTCCCCCTTTTCAAGCCCGATTGATGGGCCTGCTTGCTTGTTATCTTTTGCTCCCTTGGTCTCTATGGTGTGTCCCAGGAAATCTGACCCCCACTCCGCCCTCACTCCCATCGACTATTGAACAACATACCCTCTTTTCCACGTGACTTTTTGCCGAAAGGAAGAACAGCATTTAGGTGGAAATGGGGTTATGCCACGGAAATGTAGGTGCCAAGCATAAGGCGCCACTAAAAGGATTGGTTAGGGAACAGGACTGTGGTCTAACAGCAGAGGACTGACCGCACCCTGCAACGCGTAAGGATGGATCCGAGCTGGACCTATAGCTCCACCGCCGGTGCTCAACAGCGCCAACGAAAGGACACGGACTAGAGCCTACCAGTGATGGCTCACTGCTAAAAAGACACCGTGACGAAGAGATCTTATTGAACTGAATTCCTCCCTCAACTACTTGGTCAAAATGTTCATTGGTCACCCTTTTTGAGAAAGTCAGAAGCATCTATGCTATGTAGTATGTTTGCAAACGCAATTTCCTATGTGCTGCATTCTGCCAATCACATCAACTGTTCATGATTATATGCAATATGTTAGTATGGACAAATGCTATTTCATCAACCACACATGTTTATATGTACACCCATCAATTAGGAAATGAACTTTGTTATGTAAAAAGCGGCGACTGTGGAAATTCACGAAATTGATGTACATAAGCGGCGTTCATTTGTCTTTTCCCGTTCCCCTCCCTGTGCGCACCATGAATGTCATGAGACGTTGACCGCATCATTCTGCCAGCAAAGGCCCATGCCCGTATGTACCTGACAGCCATTTTAGGCACCATGGCCTCTTTGCCCGCTCATTTGGAATCCCCGGCTTCCCTCCTGCACGCATTTGAACGCCCCCACCCATTCTCGAATAACCCTCTCCCTCTGCGCGACCCTGCTCTGAGAAGTAACCCTCCTGCTTGACCCACGCACCCCCCCATCTCCTCTTGAAGAAGCATCCTTCGCCTCAGCTGACATAACCCCCCCAGCTGTACCTGACTGCCCCCGCTCTCTCATGCACGGGTCATAAGACCTCTCTCTCTGTGCGACTCTGTCCTTGGGAGTCACGCTCGCGCCTGACCAACACCTCCTTTCCTTTTATGAATACCCCTCTGTTGGTAAACTCTCCCTCTGCGCCCGATTGTCCACGCGGCATGAATACCTCTCCTTTGATGACCCCTTCCCCCGAGTCCGACTGTCCACACAGGTCCGAGGCCATCGCCTAAGCCGGGAGATACCGTTTACTGCCCCTTATTGTATGGAGTCGCCCCTCTTCAAAGGATCCACTATTGATCATGGCCTCCCCACCCCATGGGATACGATCAGGCGCACACATCCTAAAGAATCGGCGGAACACTCAGCTGCGTGATAGCCCCCTCCTCTTATCAGCAGGTTGAGGACCTCTATTGTGGACGTATGTGGGGGTGGGATTGACACGAGGATTACGGGGATGTCTGTTCCTTGTTTCACAATGTCGTTATTGTAATAAGGACTGTTCGTAATGTATAAAAGACGATGTCTCAGAGAACTTGTTAGAGCACCTCCCGAAAGACACTGTGTTTCGTGTCCGAAATGACAGGCTCTCCTCATGAGTAATAAATCCTGTTCTGGTATTCCTGCTTCCAGCGCCCGTCTCTTTATTTGGTAACTATTCAGAGTGGGAACTAAGAGGTGTCTTGCGCCAGCAGCCTGGGCATCGATTGTAATATAGGCTCACTTTCCACATACATTCATGACGTTCTTATGTTTTGGGCGGGTTTGAGTGATGTCCTGGAACAATTCTTTATCTTCATCAATGATAGTCCTTCAATCTGACTTTCACCAAAGAGCAAAGCATTTCCCAGATTAATGTTTTGGACATCACCATTGTGGTGGACGATGACAAATTAATGACAGTACCATACAAAAAACTAACGGCATGTAATGCCATGCTGCATGCTAGCAGTTCTCCTCCTCCATCACAAATTAGAACCATTGCATATGGAGATATGTTGAGGACAAAAAGAAATTGCAGCGATGTAACAAGACTTGATTCTGAACTCAATCTGGTGGAGAAAAGATTCAGTGCCAGGGGATATAGACAGGACAACATCAAAGAGGCTCGCCATAAGATTAGTAAGGTCAATAGAGGGAGTCTTCTGACTGGTAACACCAAGAAGAGAGTACAAAACAGCAGAAAAGCCAGGTTTATCACTCCATACACCTCTGTTAGCACTGAAGTGTACACAATTTAAAATATATCAAAAGAGGATGGCACCCTACAAGAAGTGGTGGATGCAAAAGCACCAATCACACACGAAAGGGGCAAAACACTCAGACAATCTCTCTGTCCCAGCGTCATACCACCAAAAACCAATCCAACATGGTTACCATTACCTCCAAATGTTTTTTTAAAATGTGCAACATGTAATGTGTGTTGCTTTGCCATGCATAAGACAATGACATTTAAATACAAAACGGAGAGAATGTATACAGTTCGTAACTTTATTAACTGTAATACAAAGTTTGTAGTTTACTGTATCAAATGTATCTGTGGGAAAATATACATTGGGAGCACTGTGAGACCTCTCAAAGAAAGGATTCAAGAGCATATAAGAGCGATACGAAACAACAACGCCCAGTCCCCTTTGGCCATTCATTTTAACACAGTGCATAAAACAACTGAAATACTCAATATGGGTTTTCACGGTATTGATATGGTACGCCCAGGCTTACGAGGCGGAAACAGAGTACCAAACTCCGTCAAACAGAAAGTGAAGGGATAATTAAGCTTAGGGCTGTGGAGCATGGTATAAATGTGGATAAGGAGATGTTTGAATTTGTGTGAATTAAGATCATTGAAACCGCATACACACCGAAGGTTTTCCATTCTACTTTACATGTGGTGGCTGTTTCCTTCCTTTTATAACACATACTGTGTGGGACTAACCACTGAGTTCACTGTGAATGAACCTGATATCACAGTTTAGTACTAACCTGCACATGATGTTACATATGACTGACCATTGTAACACACATTATACCTATTAGATTAAGCAGATTTTACATTTATAAGGTGACAATTCCTTTACAGACTATTTCATTCCCATCTGTATATATAATGTCCCATTCAGCATATTACCAATGATTCTAACCGGTCTCTGGTGATCAACCTTTGTATTATATTGACTGATGAACTCGTGTCACACATACTACACATAGTGTATAAAGTGGACATTTCAGACTGGCAATTGTAATGTGTCCATACAGGCTCTCATCAATGGTTATTGGTATGCCAGAGATGAGAGATAGGACTACTCTGGCCATATGACGCATATATAGTTTTATGGATAGAGACATTATGCAATATCTTCATGTCTATCTATCTCGACTAATTGCATACGTTTGTACACATCGCTGTCCGTGTGGTAATAGCCACCATGTCAGGGGCCAGTTCGGGCCAATAACGAGTACTCTACCTCTTCAAATATATATGTTTTTCCCCACGTGAATAGTATCACCAGTACACCAACAACTGATTTTGGAAAGGGGAGACCACTCGGTCACCCCGAACTTATGGCCGGGTGCCCCGGTCCCCCGGGAAACCGTTGCGGGCGGGGGGCGTGTACCGGCCGGTATGCCCATAGCGGCGTGGTCGGAGCACGCCCCCGCCGCCTAAAAGGGTTGTCCTAAAACACCCGCCCGGAAGTCCGTGCACCTATGGGCGGGAAGGGGTCTCGGCCCCGCCTTCCCGCTGCTGGATAAAAGGCGCGGGAATCCAGGGAAGCGTCCTCTTGTTCTTGCGCTCTGAAGGCTGCACCACTCGTTGCTCGTGAGCCCTCAAGGGAACAAGCTGCAGTTTTTGAATGAGTAATCGTTGTTTTTTCTGTTTCAGTCGTCAAGGCGTAGCTGGAGTACGAGTCGCTACTGGGTATCAGGCAGAGATAAAGCAGAAATGCCTGGCAAGAAGAGTGGAAAGAGCTCCGAGATGGAACGAATGCTGCGCACTGGTGAACCAAGTGTCGGCAATGGACAGGAAATTCGGTAAAGTAGACCAGCTGGGTCGCGGCCTAGCCGCCCTCCGGAAACAAGTAGAGGCCCAAGCAGGGCCCGCAGGGCGACCTAAGAGGATTGTGGGGCCTGCTTGCCAAACATTACCCCAGGGGGGGATAAGGGAAAAAAGAGGAAAGGGAAAGCGGGTCCTAGTGAGGCCCCAGTCCCGATGGAGGTCCCGATGGGCCCGGTAGCACCAGCGACCAGCCCGGTACCTGCACCGGATGGGGGATTGCCAATCCCTGTGGTTATCACACCGCTGGATTACGACCAAATGACTCCTGAACTAGCGCTTCAGTTGGCCACTGTGTTACCCTGGTTGAAAAAAGGTGAGGGGGGGATCCGCGGCCGTGGAAGACCCGGCCGAAGAAGCTAGGCAGATTATCGAGCAGCTAAGGCAGACAAGGCGTGCTGGGACAGCGAACGTGCCTTCTATTCCCCCACAGGTGGCAAATCTGGTTACGGGCGAAAACCGGAATAAGTCGACGGACACGGCTGGAGGTGCTGCAGAAGCCGGTAAGAGATCACTCCCAATTATGGGGGAGGGCGCGGTACCCTCAAGGCGGGAAAGCTTGGCGCAACACATTCCTATGGCAACCAAGGAACTGGTGTGGGCTAATAAGTACATAAATGTTTTCATTGTTGACTGATAATCGAGAGTTAGAATATTCCAAGACTCAGAAGGATTTATGGCACCCCAGTGTATGGCGGGCAAAAATGGCAGAATTCAGGGTCGAAGAGTCCATGATGAACTGGATCAGGGCTTTTTCGATTTTTGTAGCAATTGTCGCACCTGAACTGTTGAGTGACCTGGCTTGCTACCAGAGCAGGATCACGGGTTTCCATGAGAAGTATGGTGGAGAGGAATGGAAAGGGTATGACATGGCTTTTAGAAAAGCGAAAGAGTTTAATGAATCATTGACTTGGGATTGTTTGGATACTGTATCATGGCATGCGCAGTTCTTGACAGGATCAGCGGGTGGATCAGGGTTGAGCACAAACAGCACCAGGGCCTTTCAACAGAAACATCCTCAGCCCTTTCGACCGACCTACGGGGGGTGGGGGGGGGGGGAGGGAGTCTCAGCCTAGATCGGGCGGGAACGGAAATAAGCGAGGAGCGTGTTGGGGTTTCAACAAAGGAACGTGTAGCAGGCCGCAAGGAACGTGTAGGTTCAGGCATGCGTGCTCTAGTTGTGGTAACACCTCCCACCCCGAAACTAGCTGCCGATCCAGAGCCAATGGTACCGGAGGGAAAGGGGGCACCAAGCAGGATTGATACAGTGCTGCGGAAGTCCAAACAATCGCCCGTAGATATTCTGACTTTGACCCCGTGGCTGAACAAATACCCTGATCATGTGTCCGCCGGGATCCTGCGAGATGGCTTCTCGTATGGCTTCAGGATCCCGGCGGGCGATTTTCGGGGGGCCCCCTCATGTAAGAACCAACTGTCAGTTCAGCACAACCCGGCGGTTGCCGCCACGAAGTTCGCCAAAGAGGTTGGCTTGGGGCGGGTTGCAGGACCTTTTTGTGACCCACCAACTGCCGATTTTGTGTGTTCCCCACTAGGGGTAGTGCCTAAAAAGGACCCGGGGGAATACAGGCTCATCCATAATTTGTTTGCACCAAGGGGGGCTTCCGTCAATGAGGCGATCGATCCAGACATTTGCAGTGTGAGGTATGCATCTTTCGATGACGCAGTAGTAATGTTGAATCGCTTAGGCCCCGGTGCATTGTTGGCAAAATCGGATATTGAATCTGCATTTAGGTTGCTTCCAGTGCATCCCCAGGATCAGGGCTTGCTGGGCTTTACATTTCAGGGGAAATATTACATGGATATGTGCATGCCAATGGGTTGTTCAATTTCGTGTGCCTATTTAGAAATGTTTAGCTCATTCCTTGAGTGGGTGTTCTCGAAGGCCACAGGGCACCAACATGTGATGCATTATCTTGATGATTTCCTGTTTCTCTGCCCAGCGGGCTCTCGGGACTGTGCACGGGCATTGCAGGATTTCTGCGTGTTCATGCGGGGTTTCGGGGTACCATTGGCGCCGGGAAAGACGGTGGGGCCGACTACCTCCCTGGAGTTTCTGGGTATCGAACTAGACTCCTTGGAGGGTTGCTTCCGCTTGCCGGCGGAAAAGATCGCCAAATTCAGGGTTTCCTTGTTGCAGTGTCTCCGGAACGAGAAAGTGACACTGCACCAATTACAGCAAACAGTAGGTCAGCTTAACTTTGCATTAAGGGTTATGCCGAAGGCTCGCCCTTTCTCGCGATCTATTGCCCAGGCTATGGTTGGCCTCAAGGAAGGGCACCATCGCACGAGACTGTCGGCAGAGGTTCGCCAGGACATGCTAATTTGGCTGGCATTTCTGGCGGATTTCAACGGCAGAGTGGGCTGGAGCAAACCCCCGGCCTCGCGGGTGGAACTAGGCTTGTGGACCAACTCTGCGGGTAGCGTGGGGTTCGCCGCGATCCTGGGAAACCGTTGGTCGGCCCAAAGATGGCCAGCATGGTGGGAAACCAGCGGTTTGACGAATAACATTGGCTTCCTAGAGCTTTTCGCCATCTGGGTGGCTCTGTCGGCATGGCCGGAGGAGTTCAGAGACTGCTCGGTGGTATTTTGGTCCGATAACATGACTGTGGTTGAGTGCATTAATCAGCAGGCAGCACGCTGCAAATGGATATTGCGATTGCTGAAAGAAATTGTGTTGACATGCCTGAGATTAAATGTACAATTCAGGGCAAAACATGTGCCGGGTGTACTGAATAATGCTGCTGATGCGCTCTCTCGTTTCAAAATGCAGGCTTTTAGGGATTGTTTACCCTCAGCGGAGCTAGTGGCAGCGCCATTTCCCGAAGCATTATGGCAAATCGGCGCCCCGGACTACAAAACCTCGTGGCAGCCAGTTTAGCGCCCAAGACAAGGAAAGCTTATGAAGGGGCGTTCCACGCGTACTGCGCCTTTTTGGGTCCGACATGGGAGCATAGTTGGGGTCAGGAGGGGTCCTTTACCCAATTTTTAGTGGCACTTCATGAGGAGGGCCGGTCGGCGGCAACCGCCAGTCGGTATAAGGCCGCCATATCATTTATGGCTCAGCTCCATGGTATCAGGGACCCGACGGACTCCTTCATGGTCAGGAAGGCGCTGCGCGGCTGGCAGCGCTTAGAAGGGCGCAAAAAGGATACCAGGCACCCAATAGGATTCAAGAGATTGACCTCCTTGTTGGCCAAACTGGAGGAGACATGCTCCTCACCTAGCGAGGTAGTACTATTCCGGGCAGCGTTCTCCTTGGCTTTTTATGGGGCCCTGTGGGTGAGCGAACTAGTGGCTGCTAACAAAAGAGACACGGAGGGGGGTCTGCGCAGGGATCACATCCAGGTGAGGGGGGATTCTCTGCTGATCACGATAGCCAGGGCAAAGACGGATCAGAAGGCCCATGGGAATAGCATTGTGTTGCAGAGTGCTCCAGGTAGTCCCTGTTGTCCAGTGAAGCATGTTGAGGCCTACCTAAAACAGAGGTTGACAACTTGGGGGGGGGCCTTGCTACAACATGCGTACGGCACCCCGTTAACGAAGTTTCAGATGCAGAGGGTGCTGGCAATCACGATTGCAGCTGCAGGCTTGAACCCGAGTGATTTTGGGACCCATTCATTCAGGATAGGGGCCGCAACAGAAGCAACGGCTGGGGGTCTGCGGGCAGACCATGTTAAACAATTAGGCCGCTGGTCCTCGAATTGTTTCAAACGGTACGTGTGGCTGCACATGTTGTAATTTACTGAAGAAGTGCACTCACGCTGGTTGTCTTTTGTTTGGATTACAGTTTCACGAGCCTGTGACGCAGGGCGGAAATTGGGACCGGCCCAGTTTCAGCTAACCACCACTTCAGGAGCAAGGAATGGAAGACGAGTTGTCCGGGTCGTGGGCCACTCATACGTGAGGCGTACCGGGGACATATTCAAGACAGGTGATGCGGGAGGAGCCAAGATGGCGACGGGAGAAGACGTGTAGGCTCCCGGCTCCTACAGCTGCCTTTCCTCCGCGCTGATTATCCTGCACCTCATCCTGTGATTCTGGTGGCACAATGCGCGCCACGATGTGCTGACCCGGCTCGACTTTCCCGGGTCTCTCAACTCGCCCGGCAGCCGGAGTTAACCGAGTGAAGACATCGAGCCCTGGCCCCGGGACAACGCCGCCGCACGTCCCCGGATTTGTACGGCTGAGAGGCGGCTGACCTGTCTGGGTTTCGCCGGGGCGGTGGAGTGGTATTTTTCCTCCCGACTCGGACCCATTGTCGCGCAGCCTGCCGAGGACCGCCGCGACCAGCGCCCTACGAGATACGACCCCTCAGGAGACATACTGGCGGAGCGCCTTTGTCTGCGGCCGGTGGAGAGGGAGAAGGAATGCACGGCCATGCTAGGATGCGATTTGCTGCCTGCCCCCTCGGCCTGATGTGCGGCCAGTAACTCCGCCGTCCCCCGTGTCGGTGGTCCGACCTTCCCTGCCTGCACGCGCTTGGAGCCCCATATCGCAGCCACACCGCGCTACGCTCGCGCTTAGGCGGTGTTGTGCCCCGACCACTGGGATGGGATCGGCTGACTTGGAGAATGGGGGCGACTGCCCGTTCCTGTCTGCCGGTGAAGGAGACCGAAGGGAACTGATGGCCAGTTTGCTTATTCCTCTCCGTGAACGGGACTGCGGGAAGCCCCAACCACCGCTTTCGTACAAGTCTATCCTGGCCGCCCTGACCGATTTTAGGTCAGAATTGAGGGTGGGTTTCCGAGCGCTGAGTGCTAGTCTTGACGCAATGGCGGCCGACCTACGGAGGGATCGTACAGTGGATGGCCAGCTGCCCATGGGACTATCCACGATTGAGCCTATGAGGGGTGCAGTGTTGCTCTGTATTGGAGGAGAATCCGTGACCTTCCCTGTTTCAGTGGAAGCCTGCCACCGGCCGACCAGTGACTGTGTTCGTGATACTTTGTTTTCTTTGTTACCGGAGCTTAACACTCTACCGCCTGCAACTATGTTACAGCCCCATGCCTGGGACTCACAACAGCTGGCCCCTTCGGCGGATTTTCTTTTGTTGCCTTCAGCCTGCGCTCCGACGACCTCGAATATCCCAGTTGGACTTGGGAACCTGCTTGCAAAGGACGTAGGATTTATTGGTGACGTTCGATGGCCATTTTGTGGGATTCTTTTCTTCTCCTTCAACAGGCGGCCATTTTGGTCCTTGGTCGGGGTGGGGGTGGGCTTTCTTTGTGTGCCTCGTTTTGGGGTCTGTACTAGGTCGGGTCAGGGCTAAAAAGCTTCTTACGCAGTCGGATGCTTGGCGGGTTGGACCGGGACTGGGATTGATATATGTTTTGTTTCAGTCGCACATGATATACTGCTTTTCCCCTAATTGTTTTTGTATAACTGTCTGATTTTTTCGTTGCGAATTGAGTGGGGATGGTGCTCTTGGTTGTGGGGCTGGGATTGTTTGGATTGGCTCCTCCTCCCGTTTCCTTGGTACTTATTGGGGAGTTGTGGATTAGGATGGCCTGGTCTCACTCTCCGTATTTCAGAGTTTCTACCTTTCTTTTCTTTCTTTACTTTTACTGCATTTCGGGTTCTTTATGGGGCGACAGGCACATTGTCGGGGGGGGGGGTAGGCCGTAGCCTCCGCATTGGTGTAGGGTGGGGGGGTAGATTTTATTTTATTTAGTTTCTATGGGCCTTTTTTATTTCTCTGCGCTTTCCTGTACTGTTTCTTTCTGGGTCTGTGACAGAGGTTGGTAGGGAGTGGGTGGCGTTGGGAGTGGCACGAGCCTAGTTCCTGTACTCTGCTTGCCTTTCTATTGTATTGCTACTATGGTGGGGTACCTTCCGCAATTGTTGCTATTATACTTGCTGCCTACTCATTTGGGTATTACAGTACGGGCTCGGATCTCCTTTGTACCTATCCTTTATTGACTTTTGTTAATTCGACAAAACCTAAAATTAACCTTCATTTCTCCTTCCCCCTGGCGACATAACTTTCAGCGTAAATGTTTTTTAATTGTTGCTATATCGCCTGATGCCATTGGGGGGATTGTATTGCTGACACCTGCGCACAAACGTTTTGTGGCCGGCCAGACGGTTGTAGGCCCGTATTTGTAATTCTGCACCATGCGCAATAAAGGTTTTCAAAAATTTAAAAAAAAAAAAAAAGACAGGTGATGCGATCCACACATCTGAGAAATATGGTTTCAGGGTGTCCTTTCATGGGAAGGGCGGCCTGTGTATTGACCGACTGCAAAGTTTTGTGGAAGAATTATTAGGGCGACACAGGTCACCGCCATCTGTAGTCATAATCCACTTGGTACGGTTGGGCAGACGAGCTTTAATTGAGCACATACTTTCTGCAGTTAGTTGGTTAGCAAAGACACTCCCGGGATGTACAATAGCTTGGTCTCACATGATTCCGAGGAAGGTATGGCGGGGTGGTTGGTCCACAACAGCGTTGAACCATTCGGTAAAGAGGCTCAACAATAAAATGGAGAAATTGTTTCGCTCTGATCATCTTCAAAGCATATCTCATGGGTGCATCTGGGGCGACCACTGTTATTCTAATGATGGGGTACACCTGTCCAGGGAGGGGAATGACTTATTGATAGGGGACATGATAGCTTGGCTAGTGGGGTTGAGGAGACATGACCTATAGGAGGTGTGGGGGGGCCAGATAGTCGGTCAACTATCTGGCCTGTGGCGGTAAGGTCATGATCGGTGAGCAGTGATTTCAAGGTCCCTAGGGGGGGCGCCACCCATTATGGATGGGAGCGCCCAGGGGAGGCGGCCATTGGCCCCTCCCACGGGGGGGGCAGCACCCATTACGGATGGGTCGCCCAGGGGGAGACGGCCATAGGCCCCTCCCAGGGGGAGACGGTTATATGCCCCTCCCCAGAATTTCCCGGGGGCCGGAATTCCGCTCCGGCGGAAGAGAGTGCGGGGAAAGGTTGGGGGGGGTTTAGTACACGCTGTCCTTCTTACGGATACCCCGCACAGGAACTCGGACGACCTTAAGATGGCGTCGAGTGAAAGGGGGCCCCCACGACAAGGGAAGTTACAGTTGGCTACGAGGGTAAAGTCCTCTGCGCATGCGCCACTCACACGTGAGGGCGGGAATTGGTGATAGGGACCTGACCCCGGTTAAGACCTTGCCGTTGGACCCTAACGTTAGGATGTACAAATTCATATGCAATGCATTATGTCATGATGTTAGACTCGGTTAGGAAATCTTTGTATTAGAGATTTGTTAAAGTTAGCCTGAATACCTGTCTTCATCAAATGTAATGGAAGTTGAATTTGTACATAATACATGAAACGTTTTTAATTTAAAGTTTTACATTTTGTTTCATATTTTAATAAATACGGCCGGGGGAGTCGTGAGGCCGCCCTGCCTTCCAAAAGTTCAAACTGTGTCTGTCTCCTCCCATTGGGATTGGTGATGGAAGGGGTGGCGGGCATCCCGGCCCATATTGTGATTCACCACTTTTTGCTAACTCTTACTCATAATAATGACGCTATTCAAGCCCATTTTTGCTTGTTCCTTTCTCGTAATGTGACTCAAGAGATGCACATGTGGACTTCTTATGTCATGTCACTTGAGACAAACATTTATTTGGAAATGATTAGAATCGGGGAAATCTATGGCTAAAATGGACATATAGAATATATCAGTGCAGTAAAATTCACAGTCAAAATAACATTGTGGTCAACGGGAAAACCACTAAGAACAATCAGTCACTGGTAGGTCGAGTTACATAGAACCCTTACTGGGTTATGGTCATGCGGGCACCAGGACCAGGCTACAATTTTATTTAGCCCGTGGAGTCGGGTGCAGAGTTGTTTTGGTTGTCCCTGGTGGTAATGTTAGTTATGCTTATAGAGCGCAAACTGATACCTGAAGGTGTCCTGATGCTATGAGAAGGCCTACTGTGGACTAGAAAGATGGGAGCCCGAATACCTGATCAGTTAGAGAACAGCCATGGTTATTAAGGCCTTTCGAAATGACAGCAGGTCAGGTATGTGTCTAATGGCTAGTTGTAGAGCATTCCATAATTTAGCCGCATTGACCGTAAAGATCCTACCGCCCCAGGTGGCTTTTTTTATCCGTGGGACATTAATAAGTTTAGCTGATCGCAGTACTCTCTTGGGGATGTACCAGTGAAAGCGTTTTTGTAAAAACTCTGGTACAGCTCCGTGAAGTGCTCTGAAAACCAGGCACAGAGGTTTGAATTGCGTACGTTTATAGACTGTAAGCCAATGAAGTTGTTTAATTTTATTAGAAATAGACTTGTATTTTGGTGTAGCTGTTAGCAGTTGGACGGCTGCTTTCTGCAGCTTCTGTAATTTGTTCATCAAACCTTTATGGATCGTGAGATATAGACTATTACAATAGTCTAATCTAGACATTATAAGGGCCGAAACTACTGTTTGCTGTGCATCTTTCGGCAAAAGAGGCATTATTTTTTTGCAGGATTTAAGAATAAATGAGGTAGAAGAGGCAACGTGGTTGACCTGGTCCCTGAGACTCCGATTGTCATCAATCAAGACACCCCAATTTTTGACCTTCTTGATTGGCGCGGGTAGTGCTCCCATCTCCTCCGGCCAGCAACTAGGAGTCTAGAATGTAGGATTGTTACCAAAGAGCACTACCTCTGTTTTACTGGAGTTCAGCTTCAAACAATTTTGAGTCATCCAGACTCCCACAGCTTTTATACATTCCTGCAACCTAGACGCAGTGTCTTTAATCCCTAACTTGTCCAATTGGTCCATCAACAAAGCGTGATGGACCGTATCAAAAGCCGCTGACAGGTCTAACATGATCAGTACGGCCTTTCCCCCTTGATCCAAGATGGTCCTAATTTCTTCTGTGGACTTTAGGTGCGCCGTTTCTTTACTATGGCCCTCTCTAACCCCATACTGTGTTGGATCAATGGCTTGTGAGACCTGCAAACATTTGTTACATTGAGTTTTAAGATTGCTTACTAGAAGTTTAGCAGGAAGGGGTAGCCTAGAGATAGGTCTAAAGTTATTGGGATCACTCACATCTAGGTTAGGTTTTTTTAAGAAAAGGCAGAATGGAGGCATGTTTCCATTCTATGGGGAAGTAGCCTTCAAGGAACATGTTGTTAAAAAATATAGGTCGATTGCTTTGCGACAGGTTCAGCTGCCAAATTTAAAACGGAGCTTGGACAGGGGTCGGTAGGAGAGCCTGATTTAACTTTCTCCAATAATTTGTGGGTGTCATATACATTGATGCTGACAAATGGTATTGAATGTCAGAATACTAGGGTTATTTATCTGCTGAAGAAAAATTGAGCGATATTGTTACAAACCGCTTGACTGGCTAAAATGGGAGGGGCACGTTGATGAGCTAGAGAGTTTACTATTTTAAATAGCTCTTTTGGAGAATTTTTGGGTAGTTTGATTTTATTGCTAAAAAAAACTTGTTTTGTATCTTTAAGTAATTGGTTATAAAGTGCCAGACCAACTTTATATGGTGCTGAAGGAGAGCTGCGGGTGGTGCTGTTTTTATCACTTATACAGTGCTACAGGAAATAGAATGCAAATACACAACAGTTACACAGATGCTGACATTGGATGATGGTTGCACAGTGTTCCCTGTAGATGCTCGGGGGGGGGTTACCGAATTGGTGACCAACAAGCCTTGGCAGCCGTAAGCATAGTGAAAAGCGTCTGGAACTTCACTGGGTCCGGAGGAGTAACGTAGCTGACAAACTTCGGGGCAGGCAATCCTACAACTCCCACAATGCACTGCACCATCTGGATTTGGGCGATTCCACGGAGTGCCCGATGGCCAGCAATTCGAGATTTAGTTCGTATTTTTACCTGCAGTTTGCAGGGGACTAGTGCCCCTAGTCCAGGGGGCACTTAGGGTGCTTCTGGCTTCCACAAGGGTCCCTCTCTTCGGGATTGTTAAGTTTTAGCAAAGGAAGAGGGTTGTTCACTCACTTCCAAGTCCGTTGCCTCAGGGACAAAGTATGTCATTTTGCTTTGTGCAGTGGGCAAAGTCCTTTTGTTGGAGACATGGGTCTCCTCTTGGTCCTTCTTTGAAGTAAGTTGTTCAGATCCGAGGTTCTGGTGTCAGGGTGGTCCCTTAAATCCTAGATTTATGCGAGTTAAGGGTGTGGGAGCTGGTAACCAATGGGCAGCTAGTCCCTGTAGCTGATCCGTAGCAGGGGTGACCACATCCGGTGGTGCAGGTCATCTTTTCTACCCAGAACCCATAATTTCAGCCCTCCTGAAGATGACCGAACTCTATTTTATGTAAAGCCAAGCATCCATGAAAACAATGAGAGGGCAACTCCTGAGCCCCATTTATTAGCCAAAGGCACATATTTATTCGAGTTTGGGTAAGTAGAAATTGATAATCAATACCTTCTGCCTATACAATCCTGCAAGCATTTTTCCAGGTTCCACCATTGGAAATCTCTTCAATTAGCAGGGTCTCCCAACTCATCCCACAAGATCACAGTTTTGTTTGGACAGTGCCATCCTATCCACGTTTTAACAAGCATGGGCATAACCAGTAGGTCTCTCCTTTGGGACCTTATAAATGTTTAACCATGCAGCACATTACCAGACTAACCATATATCGGACTACCCAATGCATCACAAAACCTAAAATAATTAAATTAAAAGGTCTGATAATCAGTAACTGCCTCCCGGAGAAAGCATGGAGCACCTAATGAGTTTGTGGTGCACTAGAAAACAATTGTATGTGTGTTGCAAGTTATGCTCATGCAATGAAATGAAATGAAATGAAAAGTAGATTTATAGAGCGCGGTTGCTGCCCAGAGGCGTCCAAGCGCTAGAGACCAAAATAGAAATTGCTTGACAGAGGTAACTTGCTGAAACTACTGAGGGGAGTTAAACAAAAAAGTCTTCAGCTATTTCCGAAATGAGGAGAGGTTAGGGTTGGATCTAAGATGAAGAGGAAGTGAGTTCCAGATCACTTCCCTTTTTTTTTTTTTTTAAATATTTTTATTAAGATGTTTTGCAATTATATACAAGGCACGACAATATTAAAAAAAAAGAAAGAAAAAATAAATGCAGGACATTAAGGAAGAACAACCAATAAACCATCAACAGGCGAGATAAAGAAAGCAGCATACAGTTAAAACAAAGGAGTAAGATAACTTGAACCAAAGTGTTATTCCAGATTGTATAACCTAAATGTAATCAAACAGAGTTATCCTTTCCTAATCTTTCCGCACAGTCAAATAAATATCTCCCATTATAACCAACATAACCATTTATATCTCATATATAAACCTCATTTAGCCAAGTTACAGACAGGCCTCAATTTTATACTGTTAAATCATCTTTCCACCGTGTTATAGGATCCCATATTATCTTGCCTAGCTTCCTTCCCCTTTTTCCCTTCCTTGCATAAATCTCTTTCTCCACATTGTATGTTGTTAATAACTTAGCCAGCCATTTGTGAAAAGTAGGTGGTGTGGGGTCAATCCATGCAGAGGCTATACATAATCTCATAACAGAAATTGCAACAAATAAAAATTCCCTCCCACAAAATGGTCGTACATCCTCAACATTGACTCCTAGTAGAATGGTTCCAGGGGTTAACACAATTTCAGTTCCTAAAATGTTGTTTATGAAACATTCAATGTCTTTTTTTAGTAGGTCTAGATGAGGACATGTAGCAAATACGTGTTGTAAATCAGCATCCAAGCTTCCACACCTATAGCACTTAATACCCACTGTACCTCCCCATTGTGCTATTTTAGCGGGTGTAAAATATAAATGATATAGTGTTTTATAATGTTGCGCCTGCAATGGTGCTGAACATAACAAGGAATAACCCTTTTCTAAAGAGATACCAAAACTTTCGGAACTAATATTAAGATTGTCCTTCCATTTTTCGCTCCATTTTTGGTAATCGTCCTGTTTTGCTTTTATCAGTTCAGCATATAGTCTTTTGATTGTGCAATCTTGCCCCCCTTGAATTATCTCCATAATTGCGTTACGCCTGAATCCCAGAACGCCTCCTTTTTTGTTTAGAAGAAAACTCCTAATTTTTAGATATTTAAAGAATTGCCTAGTTTCTAGGTTAAATCTAGCTTGTAAATCTGTGAATTGAAGAATCCCCTGGTCCCCCTTTACATCCCCTATAGTTCTAATTGCCCTGATTTCCCACTCTGCAAATATAGGTCCCGAGAAGATATCTTGTGGGAGGTTTAGATTATGTGAAAGTCTCGTATACGAATTATATTTCCCCAGACCAATTTTTTTAGCGAAGCTTTTCCAGATTTCATATGCTGCTATAATCGTCTTAAACTTTGTCCTCTTATAATAGCTGGCCTCTGTGAATTTCAGCAAAACATCCTTCGCTTCCATTCCCAAGGTTAATCCATAGATTGCTAGTGATCCAAATTTGCTCCACACTTCTCAATCTTCCCCTCCCAGCATCCCAATCATATTCTGTAGAGCCGCCGCCCAATAATAAGATTTTAAGTCTGGAACTCCCCAGCCTCCCCTTTCTCTCGGCAGTGTCAAGAATCTAAGGGCTCTTCTCGTTTTCCCCTTTGCCCAAATGAATCTATTTATTATACACTCCAGTTTTTTAAATATTTTACCATCAAATAATAAAGGTATTGCTCTAAATAAATATAAAAATTTTGGGAGTATCAGCATTTTTACTATATTCGACCGTCCCACTATTGACAAATGCAACTTATCCCACCTATCCAAATCTTTCTCTACTTTCTTAATCAAAGGATTGATATTCTTTTCTACTAAGATATCCAAGTCTGACATTATGATAACCCCTAAGTACGTGCCTTCCTGCACCACTCGATTGTCTATACACGGGGTAAATGAGTTTTTTATTATCTGTGTTTTAGATGTATTTAATTTATACCCCGATATCTTTCCAAATTTCATCGCCTCAAGTTCAAGGTGTTCTATAGTTTCAGAGGGATTTGGAGAGATTACAGCAATGTCATCTGCGTAAGCTAAAATTTTACACTGCCCGATGAGTGTTGTTAACGGAGCATTCATCTCGGATGCCTCTATTCTGCGTATTAATGGGTCCATATATATATGGCAAACAATAACGGTGAGCAAGGGCACCCTTGTCTAGTCCCTCTTTTTATTTGGAATTGGCCCGTGTTTCCACCATTCACTCGTAAAGTTGCTACCGGTTTTAGATAAAGAGTTTGTAGGGCTTTAATAAAACCTTGTTTAATACCTGTTCTTGCTAAAGCATACCAAAGGTAGCCCCAGGAGACCCGATCAAATGCTTTTTCTGCATCAAGTAACATCACTGCAATCGGGTCTCCTGTGACTGACGTTACATCGAGTAACGTTATTACTTTTCGTATGTGGTGGGTAGTTCCTCTCCCTGGTATAAAACCGTGTTGGCAGCTAGTGACAATTTTATCAATGACTCTTGCAAGCCTTGATGCCAATGCTTTAGAAAAGACTTTTACGTCCGCATTGAGTAAAGTTATAGGCCTGTACGATCCTGGATCTTCCGGGTTTTTCCCCTTTTTTTAATATTACTACCACCTCAGCGCCCCCCCATGACTTTGGTGGTGATTTGCCCAGCTGTGCCAATTGCATCACCTTCATTATTTCTTCTATCAAACAGTCCCAAAATACTTTATAAAATTCTATAGGGATTTGATCAGGACCTGCTGCTTTACCAGAGGGCAGATTCCATATTGCCTCCTTAATTTCTTCTATCTGCAGAGCTCCCTCTAACCCATCTGCTTCCTCTTCCTTGATTAAGTCTATAGGAATCTCTTGGAGGTACTCCTTCATTTCTTCCTTATCTATTTGAGAATCACGACCCTCTAGTTCATCGTCATACAACTTCTCGTAAAATGTCCTAAAAACTTCTCTTATTTCATTCGACTCTGAATGAACCGTGCCAGATGTATCCCTAATTTCTCTAACTATACCTACGGCTTCTTGTTGCCTTGTCCGAGTAGCCAAAATTCTGCCTACTGACTCGCTTAACTCATAACACTTCTCTCTTTTAATATTATAGATTTTCGCTGCTTTACTAGCAATTTCGCCCTCTGCCTCACCTTTAGCTTTCACTAGCTCTAGCCAAGCCTTTTCCAAATCCCTCCCCGACAAAACACTATTTTCTAAGTTTTCCTCTGCTTTCAGGACCTTCTGAGCTAGTTCTGAATTCCTCAGCTGGGTTTGTTTCCTTTTATAAGAATTGTAGCTCTTTGTTTCCCCTCGTATTCCAGCTTTAAAGGTGTCCCAGACCACTCCCATTTCTGCTGTATCCCTATTAAAAGTAAAAAAATCAATAATCCATTTATTCATGTGTTCTATATACTTTTCGTCTTTCAATAACTCTCTTTCGAAGGTCCAGTTTGTGTATTGTCTAGTGTTTGTTTTTGTTGCTATAGTGAGTACTAAAGGGTTGTGATCACTAAGGATCCGTGGCAGCCTTTCGATCTTTGAATTTGAGATAGTAGTACTTGAAATGAAGAAATAATCTAATCTTGCACATGTTCGATGCGGAGCAGAGTAATATGTAAAGCCTTTATTATCCATTCTCTTTTTCCCCCACACATCTGAGAGAGCATTGTTTAAAACCAGACTATGTAGTGCCTGGTTTACTTTTTTTTCCCTGCCTTTATACTTTCCAAAGGACCCCAGCCCTAATCCATCTGCTCCATTAATATTGAAATCACCTCCCAATATAATTTTTGGTGCCCATGTTGCTAACTCAACATCTAAAAATTGGAAGATATCAGGGTCGTCCTCTGTTGAGCCATAGACAGTTGCAAACGTTATCCACTCTCCATCGATAAAGCACTCAACCATGGCCCATCTTCCCCATTTGTCCTGTGCTTTCTTCCTGGTTCCAGATCACTTCCCAATGTGTCAACAACAATGATATTTACAACATTAGGTGCTGGTTTCAGACAGTACTGCAGTCCACATAAACATTTGATGGGTTTATGAAAGAATCTGGTGCAGCTGAGAGAAGGGGAGAAAAAGCAATGTGCTGAGGCTGCACTGCAGCGGTGGTGGCACCCTATCAAACTTTGTACCAGTCTTGAAAATAAAAATTCTATGGCCTGGCTAGTGGGGAGGACTAGACACACTATACTCCCATAAGCTTTGGGTAAATTGTTAGAAATGTTTTTAATAGATTTATTTTACATAAAATATATGATTGTTCTCACAAAAAAGTCACACTTCCAGCTGTTTCATTGTGTGAAGAAAATAAGCAGTCACTCAAACGTCAAAGGCCCTTAGAACAGAACAGAGGTTCAAACTGATGAGGCTATAGCCATGGCTGAAAATGTGCACCCCATCATCCCTACGCCAACACTCGGACTCTTCTCAATCTCTCTCCCAACAAGCAGGAACTTGTACTAGTTGTGCTGCATGGGGTAACACAATAAATACATTGATGGGAAGCACCAGCCACTAAAGTATTCGACTGGCAGCCCTGCATAACAAAGGCAACCCAGGATGGCAACACTCAGCCTCGCAATATTTGCAACACTCTTTCGCTCCTTCGCTTGCGTCCCTGTAGCAGGGGTGGGGCAAACGGAGGGGCTTACAGATTTCTGGTGATAGTGGAAATACGTAGTGTTACCTACTACATTACAGTAAAGGAATCTTTGCTAGGTGTACAAAAGTACACTTTTTTACATGGTCACCCCCATTTTTTGCAACTTATTTGATGTGATTTCGACTAGAATTGCACTGGGTTCCTGCTAACCAGGTCCCCAGTGCCAGATCTCGTTCCCAAAACTGTGCAATTGTTTTACACAATTGGCAATACCTTTGGTACCTTCTGTAAGTCCCTAGTAAATGGTTCCCATGGTACCTAGGGCCTGAGGCACTAAAGCGGGTCTCTAAGAGCTGCAGCAAGCATTGTGCCACCCAAGGGGACACCTCACCAAGCTCAATCAAACTGCCACTGCTGCCTGCGTGTCTTGGTACAGACAAAAGTAAAAACACGACATGACACATCCCTGTGTGCCATGTCCCTTAACACTGCATGTAATATTTGCAAGTCAATCATACGGCAGGCCTTACGTGTGAGGACATATCTGCAAGAGCAGATATGCCCCTGTACTGGTCAGTTCTATTACTGCCAGTACAAAGCACCACTGCACCACGCTTCCTAGCCCAAGCTGAAGTGGCCAACAGTGTCAGCGTGGTCCCCAAACCCTCAAGGGACAGATTCCACTTTGGCTTTGCCCTTCGTGAACTCGGACGCCGCTGCAGCCTCTGTTTGCAGGACCCCTCTACTGCGAGTTCTCCTGGTTACGAAAATCTGATGCCTGAAGTAGCCTCAGCCCCAGTCGCCCCAGGCCCTTGTAGAAGAGGACCAAAGGTGTCCCCAAGGATCGTGAGACCTGAAATCCCCACAATTACCCCCCACACACACATTGGTTCAGACCGGATGGTTTCCCAGTCCAAGCTTGCAGCCTCTTTTTGACCAGGCCGATCCCCATAGGGTAACATTGGGCACCCAACACTGGAAAGCACCTTTGCACCCGGCCGCCCCCGTGCCGCCAGAGGTGACCAGTTGGTGCTGCCTTGGACATTGCCCCATGCGCACCTTAAATCTAGGAGATTGTACTCGTAAGTCGCAGTACTGTACCTAAATGCTGTACTTGTTTTTCCTCCCATTGGATAACATTGCAGCTTCTGAAAAATGCATTAAGTGTCGACTTTTTAAATGCAAAAGTATTTCTGTTGAAAAACATACTTACCTGATGCATGGATTCTGGTGCATAAACATATATAAAGAGAAGTGCTATTTTTATAAATTGGTGCTTATCTCCTTATTGAGTCATGTGCATAATTTATGAACTATTGTCCGTATTTGCAGATGTATAACACTCCACTCTGATAGGCCTAAGCTGCTCTACAACACTACCCCCTAAAATAGCATCCTGAGCTTGCTAGAGCACGCCCCTGTCTGCTAGTAAGGGAATAGCTGGCCTGGACTCTTTGCACAGTACACCTTTTTTTTGGTAGACCATACAAAAAGATGGCTTCCTACACAAGGTATGCCCTTTTTGCAGCAGCAGTCGCGGAAAGAAATGGTTTTACTATTGGAAAAATAATGTGGTGGCTGGTTCTGAAAGACCACAGAAGCTTGACGACAGAAACCTCTAAAAATAATTTCAAAAAAATATCCCTTCAATAGCATGAGAAATAAAAGAAAACCCACGAAGGGTGCAATACCACAGGCTGTTACTAGGTGCCCCTCTGAGATTCTAAAGGGACCTCTATGAGCCACATAAGTATAAGCTTAATGCAGCCTAAAAAAAATTTAGTTTTCGCTCTTTTTTTCTGTTGATTGCAGTATCACAGGCATAGCGACAACTAAACTCACCCACTATTTCTAGCTCTCACTTGCATTTACAGGCACACATATGCAAATAATATAAAAGGAAAGACATACACCTTTATTGCATAGTGGAAGGGGAGAGAAACCAATGTGCTGAGGCTGCACTGTGGAGGCACCATTTTAAAAAGCCAGAGGGACAAAATATCAACCATAAAAAGAGCTGCAATACCGTAATGCAGCCTACAAAAAGATGTTGTTGCCGCACTCTTTTCTGTTGCATTATCACAGGCATGGCAATGTCTGAAATCCCCCGCTATTTGTAGCTCACTCTCGCATTTGCAGTCACACACATGGAAATTTGGTTGTACGCTTTCAATATAAAACAGAAGCACATATACCTTTATTGCATAGTTAAAGGGGAGAGGAACCAATGTGCTGAGTCTGCACTGCGGAGGCGTCATTTTAACAAGCATTGGAAATGCAATAGGTCTCGCATTAGGAAAGTTTGAGCTATTGGTCTTATAAATTACATTTTTTTTATTTATGTGTTTGTCAAGTTAGCTAAATTAATAGCTCTGTCATTTACAATGCCAATAGTTATAACTTTCGCAAATGTGACACCTATAGCATTTGTAATGCAACATGTTTTTTATTTACGTGACTTAGACTTATTTAATTTGTAATGGCAATAGCTTAAACTTTTGTAAATAACTTTTGTGAAGATTATATTCAGTGTTTTTTATTGTGACGAAAATCCAAGAACAGAAGTGAAATATTAACATCTTTTTTGTGATTTGTAATAAAGCTTGAAAACAGCTTTAAACAGTGTCGCCTGTCGTGAACTGAGGGCTGTAACTCACTGTGCAATGCACTATGTGAAGGAGACCACAAAATACAGAAAGTGTGAATTGAACTTTACAGGAAATGGGAGCCGAACAATGGGGAGAGGGAGGGCGGGGTGATTTATGCTTCCAGATTATGAGGTGGAAGTGCTCTGGCGACTACACCGCCCCCTCCCCACAGTTGCAAGTCAAACTTGAGCGAAGAGAAGAACATGCAGTGTTGCAGATCCTGAGCTAACTTTTGTTTACCTTTGTCAGTGGCAGTGTAATCCCTGTCATAAAGATTACATGTTGTTTTTTATTTATTATTTACTTTGTGTTTCAGCCTGCCGCTAGTTGTGCTAGTTGTGTGCGTGTGTCTGAGTGTGCATGTGGGTGTGTATGTGAGTGCATGCATGTGAGTCTGTTTGCAAGTGCATGCATGTGTGTGTGTGTCTGTGTGTGAGTGCGTGCGTGTGTCTGTGTGTGTGAAGAATTCTCTCATGCTGTATTTTGAGAAAGCTTTTGTGTATGCTGTCTATGTTTGTAAGCGCTGCGTTTAAAAAACAAGACGGAGGGAAGGCAGAGAAGGGGAGGAGAAATGCGACACGGCGGGCAAGGGTGTTACAACTTTGATAGTACAACATGTACATACATCAAAGCCCCCCTGTCTGAACGCAAGCGTTCATGTTTTATACATTTTTTCAAATCGTGCTAGCAAGATGAATTTGCAAATGCAAGTTTTACAAGTTTGTACCGAAGGCTGAAGGTGTTTAGGACTGGTGCGGATGTTGAAGCGAAAGCCGCATCCTTATTGGAGGCAGATGCGACACACGGTTGTCCATCATGGCGGTTCCGCGTACATAACGTACTCATTAAGCTACGGATTTGCTTCCGGTTCAGTCGCGCTCTGGCAGGCCGCGCGCCTTCCGGAGGTCGGTAAACAGAGTGACGCTAATCCCATCTGCTCGAGCCGGGTTATCCAAGGCGACGTTAGTCACCTGGAGCAGGGCTCTGGCAGACGAGCAGGGTTTACAAATCTCAGAATGATGGAAATCTATGCAAGCAAGTCCTTTCGGTATCGAACGTATGGCCCTCACATCCAGAGAACCAAGAGGGCGGGATTACGAGTTTCTCAAGCTTTGTTAATAAGGGGAGGGGGCGGAGCGGCGAGAGAAACGAGAGACAGCAAGTGAAGACAAGTCCTTTCGGTATCGAACGTATGGCCCTCACATCCAGAGAACCAAGAGGGCGGGATTACGAGTTTCTCAAGCTTTGTTAATAAGGGGAGGGGGCGGAGCGGCGAGAGAAAGGAGAGACAGCAAGTGAAGATAAGCTTTGTTAACGAGAGAAAGGAGAGACAGCAAGTGAAGACAAGCTTTGTTAATAAGGGGAGGGGGCGGAGCGGCGAGAGAAAGGAGAGACAGCAAGTGAAGACAAGACGGAGGGGAGGCAGAGAAGGGGAGGGGGAGGAGAAATGCGACACGGCGGGCAGGGGAGGGGGCGGAGCGGGGGTGTGGGAGGAGTGCGGCTGAGGGAACAGACAGCGATTTGGTACTGTGCACGGGCATTTTAGGTCAATGCGCTTGCGCATTGACCTAAAACCGCACAGGCACAGCACCAAATCGCTAGTTGGGTAAACTTTGTTTAAAGCCCTATAGTCTCGCTCTGCTCAATGCTCATGCGCATTGAGAGGCGAGACCTAAAAAAGCAGTAGGGACAAAAACATTTTTTTTTTTTAAATAAAGCCACAATACCTTTACAACGAAAGTAAACAGATGCACTCCTATAACAGCTGTCAACATACAAAATAATAATAATTTCCCCCAAAAATCCCAGCAGTACCATAAGAAACAGAAGAGAAACCACAAACAAGGAAAGGGTGCAGTACCACAGGCTGTTGCCAGGTGTCCCTTTGGAGTTCTAAAGGGACCTCTATTAGCCACCTAAGGTACTGAACCCTTACTGCAGCCTACTAAATTATGTTGTTGCCGCACTCTTCTCTGTTGAATTTAGAATCACAAGCATGATGACAACTTAACTCACCCGCTATTTATAGCTCTCACTCACATTTATAAGCACACACATGAGAATTTGGCTGTACGCTTTCAAAATAAATGGAAGCACATATACCTTTATTGCATAGTGGAAGAGGAGAGAAACCAATGTGCTAAGGCTGCACCGCAGAGGCGGCATTGTCATTCCAAAGAAGCCAAATGGACAAAATATAAACCAAAAAGAAAGTTGAAATACCTTATACAAAGGAAGTAAACAGACACACTTCTAAAGCAGCCCGTCAACATACAAAAAAAAAGTAAACAGACGTACTCATACAACTCCAGCGAGATGGTATTCAGTGCGCCGACTTCAGAATGACGACAGCCAAAGTTGCAACAAAAGCTAAATAAAAAGTAGAGCACCAAAAGTAAACATATGGCCGATAGTGAAAGGATCCATGTAGCAGGGGCAGTCTCAAGGGCGAGAACAAAACAGACAAAAGGCGAGACAAATGCAAGTATTTGCCAACTAAACTAAAGGAATTTCAAAGGGAATACGAAACAACCAATGAAAAGCAGTGGGTGTGTTCAAAGCCTACAGAAGGAATACTGCAGGTCTCCAAAACAGCGCATGCACACTGCCTAGGCTTGATCTAAAAAGTATAAGGCTCCTAATTGTGGAATATTGGCAGCAGTAAAGCTATGTTCAGCTATATTTGCCCATGGTGTGTGCTTAGGTATTTTCAACACTGCACACATAATAATTCTGAATCTCTTCCAGAAATGTCATGTTCTACACTCCAGACCTCAGTTCCATCCAAGATTGTTGCTTAAACATAAAACCTGTACTTAGAGATTTGATCTCCATATTTATACTTGCATGTGCCATTATTTGTTCCATGAAAGGTGATCCCAGGATGAACAATCCATCACAACTTAAATATTCTATTTTTTAACACGCACATAGCCTTGAACATTTCAACATGTTTTATGATTTTAGCACGCTTACCTTAGATTTCTTTCACTCAAAGTTATAACATACATATAATACCTGATTTTATAAGCCTCTTTCCATTTGATAAATTATCACTGTATTGTCAGCTTAGAGATCAGTCAAATCTCGTAATGCTCTAATTAGGAGCATTAATGCACTATTTGGTTTCACCACTAGGAAATTCAGAATAAAGCAGGCTCAGTTCTAGAGTCAAAGAACAGTCATGTCCCACACTCATTAGCTGATTTAGAGGTTCCTATAAGGCCCACACTGCAACCATAACGTAAAGGAAATATCTCCACACAAAATATCTAAGAGGGCATTGAAACCAATGTCCATGCACTGCGTTGCCAAGGCTTGCCATAGAAATCTTGAACTATCCTAACTCAAATACCTGGACAGAATCGAGGAAGGAAATGTAGAAGGGTGTCCCCTCAACACTCAGATTGAGTATTTCATGATCAGGGTCTCAAAAACAGGCAATGGTCAAGAGTAAAGAAAATGTCATTGAACCTAGTCTGTAAAAAAACACTAACCTTGTCTACTGCCTGCGCTTGAGGCAACCGAAGGTGACAGATAGACTTCAGTACGCTTGGTACAGCAGTACCGGGAGCGCCTCAGAACAGGCTCCTTTGAATCTGTGTAATTGCGCTTGCTCGCTTTTTAAGAAATCAATAGCGTTTAAAGAAATCAATTGTTTAATTTTTTTTATCGTTTTACAAACTCACTTTTTTTAAGTTGTGCCCTCTCATTCCCTGTTTCTAACCACCTACTTGTTCTGCGGGGGTGCCTCTCCGTTTCCCCTACAGATTGTTCCGTTTGAGTGGAGGGAGCCGACACCACGGGGAAGTGAAGTAGTAATACCACTACCGTATTCCTGATCTCAGGTCAGCGGTTCAGCTGACTGATACTATAAAAATAGATGGCCAGCCTGAAGCGCAGCGGGTGCGCCACTAGTGCGCCAAAGGCGCACCTAAGGCAAGCCCGTCTGCGCCTGGACGTCCCCAGGAGCCAGAACCCTTGCCGGTTTTCACAGGGATCAGGTAATCAGCTCAAGAACTTGTCACAGCTATTCTAGCCAGGATTTGATAAGAATTAGAGACAGACAATGTCAGCTCGGTCTGCCAGATACCAATTTATGCATTATACCAACAGAAGTAGAAGGCCCTTTTGCTTGCAGAACCTGTGGTTATCAGAGTATACTACCCACACAGCCCAGGAACAACACAATAGCTGCCAACACAGAACTAGCGGCTCCCACTGCTCCAATAAACAAATATGTCCTTTACTTACCACCCACAAAAACGTAAGATGGGACTGTTTTTTAGCAAATGTTAGATCTCTCCCCCCAAACATGCCATTAATATTTGGGACATGCTCCCCTCCTCTCATCCCCACATTGGGTCTTTGACGGAAACTTTGACTAAACCATCTTCCAATCCAGCAATTGCACCAGCGCTACCTGACGGCTATCACATCCAAAAACTGGATAGACCACGCGGGGGAGGGGTAGCTATTATTTATAAAGATCCTAATAAAGTCTCAGTCTTAGATCAACTAAATAATAATACATTAGAAATTCTTGTGTTTAGAATTGATCTACATGCACAATCTAGCTGCAGCAGGAGGTGTGACACCAGAGACCAGGGATGTAATGTTCCACTTCATTGATTTCAAGTGCATAGCTGTCAGTAATTCAGCAGATACAGTGGCCCGATGGTGTAGGGCTCTGCCTCACTAATTACAGGTGCATAGCTGTCAGTAGTGCAGCAGGTGCAGTGACACCAGAGACCAGGGGTGTAAGGGCCCACTTCACTGATTCCAAGTGCATCGCTGTCAGGAGTGCAGCAGGTGCAGTGACACCCGAGACTAGGGGTGTAAGGACCCACTTCACTGATTCCAAGTGCATAGCTGTCAGTAATTCAGCAGATGCAGTGGCACCAGAGACCACGGGTGTAAGGGCCCACTTCACTGATTCCAGGTGCATAGCTGTCAGTAATTCAGCAGATGCAGTGCCCCCCGAGAGTGTAGGGCTCTGTTTCACTAATTTCAGGTGCATAGCTGTCAGTAGTGCAGCAGGTGCAGTGACACCAGAGATGATGGGTGTAAGGGCCCACTTCACTGATTCCAAGTGCATAGCTGTCAGTAATTCAGCAGATGCAGTGGCCCGAGAGTGTAGGGCTCTGCTTCACTAATTCCAGGTGCATAGCTGTCAGTAGTGCAGCAGGTGCAGTGACACCCGAGACTAGGGGTGTAAGGACCCACTTCACTGATTCCAGGTGCATAGCTGTCAGTAATTCAGCAGATCCAGTGACACCAGAGACCAGGGGTGTAAGGGCCCACTTCACTGATTCCAAGTGCATAGCTGTCAGTAATTCAGCAGATGCAGTGGCACCAGAGACCACGGGTGTAAGGGCCCACTTCACTGATTCCACGTGCATAGCTGTCAGGAGTGCAGCAGGTGCAGTGACACCCGAGACTAGGGGTGTAAGGACCCACTTCACTGATTCCAGGTGCATAGCTGTCAGTAATTCAGCAGATGCAGTGACACCAGAGACCAGGGGTGTAAGGACCCACTTCACTGATTCCAAGTGCTTAGCTGTCAGTAATTCAGCAGATGCAGTGGCCCCCGAGAGTGTAGGGCTCTGCTTCACCAATTCAAGGTGCATAGCTGTCAGTAGTGCAGCAGGTGCAATGACACTAGAGACCAGGGGTGTAAGGGCCCACTTCACTTATTCCAAGTGCATAGCTGTCAGTAATTCAGCAGATGGGGTGCTGTGAAGCCTAGACGTGATGTCAGTGGTGCGGGCCGCTTACACAGTTGAAAGTGCACAGTAGATTGAAGTGCAAATAATCTGTGAATTTAGAAGCAGGAAGTTTGGTGGACAATTTGGGGGCATTCTAGGCTCTTTGCACTATTTTTCCTGTGATTATTGGTGCCCTACGTAGAGAATCTCTGCACACTGATGGACGGTCGTTAGATATATTCCCTTGGAAGATTTTCTCAGGAGGAGAACCCTCTGGAGTAACTACTAGACAATTCTTAACAACGAGACACATAGTTGGATCGCCTCAGGATTCTGAGAGCGGTGCTCGTTATCATCTGGTCAAGAAGCGTCTGACCCTCAGACATTTTATTTAGATACAGCAGTCTGTAGTACATTATAGGACATTTGGAACTGTCCTTGCGGTGGTATCTCTTTCCCGGGTGGAGTGGCCCTTGTTATTGGGCAATACATCTGGCAGAACCTGATGAAGGTGGCATCTCATCTTTCAGCCACCGAAACGCGTCAACCACTGCTCTGATATCATCCTGCACATTTGCAGTTTTTCTCTTTGGTCCCTCCAACTACGTTGTTATTCTGAAGTTGAGTTCCCCAGATAGGTTATGAATGTGAAGGTTTGTTTGGGTGTGTGAGTAGGTTTTGTATGTTTGTTGTGAAGTTGTATTGCTTCTCTCTACCTGGGTTTATTTGACATAGTTGTATCGATTGTGTTGTGTTGATTTATGAACTTAGAATTTATGTTGAAAATGCAAAAAAGTATTTAAAAATATGTTTAACCAATAAAAATATTTTTGATAAAAGAAATGAAACAAAAGAAATATATTTTTATTTTTGTTGTAAGACTTTGTTTAGTGGGTTATTAACTTACTCGGGGTGCTCACTGTATGCAGGTGGATTAAATCCATTGTAGAATAATTTAGATTTTGAGGGAGATTTTTTGTTATGTTTGCAGTAATTCAGCAGATGCAGTGGCCCCGAGAGTGTAGGGCTCTGCTTCACTTATACCAGGTGCATAGCTGTCAGTAGTGCAGCAGGTGCAGTGACACCAGAGACCAGGGGAGTAAGGGCCCACTTCACTGATTCCAGGTGCATAGCTGTCAGTAATTCAGCAGATGCAGTGCCCCCGAGAGTGTAGGTCTCTGCTTTACTTATTCCAGGTGCATAGCTGTCACTAGTGCAGCAGGTACAGTGGCACCAGAGACCAGGGGTGTAAGGGCCCACTTCACTGATTACAAGTGCATAGCTGTCAGTAATTCAGCAGATGCAGTTGCCCCCAAGACCGAGAGTGTAGGGCTCTGCTTCACTAATTCCAGGTGCATAGCTGTCAGTAGTGCAGCAGGTGCAGTGATACCAGAGACCACAGGTTTTAAGGGCCCACTTCACTGACTCCAAGTGCATAGCTGTCAGTAATTCAGCAGATGCAAAGTGATACCAGAGACCAAAGGGTGTAAGGACCCACTTCACTGACACCAAGTGGATAGCTGTCAGTAATTCAGCAGATGCAGTGGCCCCGAGAGTGTAGGGCTCTGCTTCACTTATTCCAGGTGCATAGCTGTCACCAGTGACACCAGAGACCACGGGTGTAAGGGCCCTATTCACAGATTCCAAGTGCATAGCTGTCTGTAATTCAGCAGATGCAGTGGCCCCCAAGAGTGTAGGGCTCTGCTTCACTAATTCCAAGTGCATAGCTGTCAGTAGTGCAGCAGGTACAGTGACACCAGAGACTAGGGGTGTAAGGGCCCACTTCACTGATTCCAAGTGCATAGCTGTCAGTAGTGCAGCAGGTGCAGTGACACCAGAGACCACGGGTGTAAGGGCCCACTTCACTGACTCCAAGTGCATAGCTGGCAGTAATTCAGCAGATGGAGTGGTCCCCGATAGTATAGGGCTCTGCTTCACCAGTTCCAGGTGCATAGCTGTCAGTAGTGCAGCAGGTGCAGTGACACCAGAGATGAGGGGCGTAAGGGCCCACTTCACTGATTCCAAGTGCATAGCTGTCAGTAATTCAGCAGCTGCAGTGGCCCCCCAGAGTGTTGTGAATGTACCTAGGACCCTAATTAAGACATTCCCGATTTGTGCCCTTATGTGGTTATAACAAATCATATCCTTATAAAGGCATAAGAATCATATCCATATTAAGTCATAGCCAATGCAGTCCGAATACTGCAAGGCTACTCCCATAGACTCCTAGAAAGCACAACGCGTTCTTAAACAAACCAAGCAGCCAGCAGCCCAGGAATTCCCCCTGCCTCTGTTTTGATTTGTCCTAGAACTCCTTGAGTCCTGAAAGAACTGCCAGTTCTTAGTGACGTCTTATGTCCAACCTTACGTCAAACTCGGCACCTTCCAGGTATAAATATACCAACATCTGCCTTAAGCAACACACGGTGGTTTGGAGCAGATCGGCTATCTACTTGCCCGACGCCCAGCTGATGAGAGTGCCGAAGGAAGCCGACCCTCCCTGCTGACGCACTGAGAGAGACGCTGTCTTTTCTCCTGCCGAGAAATCCAGCTCCAGTGTTTCCCTGATACCCTCGCGGGTTGCTGGGAGATCGAGTCCTGAGAGAGAGATACAAGACCTCCTTCATTCTATACCCAAGGTACGGAGCTGATTAGACCCATAGAGAATTCTTGATTCAGATTCTTGGCAAAAACTGTAACTCATCTACTCCTTCCCACATACTAGGCTTAGGTTAGGTACACCGGGGTAGGCGTATCTTAGAAACACCAGTTGAGTACGTTTAGTCAATATTTTTTCTTTGTATGTGTTTTATCCATTTTAAGTATCTTATGGCTTAGAAACCATATAAATGCTTTTACAGTATTATTTCATAATACTCCTTTTCCTGTACGCACTTTACTTTATGACAAGTTTTGCAATTGTGGCAATTCATTTCTCTTGCATGAGAAAGTAGACTGCTCAATAAATAACCCTTTTATTGAAAACGCCCGCCTCTCTATTTCTCTGCATTTCTGGTGAAACGAAGCATGCACAATTGACTGAGTAAAACAGCTATCTATTGTTTCCGCGACTCTGGAGATATACTCCTTAATCTGGAGGGAGCAAAGTTGTCATGTTTATGCAGTTGTCAGAAGCTAATCCCTTCTTGTCTATTCAGGAAAGCTAAGCACCTTCTTGTTTACTCGAGAAAGTTTCTAGTGACCTCTGAGCTAGCTGGCACACACAATTAAGTAACATATCCAATAGAGACCTAGTCGACCTCAGTCCTACGTCTAAACTATCGTTTATGTTATTCCAATGCGCAGAGCCTATTGGGAATATAGGAACTACACTACAAGAGTGTAGGGCTCTGCTTCACTAATTCCAGGTGCATAGCTGTCAGTAATTCAGCAGATGCATTGACATCAGAGGCCACAGGTGTAAGGGCCCACTTCACTGACTCCAAGTACATAGCTGTCAGTAATTCAGCAGATGCAGTGGCCCCCGGGAGTGTAGGGCTCTGCTTCACTAATTCCAGGTGCATAGCTGTCAGTAATTCAGCAGATGCAGTGGCCCCCGGGAGTGTAGGGCTCTGCTTCACTAATTCCAGGTGCATAGCTGTCAGTAGTGCAGCAGGTGCAGTGACACCAGGTACTAGGGGTGTAAGGGCCCACATCACTTATTCCAAGTGCATAGCTGTCAGTAATTCAGCAGGTGCAGTGGCCCCCGAGAGTGTAGGGCTCTGCTTCACTGATTCCACATTCATAGCTGTCAGTAATTCAGCAGATGCAGTGGCCCCCGAGAGTGTAGGGCTCTGCTTTACTAATTCCAGGTGCATAGCTGTTAGTAGTGCAGCAGGTGCAGTGACACCAGAGACTAGGGGCGTAAGGGCCCACTTCACTGATTCCAAGTGCATAGCTGTCAGTAAGACAGCAGCAGGCGCAGAGGCACCAGAGACCACAGGTGTAAAGGCCCACTTCACCCAAACTAATATATGTTTTCCCTGTCCAGTTTCTTGAATTGTATAAGGCTCATATGGCCGTGCTACACCACTACCTGAGTCACAGTATATGGACCAGACTCAACCCCCAGTGACAGCGTCTAGGCATACCTCTGTATGTCTGGACAGTGACATTTGAAGATCATTCTATTTAAATCAATAGACATGAAAATAATTTTTGGAGGTTGGTAAAGAATTGGAGGGTAAAAAGCCGTCCCAGGAGAGTGACACCCTGCAATGCAGTGTGCTTTTGACTTCGTCTCCAGTTTCAGGCTATGGCCATCCTCCCACTCCCCCTTGTTGCTGAGTGATTGTCTAGTGTCAACAGGTTTCACCTTCTGTTACCAACAGTAGGCAGGCTCATTCTCACCCCTACAGGGCCAATTTACCCCTTCTGCACCCACTAGCATACTGTAGACAGTCTCAACCTAGTGAATAGCTAGGTATGAATCTTAACTCCCTATGACAGATCACTTGCAGGCCTCACACTCATCAACAAGCTATGAGCAGACCTCCGACTGAGGTAACAGACTCTAGAAATGTCATACACCCCCAATGACGGGTATTGCACCTGAGAGACAGACTATGAACAGGCCTCACTATTTACAGACTATGTTAAACCCCCAAATTGCTTAGTGAGAGGCTATGGAAAGGCATTCTCTACAACAGATAGCCTAAGGACAGACCTTACATCCCATGACAAGCCTCACAGCCTGTGACAGGCAAGGGATGACCAAGAGGACCACGGGAACTAAGGAAAGAGAATCATCATCTTCAGTAGGGGAATGAGGTAGACCTTAAAGAAGAGGACAAGGAGCCCAACAGGGACCAGAACTGTGAGAAGGAGGAAATCCAGAATAGCGAGGATCAGGAGGAATTTTAGGACGACCAGGAGGATGACCTGGTCTAGAAGTAAGAGGACCATTGAACGCTTAGAAAATCATTCTTGGCGGAATAACCTAAGGCTTTTAAAAGGTCCTGAAGCTTTGGAGGGGTCCAATCTTAAGGGGTTTGTAATTTTTTTGTTAAAAGGAACAGTCCTAAAAGGATTGCAAGAAGTAGACCTAGTGCACAAAATTCAAAGGGTGCATCGTGATCCCTTTAGGAGGAACCCTGCTAAGCAAAAACCAAGGAAGATGTTGATCAATTTTCTAACGTATTCAGTTAAGGAGCAGATCCTGTCCTCCGCCCTAAAAGAAGGTTCCATCTCCTTTAATAGTTCAAATCCCTTCTCCTTTCAAATCAGATCAGATATTTCCCATGTAACCACTACTAGACAGTGGGAGTTGGGAAAAAGGCTGGAAGAGCTGAATAGTATGGGGGCCAAGGCACAGCTGAAGTTCCCAGCACTGCTTCGTGTGATGTGGAACAATCACATGTACCATATAAAATCAGGCGATGAAGCAGACGCCCTCATTGTAAAGATTAAGGAGGAGCAGGGGGGTAAAATGTAGGGGGGGGTTAAGAGGTAAGAGGTAAAAGATAAGTAAAAAGCTTTTTAATCGTATTGCACCGGTACTAGCAGGAACTTACTTAAATTAGGATTTTGCATCTCAGGGGGAGGAGGGGCCAAATAGGCTTTGCCTTTTGGAAGGGAGGGTTCCTCATGGGAAGAGGGGGCATAGGCACAGGGGGTGTGGGGTGGTTCACGGGTGGGGAGTATTGGTTCAAAAATAAAAAACAATCTCATCTCACCTTAGCTTGTAATCATCATGCCGAGTTGAGGAGTTAGTCATACTAGCCATACAGGTAGATTGGGAAGATGGCAGGAAACCAAGGTCTAAGGGATAGAAGGACCATCTTTATCTCTTGGAAAGTGAATGGATTGAGGTGCCCTCGGAGGCAAAGGCTAATCCTTAAATAGCTGGAATTATCCACTGCTCACGTTTGCTTATTGCAAGAGACACATCTGAGTTTTACAGAAAGCTGTTCAATTTTTTCTAAAGTCCCTTGGATAAAATGTTTTATTTATTTATTTAAAGAGTTTTATATAGCACTGGCTAGACCCGGGCATCCTATAGCCGGAGCGTGGCAATACTGGTAAAACATGGTGCCTTATGCTCCATTAAAAAAACACAAACAGATTCCTCTGGGAGATGGTTAGTGGCTCATATTACATTACATAATATGGATGTAGTGTGTGCCTCGTTTTATGGTCCTAATATTGACGATTTGACTTACATACTTAAGCTACAATCAATACTGACATTGGAGTCACCTCCCTATATTTTAGGTGGGGAATTCAATGTCCTATTGGACCCATCAAAAGACAGGTCTAATTTGAGTCACTATATAGGCGCCCCAAAGATACGTCGTGCATTATTAAACCTGATCCAAGATTTAGATCTGATTGATGTATGGAGAGCTCTGATGGGTAAACAACAGGGCTTTACGTTCTATAATCAGAAATACGGTCACTCCTCTGGGATCGACTATGTCTTGAATGAATGAATTTAGAATTTGTATTGCGCAACTTAGCCCGGAGGCATCAAGGCGCATCAGATGGAAACAGCTGAGTGAAGTGTGAAAACAGATTACAGGTTACAGGTAGGCTTCTGCGAAAAGCCAGGTTTTTAGACCTTTGCGGAACAGGGCGAGGGACGCCTGGCCCTTGAGCTCAGCTGGAAGCATGTTCCAAAGTTTCGGGGCAAGGGAAGAAAAGGCCTTCCCTTCCCATCTGGCCTTGGCGGTTCGAGGGACAGACAAAAGGTTTTTGTTGGCAGAGCGCAAGGCCCTGCCTGGGGTGTAAAAGGACACAAGAGATCTAATGTCTTCTGCACCAGATCCGTGAAGAGCACGGTAGGTAGGAACTAATACCTTGAAATTTATCCTGGCCTGCACAGTAAGCCAGTAAAGGTTCTTTCTAATCAAGGATCCTGAAGAACGCCTGGGGCCATCAGCAACAAACCTTGCTGCTGCATTCTGGACAACTTGTAAACGATGGACCAGCCTTTTGCTAATACCTAAATAGAGGGCGTTACAATAGTCCAGACGAGGGGAGATGAGAGCCACCGAGACTTGTTTCCGGGCTTCCGGGGAAGGGTAGTGTGTGAGTTTTCTCAGGATCCTTAGGACACCACAGCAGGTGGAGACAGTCCTGTTGACTTGCTTGTCAAAGGAAAGTGTGGTGTCGAGGATAACACCCAGATTACGAGCGACAAGGGAGGGCTTGGGACACATTCTAAGGGCAGGGGGCCACCAGTCGGCCGACCAGACATCTTGTTTACCTCCAAAGATGAGGACCTCGGTCTTTTCCCCATTTAGTTTGAGGAAATTTGAGGTCATCCAGCCTGTCACTGCTTCCATGCAGTTCCTGAAGTTAGAGGCCGTGTTCTCCACAGATTGAGAGAGGGAGACCATAATCTGGGTGTCGTCAGCGTACGACAGTACTTCCAGTCCAAAGGATCTTACAAGCCTAGCAAGTGGGGCCACAAATATGTTAAAAAGTGTAGGGCTCAGGGATGAGCCCTGAGGGACCCCACACTGCAGAGGCTTGGCAGAGGAGAGGAAGTCACAGATAGACAGTTCTCAAATGACATAGAGGGGATTACCGTTATGCCAAGCCACCTTTCAGACCATGCACCATTGCAGTTTATGTTTCAGAATAAAGGGTTGCAGGTACAGCCAAGATGGACACTAAAGAAGGCCATGCTTCTCGACCCTGAAGTTATTGAGACTATGAAGTCTTTCTCTTTAGAATTTTTCCCTTGAATATGGGATCTTCAACTATGGACTTTATTTGGGATTCCTATAAGGCATGCCTAAAGGGGAGACTACACGGCATCATATGCTCCAAGAATAGGGCAGAGGCCGGGGTATTAAAAAACATTGAGGAAAGAATAAGTAAGTTGGAGAAGGACAGAAATGGCTTAAATAATGGGGACTCAGAGCACCTTTCACGAGTTTTGCAGGTCCTGGACGAGGCACGACAGGAGTATAGAGGAAAATTGGATGCAAGGTGTAGAGCGCAATGGGACGCTAGAAATATGCAAAATTTTGAGTATGGGGAAAAAGCAGGAGCTTTAGTGGCATGGAAAGCCAGAGTTGACCGTACCAGAAACGACATTAAAGAACTGATCGTTAATGGTAACGGAGAGACATCAAGTAAAAAAAATGAGGATATGCAAACCTGCCTTCTTTCGCTGTTCTAAGACCTCTATAAAGAGGATTTGGCTCCATCCCCGTGTTCCATTCGCTCATGGCTGAGCAATAAACTATTGCCCGCCTTGTCTGAAGAGGGTAGGAATAGTTTAGATGCTCCTATCGCGTTGGAAGAAATCTTAGAGCAGATTAAAAAAATCGAAGAATAAAAAAGCTGCTGGCTCAAACTCACTTCCAAGTGAAGTATATAAGCATCTTACTGAAGAGCTGTCCCCCTTCTGGGCACTGCTTTTGATTCAGTATATTGTCCTGCGGGTAGAGTACCCAACTCGTGGAAGGAGGCCATAATTGTTCTGATTTTAAAGCCAGGCAAGGATCCTTTAAGGGCTGACTCATATCGGCCAATTTTCTGCTAAATGCGATGATAAAATCTTTATGGGCATTTTGGCGGGGGGATTGGCAAAACTGGTTCCCAAGCTGGTACATACAGATCAGAAGGGGTTCGTGGCTGGAAGGCATATCCAGGAGCAGACACATCTTTTAATAGGCAATATAGATCAAGCCATTCAGAGATCTGACCACTTGGCCGTAGTCCCATTAGACGCGGCCAAGGCTTTCGATAGAGTCTGCTCGGTGTACTTTTGGGAGGTTTTTAAGGTAATGGGATTCAGTCCCATTTTCATCCAAACCTTACGAAATTGCTATCAGGGAACCTCTGCGCGGATTCTCTTAAATGGTCTATTAACATCAAGTATTAATATCAAGCGAGGAACTAGGCTGGGGTGTCCCATCTCCCCTCTTTTATTCAATATATATATAGAACCCTTGGCACAAGCTATAAGGTTCAATAAATCAATCTGCCCTTATAGGTCTGAACACTACAGCTCTAAATTAGCCCTTTATGCACATGACCTGATATTATATACGAGTGACCCGGAGGTGGCGATTCCTCGGGTTGAGGAGTTATTGGTCGAATTTGGGACCATGTCAGGCTATGCGGTTAATAGATCAAAAACAGAGGTTATGTGTTGGAATTTGGAGCAGTGGGGAGGACCAGTTAGAACAGAGTTTCGATATCTGAGGATTTATATTGTGAAAGATCTGGAAAAAATCCCTCAGATTAATCTAGACAGAGTTACCAAAGAAATAGACCGTCTTTTCAGTAGGTGGAGGAATCTCCCCTTAACCATTTACAGGAAAATCAATTTGGTAAAGATGGTCATTCTTCCTAAACTTTCCTATCTATTTACTAATATTCCTCTAACCTTCTCGAAAAAAAGCATTAGTAAGGTACAGAGCAAGATTGGGAGCTTTGTGTGGGGGGGACAAGGGGGTCCGACTGGCCTGGAAAAAACTCAGACGTAGACTAATCAAAGGAGGGTTGGCCCTTCCTGATTTCGGCCTGTATGCAGTAGCATTTCAGTTTAAGAGCATCCGGATGCTACTTGTTAAACCTGATGAGTCAGCTTGGGGTAGGCTGTTGGGAGAAATGGTGAGAGCTGAGGGAGGAGGAAGAGGAGGCGGGGCATTTCTGTACAAGTTTGGGTCCCCCAGATTCTTTAAGCGGGTACGTCTGAAGGTTTTGAGGGCAGCTCTGGAGCTGTGGCACAGGGTAAGACTCAGTTGGGGGATAGGCTATTACTCGGACTTGGCACCAGTCTGGGAATCGCCTGGAACTCCGGAGTGCCTGAGAGACAGTCTGGCCTTGCCTATAAAGAGGGCAGGTATTAATACCTGGATAGAGTTAGCAGAATCTGAAGGAGTACACCCCTGGGAATATCTGAGAGTTAAGATAGGTACAAGACTATCTAGATTCAAATACTTACAGCTAGTATCTTGGTATGATGCAGAGAGGGAGGAAGTAAGGGTAAATGGAGTGATTGAGAGGCTGTGTCAATCTGCTCTCTCAATTAACAAGCATTTGCAATGCAATAGGTTCGCATTAGGAAAGTTTGAGCTATTGGTATTGTAAATGACAAATTTTTTATTTAGGTTTTGTTTTTGAAAATAGCGAAATTAATAGCTTTGTCATTTACCATGCCAATAGTTATAACTTTCGCAAATGTGACACCTATAGCATTTGTAATGCAATATGTGTTGTATTTACGTGACTTACATGTATTGATATTACAAATAACAATGGTTTTTAATTTTTTTTAATAATTAATAATCAATACTTGAATAAAAGTTATTGTAATTTATAATGGCAATAGCTTAAACTTTTGTAAATAACATTTGTGAAGATTATGTTCAGTGTATTTTATTGTGACGAAAATCCAAGAACATATGTCAAATATTAACATCTTTTTGTTACATTTGTAATAAAGCTTGAAACATTGAGATAACATATTTGAACCAGTTGTTGTTGAATGGTTGCACAGATTGATGCTGTGGTGGAGCTCAGTGATGTTGTGGTGCCACAGAGTGATGCTGTGGTGGTGCTGAGTGATGCTATGCTATGTTTTGTTTTGCTATCCTATGTTTTGTTATGCTATGCTATGCTGTTTTGTTATGCTATGCTATGTTTTGCTCTGCTATGCTTTGATATGCTATGCTAGGTTTTGTTGTGTTTTATTATGCTATGCTATGTTTTGTTATGCCATGCCATGTTTTGTTGTGTTTTGTTATGCTATGTTTTGTTATGTTATGCTATGTTTTGTTATGCTATGCAATGTTTTGTTTTGCTATCCGAAGCTTTGTTTCGTTATGCTATGCTATGTTTAGTTTTGCTATCCTATGCTATGTTTTGTTATGCTATGCTATGTTGTGTTTTATTATGCAATGCTTTGTTTTGCTATGCTATGTTTTGTTATGCTATGCTATGTTTTGCTGTGTTTGGTATGCTATGCTGTGTTTTGCTATGCTATTATATGTTTTGTTATGTTTTGTTAAGCCATGCTATGTTTTGTTGTGTTTTCTTATGCTATGCTATGTTTTGTTGTGTTTTGATAGGCTATGCTTTGTTATGAGATGTTTTGTTATGCTATACTTTGTTATGCTATGCTTTGTTTTGGTATGCTATGTTTTGTTATGCTATGCTTTGTTATGCTATGCTTTGTTATGCTATGTTTTGTTATGCTATGCTAAGCTTTGTTTTGTTATGCTATGTTGTGTTTTGTTATGTTATGTTATGTTATGTTAGTGCTATTTGTATTGCGCACGGCTGCTCCAGCGAAGGAGCGTCCCGGCGCACCGACAAGGTGGCGAACACAACACAACTGGGAACAGAAATAATTATTAAGAAAATGGGGAGTGAAGGATTTAACAAAGCTCAGAAAATAAATGAGTTTTAGCGGCCTTGCGGAAGGAGAGCAGGTCACCAAAGGTCCGGAGTTTCAAAGGGAGAGCGTTCCAGAGTGCGGCTGCCCGCACCTTAAAAGAGCGACCCCCCACCCGACTGAGTTTGAACCGAGGGGCTAACGCTAATTCTTGGTCTAGCGAGCGCAGAGTGCGGCCCGGGATGTAAGGGCGCAAGAGTTGGTGCAGTAAGGGAGGTGATAGGCCCTTCAGAATTTTGAAGGAAAGGCACAAAACTTTAAAGTGGATCCGCTGCCTAACGGGTAACCAATGCAAGGCTCGCAAAGATGGACCGGCCGAGCAAAACCTAGGAAGACCTACGATCGCTCTGGCCGCAGCGTTCTGCACTCTTTGAAGTCGGGTTAACTCAGCCTGGTTTAATCCTATAAAAAGGGAGCTGGCATAGTCCAACCGCGCCAAAACCGTTGCTTGCACCACCAATTGACGAGTTGCGGCATCGAAGTATTTAAGGGCAGGGCGCAGATTGCGCAGGATGCCGAAGCAGCAAGCCGCCGTCCTTTTGGTGTGGCCAACGAAGTTGAGGGAAGGGTCCAGCCAAACACCAAGGTTTTTGATCTCCGCAACCGGAGTGGGGGTCGGCCCCAGCTCAGAGGGCCACCAAGTATCTCCCCATAGGTCCGTCCGCTTCCCAAAGATCATCACCTCCGTTTTTTTGGCGTTTAGTTGGAGACAGTTGGACGTCATCCAACCAGCCACCGCCCTGAGTCCTTCTCTGAATCTTGGGGCATCCACCCCAGAGTCCCCGCTGATCGTGACCGCTAGCTGGGTGTCATCTGCGTACGACACCATGGTCATACCACAGAGCTTCACAACCTCAGCCAGCAGCCTCACGTAGATGTTAAACAACGTGGGGCTCAGCGAGGAACCCTGTGGGACTCCAAGAGACAGAGGATGACATTTGGACTGGTAGGGCGGGGACGCCACACAGAAGGAACGATCCCTGAGAAACGAACGGAACCACTGGTGTGCAGTGCCGATCACCCCTATCTCCTCAAGACGTTGCAGGAGAATGTCATGGGAGACCGTGTCAAAGGCGGCGCTTAGGTCTAACAAAACAAGCGCCGCCGTTTGACCTGCATCCAGAACTACCCGAAGGTGCTCGACCATAGATAACAGTGCTGTCTCCGTACTGTGGCCAGCCCGAAAACCATTCTGGGTGTCATCCAGAATGTTGGCACGCGACAGATGACCAGTGAGGGCGGTGTTGACATGCGCCTCCGCGAGTTTGGCTGGCCACGGGAGAAGCGAAATCGGGTGGTAGTTCTCCGATTTTGTAGGGTCGAGAGATGTTTTTTTCAAAATGGGCATTACTACCGCATGCTTCCATTTCAAAGGCACCTGGCCTGATGATAGCGACGTGTTGATTAAGTCGCAAACCGGGCGAGCAAAAACCTGGTCTCTGAACATAGGTGGCTTGAGCGGGTCTTCCGGCGACCCCGACTTAACTCGGAGAGCCAAGGCCGTGTAAGACTCCAAAGAGAGAGAGGGGAGAGAGTCTAGCACCACCTGATCCAACCGGATGGGAGGCCCCATACTGGTTTGTGCAGTGGAGGAGGGGAAGGCCCTATATATGGTCTGGACCTTCTCCAGGAAGAAAGCCGCCAGCGCTTCACAATGAGTATTGGAGCTGATGGAGTTACCGGCCGGCTTCCTTGCCACAAGGTCTTTAAGGGCCTTAAAGATGGTTTTAACAGGATTCCCACTATTGCGAAACTCCAGGGCGTAGTATTTGTTAGGGAAATGTAGTCAGTCCTGTTTCTGTGACCATGGGCCACCATCACATGACCAGGGGCTGGGTATATATTGGTGTCCTTTTTCTATGCTCATTGCTCGATATCGCCAACGTTGTGGCCTTGTTATCCAGCTTGAGGTTCTGCAGTATTGGAGTTCTGTTGCTTCCACTCCATTTAGTTTCCCACGGGCTCGTGGGGAATTCAAGTCCGCTTTTTTCCCTATTCATCCCTGTTCTTTGCTGTTCCTGAACCTTCGTCCGTGAGTAGTTAGTAAGTTAGTTCCCTCCCCTTCCCCCTTGTTCATTTTCCCCGTTTTTTCTACTACTCGTAATACTGGTCCTTACCCTTTTAGCCTTTTTGTTCTTGTTCCTTCCTTCTAGTGCCGGTATATTTTTTGTGTGTCACTGTTACAGAAGCGGGGGCTCCCGTTCTGTTTTCCGGCGATATTGCGCGCTGTTCATTTTTCCATCGTCAGTCGCGCAGGAAGACGTCTAGGCTTAGGCGTCTGTCCACATCGTTGGGTACGCGGAAGTGACGTTTTGGGTCATTCCGCTGTTTGCACAGGACGCTGTGTAAACACAGAACGCTGGCGCTCTGAAGGAAGAGTATTAGCCATTCCCTTGGTCCCTTTTTTAAACCATAAATATTATAGAAGGGGTTTTTTGTAGCTGGCATTCTGTATCTTGTCTCCAGCTTTCTTTTTCCCCTTTATTTTGCACGGTGCTGTTTATGCACCTTCAGTGCTTGCAGGACATCTTTTGTTTTGTTGCCCCTGACTGGGTTTATACCTCCCTGGAGCATTATATTAGAGGAGAACCCAGTGCCTACACGAAGCTAAACCTGCACTTACCACTGGTAAGGAGAGAGAGGGGGTTGGTGTATGATGTTTTGGTGGACCATGGCCATGAATGAATAGACTGTATTCATACTGTTCTTGAGAGACATTCTCTCCCTTTACCACAGGTGCGGAAGCGTGAAGGAGGGAGCCGTGTCCTGCAATACTACAGGGTGGGAGACTTGGTGTCTCGTATTTAACCACCCTCTTTTCGGGTTCACTGGAGGGCTCACTGTGGATTCTAATCAGTGGGCTTCCGGTGGATACGGGAAGGGGACTGGTGCATGCTTCGCTCCTGCAGTGCTTGGGCGGGCTGAGTTGGGCCCAACAGAATATCGAGCCCACGTATTTAGCACTGCCTGAGCGAACATGGACGTGGATGGGAATGCGGTGGGTGAGGGCCCAGGAGGTCCCTCTTTGCAGGACATTATGGGGGCCTTGCAGACTTTACAGTCACAGGTCCAGGATCTGCAGCAGGAAAATGCTGGATTAAAACAGGAATTAGTGGCCGTTAGGGCGAGGGAGCAGTTACATCAAAGGGGAACCTCTTCCATCATTCACCCTGCGACCTTTCAGTATGGCGGGGGGACGGGTCAGGGGGTAACGGGAGGTAGCAGTTCCAGCAACCCCATTAACGTTACAGTGTCTTCTCCGGTCGCAGTGCCACTAGCTGCTCCCGAGAGATTTACGGGAGATAGCGAGAAATTTGGGATGTTTATGACCCAGTGCCAGCTGCATTTCATGTGTAGACCAAGTGCCTTCCCTGATGATTCCGCAAAAGTGGCCTTTACAATCTCCTATTTGGCTGGCAATGCTGCTCAATGGGCTATACCCTTGGTAGATAACGATGATCGGGTATTATATAATTATGACGCATTTAAAGAACTGATGCGGGGACTGTTTGCCAAGCATGCGTTTATGCAGGCAAGTGATGCAGAATTGATGAAGCTCCGGCAGGGCAGACAGGATTTGTTGTCCTATATTGCTTCCTTTAACAGACTGATTTCTGAAACCCATTGGCCCACTGAAAAGAGAACATCAATATTCTACCAAGGTCTCTGTGAAGAACTAAAGGACATTGTGTCACAAGTGGTTGATCCACCGGAGGATTGTTCAGCGTTTATCGATCTGGTGGTTAAACTGAACCATAGGGTCTCTGAGAGGCGGGGTGAGCGGAGCAGGTTTGCACAGGACGCTGTGTAAACACAGAACGCTGGCGCTCTGAAGGAAGAGTATTAGCCATTCCCTTGGTCCCTTTTTTAAACCATAAATATTATAGAAGGGGTTTTTTGTAGCTGGCATTCTGTATCTTGTCTCCAGCTTTCTTTTTCCCCTTTATTTTGCACGGTGCTGTTTATGCACCTCCAGTGCTTGCAGGACATCTTTTGTTTTGTTGCCCCTGACTGGGTTTATACCTCCCTGGAGCATTATATTAGAGGAGAACCCAGTGCCTACACGAAGCTAAACCTGCACTTACCACTGGTAAGGAGAGAGAGGGGGTTGGTGTATGATGTTTTGGTGGACCATGGCCATGAATGAATAGACTGTATTCATACTGTTCTTGAGAGACATTCTCTCCCTTTACCACAGGTGCGGAAGCGTGAAGGAGGGAGCCGTGTCCTGCAATACTACAGGGTGGGAGACTTGGTGTCTCGTATTTAACCACCCTCTTTTCGGGTTCACTGGAGGGCTCACTGTGGATTCTAATCAGTGGGCTTCCGGTGGATACGGGAAGGGGACTGGTGCATGCTTCGCTCCTGCAGTGCTTGGGCGGGCTGAGTTGGGCCCAACAGTATTCAGCCCGGGTTCTACAAACCGCGCGGTGATAAGACTTGACCGCAGCCATATACAGGGTTTTTTTGCTGCTGTCATACCTCTTCCTCCAGTCTCTCTCTGCACGTCTGCAGACATTTTTCAGAGCCCTCAGATTGGCATCATACCAGGGACTAGGGGCGCGGGAGCCACACTTACTGGAAACCATCGGGATAAGGGAGTCGAGGGCCCTGGTTACCCATCTGCAGAAATGGTCATAACCAGACTCCACGTTCTCCACTGCACCCAGTGGGTCGTCAGTGAGAAGGCGGTGGAGATCTTCCGCCTTTAATTTGCTCCAGCGCCGTCTGGGCATGGCTCGCAGTGGCACCTTAAGTGGGGCTTCATCAAGAGGACAGTGAATGGTCACGAGTGAGTGGTCTGACCAGGTCAGGGGGAGGGGGGGGGCACTGTAACCCCTTCTAAGTTAGAAAAAAAGGGGTCCAGAGTGTGGCCACCACTATGAGTGGGGTCCGAGACCAGCTGGAACAATTGAAGGGCCTCAAGGTCCGCCACCATCCCTCCCACAGAAGAAAGACACAAAGTGTCAAAATGGAGATTCAAGTCACCAATGATAGAAAATGCTATGCTATGTTTTGTTATGTATGCTATGGATTGTTGTGTTTTGCTAGGTTTTGTTTTGCTATGTTTTGTTATGCTATGCTTTGTTATGCTATGCTCGATCTTCTCAGGTTTGGTCACATGTGATATTTGTGTCCTCGTGGAAAGATTCTAGACTTCTCCCTTGTCATGGGCATAACCGATCAATAGCATTTAGGGCCAAATCCACCACTTATTAATAACGAGCCAATCCCTGGCAGTGCTTTTTCAGTTCGCCTGAGACACAGCGAGATGCAGAAAGCAATACCATATTTACATTTTGTGGTTCCCACGCAGATATAGGCATCCCTTAACTCTGCTACATTCACATCACTTGGTGTCTTTTTTCGCTGTGTAAGGCTCCTTATGTTGACGCAAAACCAAACCCCACATTTATATCAGAAACACTAACATTTTTGAAAAGGTCTAAACCCGTGCAACAGCAATACTAAGACAAAAGTGGCTATGATGGATGAACACAGAAAATGCACTAGTGGAATAAATGTAAATTGTGACAACTTGCACATTCTTTTACATTGCTTAAAGTTTCAGACACCACGGGAAATAATTTCAAAACCTCTCTTTCTTAAATAGGGTATCCATGAACGGAGGCAAACAATAGCACTTTTAACTGATATGCGATATTTGGATGTGATATGTGCCTTAGGAAGATTTGCAGTCGCCAACAAAGGCATTTTATTTGATTTTTTTAGTGGGACTTTTTAAAGCAGTTTTCCTTTTTAGTAATCGATAAATTATATGTATAGATTGCACAAAGTGATTTCATGTGTATTTATATGAAAGAGGTGATTTATTAAGATATGGTTGTACGATGTTTTCAAGACTAAGATAACAAATAAACACTTACTGACTGTGTTCGGCTCTGAACCTTAGTATGCATATGCCATGTTGAAGGAGGCATTTTTGCAACCCATTGCCATGTAGTATCTCAGTGCATTTAATAACAAAGTCAAGCTTGAGCATACCGTGTATGACTTAAGTCGACCTCTATTATTGTGAGATTATGAGAGATGCTATTTTTGACACACCACCTTCACTGACCTCACTAACCTCCCTATGCTGCATTGAACGGTGCCCTGACATGATTTGTACCACCCTGAAACACTTTTAACAGCTGGCAGGAGTGTGCATCTGCGGCATCCTTCAATGTGATGGCTTCCTAGCACTTAGTTGTTGAGGTTGTGATGAAATGTTATTATCTAGCCATAGGAATTCATGTCTTTGTCGCTCATGTGGCAACATGCATGCTCACTTTACTTCCTGACCTTGTTTTCTTTGTCCTTGCAGTGTCTCAGATTGGCATGGTTTCTTTTTTGAGACAAACATTTGCCTGCGGTACTGGAATTGTGTGTGCCGGTCCCTCACTTTCACTGGACTAGGTACATAAGGGTATTTGTAAATTCAGAGCAAAAATACCTCCCTGCACTGTAAGCATTGGTTTATTTCGTGTTCGTATCTGCCCCGTTATTTCACGAGCATTGCTGCCTCTTTGCCCCGTTATTTCATGAGCATATCTGCCACTTTGCCCCGTTATTTCATGAGCAAAGCTGCCATTTTGCCCCATTTTATGTGTGGCACTTTCAGACATATCCTGCTTTGTAGCCAACAACATGTACAATACTAGGAATATTTGGCCCATAATGCAACTTTCTCTTGGCTAAAAATACAGGAGTGAATTTCGTATCACAACTGGCATGGGGCCACTTCGTAGCTATGTAAGAGCTCCCCTTCGGTACTGAATTTAATTAAAACCTAAGGCTAACCTGCTGTGTAGTGGAATTAAACATGCTTTGGAATGAAGTACCGGTTGTCCATATCAAATGACCAAATGGATGTTTGCGGAAATATATGCGGGCATGAACTCCCAGCCCTGACATTGGGTTGCATTAAGCGCTTATCGCCCAGGTGAAGGCATAGCACTTCCCTCAAGCGCTGCCGTGACGTCCGCCTCGCACCGCGCAGCTGTTATTTTTTGAAAGCTGCAGCTGGGTGTTTTCCTTCTCCTAGAACCCCCTGGAGCGGGTGAGGGGAGCTCAGGCTGAAAGGAGACAAAGGCCGCAAGTCGCAGGTGATGGCAGTCTCTGAGGTAAAAGCACTTTGTGGAAATGAGACATCTAAGTGGGTGTTTGTGTTTAAAAGAAAGAGAAAACAAGCAGCAATATCGAGAGGTGGTGGGGGGTTTAGGGGTAGGGAGAGACGGCTGGGCAGGCTGCGATGGGCTGGTGGGAGGAGAAATGTGAGTGAGTTAGGGAGGGGGTGGGCAGGCTGATTAGCTGCGGAGCGGATCTCTTTGAAGGAAAGCAATTAGGGGGGAGGTGGGAGGGAGGCCGATAGGCAGAAGCCTCGGGGCAGATGTCAGATTAGAGGGAGGGGGTGGGCTGCCTGCAACTCGAGTGACCATATGGAGAGGGAGGGGGGTGGGCTGCCTGCTGGGAGAAGCTTGTGTGCCTTTGATGATCGAATGCAAGCTCGTGCACGAGGAGCTTGTGGTCACGTGATTTCACGTGAACTGTTGAAAATCCTTATCGTAAAAAGTCAGCTTTGTGGATGGATGGCAAAAGGTCTCTCTACGAGACCTAAAAAGGAAATCTCGATTTGGTATCACCACCTACTAGAAGCGGAAGATCTAGTGATTCCTCCCCTAGAGGCGGTATGGAACCGAACCCCCTTGGAATCCTCAGTAGAGTTCCTTTTTGAGCCTTCATTGAAGACACTATATAAGTATATAAAACCTGCCTGCCTGAAAAAGAATCATTTTTTTGTGATTAATAGACTCTATTATACACCTGCAAGGATAGCAAAGTCCGCTCCAGTACCTCCACCCAAATGTTCAAGATGTCACACACATCTAGCTAATGACTTTCATGTCTTTTTTGAGTGCTCAGAATTTCAACCTTTCTGGAACGAGGTGGGTGACTCACTTCGGGATATTTTTAAAATCAGGATTGATGTCAATTTCTCACTAGTTTTATTCGGAGACTATGGTTTCTTTACCCAGGAAGCCTCACAGCTACACAGAGGTCTTTTATTATATATTATTTTGTTGGTGCGGAGAGAGATCTGTAAGAAATGGAAAGATCCCCTCCCACCAAAAAGAGAGGACTGGCTTAAAGCCACATTTGCTATGGCCCGGCTAGAATATGAAGACGCAGAGGATAAGTCACTAAACATCTGGCATCCTCTGATAAGTTTGGGGTGCAATAAGATTGATCTAGCTGGTTTTATGATTACACCAAGACCCGTACAAAAGGGGATGGGTCGGGCGACCCAAGCGTATGCGGTAAGCGGAGAGGTCCTCAGTTAGCGAAAACGGCTTTACAAGATCCGCAGAGGCCTAAAAGGGGAGAGGAGGACCAAAAAACAAATGAATTTAAGAAGTCAGAGGACCAAGAGGATAATCATGGCTAGGATGACGAACAGAAGGACAATAATGGAAGATTAAGCCTAAGCACAAGAGCATACTTCCACAACCGCAGTACAACAGTTGCTAACTGTATTTTCTTATGATCAATCCTGTAGTCTGGAATTTGACTCCCTGGGTCTGGCTAATGGGTTTTGAGGTTCCAACAGTAGGCCCTGAGGTCTAACATGGATCCCTCCAACAGGTAGGTCCTAATTTATAGCATGTGGGGCTTGTGGTTTGGCAAGAGTCATGGGGTCCAGATCGTGGGAGGGAGCCGAGGTCCATTTTTGGGAGCAGAGGTATGACTACAATGCACTGAAGCTCAGTAACAGGCTTTTTGTGTTCATCTGCTGTGTTGTGATGTCATTTTTGTGGGTTATGACATCCAGCTAATGGGCAATGATGTCCTTCAACTCACCTTGTGGATCCCGAGTTTTCCCTATTTGATCCTTATTTGTGACTTGCGAGTCGAGAAGTTGGGCTGGCGGGTCCTGGGGTCTGGTGGATTCTAACGTCAGTTTAAAAGGTCTGTAAAAAAACGTAAAAATGTTACTAGACCTACAGGTTTAGTAACTTGAATAATCTAGTCGACGTAATTGTAATGTACTGGACGTATGAACTGGTCTCAAATTGTGTGATTCGTGGCCCTGAGTGGCTTGATATATCAGGACTAACACAACGCACTGCAAATTGCTGCGTTGCATTGCTCTGTCCTGGAAAGGCGTTGCATGAGCGTGCCCACGCAACTAAGCAAAACCAAAGGGGATGATGGACGGATTGTTGAACATTGCAAGCAATCACCTCCAGTCAACTGATCTGGGTTTAATCCATCATCATTCTTTAGCTCACTCCGCCACCCCAGTTCAGACATGGCCCTATGCAAATCAGTCTGACCCTGTGCCTCATGGGAACAGTCCAGCATGTACTGCCAAGCCATGTCTTCCCTGGACCGGAAACAAACATCCTGGGACCGGTTTCTGGCTAATCAGCCAGGCTAGCTTGAATCCAGTGGCAATGTGAGCAAGGCACCCACGTCTGGGCATACCCTGCCAACTTAGGGCGAACAAAGCAAAACCAAAGGGGATATTGGACGAAGTGTTGAACATTGCAAGCCCTCACCCCCAGTCAACTGATCGGGGTTTAATCCATCATCATTTTTTAGCTCACGCCGCCACCCCAGTTCAGATATGGCCATATGCAAACCAGTCTGACCCTGTGCCTCATGGTAACAGTCCAGCCCGATCTGCTAAGCCATGTCTTCCCTGGACCGGAAGCAAGCATCCTGGTACCGGTTTCTGGCTGATCAGCCGTCATCAGCCAGGCTAGCTTGAATCCAATGGCAAAGTGAGCAAGGGACCCACGTCTGGGCATACCCTGCCAACTTAGGGCAAACAAACCCACGCAACTGACATGGATTTTATCGCATTCCCAGATTTACTACTGCTGGTAGACATTGTAATGCGTCACAATGGTAAAAATATCTTAATTTCTCCTTTTTACTTCCTCTTTCACTGTGTGCTGCATTCTACAGCACACATAGATGAATATGCCTCAGGGAATTGTTTTTGTGCAGGAAGGTGTCCGTTCCTGCACAAAAAAAATCGTGCATGCAACACAGGCACCCTTGCACCATGGTAGAAGGGTGCAAGTGTTGGCGCTAGGCAGCCCATTGTGCGCAAGCACTGGGGGAAAGGGCAGCAATGGCTGTATTGTAAAAAATGACACATTCCTGCCCTGGAACTCAGCACCGCACAGCTAGGTGACTAGTTGCACTGCATTACTTTTACATAAATATGGCCCTAAATGTTTGCTCCATATATAACAAAAGTCTAGCTCCCATATAGGGTATGCATGACCCCTGACTTGCCTATTAGTCCACTAATAGCATTGCTGTGAGGACAGGGGCAAGAATGTTTCTCAGTTCATGTGTAAAAACTCCCTTTTAACAAATATATTACTAAAGCATGATGTGGTACTGCACTGTCATTTACAGACAGCACAATTTCTATTGAAATGGCCACAAATGTTTGCACTAAGATAAATAAAATGATATAGCGTATAAACAATAATCTTTGAAAGTTGGGTTTTAGCAGAAATTATCATTTGCACATCACCAAGTAAAGTGTTCTGATTTGTTTTCATCCTACTACATTCTTGTTTTTTATCGGAGAGTTACAAACATGTGCTTTTATACCAATATCACGTATTAGATATTTAAATGTGTGTTAGAAAACAAAACCTAATTCCTACAGCCTTTCATTCACAAACTTTGTACAGCACTGTTTTCAGACAATCAACTGTACACAATCCTCTACTTTTGTTTCTCTGACTCCAAATTAATAGAATGAAGACATAAACTGACTTTTGACCTGGCTGATGGGTTGTGTAGCCTGGCTACTGGATCTCAAGGTCCAGCTGGTGGGCTGCAAGGGCTGTCTGGTGGGACACAAGGTCAGGCTGGTGGGGCACAAGAGCAAGTTGGTTGGAACTGAAGTCTGTTTGGTAAATCCTGATACTCTCTTAGAAGGAGCTGAGGTCCGGTTGGTGTGGTCTTGCAGGGGTGTCACAGGGTCTGGTAGCTGGGACAAAAGCTGTAATCTCTGGTATGTGAAATATGAGATCTGGCTAGTGAAAGGTGAGGTCTGGGTAACATATTTGAGAGCTGAAAAGGAGGTCACAAGGTTATCAAGGTGGACCACAATCTATCCAACTTCCAACATTCAATTGTAAGTGCTGATCCCTGTCTGCTGTGTCCTGAGGCCTGGATGGTGAAGGGAAGGTTTAGGTTAGGAAGTATGAGCTCTGGCTGTTGTAGTGCAAGGACTTGTGTTGGGAGAATGGTTAGATTGGTTGATGTGAGGTCAGGTTGGGTGATGTGGTTTGGTAGGTGGTAAAAAGGTTTTGTTTGTGGGTGAGGACATCTAAGTGATGTTGCCAAGGTCTGGCAGTGTGATGCAGGGTCTGGTTCCTGGGACATAAGCTGTGGATAGTGGGCTGCAAGGAAAGGATGAAGGGGCATTTCCCGATTAGTGGGTGGCAAGGTGAGTTTGGTGGGTGTTAAGAACTAGAGGTTGGATTGTGAGGTCTGGTTGTAGGGTGTTGGTATGTGATGAGGTCCCACAAATGCTTGTGAGTCTAGCTTAGAGTTCAAAAAGCCCAGCAGGTTGTAGCAGAAGTCTGGCTAGCAGCATCTAAGCTTGGCTGGGTAACAGCGCAGGGGTGTGGAATTTATTAAAATATCTACTTGTCCATGGGGCAAGTTGCTTCATAAATCTACTTGTCCTGTAACAAAATCCACTTGTCCCTTTGGTGCCATGTGGTTCAGCGACAAATTATGGTAGCAATCTCATTATATAAGAGCTCTTATATAGCCTCTCCGATTATGCCAGGGCTCATACCATAGTAGTTTTTGAATACTAGCAATCTCTTTATGTTGCCACGTTTCTGCAGATCTACATACTGGGTCTGAAGGTAGTGGTAAGCAATAGTTCCAGGGTTGGATTGTCCTTTAAGTCTGTGCAAATCTACTAACTAGGATGTTTTAAGGGTTTTCAACAACTCTTCTCTAATCTTTTCCCATACTGAGAAATGTTGGAAATGTACTCCTGACAATTGCAGGCGTAAACCTTCTTCCAGAGTTGGGAAAAAAGTGGTTAATGGGAAAATGACCTTGCAGACACTCGGGTTTTTGCATGAGCAAATCTACACATGCATATTTGCTCATGATAAACTGCAGTTTGCAAATATTTTCCAGGAGTACATTTCTTGCCCTACTTCTATAAATTCTTGTAAATTCACGAAAGCCATACAGCTGCCCCTAATTTGGTCTGGCGTTAACCACAACCTTTTGTGTTTGTTAGAATTCTCTCTCCCTCTCCCTGTATCGGCTGGCTTCACTGTGAGTGACGGCATTAAGCACTTTCACAAGGAGTATATTGGCACACAAAGTAGTTTTGTTCAGTGGCAGTAACTAATGTGGCAGTGTGTGCTTTTTTTAGACCAATTTTGATTGCTTTTGCCAATGTTTGTTATAATGGTGAGGGCCCGGCAGCTCTCACATCAAGTAGGCTTTACAAAACCATGCCAAAGAAAGTCACGTATTGGCAAAACTAAAAAGCTGATCACTAATTTCAGACCTACTGACTTTGCCAATGTTTGTTTATTTTTCTCATAATCTTATTGAAACTGGTTACACTGATTTTCCAATATGAATATTTTTGCGAAATACTAGCATGCATCAACACATTTTACTAAATGATGCTGCAAAGAAACGGTACCTGAAATGTCACAGTAGTTTAGCAAAATGTTTTTTTTTCCTACTTTCATTTTTTAGGAACATTTTATATTGAAAGCACAGTCATTAATCTTGCTCTCAAGCTTCTGCAAATATTTGCATCTAATCTGAGAGCATTCTGGGAGCATTATGCATAGCCTCATATTGCTAAACTTTGAAACCGCGAGTACACATTTTTATACTGTAACCACTGTCAGTAGTGCGATCAGAACTTACATTTACTTAGAGCGCTCACCCGAATAATAAAGGCTTTCAATTATTGAACCATAAATACAAGTTTGAACAGCATTAACATAGGCAAACAAATAATAACTTAACTTCAGGCAGTGCCCTTCCCTGGCCCTTAATGTGCTACTGCAAACTTGCAGCCAAAGGGTTTGTGCTGCAGGGGGCTGGGCCTACTGGTCCCAAGGACAAAATGCACATTAAAACTTGTTGCCCTTGACCCCAAACAATATGTCCTGGGAGTCAGGCTATAGGAATTCCACATCCCTGTTTTAATGGATTCTTTGTATTAGCTGGCTTAGATCAATTATACTACAGACAGGCTAAGTGGAAATAGGGCGGTGAAAATGGACCATCGGCGATGCTCTGAACCATTGATGGACTGTTCACATGAGGCACAGGGTCAAGGCTGATTTGCATATGGCCATGTCTGAACTGGGGTGGTGTGGTGAGCAAAAAGAAACGATGGATCTAGGCCCAGATCTCTGTACTGGGGTGAATGTATGACATTGTTCTGCATTCGGTCCACCAACTGTTGTTTTTGCATCTAAAATGATATACTGCAAGCAGTTTTTTAATGGTTCTTCTAAGAATTACACACTTGGTCTGTATGTCTGCATACATGTTTTTTGTACTGGACATGTGCTATAAGTCTGTCACCTTGTAATAATGGACTGTTACCACTTATTTCAAAGGCAATAACATGATAGTATAAAGCAGATCTCAGTTGATAAAGACAGATGTGGTAGGGTTGTCACCTGGCCGTTTTATTTACCGGCATGACCAATATTTTCAAGTCTCAGCGGGTAAATAAAAGTAGGAAAATCACCTAAAGCCTATATTTTTTCTTCCTACAAGTACATACTTGAATCAGCAAATATAAACAGAAAGCACTTCAAAGTGTATTCTATAGCTCCCTTATTGATTAACTACTGATGATTAAAGTAAACCAAGGCAACGAAGAAACGTTAAAAACGAATAGGGACAATCTTTTATGAAGTCATATTTAAGTATTACGTCCGGGCCCGTGCAAAACCTAAACACATGAACAAACAGCCAATATTCTCCGTGCGAAAGGCAGTAAACTTAGACATGCCTTTAACCTGCGTAAATAAGTTGAAACTTAAAACTAATTAAGGACTATATGAAAATAGCTCAGAATCTGTAACAAAACATAAGGACTGAATCCAGATCCATTCGGTGCCCAAATGCAATTTGACAATCAAAACCCCATCTGTATAGCATGCACCCGCCAAATCGTGCAATCCAGATGAAAAGGTGCCTGCCAACCTGCACTCAAAACATAATTCCTTATCCACAATGTTGGGCAGTTAGTCTCCAAAGCATGGGCAAACGACATCAACTAGAACTGTCAAGGCATCATGCTAAATTACCACCTATGCCACTGAAGAACAGCAAATGGGCAGACTCACTCTGCCAACAGACAAACGAAGCAGAGCAGACCTCATTCACAACAAGGATACCTTGAAAAGGTTGTTATAAAAGCCGTTCTGATTTTACTTATGTGACCAATTATACATTACTTACAGAAGATTCCCGTAGCCGAGACGAGTGTTGATCTCACTTTAGCGGCCCGTGTGCGTAATGTTTGTATTTCCGGGTCGCATAATAACCAATCCCACTGCTGAACATATTCTGGAGTCGTTCCAGATGTACAGCTACAGTGTAAGGCAACCTAGGATTGGAGCAATGAGGACAGTTCAGCCAATCCTAGGCTTGCGCAGAATTGCGAAGTGCCTATTGGCTGTGGAGATGGAGATCGCACCTGCCTGTATCCGAACTGTTCTGAGACAAACTCTGTGGACTGGGTGTGTTTTCACCTCACTGCACCCGAGGCGGTGATAACCTGGGTCAGGCAGGCAGCTGCGTTGCCACAACTGTGGCAATGTTTCTAGATGGGAGGAGGAGAGGGATCTAAGATTGGGATTGGTACATTTGCGCATGACCCAGAACGGCCCCGATGAGATGTGTGATTTATTTTGATGCCCGGTTTGTTACAGACATGCCATAAGCTCATCACTTTTGGGGCACATGTGCGATCGTTTCAAGCGGTTCTAGCCCGTTCAAGACTGCTAAAACAGAGGTTCGGCCTGTTTGAGACTTCTAAAATGGCTTTGAGAATGGAGCAAAAATGTTTTTAAGAGAAGGGTGGTCACTGCCTACCCATAAACAAGCATTTACAATGGAATAGGTTCAAGTTCAGGAATTTGTATAGCGCACTACTCACCCAGAGGGTCTCAAGGCGCTTGTGGGAGGGTGGGTGCTTTACTTATCGAATAGCCAGGTTTTTAGCTGTTTTCTGAAGGAGAGGTGGTTCTGTGTAAGGCGGAGGTGAGTGGGGAGGGAATTCCAGCTTTTGGCCGCTAAGTAGGAGAAGGATCTTCCCCCCCATGGTGGCTCTATGGATCCGCGGAATTGCGTCGAGGGCTTGGTTGGACGATCGTAGTTGGCGGGTGGGTGTGTAGAAGGACAGACGTGTGTTGAGGCATTCGGGTCCAAGGTCGTAGAGGGCCTTGTGTGCGTGGGTGAGAAGACGGAACGTTATTCTCTTGTTGACGGGGAGCCAGTGGAGGCTGGAAATGTGAGCTTGACGGGGGATGTCCAGTATGAGTCTGGCTGAGGCGTTTTGGATGCGTTGGAGTTTTTTCTGTAATTTGGCTGTGGTTCCGGCGTAAAGGGTATTTCCATAATCCTGTTGGCTTGTGACCAGTGCGTGGGTGACTGTCTTTCTTGTTTCGGTGGGGATCCAATGGAAGATTTTTTGAGCATGCGTAGGATGTTGAAGCATGATGATAAGACGGCGTTGACTTGTCTGGTCATCGAGAGGGAGGAGTCTAGGATGAAGCCCAGGTTACGTGCGTGATCTGTAGGTATGGGTGCTGTACCCAGGGCCGGCGGCCACCATGAGTCGTCCCAGGCAGAGGGGATGATCCTAAGATGAGGACTTCCGTTTTGTCTGAGTTTAGTTTTAAACAGCTGTTCTTCATCCATTCGGCTACTTCTTTCATTCCTTCGTGTTGATTGGTTTTGGCGGTGTTTGGGTCTTTGGTGAGGGAGAGGATCAGTTGGGTGTCGTCTGCGTAGGAGATTATGTTGAGGTTGTGTTGTCTCGCGATGGATGCGAGGGGACTCATGTAAACGTTGAAGAGGGTGGGACTGAGTGATGATCCTTGTGGTGCGCCGCAGATGACTTCAGTGGCCTTAGATTTGAATGGGGGGAGGTGAACTCTCTGGTTTCTTCCAGCAAGGAACAAGATGATCTAGTCCAAAGCTTTTCCTTGTATTCCGACGTTGCTGATGCGTTGTATGAGGGTGCTATGACAAACTGTGTCGAAGGCGGCGGAGAGGTCAAGTAGGATGAGGGCTTCTGTTTCACCGTTGTCCAGTAGCGTTCGGATGTCGTCTGTAGCTGCGATGAGGGCGGTTTCAGTGCTATGTTTGGCTCGGAAGCCGGATTGTGAGGGGTCGAGGGATTTGTTGGATTCAAGGAAGGCGGCGAGCTGATTGTTGACGGCTTTCTCAATGACTTTGGCAGGGAATGGGAGGAGCGAGATGGGGCGGTAGTTCTTGAGTTCAGAGGGGTCTGCAGTGGGTTTCTTCAGAAGGGCGCTGAGTTCGGCATGTTTCCAGATTTCCGGGAAGGTAGCGGAGTTGAAGGAACAGTTGATGACATCGCGGAGATGGGGTGCGATGATGGAGTCTGCTTTGTTGAAAATGTGGTGGGGGCATGGGTCGGTTGGCGATCCTGAGTGGATGGAGTTCATCAGGCGGATGGTGTCTTCAGTAGTGATTGGGTTCCAGGCGCAAAGGTAGTTATTGTGCTGTTTTGGTTCGGAGGTGGGTGGAGTGAACTGGTCTTCGGACTGGTTTTCAAAGCTGTTATGTATGTCGGCGATTTTGTTGTGGAAGAATGAGGATAAAGAGTCGCAGAGGTCTTGGGAGGGAGTGATGTCGTTGGAGCCGGCGGTGGGGTTGGTAAATTCCTTGATGATGTTGAATAGTTCCTTGCTGTTTTGGGCGTTGTTATCGAGTCGATCTTTGAATGCGGATTTCTTGGTGGATGGGATCAGTTGGTGGTGTTTGCGGGTGGCGTTCTTGAAGGTGGCCAGGTTGTCGGTGGTTGGGTTTTTTCTCCAGGTTTTCTCGAGGTTGCGGCAGAACTTCTTGGATTTCTTAACGTCATCATTAAACCATGAGGCTTTTTTGGTACCTTGCTTGATTTGATGGTTTTTCAAGGGTACTAGTTGGTTGGCGCTGAGGGTGATCTATTGTGTGAGGTTGGTGGCTGCTTGGTTTGGGTCCGATGATTTGGCAGGAGGATTTAGGTGAAGTGAAGAGGAGAGCTGGGCGGTGGTGATTTTGTTCCAATTTCTTCGGGGAATAGGTTGTGGGGGGTTATGGGTCGTGGTCTTTTTGTAGTTGAAGGGAACGCAGCTGTGGTCCGTCCAATGGAGAACTGTGGTATGATCGAAGGAGATGTGTTTGCTGGAGGAGAAGATTGGTTCGAGCATGTGCCCGGCAAGGTGGGTGGGGGTGTCTACAAGTTGTTTGAGTCCGAGATTGGCCAGGTTGTCCAGAAGGGTGGTGGTGTTGTTGTCGTTATTCTTTTCCAGGTGGAAGTTGAGGTCTCCCAGTAGGATGTAGTTCTCGGAGGGGAGGGCATGTGGGCTGATGAAGTCAGTGATGTCTTCGCTGAATTGTGTGCAGGGTCCTGGAGGTCTGTAGATGAGGGTGCCTCTAAGTGTGGTGTTGGGGTCGGTGTGGATCTGGAAGTGAAGGTGTTCAGCGGTAGCAAGGTTATCGGAACTGGTCGTGATGCGGATGGTGTTCTTATGGACGATGGCTATGCCTCCTCCAGTTTGGTTGATGCGGTCCTTTCGAATGATCTTGTAGCCGTCCGGGATAGCTATGGCGATGTCAAGCGCTGATGAGGCATTCATCCAGGTTTCCGTAAGGAAGGCGATGTCCGGCGCTGTGGTGTCGAGTAGGTTCCAAAGTTCGATGGAGTGTCTGTGGATTGAGCGGGTGTTGAGCAGGATGCACTTTAGGTGGTTAGTGTCGGAGCTCTGTTTGGAGTTAGTGGATTTGGTGTGGGTCCTGATGCAGTCGAACTTGCAGGAATGGCAGGTGAAGGGTCCATGGGTGTGTCCTGGAGCAGCTTGGTAGCAGTTAGGTGGTCAGCCGGGGTTAAGTGCTGAGAGGGATGCGGCGTCGTACGTTAAGCGGGTGGAGTGGGTTTTCCGTGGGCCAGGGGGTCTGGCGCTGGGCGCGGTCCAGGCGCAGACGGGCTTACCTTTGGCGCACCTTCGGCGTACATATGGGGCGCCCGCTGCGCGTGAACACTGCGTGCGGAAGCATCTGTCATAAGTGGATAGTGGAGGGGGGTGAGGCGAGGGAGGATCAGCTGGGAGGCGGGAGCGGGGTGGAGGGTCGGGCTGGGAGACAAACAAACAATAAAATGGCTGAAACAAAAGCGAAACCAGGCAAATCACTCAGGCAATGCGATGTAGCGCTACGATATAGCGCTACGATGTGGCACACTTTAAATACAACTAATGAAGCAGACCAGCGCAGTGCTACGATAACAATTTTGCACAATATGTATGCAGGCAATGTACACAGTTCTGCGCAGTAGTACGATAATAATTCGGCACAATTTAAATGCAGTCACTGACCTGCGCAGCGCTACTATACCAATCTGCCTTGAGAAAAGAGCACGCTGTGTAGAAGACCAGCACTGCGATAGCGGGGAGCGTGGGGAGCGACCTCCTCAACAGGAGCCAGGATGGTCACAGCGTGAGTGCAGGCAGGGCGATTCCTATGCTATCTGTGGGAGGGAGGATCAGCTGGGAGGCGGGAGCGGGGTGGAGGGGCGGGCTGGGAGGCAAACAAGCAACAAAATGGCTGAAACAAAAGCGAAACCAGGCGAATCACTCAGGCAATGCGATGTAGCGCTACGATATAGCGCTATGATGTGGCACACTTTAAATGCAACAAATGAAACAGACCAGCGCAGTGCTACGATAACAATTTTGCACAATATGTATGCAGGCAATGTACATAGTTCTGCGCAGTAGTACGATAATAATTCAGCACAATTTAAATGCAGTCATTGTCCGGCGCAGCGCTACGATACCAATCTGCCTTGAGAAAAGAGCACGCTGTGTAGAAGACCAGCACTGCGATAGCGGGGAGCGTGGGGAGCGACCTCCTCAACAGGAGTCACGCATATGCAGGAGTTTAAGCTATTGGCATTGCAATGTCTTTTATTTTGATAATTATCACTTAAATAAAAGGCATTGTCATTTACAATGCCAATAGCTCAAACGCTTATAAATGCGAGACCCAATTCATTTCAAATAAGCAGTAGCCATTTTCCAGGGCTGCTTGGAAAGTGAAAGCGCGCATGGCACGCAGAATATTCTAGGAAAGCATGTCGTGATTGATGTAGGAGAAACTCATTAAAGAAAATACAGCCAGATTCATCAATGTCAAATTCTGCGATTTCTAAATTGCCAGAAAAAGCGAATCGCAATTTAGAAATCGCAGAATGGCATTCATGAATATTTGCGAGAAAGAAAAGCGATTCGCAATCGCCGATTGCGAGTACCCAAAAATCGGAAATAATTTGCAGAATCGGCCGATACCCGTGTTGAAATTGCGATCTCGCAATTACCGAAATCGCAATTTGCGATCTCGCTAATTGCGAGATCGCAAAAACGGGAAGTCGCATCCTGAGCACAGTGATGACATAAACAACCAGGAAGTAGGAAGGTTCCACACTCATTCAGCAGTGAGAGCCTGAAGTGGAAGCAGCATTGCCAAAGCTCCCCTCCAGAGTGCCTACAGGTGAAAACCAGGAGAAACCCCAGTGGCCAGCATGTCACAGTAAGCTGCAGGTGGAACTTCCAGTGGAAGAAAAAGGAAAATTAAATTTTCTGAGCAAGAGCTCGAATATTTGATCGAAGAAGTCTGCAAGGACCACAATCGGCTCTTCGGCAAAGACTCCAGAAGGGTGCCTGAGGCCGATAAAAGGCGTATATGGGTGCGCATCCGCGCGAAAGTGAACTCTGTGGGGGTGGTCCAGCGTTCCGTGGATGAGCTTAAGAAACGTTGGTACGACCTCAGAGGGCGGGCAAAGGAGAAGATTGCGGAGAGGCTGGGGGAGCGTGTTGCGACAGGTGGAGGGGAGCCCACTGTCCCACCAAACACACCACTGGAGGACCGAGTGGAGGACACCATTAATCCGCAGGCATGTGTGGGTGTGATCCAGCTGGACTCCTCCCGACCCACCCATGATACACAAGGTAAGTGTCATGCGACTGCGACCCCCTGTCCCCTAACAATGTCCATGACTCCAGATCATCCCATTTCAAACCCCAGTCATGGAGCCAAAGAACACCACAAAAGCGCTATTGCATTGTGGGACATGTAGTCTGAAAACAATTACCATCTATCCCCATAAAGCCAGACCTGTTCAGTGAGAGTCAATCCTGCAGCGATTCAGGGAATTTTAGCCTGCATGCATGTAGGAAGCTGAAATGTGGAAGAAACATGTCACTAATCAACGTCCACTTTACATCACAGATGGCGCAGAAGTCCCCAGTACAGACAGCGATGCCCTTCAAATTGAGGACATCACAGAGGGAGACTAACATCTATCCCCACAGCCAGGACCATCAGGGCAAGATGCCGCACCAGCGGTCATTCCACCACCTGCCCCTGTGGACATTGCCACCTCTGCGCCAACAGGCGCAGCACTACCACAGCGCGTCACTCAACCACTAGTGGGGCTGACAACACCAGCAGCAGTACGCCGACAAACCCGTCGCCCTGCGGCTGTGAGGAGCTAGTCAAGCGGACTTTTGAGGGAGCAGCGCAATAACACTTCCCGCGCTGGCAGGGGACCAAACGTGCGGCCAGGTGGGCTCTCCATTGAGCGCCGTATGCTACATGTTCATCAAACACAAGCCCGTCATCTTGCGGCTATCCACCTCCAGCTAAACAAGACCGCCCGAAATGTTTCTCAAATGTCAGACCGCATGGAGAGGATGACAGCTGCTATGGAGGCCAACACACAGGCCATGTACAGCCAGCGGGACCTCAACCGCCGCAGACACCGGCAGCTGCTGACCCGCCTGTCAGCATACACGCGGTCCAATTACATTATTGGCAACGTGACCTCCCAGCTCTCATGACGCTCCTTGGCCATGCAGGTCCAAATGGTCCAGTGCTGTTAGGACGTCGTGAGAGCTCTGGAGCAGGTGACAACAGCTGTACAGGGCATGCAGGCCACCGGCCATGGCCAGGTAGGGGGGGGGGGGGTGACTACACCAGTGAGGCTACTTCCAGCCATAGTAGCCAGTCCGTGCCACCGGTGGTAGCACCCCGCCGCAGCAGCAGGCCCTCTGCTGCCTCACGGCCGAATCAGGAGGAGGATGTGGAAAGGAGGTTGGGAGCATCTGCCCGGAGGCGGCATTGAACATTTAAACATTTACATGAGGGGCCATGCTGCTGCTAAAAGCATGCCCTCGTGGAGAACAGACATATGATGCAATATGTCAATCATGTACCAGTTTGGGGAATCCCCACTTTATTGTGCTGTAACAATAACAAATATTCGTTCTGACTAAATCTGACTCATATCAATATTAATGTTGTCATGCATGAGTGAAGTAATGGGTGTGGGGAGTAGGTGCACTAGAAATAGTTCATGCTGATTTGGTTACGGCGCCTGTGTCCTTCTGCAGGATTCTCCCCGCGTGCGTGACGCACATGTGCAGGTGGTCGGTTGTCTCCTTCCGACTCACTGCCTGAGATGTCTACAGGTATCCTGCGCTTGGTAGCAATGTTGTGGAGGATTGCACACACGGCCACGATGCGGCAGCAGACCTCTGGCTCGTATTTGATGGCCCCACCAGTCTTGTGCAGTATGCGGAATCTGCTCTTCAAAAGGCCAAATGTCCTCTCAATGCAATTTCTTGTACGTATGTGCGCAGCATTGTAACGCCGTTGCTGTGGTGTTGCAGGGTTGAGGTATGGGGTGAGGAGAGCGTAGCCGCTGTCACCTGAATGATAGGAGCAGAGGGTGAGTACCTGTGCTGCGGAGCTACATTATCACAGTGTAATATTGTGGGGCATGTGTTCTTACCTAGTAGGTGTCCTTCACCAAAGTCTCCCCTGGCCAGTCACGTTTGAATGCCGCTGTGCCGGAATATGAAGGAGTCATGTGCACTGTTCCCACTAAGCTGCGCGCGTGGCCGCGCGCCCACGATGGTCACACGGAGCGCGCAGTGTCCAGGATTTAGTGCGCACACCCCTACCAGATCGTTCGCGCCGCCGCTTTTAAAACACGAGCGGCGAGAAATCCAGGCGGGAGGCATAGGAAGAGCCCATCGTGCTTCAGACTTCTGCTTCGGCCCCTCCACCCCCTCTCCACCCTCCGCTCATGTGTGGACCCCCAGGCTGAGACAGCTTCCCGGCACCCAACAGTCGCACCCAAGTACTTCACGGGTCTTTAAAAGACCATTTGCACATTAATGAGGTTTGTCGGTTTTTTTGCCCCTGCATCTCCAAGACCGTATTCATGTTAAGTGCGGCGCCCGTTTGCGCTGTAATTAACAAGAATACTTCCTCAAAGGGTTCACAATCAGCCCCGCAGCTTGCACTGTTAAGAAAGGAAAAACAGTGTCTCCAACACAACGTGTGTTTTAGCACACGCTGTGTTGTAGACTCTGCTTTTCTTTTCATAATTTTACAGCTACGGGGCCGATTGTGACTCTTTGTGTTAGTATTCATGTTAATTTCGGCGCCCCTGTGCGCTGCAATTAACAAGGATTCTACCTCAAAGGGTTCACAATCGGCCCGCAGCTTGCACTGTTAAGACAAGGAAGCCAAAGTTATTTCTGACACTAATTTCAGAAGGCGATCATCAGTAGACACAACACAAGAAATAGACTCGAGCAGATGTAAATAAGCAAATCTGTGCCAGCGCTCCCTCTTACTCACTGGGACTGTGTGTGTTGGACCTGGCCTCGTGGCGTGGTCCTCGCTGATCTCCGCAGCCCCGGATCTACGGGTGGAACTGATTTCCGTCCACCCAGAACTATACCTGACCCTCCTACACTGGACCTGAGACGATCCCCCGACCGCGTGCCTGCACCCGGGCACGCAACCATCGGACTCCATTTTTGGCCACCCCGGCCAGCCGGCCGCCTTCTTCCCTTTCGGCAGCCCTGACCTCTCCCGGCTGCCGCTAAGCCTGCGCGTCCGGCGCGCCCAGATCCACCCGGGGGGTGAACGACTCACCAAGTACCCGAAACCAAGACTTCCATCACACCTCCGGCCCCCTTCCGAGGAACTGGTTTCCCTCACACCTCTGAACTATCCCTGGGGGCTGGTTTCGATGGCACCTTGGGCCTCCTGGTGAGCTGGCTCCAGGCCCTGATGGGCGTCTGGGATTCCATGGGCGCATGGTCCAAAGCATCAAAGAACCAACCGCCCAGACGATCAGGCGCCTGGCCCTCGGACCTCCGGCCTCCTGCCTATGAGGGTCCAGACATCAAAGAGCTCGACGACTATAAGACAGCCTGCCTTCCACCTAATCGGGAGTTGTATCTTGGACAAGAAAGCCCTGCTGATCTGATTGCGGCTGACTTCGAGGAGAACAGACTCTGACCCACCGAGCCCTGCTGACGCCGTCGCGGCTCACCCCAGAAACCTACGGAACTGAACCATCGGAGCCTGCTGACGCTGTCGCAGCTCCCTCTTGAAGCACAAGACCTGAAAATCGGAGCCCTGCTGACGCTGTTGCGGCTCCATCTACTTGCGAGTACGACGGAGTACTCCTGCCCAAGCCCTGCTGACCTCGTCGCGGCTTGACGAACTCTCTGGTCCGGCTGGACCATCGACGCTACCCTCACGAACAACTTTATCCAGAAGTGAGTAGGACAGCAAGTCCCATCGCCAGCCCTCGTACCCCCCAGTTCGAGGATTGAGAACTGTGCGCAGGGTGCGGACCGTGCCAGCTGGCCTCCTAAGACTGTCCCGCTTCCCCGACCCCTCGTTACGAGACTTTCGCGATCCCTCGATCGCTGTGTATTGCTCTTTACTTTAATCTTGATAAAGTCTTTCTTGATAAAGAATCACGGTGTGGTGTCTGCTCATAAGTGTGGTGTGTCGACAGTGTGTACGATCAGTCCTCCCCGGTGGGGACTCCCCCCTCGATAAGACTCGGCATTAATTGTGGGATAGGAGGTTCCAGGGGATTAGGAGAGTCTACTTGACCCCTGGGATCACCGCCTTCCAACAGTGTGCAAATGAAATACCTTTCACAACAAACAAGCATTGGCACAGAAAATAGGTGTTGCCTTGTTTGTCAACTGACTTTTTCCAAAGCTTTTTGCCGAAGGTTAGGAGCTTCTTAAAAAAAAAAATGTAACAAGAACGATCCGATAATGTAGCAACATCATTCCATACCCACCCACATCTTTGATGACGTTCCTACAGAATGAAACGCCATTTTATTATTTTTATTTAGCAACCTAAAATAGTAAACACTACTTGGACTGGTAACGAAAATAATACATTTAATTAGAGTTAAAGTGCTTTTTGGAATGCAGCGTGGCACAACAGTATATTTCAGTTGCTGCCCCCCGATCTCCTCCCCCCCAAATAAAAATGAGAAAATTGTTGGGCAGGTTCTCAGGGAAGAAGCAACAATGTGTGGGCGAGAAATAACAGAGGTGCTTAAAAACGCCTTTTGGAACGCAAATTCGCCCCCCAGCAAAGAGTAGCTACACAGCTCTAAAAAAAACAATGAAAGTTAAACAATTTTATTTAAAGTGCCATCAGTGGTAGGAGAGCAATTGAGGAACAGGTGGGGTCATTCTAAAGGGAAGCAACAAAAGGGTAGGAATATGAAAGTGGGAATCAGCACATGAGACAAAGCAAGAAAGAAAATACAAGCACCCTCATAGAGTGCTTAGTGAAAAAGAAGACCCATTATTTTGAGCAGTGAAAGGATATAAGTCATCCAGTCAAAATAATGAAAAAGAGGCTATATACCAAGAAAGGTACAAACATAAGAAGAGGAAAGCAAATAATAGCCAGGATAAGTAAGTAACAGGCAGTTTGTTAAGGAGTTGAGGTACCCAAAGTTCTAAGTCACATTTCAAAATCGTCGCTTTTCATTCGTGAATAGGCTCAGTAGGCCCTCCTTGGTACTGCCTTGTCTGCATTTGTTTCCTCCCATAATGACTGGACTTTTTACTTGTGTTGTTACATGGTCTGCTTTATCTAGTGGGTGAGCACTGTTTTCTTTAATGGTCTTCCCTATTCCACCCACGATGTCGCAGCACACCGCCACCTTTTATATCATGTCATTTACTCGTGTATTTTTTCATTTTCAGTGCAGCCCGTTTTAACTATAGCAGCTGCGCTTATTTATTTAATTTACGGCGTGGTCCACTTTCACTTTAGCAGCTGTGCTTATTTATTTATTTAATTTACAAAGCAGGCCAATTTCACTTTTAGTTGTTGCACCTATTTAAAAAATTATTTAATTCACAGCACAACCACTTTTACTTCAGCGGGCGCACTACAAAAGCTTTCTTTCTTTCTTTATTTTTATTACACTTTGTGTAAAAGCACCCCATAGGCATTTTCACTTTAAGGTTGGCCACGCCCCTTTCTTTAGATGCTGCACCCACACACGCGGACTGGTTCCGGGCACATAATCTTGGCTGCAGCGCACAAAGACCTTACAGTGCCGCACACAGAGGAAAAAAATTAGAGGGAACATTGGTCATGTGTGCTCCCCGGGTACTGTGCCACTATGTCCGTGATGATTATCTTTGCATTGCACACCATCTGGATATTGAGAGAGTGGTAGGACTTGCGGTTGCGATACATGTATTCCGTTTGTGCTGGTGGGCAGATGTGGATGTGGGTACAGTCAATGCATCCAATTATATGTGGAAATTGTGCTACGTTGTAAAATTGTAGCTTCGTGTCATCCAAGTCCTGTTGGCTGGTGGGGAATGAGATGTAGTGGTGTAGCCGGGTCAGCATGGCCTCCAGGAAACTCCTTAGGCAGCGGGACATGGTGGGCTGGGATATCCCCTCTGCAACAGCGACTATCCCCTGGAAGCTTCCGGAGGCCCGAAGGTGCAGGCTGCACAATACCTGGACATGGGTGGGCACGGCATTGGCCCTCCTTGTTGGGTGCTGCATCAGGGGGTCTAAGTCCCGGATCAGCTTGATGATCATTGCCCCATTCAGGCGGTACTTAGCGTAAATTTGCTCCCTGGTTTGGCCCAGAAGGGTGACCCACTGGCGGAATATCCGCTCCTGGATCCTACGTCTGTTCCGTGCTGCTCGCTGTAGCCTTCGCCGCCTGACCACCATGTAGAGTCCTAGCATTGTGAGAGTCTGCATATCCTTAAGTGTGTTTGGTCAGGCCTGCACCTGTTGGTACTTTGTAAACGTTTTTTTTTTAAAGAATTTTTTTTTCATTACTGGTTACCACCTGGTTTGGGTTCTCCTTAAAATGCGCGTCGCAAATAGCGATTTTCGCGAATTTCGCAATCTGCGATTTTTCATGAATTGCGATTGTTTTGCGATTTCGCAGATTAATTCGCAGATTCCATGGTTTCTCTCTATTTCAGATTCGCTAATGGGCTTCTTCCAGGATTCTGCGAATTTATTTGCCAAATCGCAATATTTCTTTAGCGAATTCATTTTTTTAGGGATTACACTGTCATTAATTCCTTTTCATCAAATTGCAATCGCAATTGCATATTCGCAGCTATTGCGATCGCAATTTGGCTTCATGAATCTAGCTGATAGTGCTTACAGACTGAATAAAGCATACAGTGTAACCAGGGCTCGAGTCGGGGTACCACGCGGGTGGACGCCCCCCCACTTATTTTACCGGTTGGACGCCGCCGCCCTACCCAAAAGCCCAAAAGCCTTGCAGTTGGAGAACAGTTCTGTTTATCTTGGAGCTCGCTGGCGCCTGATTCCGTGGAATTGGTCACCAGCGCTGACGTGTACTAGGATGTGTGGTGCGTAAGTAGTGAGTTGGTAACGCGCATTTAGTAAGTGATGTCAGACCCCTGGTAGCCTGTGAGAAATCCGACCTGGATGGCATTGTTTCGAAGGAAGGGATGTTCTGTAAACTGCTGATCTGCGCGCCAAGACTGTCAGAGAATGAGGCTACATTCCACAGTGGGTTAACGTGGCCCCCCAAGTGAAGCAGGTCTCCCGGTAATAGGAGGAGACTACCTTTTGTGACGTCACTTCCTGTCATGACGTCACTTCATGTGACCACCTAACTTGGAGCGTCCCCCCACTTCTTTTTTTTGGACTTGTGCCCTGAGTGTAACAACAGAAGTAAAAGGGCCAGTCATCATCTCATCGGAGGTTACAAATGAATGCAAGGCGGTACTAAAGAGGGACTAACAAGACAAATCAGAAGCCAGCATTTACAAAGGACATTGACAAGTCAATACTCTAATACAGCATGCCTCGCAGAGCAGCGCATACGCTGCCCAGGCTCGACCTAAAAGTACAAAAGGAGTAATTTGAGGGGGAAAAATGAATGCTATGCGGAGTGCGAAAAAAAGAATCCCAGCAAGCTGAAGGAACTTAAAGTTGATAACCACACAATTCTCCTTACATCTTTCAATTAGAGGGCCCACCCATTCTACAGTCTACTCGACTAATAGAATGTTATCATAATAATCGTAATGGTGTCATTAAAGTCAGAATTTGTGGTTAGCCTTTGGCTTACTTTATTATTTAGCTGGGCTGTCATTGCAATTTTATTGGGCTGAAGCACAGGAGTATTTGGTTGGATTGCCACATCTGGGAGGCTTCCAGGAGAAGATTGAGGCAGGGGGACGGGATAGGCTGTTTTTCACCCCTGTATGCTCATGATAAAATCCCTCTCTGCTGACTATTCATGGTCATTGGACTATGACCCCTGATAGTTCTACTATCCGGCCCCTCACAACTGTCGACCTTGGAAGACTGTGAACCAGTGGAGATAGAGCTATCGCCACCTGGGTGCCAGGGGACAATTGGCAGCTGGGGCTAAAGAAGAAATAGTAAGACTAGCATCTGCACCATTAATAGCGTTTTTATATCATTCAAATTAGCTTCAAGTCTGGCACTTGCTCCATCAATTAGACATCGGCGCTTTACAAGGGGGTTCAAACAGTTCTCTATCACTCCTATCACTCTTTTCTGTCTCTCAAAAAGAAACTAGTGATGCCTCCTTCTAGCCTTGGCACCACCGAAGTGACATAACACCACCACCAAGTCAGAGAAAGGCAAGAAGAGAACTCTCATAGTATATCATCCCAAGGTGACTCAAAGTTAGATCTACAGTGCAGGGGAAGGATATGTGGTCTAGCGACTAGAGCTGCAGGATTCAGAACGTGGGAATCAGGTTAGAATCTTAGCCTCAGCTCAATATCCTGTGATTCTGGGCACATAACTTACTCTACCTGTGCCTTCAAATATAAATATATTAAGAACATGTAATGTATAGTTCTCATCTAAAATGTCTGGTTCTCATACGAAGTGCTCTTATGCCTTTGGGTCAAGTTTGCACTTTATAAAATGACATGCAAAAAAAAAGGACCTGAAACCCTTGTAGGCACTTGTTGAAGCACCCCCAAACAATGACAGTGGTACGAGGCCATACTAATGAAAGACTGTGCGCTATAGAAACCCCAACAACAACATACCATAACAGAGAGCTTATGTGACAGATGTGTGACAGGCCAGAGGCCCAATGATACAGGCCCAAGACAATAGGACAGGAAAGAGGTAGAACCCAGAAAACTCACGGGGATGGAACGTGAGAAAGGAGAGGTCACACTGTCGACAAGGGACTGTCAGATCAAAGGCAGCAACAGCACAATGAGAGCGCCAAAATGCAATAGTAACACAGGGAGGACTGATGAGGCAGGAATGTGAAACAAAAAATTAGGTTTTACTGTGGATAAGGAAATGGAATATGTGACATTACAACGCATGCGATTACATCGCATACCCATGCAACGCAAAACTTTACCCCGACTTTCTGTCGGAGGAGCTCTGGAAGTTGGAATAGATTCATTTTCTATTCCAACTCCAGTGTGTGCAACAGTAAGGAAGGTGTTGCAGTTAAATCCAACACCTTCTACCCACCGCTGCTCACCTTTTGCGTTGCAAAGGCATGCGATTACATCGCATGCGTTGTAACGGTTGTGTGGAAACGGCTGTGTACCAAGGAAATGTCACACTGGGCTAAGCGCTAGGAGTGAGGTCATAGAACAATGCACGTACAGGACAGAGATGTTAGAGCACTGTAATAGACAGCACTATGGAAGCGAGAGGACAATGAAGCCACAGAGATGTGTGAGAAGGAGGGGACAGCATAAAGAGAGAGGCTGAAGATAGAGAGAAATATAAGAGGAACTTAATAGGAGAAGAGAGGTGAAGATTGTAGATATAGAGAAACGTATGAGGACATTAAATAGGACATTAGAGGTGTGATGACAGTCAAAAATGGCATTAAAGGAATGAGATGGCACCAGGAAAGTGGGAGGACAGACGTGTGGCACAGCAAGAATCAGACAGCACCAGGCAAGTAATACGACAGATAGGTGTGACTGGACCCGAACAAGAAAACGCCAGAGTGGTGGCTAGACAGAAACATGCGACAGAGTAGGGATGAGAAAAAATCAGCGAATTAACAGGTCAGGAAAGACAAAAGGGAAAGACAAAAGGGCAGGATTGAGGGAGCACTTGTGAGTTATAGGACAGACAGATTGCATTCTTATATGCTTCTTGTAATCACGTGTGCGTATCCGAGCGGAAAAAACGGATAAAACGAGAAGATGAACATTAAAAAAAATTGTGGTTAAAATAAATGGAGTAAATTTATAGCGAGGATAAATGTTGTAACGGTTAAAGGATCTAGTATCCAATCAAGCTGTGCGACTGGGAGTGGAGCGTTGAGAAAGCGCTCCCCACATGCATTATAGTGATCATGAATGTGGCATGACAGGGCCAGTTACCATGACAGGAATGTGGTAAGTCAATGGCCTACTAAGGTTGTACATGGTCAGGGGTGTGGAATTTATTAAAATATCTACTTGTCCATGGGGCAAGTTGCTTCATAAATCTACTTGTCCTGTAACAAAATCCACTTGTCCCTTTGGTGCCATGTGGTTCGGCGACAAATTATGGCAGCAATCTCATTATATAAGAGCTCTTATATAGCCTCTCTGATTATGCCAGGGCTCATACCATAGTAGTTTTTGAATACTAGCAATCTCTTTATGTTGCCACGTTTCTGCAGATCTACATACTGGGTCTGAAGGTAGTGGTAAGCAATAGTTCCAGGGTTGGAATGCCCTTTAAGTCTGTGCAAATCTACTAACTTGGATGTTTTAAGCGTTTTCAACAACTCTTCTCTAATCTTTTCCCATACTGAGAAATGCTGGAAATGTACTCCTGACAATGGCAGGCGTAAACCTTCTTCCTGAGTTGGGAAAAAGTGGTTGATGGGAAAATGACCTTGCAAACACTCGGGTTTTCGCATGAGCAAATCTACACATGCACATTTGCTCATGATAAACTGCAGTTCGCAAATATTTTCCAGGAGTACATTTCTTGCCATACTTCTATAAATTCTTGTAAATTCACGAAAGCCATACAGCTGCCCCTAATTTGGTCTGGCGTTAACCACAACCTTTTGTGTTTGTTAGAATTCTCTCTCCCTCTCTCTGTATCGGCTGGCTTCACTGTGAGTGACGGCATTAAGCACTTTCACAAGGAGTATATTGGCACACAAAGTAGTTTTGTTCAGTGGCAGTAACTAATGTGGCAGTGTGTGCTTTTTTAGACCATTTTTTTTTAACTTTTGCCAATGTTTGTTATAATGGTGAGGGCCCGGCAGCTCTCACATCAAGTAGGCTTTACAAAAATCATGCCAAAGAAAGTCACGTATTGGCAAAACTAAAAAGCTGATCACTAATTTCAGACCTACTGACTTTGCCAGTGCTTGTTTATTTTTATTTTTCTCATAATCTTATTGAAACTGGTTACACTGATTTTCCAAATATGAATATTTTTGCGAAATACTAGCATGCATCAACACATTTTACTAAATGATGCTGCAAAGAAACGGTACCTGAAATGTCACAGTAGTTTAGCAAAATGTTTTTTTTCCTACTTTCATTTTTTAGGAACATTTTATATTGAAAGCACAGAGTCATTCATTTTTCTCTCAAGCTTCTGCAAATATTTGCATCTAATCAGAGAGCATTCTGGGAGCATTATGCATAGCCTCATATTGCTAAACTTTGAAACCGTGAGTACACATTTTTATACTGTAACCACTGTCAGTAGTGCGATCAGAACTTACATTTACTTAGAGCGCTCACCCTAATAATAAAGGCTTTCAATTATTGAACCATAAATACAAGTTTGAACAGCATTAACATAGGCAAACAAATAATAACTTAACTTCAGGCAGTGCCCTTCCCTGGCCCTTAATGTGCTACTGCAAACTTGCAGCCAAAGGGTTTGTGCTGCAGGGGGCTGGGCCTACTGGTCCCAAGGACAAAATACACATTAAAACTTGTTGCCCTTGACCCCAAACAATATGTCCTGGGAGTTGAGCTATAGGAATTCCACATCCCTGCAGCGTTTGCTGAAGGTGGGCCACGTTATAGTGGAGGACTAGTTGGTGCCAAGATCAAGCGAATGGGTTCCGACAATTGTGTCCTGAAACCTGATTGCTGCGTCTTCAGGTCTGACTGGCATTTGATTTATTTTCAAATGTTTTTATTGACAGCTTTTTGTAATGAACCAGTAATGATCTACGGACTTCCTGACATATAATTCTAGTGCTGCATGTCAGAAATAGGAATCATCAGGGTTGTACATTACATCAGGCAGTTACGGGCTGAGTGAACAGTATATGTGGTTCCTGCGTGGGTACGTCATTTAGCAGAGTGTTTGTAAATGTCTGGAAGCAAGCATATCAGCTTGTACGGAACATAAAATATCAGGATATTCCTGCATCCGATGCTGCTTTGATTAGTTAGGCCTAATCCGGTCATAGAATGGTTTCACCCTTTCTGCGTTGTTAGAGGTTAGAGCAATGCACATTTTTCTAAAAAAAAAATGTGTCACTAGGCTTTTGCCTTCACTTGATAACTCGGATCCCAAAACAGGACACTGAGGTGGGCTATTTTAGATTTTTGTAAATTGAATTTGTAGTCCGGTTAAGCAAACCCTACTAGTATGTTTTGTACTCTAGCCAAATGTTCCATTAATTCATCGTCCACCAGCTAAATATGATCTACATAGGACACTGCCTCTTCGTCAATACTTTGAAGTAACTCTGTTATTCTGGCTGAGAACAACCCAAGGCTATTCTTATACCCTTGTGGCAAACAACAAAATTGACTTTGAAGCCATAGCGTGGAAAATCCTGTCAAATATCTACTTCCAGGCGCTATATTCTGAAAAACATATTTGAGATGTCTATTGTTTTGTATATTTTCCCTACAATGTTATTTATCAGTGCAGCACTGTGTGCATTCCGTACTGCAAATTTTCGTGTGTATGCATTTAAATGTCTGTAATATAAGCCTATAAATATGAATTGTCGGATTTCATTATGGGAAACAAAGGATTATTCATAGATGAGGTGCAAGTCTCTATTACACCCTGGTACTCAAGGTGATTTAAGATTTCTATGACTTGTTTCTTTGCTTCATGTTTAATTGGGTACTTACTCTGTGGTTGAGGGATCGTTTTAATGGGATCTCGTGATGAGGAGACTCATCATCCCACACAACATAATTGCGGTTAAGAGCAGGTGCTAAAGCTGACGCCCACTCGTATACATTTTTGACCGATTCTGCTATGAGGTCAGAGAAAGCATGTAAAATTACTTCTTCCCCATTTTGGGTAAACTATTACGAACTCAGGTGGCCAATCCATTTCAGCCAAAAGAATGTCGTAACCCTGGGCCTGGTCCTCCCAAAAGAGACTCTTCACTTCTCTTTGTATGTACCCTTCTATCCAAAGTCTTAATCTGTGTAAACTATGTGGGACTCGCACTCTCTTATCAGGTGTTTCCATCATGATATACTGATTCAGCACTACTACTTCCAGAAAATCCACCCTGTTGTGGTGAATTATTGTGACTTTTGCTGCGCTGTACAGCATCGTCACTGCCCATTCCCCGTTCAGAAGCAGGGTCCTCAGCAGTCTGGGCATCTCTGATGTTAATCCCTGCTACGTTTTTATTTTTAAATTGAGGTTTCGTAGATTTTTGTTTATCTTCTTATTTGATGATGTAGTCTGAAGTGAGATGTGTTCCCCTTTTTGGCTTCATTGCTCTGACCATTCTCCTCTCTCCAATCGTTTCTCAGATTAATCCTCAAAGGAACGAGAGGAATGTTTATCATTAACCTGATATCTGCCAGGCTTTCTAATGTTATAATGGGTTCTCAGATTGTATCTCTTTTTAGAAGTGCTTGCTTAGAGTTATCCTTTTCCAGAATTACCCTCAACCGCTGGTCTGGCTCCCAGATTATCTCTTCCCAGGGAACCATATGTTTCTGCGATAATCTTAGGTGACTCCGGCTTGAGTTGTGTAGGAGTGTATTCCCTCAAGCGTTGGCGTATATAGCCATCGTGGCTGCCTCCCCTTTATGTTAATCAACATAATTGCAGAAACTTGGGCAAAACTGCCTCGTAGTTTCATCCCTAAGTCCAGGGCAGGTTCTGCCCGTGCTCATTCTGTATTTGTTTCAATGCATCTGGTATTACCACTATTGAAGGGGTACCATGAATTCTGGTGTGAACAGCAACAAAGACTGTACCCCGAGTGGCACAATCATCTATCGGGGGAGCCATCCCATTGGCAAGCAAATTGTTAGACTTCTGTTTTTGTCCTGTGGGCTTGAATGGGGAAAAACCACTTCAAGCTGTGCTATTTGTTGTGTTCAAATCTTATGTACCCGTCAGGCGGGGGCGTCCCCGCAGGCACAACTCAATGCCAATGGGTTTCTTACTGTTTTTAATTTTTCAAAAAAAAATTCAATCTTCAAGTTTATTTGCAAAACATTTCTTCATGTTTATTGTTTCGTTCAAATGATTTCTTATCTTCTTGATTTCATCATGCGTCTACCTGCGCATATATATTTATATACACTCTGCGTTCCGATGTATTTCGGGTACCAGATCCTTCCTCAAGGAACAACTAGCTGGAATATGAAAAACTGTATGTCACTACATGAGGGGACCTATAATATGTCTCATAAGTATTAGTCCTCTATCTTCAAAATCTATCTGTTTACGCGGAATTCAGTTGTTAGGTGACACTTGGAATTGACTACCGCCGCTGGTGATGTGAAACTTGGTGTTCGGTGAGCCCCGGGAATAAAACATTCAACAAACGCATAAATTGTAGAGTCCTGCAGACTGGTGAACGCTATGTGTAGTGAACTGCCGTGGCTCTCGGCCGTATTCTATATCCTTTGAGCCCGTGTAACGCGTTCACCTGTATCTAATTGGTGACCTTTTAGTGCATTTAAAATAGATGAACGAAAGTAAAATGAACGGGTGAAAGGTGACGTCTAAGTGGTTTTAGTTATCGTTCATGCATCATACAGGTTTAAAAGTAACAGGTTGCTTAACAGAGTGCTTGCGCCTTCGGCGTGCTCCGTGTTTCAGTCTTTCGCAGTGTACTCATTTTCATAACCCTTGGTGATGATGTAGTTTAATAGCTCAGTGAAGCTGTCAGTTGGATTTGTTGGCAATTTCATGTATATAGTTTGGTCGAACAAGTGTTTCTCCTCTTCATTTTCATAATGCGTAGTGTTTAGTAGCTCTATAACGCCTCCTTTATCTGACTTCTGGCATGTGATCTTCGGGTTATTCGCTAGGTTCTTCAATATTCCTATCTCTTTATTTGTGATTTTGCTTTTGCGTTATCGTTTGGAGAAGTTTCATTTGGATAGATCATTTTTTACTAGGTTTTCAAATGTGTCAAGTGTTTTATGACTACTAGGTGGCATGTAGGTACTTCGTGTTGTTAATCCTCTTAATTGATCCTCTTTCGTGATGTGCTGATCTTGTATCACATTCTCAAAAAAATGCCTCAAGTATAATTTCCTCATTAATTTGAATAAACTAACTTCCAATTCCAAATTTGTAGTATACGTCGTTGGTGCAAAGGAGTCAAGTCAAGTCAAGTCATAACATTTATATAGCGCACTACATACCCAGAGGGTTTCAAGGCGCTTAGGAAGGGGAGAAGTATTATTTGTCAAATATCCACGTTTTAAGCTGCTTTCTGAACGCTAGGTGATTTTGGGTGAGGCGAAGGTAAGCGGGGAGTGAGTTCCATGTCTTGGCAGCCAGGTAAGAGAAGGATCTGCCTCCCATGGTGGTCTTGTTGATGCGAGGTACAGTGGCGAAGGCTTGGCTGGAAGAGCGAAGTTGGCGATAGGGGGTGTAAAAGGACAGTCGAGAGTTGAGGCACTCTGGTCCGATGTCGTAGAGTGATTTGTTTGCGTGGGTAAGCAGTCGGAAAGTAATCCTCTTATTGACGGGTAGCCAGTGGAGGTCTTTAAGGTGACCAGAGATGTGTTCGTTGCGTGGGATGTCTAATATGAGCCTGGCTGAGGCGTTTTGGATTCGTTGTAGTTTCTTCTGGAGTTTTGCGGTAGTACCTGCGTAGAGGGTGTTTCCATAGTCCAGTCGGCTCGTGACCAGAGCGTGGGTGACTGTTTTCCTTGTTTCGGAGGGGATCCAGCGAAATGTTTTTCTGAGCATGCGAAGAATGTTAAAGCATGAAGAGGATACGGCGCTGACTTGTCTGTTCATTGAGAGTGAAGAGTCCATGCCCTTCTGTAGTGTTTTGGTTTTGGTTTGGTCTAGTGATTCATCCGAGATGTTGATTACCAAATTCATTTCTCCTAGCTTTTCTCCCCCTTGTCCTTCTTGCCACCAGCTGTTGTTCTCCTGGTATTCGGGGCGTCTTTTTCCTTTTCCTTTTCCTTTGCCCCTCCTGAGTCTTCTTTTTCTTGTTGGCCTATTTCTAAAAAAAGGCTCCATCAAAATGTTTGACTGTTGATTCGATGTGGTTGTTTGTTCTTGAACGTTCGGTTTGCTGTACGCTCCTCTTGATCTGTTAGATGTATCACTTCCTAAGGACGATGTTTATTATTGTTGGGTGTCCGGTCTGTTCTGGCATCGGTGGGCATATATCTCCGCCCAGCTGTATACCTCCCCTAACTTGTAGTCCACTGTGTCTCTACGAAACTTACGGACTTATTTGTTGTGTTACCAGATCGGTACTTGTTCCCAACGGGTGGGAATTCTTCCCATTATTGCTTTCAGCGTTTGAGGGCTGATACCCGTAGTATTCAATTGAGGTTGGGCAGCCTGAGCAGCCCTCACAGGTTGAACAATAAGTGTTCGCATTATGTACTGTGTAAGATTTCTATACATTTTTACTAAATCTTCGTATAGTGTGTACATTTCTGCTGCTCTTAACCTATGAATGTCTGGGTGTGGTGTATGCGAAGCTAAGACCGGCCAGGTTGCTCCTTCTTTACTGAGCAGACCAAGTCTCACATTTTCTACGGTGTGGGGGAGGGCGCCTTTAAACCAATTTATATGCTCTTGGTAAGTTAACAGGACTTCTGTGTCCATGTATGGAAAGTATTCCTTTGGTGTTTCCTCTTCAATGTAAGTGTTAAACAGTTGCATGTGTGCGTCTGCAGCTGGGAATATAACCCAAGAATAAAATACCTCTGTCCTGAATGCTTTGTGTATCTTAACCACAAAGGTAACATCTCCACCCGATGCCGGTAGGCCATGGTGTAATAATTTCATAGTAAATGCCTGTCTGCAATTTTCTGAAATATTTAGAGTAGCTTTTTGTACTTCAACGCCATCTCCATGTTCGGTCATTGTGAAAATAAAATAAAAAATGTTTTTTATTCAAATGAATTTATTGAGAATCTGTTTGTCCATTATGGCATATTTTTAATCCTTCAAGCTTGATAAAACCTAAGCCAATACATAGAATGTACCTACTCAGCTGAGGCAGATTCCCTTTTCCCACTACGGACCTCTCCGGTTTAATGTGAGTAGGGGTCTCTGAGAAAACATGAATGAACTACTCAGATTTGACCATTAAATAAGTGCCTAACCAACGTTGGCTGTGCCATGTCGTCTAGTTCATACTCATGCATGGGATCTGCGTATTGTTTGGACAAAATAAACTAAGGGCTTGGTGCCTAGACTGATTCCGGACACCCCCCACAGGATATGTTGGCCTGTAGACCAGCTTGCTCACAATGCCACTGTAATCCCACTAACCTAACAGGGAGCAAACAGTTTCTGGCAACCACTCAACACAACAACCCTGATTCCTCAGGAATCATGGAAACATTGCAGAACCTTTAGCTCAGTTATTTGTGCTCAGAGAAATAAACAGAGAATACACAGTGAGAGGTTTTCAATAATATTTATTGAACCAATGTTATTCTTGCATAAAATACACTACGCGAATTGCACGTAGCACAGTGCAAACACGCATAGCGCAGGGGTCATTTTTTGCTTGCTCGTGGTCCTCAACGTAAAGTTGGTGACTGCGAGCAAGCAACATGACATTCCTTGTTCGCGATCAGCAACATCAAGTTGCCGATCGCAAGCGTGGAAAATAAACCTCCAGGCGGGATTCTCAACGCGAGGAGGTCAGGTTTCTCATTGTGAGTGGTCGCGAATGCTTGCGACAACTCGCGATGAGAAACTACCAGTCCGCGCTGAGAAAGCTGCCGCTCGAGTAAAAATCTACCCGAGCGGCAGAAAACGACAACTCGCACTGTGCAAGATGCCGTTTTCAATAATTGCACAGTGCGGACAATCATCCGACACTGTGCAATCATCGCGAACAATGCACTACGCAGTTCGCATAGCGCTACGCGTATCTTGCATAGTGCGAAGTGCACTTCGCGTAGCTACGCATAGCGTTACTTCGTGAATTCCGCCCAGGGTTAGTGTTGAAGCAATGAATAGATACAGGCATATATTCAAAATGGTATTGTAACGTACTCCTACTATGTAGACCCTACACAAAGTGTACTTAGAGTGTGTATGGGTGTAGAGCCAAGAATCCTCCCTAGGGATGATCTAACCCCATTACTTGATGGGAGTGTATGAAGGACCCCGTCTTGCTCTTGAGTTGGACACCCTTCACGGAATGTCAGACCGGTGCGTGGTAATTTCTCAGTTGGCAGGGACCTTCGGTGTCAGCAGAAGTGCCTCTTCTACCAATCTATCGGGATACCTATTATTTAATAAAATGCACTCTCCGCAATGTGTGCGCTAGATTAGCGATGTTATGGATAGGTAGATAGCACTGTCACCCCATGGGTGAAGATAGGACGACTTTTGGGCCTAGTGCGTAGAGAGGCCTAGTACATGATGTTCAAGGCATTGTGATTATGTTGTGGGAAGCAGGATGTATAAACAAAGTAGTTTCAGAGACACTAATCCATCATTGTTATGCATGCAAATGTGTGCAAAGGTTTATAGCTGAAATGTTAATTTCTAGAACAATGTAAGGAATAAGCTGCCTCGCTACATGGGCCTAACCTGGGAATATACCAGTAGACTTGGATGGTAATTGTTTTTTCTTAGGACTGGCAGGTGTGCCCTGGGAACTTGCTGGTGGGTGTCAAGATCCATTTATGGGTCTTTACAACTGGCTGGTAGGTCCAGAGGTCCACCTGATGAGACCTAAAGCCTGGGAGGTGGGTCCTAAGGTCTGACTGGTATGTCTTTTGATGTGTCTCTTGTACCCAGAGACTTGAATGGAGTGATGAGAGGCCAGACCTTTCTGCCCATAGGACTCGGATGGTGCTAATGTGTGGCAAAATCCAGGTATGTGCTCTGACACCTAACTTATGAGTCTTTAAGTCTGGCCACTGTTACTTGGGTTTGAATACTACCCGACCATTGCTAGTGGTGAGACAAATTGAAGCATCCCACCCATCACCTTGTGTGTATTTGATGTATTACACTATGATGGAAATTATGTTGCTGGCTGATGCGGGATGTGAGCCCTTCTCAAATAGCAGCCAAAATCCCTGTCAGGGTGAAACACCAACAAACCCTGAATTAGCCTATATTTAACCCTCTCATAGCTTGGCACAAAAGCAGTCAGGTTTAACTTAGAGGCAATATGTAAAGTATTTATGCAGCAATAAACTGAAATCAAAACACAGCCCTTCGACTTTCAGAAGTCGATTGCTGGGGAGCCAGGGGCCCTGGTCTCTTTCTCAAGCTGAGCCCAGCTCTGGTGTACTTGTTCCCCTGAGACGCTGCCTTCAACCCTCGTTCCCGAAGAGCGTGCAGGAGCGACACCAGTTCTGGCTTACCATCAGCGGACCGCATCATAGGGCAGAGCAGAGCCGGGCTGCCATGCCACTAGTTATCAGCAGACCAGAGTTGGAGCTGCAGTGGGCAGCAACCTCGCCTCCTCGCTGTCCCACAGGCACTGCAACCACTGTATCGCCACCCTGCTGCACCCAAGAAACCAAGGGCCGTGCCCCCAAGACAAAACTGCAGAACCAGGTTCTCCAGTGCGTATTCCAGTGAGGGTCTCAGTGGGGCAGCAGGATAACAGAACTGTGAATGTTTAAGACCCTGTGGGGTGCTGAAGCCCGCGATCCTGCCTGGGACGCGTTTGCCTATAATTATCTGGAACTATACCAGAACTTCTCTTAACAGCTCCTCACACTGCGACGGTGGACAACAGTCAACAACACCTACAACGATCCACCCAGCGCAGTGAAGGAAACCTTTGCCATAGTAGCGTGCTTGTGCCCTTATCATCTTACCCGACTAACCACCACAGGACAGAATTGGCATAGGAAGGAGCCGCTACCACCCTCTCGTCAATCACGCCAGCTCAGCCCGACTCAATCTATGCAAGCAAGGATCCATACAATGTGCTGGGATTATGCTCAAAAGAAAAATACTACCCCGTAAGAAGGGGGGGGGGGCACTCTCCTACCTGACCCCTCATCATCTCTATTAGCCAACTAATCCTCAGAAGCTTGAGACCACAGCCCTCCCTCCTTCCACGCCAGGAAACCAAGGGGTTCAATCGCCTCAAGTGCTGAATAGTGAATACTTCAGCAAGGCCCATCTCAGGAGAGATAGACATTGTCCTCACCAGACCCATTGAACTCACCGGCGCTAGACACATTCTTAAACCCTACTAATGGAGATTTGTCCCCAGTTGGGCCAGCACTTGACAGGCCTCGCCCCTGCCCAAAAACAACAAGGGGAGGACGATGGCAACTCAATGCACTTCCCACTGCCCCACCTCTCCCCTGACAAAGTAACATTGACCCAGGCAAACGCACTTGAATATCCAAAAACAAAGGAGACAATCATCTCCCATCTCCAGAGAATCCTGGGGCAGGGGAGTTTTGCCAAGCATCCAAAGCTCATGTACAGTAACAACAATAACCACCCAGGTGCATACATGCGCAAACGGGGAACAGCGTTTACAACGCAACTTTTACCACGCAGTACCTTTACCACGCAACTTTTACAACTCAAGTCGTTACAACGACTTGCGCTGGGGGGCGCTGTAGGATAGGGAATAGTTTAATTTACTATACAAAACCTTCCCTACTATCCACGGGGACTGGAGTTGGAATAGTAAATTAAACTATTCACTATCCAGCGCCCCCCAACGCAAGTAGTTGTAACGACTTGCGTTGTAAAACCTGCGTGGTAAAGGCATGCGTTGTAAAAGCATGCATAGTAACGACATACATCCTGCGCAAACAGCACCACTTATCCGCCAATATCCCAGGAGACACCGTAGGGCACTCAGCCGGATAGTAACACATCTGAGACAAACTTCATTCAGACGCCTATAAAGAGGACAAGGTGGGAAAGTATATCAGATCGGGAGCTAGGCAACCTATCCAACCGCTTCCTAGCTACTTTGGAAGCCCAGTTCAAGTCTCATTAACACAAACACCGTCACTCTGCAGAAAGCTGCAAAACAGCTCCAGCAGCCCAACACAGGCAGGGACAAATTGTATTTATTTACTTATTTAAATTTATATAACAGCGCGCAGCTACCCCAAGGGGTTTCCCGGCGCCAATGGGTTTCCAGGAACAAATGCATCCCCCTCCTCTGGGCCTCTGAGCCCCTCCTCAGTTTCACTGGCCTCTTTACACATCAAGCAAGACACAATCGCCAGCGCATTCTTATGCAATCCCAGAAGATCGAACTTGGATAGATCTAATCCAATCAATTACTTCAAGTTTAGCTGAGTGGGCTCTAGATTAACCTCCATGGAAAACCTCATTGGATTATTGGAAGCAGACAAAACATGCCACTGTACCCTATTGGTCAATAAACTAGGCTGTCTTCCCGAAATGCTATGCTCACTCTTAGACAGCGTCAAGAGCAAAGCCTCCTGCGCCGGAAAATCCACAAAAAAAGTACAACTGGGACAAACAACGACACCTAAATTAACCGACAACAACGGCGCTACTTCAGCAGCAACAACAGAAGCTATGCCCCCTACTTAATGGGGCTCCAGTCTCACTGCAGAAGCACCCTCCCTGGGGGCGACCGACAAAAGGACCCCCAACCTGAGTGCAATCAAGGAAGATGAACCAGTTTCACAAAGGGACCCCGAACGACATCTCCCCGTTCAACAAATCCTATTTCCTCCAGGAGGAAAAAAGAGAAACTTAAACAGTCAAGCCTTCAGAAAAGAAGATCCCTGATCTCGGGTATTGTAATAAACCCCAACAAGGCGATCAAGAACCGGTGTCTACATAGCCCTTTTCTATATTCAACGTAACCCTGAAACCAAGAACAAAGAGTACTGACCATGAAGCAGCCAACAGCCCCCAAACCATCCCCCCCAAAAAACAACCGAAGCTGCACAAGAGTCATCTAGGACAATGCCCAGGGCTTTAGGGCTGCAAAAGCTCCTACATCTACCACTGGGCCAGCAAACGCAAACAAGGAGCGCCCTGCAGGGAACCTCATACCAAGGGGGATGAAGGAAGTAGAGGGTAATCCTTCTCCCCCAGAGACCAATCAGGTGAGGCAGAGCTCAGAGGTTGTCCCCTGTGCTCTCTAAAAAGCGTACCACACATTTACACTATGATGCCCTCACAAAGAGCTAACAGGGCCTACTCATCCAACACCAAATCACAGACCTCTGCGTGCCTTACTTTTAGAGTCGTACCTGAAAAACAAACAGCAGACCTAAGCACTAACCCATAACCACCACATATCAAAGTAACTAACAGAACACCAAACAAAGACCCTCTCACTATAGCAAATTTCTAGATACATACCATTTTGCAATTCTCAAATAGCGATTCTCAAAAAATCTCTATTTGAGAATCGCAAATGGGTATCTTGATACATCTGCCCCAAAATTCTTTGCTTGCAGGAGACATGGCCACTTACTCCATTGGTTCTATATTATGAATTCTCCAAACCAGCAAAACATAACAATCTTTTTGGCCGACCATCGGGGAGCATCTCATTCTTCATCAAACACTCTTGCAAGGTCATATCCGTGCCCCTAAATTGAAACTCCCCAGCTTGGCAGGCAGTATTAATTTCTCCTTCTGATTAGCTGCCACCACAATGCAATTAAAACATCCAAACTGCCTGCCATCAAAAGCCTACATGACAGCCGGAGGATCTCTTCTTGGACTTTGCCAAACACAACATTTTGCTAGTAGGGGACTTTGGGGCATATGTAGGTAGGCGTTTGCGATTCGCAAACACTGGAATTCACAGAATTCCGGCGTAACGGCGATTTGGTATGTAGGTGCCACATCGCAAAATAAGGAATCGCAAAAATTGTGATTCCTTATTTTGCTCAAGCATTTAAGGAATCGCAATTTTGCGATTCCTTAAATGCTATGTAGGGGTGCCTTAGAAATAGCGATTTGGGCTTAAGGAATCGCAAAATACCTCCTACTCCAAGTAGATGGTATTTTGCAATTTCCTTTCAAAATGATTTTTTTTTTTAATTCAATGTGCCATGTGGCACACAGACATGCCCTTAGGGCATGTATGTGCGCCACATGAACTTACAGGCACATTCCAGGGGTGCAACAGGTGTCCTTTGGACACCCTGGCACCCTTGGAATTACGATTCTCAATTTGCGATTTTCTCATAGAAAATCGCAATTTGGGAATGTTAATGTTATGGGTGTCTTATATAGCGCTCGGCTACTCCAAGGAGTGTCCCGGCGCTTTCTGACCCATAGCGGAAACAGAAGGGAGAAATGAAAAGGAAACAGACCTATCATTGACTATAGAGCCAAGTTTTCAAACCTTTTCTAAAGGCCAGCAGGTTCGAGGTACAACGGAGTGCCAGGGGGAGGGTGTTCCACAACTTGGGAGCGAGATGTTTGAGAATGTATCCCCATTCATTCCTAAGGGCCTCTTGGCCCATAGGAATGAATGGGACACTCATTCCTTAATTGCGATTCGCAATTTGCTAATCCCAATTAAGGAATTTTTGAGATTCGCTGAAAAATTGCGAATTTTTACCTACATTCCATTTTGCAATTCTCAAATAGCGATTCCTTAAAAATCGCTATTTAAGAATCGCAAAATGTGAATTACCTACATATGCCCCTTAAACATTCGGGCACTGTGGAGCACCAATAACTGGATGTAAAACCAAAGAACAGGAAAAAATTAACAAAATTTGTCTAATTGCAATCTACTCTCAAATTTCTCAGGCACAAGACCCTCATGTTCAGTTCCCCACCACATTCAGAGGGTTTTCAATCATTGACTACATTTTCCTGTTAGCCCCTTTAGCCAGGCACCTGGTCAGATTGGAGATCCCAGACCGCCCTGAGAGTGACCACAACCCCTTGACAGTAACACTCGACCTACATGCCGCAACAGTCGCAAGTTTCCCAGAAGTGGGCCTATCTAAACAAGCAGAAGCATTGAAGCTTGTTAGGAGAACTGAATGGTGGGCGCCATTTACTTCCAAGTGAATGTATGACGTTACAACGCATACTTTTACAACGCATACCTTTACAACGCTTTTTTTACAACGCAACATCAATTACAACGCATTCCATTACAACGCATGCCATTACAACTAATTTTTAAAAACTACCTTTACAACACATTCCATTGCAACGCATGCTACCTTTACAACGCATACCATTACGTTGCATGTATGGTAAGTATTGGATAGTGTAGGGGTAAACATTACTATTCTAACTCCAGGGGGTGCAACAGTAGGGTAAGTGTTAGATAGTGAAGGGGTAAAAATTACTATTCTAGATCCAGGGGGTGCAACAGTAGGGTAAGTGTTGGATAGTGTAGGGGTAAAAATTACTATTCTAACTCCACGGGGTGCAACAGTAGGGTAAGTGTTGGATAGTGTAAGGGAACTATGCATTGTGATGGTATGCGTTGTAATGGTATGCGTTGTAATGGCTGCGTTGTAATGACATGCGTTGTAGTGGTATGCGTTGTAGTGTCATGTGTTGTAATGGTTGCATTGTAATGGCATGCGTTGTAATGAATGTTGCGTTGTAAAAGTTTTGTTATAATGGTAGTGCGTTGTAAAAGTTGCTTTGTAAAGGTTGTTTCCCCTTCCAAGTTGGGGATGTGGCTGGAAGACGTGATCTCAGAGCCCAACATCATCTCCCTGGGAGACTCATAACACAGATGGGATAGCCTAATAAATAAGATAAGGGACCATCTGTTGGGGTCCGGTGCCTTCCAACAACAATCTAAGACCCTCGTATAGGAGTAGCCCCATAACAGGACCATCATTTCTGCACGGAGAGTATTAGGGAAGGCAACATACGCTCACAAGCTAAAACCCACCGCAAGCTCCGCAGAGAACAATGTTAATCTGCGCAAAACACAAAAACAATTAACTTGGGAGGCAAAGAAAAATTCAGAACAAGCAGATTGCCTAAAAATACACCAAATGCTGCAAGATAAAAGCCTGGCCCATTTCTGGAATGACATCAATAAACTCAGATCTCTCAACTGTACCAGGTACAATGAGGTTCAGAATGATCCTGGGTGTGAAGCGTAAAAGCACCATACAACAGTCTGCTAATAGATCGAGTGATGCCCTTGGCTGGGGACTGTAGACCAAACTCCTGGAGAAATTCAAGTTCTGGCCACCGAGGCCAGGTCTGTAAAGACATGAAAGCCATGAAAAACGACTGTGCTCCAGGTTCTAATGGCCTTCCAGCCGGCATATTCAAATGCGCTCTGAAGGACTGGGAAAATGTGTAAATCCCCCTTTTCAACCAAGCTTACATAGCGGCGAAGACCCCAGAATCATGGGGAGTCCCAGCGATTCTACCCAACTATCGACTCATCCCTCCTGGACCTAGAGGCTGAAGCCTACACCAGCTCTCAAATAACTAGAGAATGGGTTGCGGAAAATCACATCTTGCCTTTCTTTCAAACTGAGTTTCGGGCCACTGCCCCAACAATTGATAACATCACTGCACTTGCCATTTTGAGTGATCGAATTGCCCAAAAAAGACAGCCTGCACTCTTCAGCTGTCCATTGACTACATCGCCGCATCCATCAAGGCAGACCGTAACATGCTTTGGAGGAAACTAACCATGTAAATGTAATTTTTTAAGTGCATTAATACCCCAACTGGGGTGTCCTGGCGCTGTAACGCATACCGCTGTGGAATCCTTCCTGGCTTTTCCCTGTGAAATGTCCACTCCTGGGCACCCCCAAGGTGGAGGCCAGGCATCCTTAGCGTTGTGGGGGCCATTGCTGTTGCCCAGAGTTGCAGAGTGGGACTCCGTGATTGGAATAGGCACGAGGCGAGAATTATCAGGTCCGTGGAATTTTGAGCCCAAGACCCGCCGAGGCGGGAATTGAACCCGGGTCCCGGGCCAGACCTCTGCATCAGGGTCTGCCTCTCTAACCATTGAGCCACACTTCTCCACAACATGTGGGGATTACCCCGGCGATTGCTCGGGCCATCATCTCTCTGTACTCAAACACTTGGGTTCGCGTGAGAATGGGCCCCAACACTGTAACCTCTAAAATCACAATTGATGATTGCCTGAAGCAGGGGTGCATCTTTGCCCCTCCCCTTTTCAACCTATACACAGTCCTGATTTTTGGTCATACAAAATGAAGAAACTTTTAATATGGGGCATGGGTGCTGCAGCCAGTAAAACAACCATCTGAAGGTATGGTTCAACGAGAACTCCAGAGCAACGGCCCACCTAGCCGCCCTGAAAAAGAAAGCTGGAGACATCATATGCAGCCTGACCTGTCTCAATAAGATCTTAAACAGTGCCTCCGCTGTACCCATATTGAAGGTCATCAAGGCCTCTCTTCTACAGGTATTATACTACTTGGAACAAGCTTTTCCTGAGGCTTGTGCCCCCAGACTAGAACACGCTCAATGCACGGCCTACAAGAGAGTATTCCAACTGCCCAGATACATACCGAGGACCAGACTACGCTTGGAACTTGGCCTTCCAAGACAATCCCTCAGCTGTGAGGTAGATAACTTAAAATGTTATGTAAGGATCCTGAAAGCATCTGCAAACACACTTAAAATTAAACGTTTAAGATAGACATTTGAGAGCCCTGGGAACCCTTGGCACTAACAATTTAAAAAAGCAATAGCCTCTGTACAAATTGAAGGTCCAGCGTTAAACTCAGATGCTATCCCTTACACAGCCTGGACAAGGGTTATCAAGAGGCAGCGGAAATCAACCTCACACTTGAGGGGCACCCACTCCTTAAAGTCCTCAAATATCTTCCTTGAGCAATCCCTACCTAACTGGGAAGCCACAGCAGTACTTTTCAGAAGGCATAAACAGACTGGTCCGCAGAGACATTTTATTTATCCCCTTGTTAGTTCTACCAGTGGCTGACTTTAACACATGGGCTCAACTAGACAAGGAGTGGGCCTGCAGACTCTGCAATTATAAGAAAGAATCATGGTTACACCTTCGGTGTGGTTGTCTTATGCTCGACGCCCCCAGGAAGTCTCTCCTGAAACCAATTTACCTAAAGAGGAAATTCGCTCTTGCCTGAAGGCTTCATCGCTGTGCCTCTCCCATACTAATACAAAAACCCTATTGCGAAGCGGTAAATATGTCAAAAAGCTTGAGGACCTACTCCAACCCCGTCCTGCAGATCCTAACTCTGTTATCTTCTCTCAATAACTGATAACGTACTACCTCGTGGTGAGACCCAGAATTGGGAAATGGTGTAGCAAGGGTCTCCCTGGTTAAGTGCAACACACTAAGAGGAAAAGTGGTCCCCCTTGCTTACCCCCTAACCCCCATCCCCAATATGCATCCCGTATAGACCCAGCCTGACGTAATTCTAACAACTAACACCCTTCAGGGGCATCAATATTAGCTCTTTAATCGTTTTACCCACCGCCCCAAGCAGATCGGTCAGGTTGCTGGGTTTTAGACACGTATGTACGGACTACAACAATGGCTTCTTCTATTATTGTCATCTTTGTACATGGACAATAATTGTGCTATTTCTTGTCTTTTTTTATAATTGTTTTTATTGTAAAATTGTTATGGTTTTAACTAACTAAACAATAAAAATTCTTTGAACTTCAATTCTAACATGTTTTAGGGAGTGAGCACAAGCCCTTTACCACTGGTTAGCAGTGGGAAAGTGCACAGAGTCCCAAGGCCAACATTACAAATTATAGGAGGGGTAAATACAAAACATTTGGTGGAAGACCACCCTAAGGCTGACAGGTTTAACACACTTAAGTGGCCAGGGGTATGCCCAGATGTGGGTCCTGTGCTCATTGTGCCACTGGAGCCAAACTGCATTCAACTTAAGAGCCCCAATCAGGCCGAAACTGGTCTTGGTTTGCTTGTGTTCCAGTTCATGGAGGACTTGGCCTGGCGGTACCGGCTGGACTGTTCCTATTGGAGATTTTCATACGGCTGGGTCTAAACTGACGTGGCATGATGGGCAAAACAACAACGGGTTGAAATGCTACCCTGAGTGATTGCCAGTGGTTAGATAAATTGCAAGCATTCCTCCCTTCACCTTCAGTGTGTTTGATGTACTGCCCTAAGTGACCAGAGGTGGGTCCTGTGCTCACTGCACCACTGGAGCTAAGATACACCCGACTGAAAAGCCTCAATCAAGACTGGTCTTGGAGAGAACCTTGCCTGGCAGTTCGGGCTGGACTGTTCCTATTGGAGCAGGGTGAAGAATGATTTGCATATGGCTGGGTACAAACGGAAGGCACATGGTGGGCAAAAGAACAATGGGTTGGAATGCTACCCAAGCAATTGTAGTGTTTAGACAAATTGCAAGCATTCCTCCTATCATTTGTGTGTTCACTATTTCCTAGGGCTTAGCTACAGGTTCTAACCCCTGGTTATCTGGAAATTGGTTATGATTCATAACTAGTGTGTCCAAAGTCCTGGCCTGGGTGTCCAAACGCCAGGCTGGTGTGTCATGAGGCATGCCCTATTTGGTGTGGCCTGAGATCTCATTGGTGTTTCCAGAGGCCTCTCCGATTTGTCAGAAAGGTTTGTCAGTGTGTCTGAGGCCTGCCTTGTGTGTCAAAAGCAGTGGATTCCGGTTAGTGAATACTGGTTGATGAGTTCTGACTATTGGCTTGTGTGTCCTGATGCCTGACTAGTGGTGTCCAGAGGCCCAGGCAATGTGTCCAGTGAACCAGACAATGTATCAATGTTTTTAATGGCCCACTCGCTGTGTCCTGAGGCCTGGCTGGTTTGCCATAGGCCTGGCTGGTGAGTCACGAGGCTTAATCTGACTGCTAGATTGTTAAACTTCGCTGATGTGCCTAGAGGCCTGGTTAGTGGATGTTGAGGTTTTACTGGTAAGTTGCATGGTATTTTGGGTGGTGAGGGCAAGTTCTAGGTGGTACAGAGTTAAAGGAGTGATCTAGCTGATGAGTGGTGTGATCTGGGTGGAGTAGGAAGAGGCCTGGTTTGTGTGTGCTGAGATTTCCTGGTGTTTTCATAGTTGTGGCAGATGGCTTCATAGAACTGGATGGCAATGGTTTGTCTTTGCGTCTCACTGGTGTGTTTTCAGAACTGGTTGATGCCTGGACACTTCATCCAGAGGCTAGACTGGTAAGTCCTTTGGCCTGTCTCGTGCATCACAATGTCTGGCAGCTGAGTGGTGAGATGTGTTAGCTGAATGGAGCGCTCTGGCAGGTAGCATCTGAAGTGTATGTTCATAGGGCTGTCTCGTGTGTTCTCGGCCATACCTCATATGTTAAGAGTTCTGGCTAATATACCCACAGTATGAGCTGGTGTTCCCTGAGGCGTGACTGCTGGGTGGCAAGATATGGCTCTGTGTTCTGAGGCCTGACTGGTGTATCGGAAGGCCCGGTTGAGCTCTATCTGACTTCTGAGTGATGGGATGGATGCTGAATCATCTGATCTGTCTGGTGGAAGCTGCTGTCTAGTTTGGGTTTTCTGAGGTGTACGTGATGTGTTTCGGGACCTCGCTTATGCGTTCCAAGTCCTGATTCCATTGTGTCTCCTGAGGCTAGACTAGTGTGTTCTTGAGTCTGACTGTCAGTCCTGGCTAGTGCGTGAAGGATCCAGGTGTGGGTACTAGTGCCTAGTTAGTGTATTCAGTGGACTGCCGTTTGTGCTCAGAGGCTTGCAGGTGAGTAGAGATACCTGACTGTTGTGTCCATAGGCTGGATGGTGTGTTCTGAGGGCTGGCAGATGTATCACAAGGTCTTTTTGGTAGGAGGTAAGGTCTGGCTGATAGGGAAGAAAGGCTCTCTGGTGGGGAGCATGGTCTGTCTGGTTGGTTGGTGGTGAGGTCTGGCTGTTGATCATTGAGATCTGTGTGTGTTTTTGATTGGGTTGCAAAACCCGAGTGGTGTATTGTGGGGGCCTGACTGGCGCATCACAAGGTCTTGCTTGAATTTGTGATGTCTAGCTTAGAGGCTGGTTTGTCACCATGACTGACTTGAATGTCTGTCTGATTAGTCACTAGGTCTGTTTGTTGGATTGTGGGGTCTGGGTTGCCACCCCCTGCCTATTGCTTAAAGACCTCTATATGATGCCAACGATTAATGGACAATTATGTTTCAGGAAATGATTGGAACGGGATGGACATTGAAATGTTCTTGAAATGTACATATGAAGGAGAGGTCTGTGGTGTTCTCTTGTGCCGAAAGGCTAAATTGGTCATATTGTATGACTGGAATATGAACTTCCTGTTTGCTGATGTATGGTCTTGCTTCATGTGCTTTTTAGTTCTTTTTCATAGTGCAGACTGTGATAAGGTTTTTCATTTGATTGCTAGCATTAGCAAATGTATGAGTAAAAAGCATATTCTTCAAATTCGTGACCTAGTAGAACTGAAAATTCTTATACAGTTTGTCTCTACTTCTTCACTCTTAACTCCTGACCAAAGATGATGCTTATTTTTAAGTTGTGGAATTGGTCTGGCAAAGTGTGGGTTCTCATGTGCAGACGCCTAGTGGTTTCCTTTTCAGGGCTTTCTTCTGTTCTTAGACTGACTTCCTTATTCCTAGGGCTTACCTGTTTATTATCTCTGCTTGGAACACTCTTCCATTGTTTTTAAGATCAATCCAGAATTTTAAACCTTTTCAGAAGGCACTGAAAACTCTTCTTTTTAGATTTGCTTATTAGATTATTTTCTGTTTCTCTTTGGCCACCTGCTTGTTTTCTCCATTCGCGCCAGGATACTCTGGTAGTAACAGAGCGCGTTATAAAACAGCTGAAAAATATAAAAATATAAATATAAATATCTAAATATTTGTGAGCTGTACCCCACCTCTTCAGAGCCACATCAGGAGCGCTTCTGGTAAATCTTTCAAGTTCTTGTGGGACTTCGACCAATAAATGAGAATTGTGGGTTTCTGTGTGCTGGATGAACTAACACAAGTGATTTCCATCGGTGGCGAGATTGAATCTTTGCCCTTGTTTACGTTTCAGGTGAGTTTGCTTTGCTCCACAAGTGGTTAACAATTTCGTAGACTGTGCCCCATGATTGTGATCTGCTGCTTGGGCTTCTGCATTATTTTTTTTGGGCTGTGCTGATCTTCAGTTGAATATAACGTGGGGCAGTGGGTTGTCTTAGCTTCCTTAGATTCATTTTCAGTTTCCCCACATAATTTGCAGTGACTGTAGCTCTGCTGTAGATTTTTAGACCACTGCAGTTCATGTCCGTCCATTAGTTTTTAGACGGAAATTAAATCAATGTCCTCCGCCTTGCTGTTTCGAAAAGCCTTGAAAACTTGGCTTTTCGCTAGGGTGTACCCTTAGTTGTGTTTATACTTAGTTTATGGTTTTCTGTTAGGTGCCTTGATGCCTTCGGGCTTAGTTGCGCATTATAAGATTTCTTTCATTTCATTTCACTTCGGAAGTAAGGAATGGGGTGGGGAAGAGCCCCATTATGAGTCCGATTCCATTACGATTAGGAAGATTACTGACCGGTCATCATTATTACCTTTCGATCAATATCTTCCTCATCAGTCCTTCCACATGTTGACTCGGCTCTTTTGGACTTTTGATGATGCTTTTGACATTTCCTGGGATGCTGGTGATATTGACTGCCTTTATGGCACCCAGTAGTGGTGGAAGATCCCTTCATTCTCAGCAGTTTTGACTGCTGCTTTCGGTATTGGAGGAGATAACACCTTAAAAGAAATGTTGTATCAAAGGTTACTTGTCATTTACATTCCCAAAATACACGTTATTTCACAATACCCAGATCATGTTACAATTTGGCTCAAATGCGGTGCTTGAAAAACTTCATTTCTGGTAATAAATAGACTTGAGGAACTACTGAATGTTTAGTTCTGATGTATTCTTCCTGTAGGTTACTCACCGTGTGAATATCCACAGGTTCCAGGCTGGAACTGGAAACGTTTGCCATAGTTGTTCTATATCAGCATGCAGCGCCGGCTCTAATGCAACGCCTAAAGCTGCATAGGTGTGCAGTGTCCGGAGCCGCATATTTCACCAATCTTGAGTCTTGCTGTCAATTCCCTTTTTTTGCCCTACTCTTGGATGCGGGATGAAGCATGGCTCAAAATTGTGTGAAAAGCACATCCTCATGCTTGCAAAAGCTATCAAGGAGCAGTAGGCCAAACTCTTCATGGTGCGCCGAATGTGGGTAAGGTGCAGCACCAGTCAGGGTCATCCTCAAAGACGCGTTCTTCTTCATGCTCCAAAACATCAAAGGAGAACAAGCATTTGCAATGCAATAGGTCTCGCATTAGGAAAGTTTGAGCTATTGGTCTTGTAAATGACAACTTTTTTATTTATGTGTTGGTTTTGAAGATAGCTAAATTAATAGCTTTGTCATTTACAATGCCAATAGTTATAACTTTCGCAAATGTGACACCTATAACCTGGGGTTGCGCTGAGGGATGCTGTGGTGGTGCTGAGTGGCGCTGAGTGGTGCTGTGGTGGTACTGAGTGATGCTGGGGTGGTGCTGAGTGATGCTGTGGTGGTGCTGAGTGATACTGTGGTGGTGCTGAGTGGTGCTGTGGTGGTGCTGAGTGATGCTGTGGTGGTGCTGAGTGGTGCTGTGGTGGTGCTGAGTGATGCTGGGGTGGCGCTGAGTGATGCTGTGGTGGTGCTGAGTGGTGCTGTGGTGGTGCTGAGTGGTGCTGTGGTGGTGCTGAGTGGTGCTGTGGTGGTGCTGAGTGATGCTGGGGTGGCGCTGAGTGATGCTGTGCTGGTGCTGAGTGGTGCTGTGGTGGTGCTGAGTGATGCTGTGGTGGTGCTGAGTGATGCTGTGGTGGTGCTGAGTGATGCTGTGGTTATGCTGAGTGGTGCTGTGGTGGTGCTGAGTGGTGCTGTGGTGGTGCTGAGTGATAATGTGGTGGTGCTGAGTGATGCTTGAGTGGTGCTGAGTGGTGCTGTGCTAATGCTGAGTGGTGCTGAGTGATAATGTGGTGGTGCTGAGTGATAATGTGGTGGTGCTGAGTGATAATGTGGTGGTGCTGAGTGATGCTGGGGTAGCGCTGAGTGGTGCTGTGGTGGTGCAGAGTGATGCTGGGGTGGCGCTGAGTGATGCTGGGGTGGCGCTGAGTGATGCTGTGGTGGTGCTGAGTGGTGCTGAGTGATGCTGGGGAGGCGCTGAGTGATGCTGTGGTGGTGCTGAGTGGTGCTGTGGTGGTGCTGAGTGGTGCTGTGGTGGTGCTGAGTGGTGCTGTGGTGGTGCTGAGTGATGCTGTGGTGGTGCTGAGTGATGCTGTGGTGGTGCTGTGGTGGTGCTGAGTGATAATGCGGTGGTGCTGAGTGGTGCTGTGTTGGTGCTGAGTGGTGCTGTGTTGGTGCTGAGTGGTGCTCTGGTGGTGCTGAGTGGTGCTGTGGTGGTGCTGAGTGATAATGTGGTGGTGCTGAGTGATAATGTGGTGGTGCTGAGTGATAATGTGGTGGTGCTGAGTGATGCTGGGGTAGCGCTGAGTGGTGCTGTGGTGGTGCTGAGTGATGCTTGGGTGGCTCTGAGTGATGCTGTGGTGGTGCTGAGTGGTGCTGTGGTGGTGCTCAGTGATGCTGGGGTGGCGCTGAGTGATGTTGTGGTGGTGCTGAGTGATGCTGTGGTGGTGCTGAGTGGTGCTGTGGTGGTGCTGAGTGGTGCTGAGTTATGATGTTGTGGTGCTGAGTGATAATGTGGTGGTGCTGAGTGATGCTGGGGTGGCGCTGAGTGATGATGTGGTGATGCAGAGGGCAGAAAGGCACAAAAAACGAGTCTAACAGAGGGCAGAAAGGCACAAAAAAACGCAGAGATGTGAAAGAGGATCAAAAATAAAAATAAAAGTACACTACCTTGAGTCTGAATGAGCAGAATGCTGTCACTCACAGTGGTGTTAGCCGAGGACTGAAGTGGACAGGGCTGAAGTGGACTGGACCACTGAACAAAGCTGGAAGTAGAAAGAAAAATGTGAATGTCATAACAGACCGATGGACCAAGAGGGCTAGCTGAAAGCCCCGAAGTTGTAAAAAGTATAAGTATAATTTAGGACATTTAAAAAGGGTCTTGGATAATGCTAGGCCTAAAAAAACAATACGTTCGACCCCACACGTGAGCACCTAGATTACTCGGTCGTGGTGAAAATTCCATCTGTTCGATACACGTCGTTTCCTTGAAAGCAGGCGTCTGGCATCTGCCAGTCTAAGGCTCCAGCCACGCGCTTTTCTTTTACAAACGGCTGTGTCAGTTCGCTCGGACCGTGTGCTGTGAATCAGCACTACAAATCCCCAAATGCACCAGGTAGTTAAAAAAACATATATATATATATATATAAGGACGGGAGTAGTGCGTCCTTAAAGAACATGGAGTCATAGGGTGACTTAAATCTGGTACTGCGTGGCGGTGTATATTATCTCCAACTGCCATTTTAAAACAAGAAGTGAGCGTAAATTATGGTAGTGTGTATATACCATACAATGGTCAGTAGATGATGAGGATCAATGTAGTTGGTGTTCCAGCAACTGTTATCTTCAGAGTTTGCACAGAAGTCATGTGATGGAGCCAACTGATGGGGTTTGACAAATGTGAGCCGTGTGCAATGGTCTGTTAAATGAAAGAAGTAAACACTAAAACCGAGGCAAAAATGTCTTGAAAGGATAATAAGACCTAAGAAGAACTCGAATCTGGGCGGCACATGAGAGCAGGAGGAGCCCTAGGACTGAGATGAGAACCGCTGGGAATAACTTTACCTTAAGCCTCTGGTCCCTGCAATTCATGTAGGGTGGGATACCATAGAACCCAAAGAACCAGGCCGTGAGTGCGTGTGGGGCGTGCATGGGGCATAACCATAAAATAAGTGGGGATGTGGAGTGCCCGTGTAACCCCAGTGGGGGGTAGCGCATTACGAGTAGAGACACAGGGTGAGAGCTAGTAAAGGTGCGTTCGATTGCAAAAAACGTTATCAGCTATTGGAGATCTGAGCTAGAAATTCCGGCCTTAGCGAGATGCTATATAATGTGCTACATTAATTACACATAGGATCGGGTACCACTGGGCTCACGTTATGAGAGTACAAGGTGGGTGGTCATGGGTCCTGGCTATGGCAGCAGCGAGGATGCGGTGAGCCCATGTTATTAACTAGTCGGATGGGGTGGGGGGCGGGGGAAAAGGGGAGTGAGCGAGTGGGAGGGAAGCGCTGGCTCTCGGCATTACGTGGGCGGGGGGCGCATTCCTTTGAAGTGTGAAGCAGGGGGCGGGGAGCGGATCCCTTTGAAGTGAAGCTCTCGGAGGCAGGCGGCTCGGGGAGCAAATGGAAAGTGCGTGCACGAGCACATGCACTCGACGTAATCCGCCTGGTGGTTTCAGAGCTTGGTTTGCCCTCAATACTCTCGTCCTATTATCCCTTGCGGGATTAATAGGACGAGACCTAAAAAGGAAGCATAAGAAGAAAAGATGATGATTCACCTTGGTTTCACTTTAGGTAAATCACCTCGAAGTTTTCTGAACTGGAGCTTTTCAACATCACTCCATCAGGAGACTCCACTAGCCGCCCTGCTGGCACCTTCTTCAGTGCCTGTTCTACCTCCACCAGTTCCTGGACTAGTGTCGATGTCTATTCTGGCTTACCTGTAGTTCTCAACACAAAGTGCTGACCCTGCCCCATCACACCTCTTGGGGCTCCATTTGAACTACCACCAGCGAGTTCGCTCTTTGAGCCAGTCTATCTCATAAACATTCTCATGGCACACCTCTGGTGCCAGCTGGAGCCGCCCCAGCGCCGAGCCTGTTCCCAGTGGTCCCTCCACTGGCACTGATACCAATACTTGTATCTGTGGCACCAACACTGGTGCAGATTCTTCCCCAGGTACAACTGTCAAAAACCAAAGACATTATAATGTGATCTACGACATAAGCTGGCCGAAGAAGTAAGATACAAGGAGGAAACCTGGACCCACATCACAGAAATAATATTGCAAACAATGGATGATTTATTCAGATCACACTGGCAAATCCCTGAGGTGGTTCCTCATGACGATGAGATAGGATCTGATTTTCTCCCTCATGTGTTTTTGATAGGGCTGATTACTTCGCTTGCAAAATGCCAGTGGGTTGGCTACATCCCTAGAAACAGAGATGGAGTGTCCCACAGCAGCAGAAGTATTTGAACTACCCCTACCTATTTTGGGGGCCAGGTCCAAAATCGTTGGTGCTACAGTCCACTTTGGCAATATCAGGCCTACTGCTTCCATCCAAAGAAGCCTTGCTCTTTCCCATTAGTGCAGTTTGCTAAAAACCTGCTTCTGCTCTGGCCGTTAACCATCTGATAACCCCGCGGTACAGGCTGGGCTCAAGAGATCACACCTCTCTTTTGCTTGATCACTAATCAGAAGCTTTGGTAGTGCATGCCTCATCTTGCACTAAACAGACTCCACTGGCTTTTCCTATGACTCCTCAGACAGGGAGTCCACACAATTGGAGGTGGTATTTAAGAAAGTTTTCAGTGCCAACACTGTAGCTCTACGGCCCTTGAAGGCCACATATCTGCTTGCCAGATACATCTACACATTGTGGAAGATGGCTAACATATTGGATCTGAGCTTACCAGACCGCTTAAAGGACCGTTTTGAGGTGGTGAATGGGGCCTGGATGCCCACATCATCTGGGCAAGCAGGGATACAGTGGGCTCAGTGGCTAGGGCTATGGCCTCTTCTATTGGCCTGAGGAGGCATACAATTTTTAGGTCCATCATCGCCGGTAGTATGCAGACAAGTCTCATGCATATACCTTTTGATGGGACTTGTCTGTTCGGAGACAAAGCTGACTCTGCCTTGGAAAGATTCAAGATGGGAATGGCTACCAACTGGTCTCCGGGCCTGCAATCCTCATCTCAAGACTACAGGCTTTTTTGGACTATCTGTAAGGATTTGCGTTTTGCCAGCATCATCTCTTCCAGCCTGTGCCTGAAGCTGAACCAATTTCAGAAACTGTAGATCAAGGGCAAAGGAAAATGCAGACAGGCCCAGAAACCCTTCTTCCTCGTCCTCCACTGCACTACATGGCAAGCAGCTTTAGTTTTCCCTTACAGGAACACATGGTCAATTGGAGGGAGGTTGACTTCCTTTTTGAAAGTCTGGAAGGCTAGTATGTCAGACTAGTGCATCTTGCTAATCAAGGAAGTAGAAATGCCCTTGCCTTCCAACAGGTAGCTCCCCATAAACCCTTTATCTCCTACTTCCTTCTGCCCGAGTATTACCTTTGGATCTTATAGCAGGAGGTGTCTGCCCTGCTGCAGAAGGGGGCAGTGGATATGGTCTCAGGAAAGGAAATTAAGCAGGGGTCTACTCACAGTACTTCCTGGTTCCCAAGAATGACAACGTTTGTGTCTCATCTTTGCCACAAGTGCAAAATGGTGTTCCTAGCTCATGTACCTTTCGCCCGGGAAACTAAATAATGTATGGTGTCCCATGACTTGCAGGACTCATATGTTTACATATTTCTTCTGCAGTCACACAGATGGTACCTGCAATCTGTGGAAGGTTTATCCACTTATACGTTGCCTCTTGGTCAGACTCACATCAGCACCTCAAATTTTCAAGAAGGTGCATGATGGTTGTGGCACATCTGTGAAGGTCAGGATTGTAATATTCCTGTTCCTCATTGATTGGCTGCTCTAGGCAGACTTGCCACAGGTGATGGCATATCACGTAGAGTCAAAGCATCCTTGGTGTTTGATCTGGGATTTTAAATCAGTCTGACCAAGTCACACCTAGAGCACTCTCAGCTTCTCCTGTTCACTTGGGATGTACTGGATACAAAGTCTTTGAGACCCCTCCTCCCTTCTCAGATGATCTGTGGGATTTGGGATATGTCTGAATTGTTTTGAGAAGGATTTCAAGTTCCAATCTAGTTTTTATGCCTCCTAGTTGAACTGGCTTCCTGTATCCTATCGTGCATGTACACTGGCACATGATGTCTTCCAGTAATGCACTTGTCAGCAGTAGTTCCAGCACTGATGATTTGTCAAAAACTCCCCAGACACTGAGGCAAACTTGTGCTGGTGGTCGGCCAAGGAGTACCTCATGGAAGAGATGCCTGTTTGCCCACTACAAGCTATGGCCACAGTAATGACAAAAACATCCTACAAGGGGGAGGCCTTCGGTCTCCAGAAGAGTTGGTTCAGCGCCTCAACCTGCTGGAGCTGTGGGCAATTCGTCTGGCCCTAAAAGCCTTCCTGTTCTCCCTTTGTGGTCAATCTGTCCAGATCCAACATTACCACAATGTGGTATGTAAACAAGCAGGAAGTCAAGCGTTCTCCTCCCTTCTACAGATTAGCTCTAAGTCTATGGGCCTTGAATCATGAGCAAAGGATTTGGGTGGTCACCAACCATCTGGCAAGGTTTATGAACATCCTGGCCAGCAGACATCATCTTCACCATGACCAGTGTCTGCCCCCGGAGGTGTTCCAGACCATCTTTGCCCTTTGCAGCAACCTTCAGGATCTCACCGCTCACAAGAACGCACATGAACACACATGACCCACAGTTCTGTGCTCTCCTGTTTCTCTTGCAGAGAGCTTTGGGGAGATGAGATTTGGTTGGTGTAATTTTCCTCGTAACTATAGATTACCCCATACCCTAATTCATTGGATATTAAAGAAGCTGCAACAGAACCGGGAACAAACCATTTTGATTGCTCCAGATTGGGCATTGGGTGAGTGCTATGCAGACTTCCTGCAACTCTCCATTTGTCCCCTGCTTCCTCTGCCGCTCAGAGCAGAATTCCTGTTACAGTCAGAGGGGAAGGTTCTCTATCCGAGCATCAGGAGCCTCCAACTTCATGACTGAAGATTGAGAGGGGACATCTGAGCTCCTCCCACATGCCGCCAGAGGTGGTTGACATCATGTTGTCAGCTTGTCGCCCCTCTACTAAGTCTGAGTAGTCGGGAAGGTGCGACCATTTTCTGTCATGGTATGTAGTTTAAAACGTAGACTCTCTGAAGGCTCACCTGTCTGATATATATTGCATTTTGTGCTGCCTTTGTCCAGCAAATTAGTGCTGTGAATGGTTACATTGCTGTACTTTTGGTGTTCAACTACCAACATGACTAACCATCATTGTTCAAATCACTGAATGTTATATGACTTTTGAGGGGGCTTATATATATTTCCCCCCATGCCTTTGCATTCCCCTGCCGGATATGAATTTGGTCTTGCATTTTTCGATGGGGACCAGTTCAAATCCCTGCACAGTTCTCCGTTACATTTCTGCCACTGATTCTCCCTCCTTACTTTTCTGAAGGATGATCATAGATTCCTGATACTAATAAGGTTCCAAATTACTTTGTTGAATTGAACAACCACATTTAATCTGATATTATCCTGGTCTCTGCCTCTAAGGGCTTGGAGAAGATGGGTGAGAAACTGTTGTCAGTGTGCCCGAGTGGTGCTATATGCAAAAGAAACAATTGGTGGAATGAATGATGGACAATGCAAACATTCACCTCCAGTCACTTCGATCTGCGTTATATTCATCAATCTTGCTCAACACACCACACCAGTTTGGACCCTCCATCTGTAAATCATTGTTGACCCTGTTCCTTGTGGGAACAGTCCAGCCCAAACTGCCAAGCCACGTCCTCCCTGGACCGGAAACAAGCATCCTGGGACCGATTTCAGGGCATCACCCTTTATCAGCCAAGGTTAGGTTAAATCCTTTGGTGTAGTGAGCATGGGGTCCATGTCTGGGCATACCCTTCCCACTTAGGGCAACATATGCAAAAGAAACAATTGATGGGAGGAATGCTGGACAATGCAAACATTCACCTCCAGTCACAAGGTTCTGGGTTAAATCCATCATTCTTTTGCTCACCACACCACCACTGGTTGGACCCAGCCATATGCAAATCAGTCTTGACCCTGTTTCTTGTGGGAACAGTCCTGCCCGAAAAGCCAAGCCAGGTCCTCCCTGGACTGGAAACAAGCATCCTGGGACCGGTTTCAGGGCCTCACCCTTGATCTGCCAGGCTAGCTATATGGCTCCACTGACATTGCATCTGCACATCTTCGGGGGTTCACATGGAGCCAACACCAGAAGTTTCGAGATCCAGTCTGGCGACAGGAGATATTCAAAATGTGAGGAATCCTCTGTTAGATATTGTACCCACCAGAAAGATTATTACTAAAGATAAGTAACTTTTTCTTAAGACCTTATGTTATAGGCATAATTGAAAAACACTTTCAGCAGGAAATAATTTAGGTCCTGGGTTGCTTGTGTTCCGGTTAGATAGGACCTGGCTTGCAGTTCGGGCTGGACTGTTCTGAATGGATCAGGGTCAAGATTGATTTGCATGTAGCTGGATCCAAACTGAGCTGACATGGTGTGCAAAATAATGATGGAATTGAATGCAGCCCAGTGTGTACCAGTGGCTGAGATTAATTGAAACATTCCATCCATCACTTTTTTGTATACTTTAGTGTGTCACCCTAAGTGGAACAGGTATGCCCAGACAGGGTCCTTTGCACACTGTGTCACTGGAACAAAGCTATACCCTGCTGATGAGCCCATATTTGAACGAAAAATATTACACCTTTCAGCCCTCCGTCTACCTTCCTACCAACTGCTAGTATGATCCCTTCTGAGATCATTACTTTTGAGAAATTGGTTCTCAAAGATCTTGAGGCATTGGAAAAGAAAAAGCTATTTATCACGTATAACATCCCCAAAAGCGAGAAAGAGGCAATCTGTACACTTAAATCCAATACTGATGTGATTATTAAAAGTGCAGATAAGGGCGGAGGAATTGTCCTACAGAACATTGACTCTTATAAGAATGAAATTAACCGTCAATTGAGCAACAGAGAACACTACTCAAGACTTGATCGTAACCCAACAAGTGAGATCCAAGCCTTTATTAAAAAACTCACCACAGATGCTCGAGGTGAAGGCTACCTCAGCAAGAAGGAATACAGCTTCCTCAATGTTAAATGCCCGCGCCTCCCGGTAATCTATACCCTTCCAAAAGTCCATAAAAATATCGAAAATTCCCCAGGAAGACCCATAGTGTCAGCCTGTGGCTCAATTTTGGAGCCGTTGGGTTCCTACGTGGATTTTTTCATCAAAGACTTTGTGCCATCCACTTGCTGTTATGTACGTGACAGCATGGAAATGATAAACCTAGTCGAGCATTTCCCTTATGACCCTGGTTTTCAAACACTCTGTACCTTGGATGTAGAGTCGCTCTATACTAATATCCCTCAAGGAGCGGCTCTACTTGTCATTCAGAAAATCCTAGACTCTAGACCCAGACCCCACAGAGTACCGACACTCTTTATTCTACAACTGCTCGAATTGTGTCTGACAAGAAACTTTTTTGTCTTCGATGGGGTATTCTACCAGCAGATAAAGGGTACCTCTATGGGGGCTATTTTTGCCCCCCACCTGGCAATATTGTTTATGGACGCGCTCGAGACTGACACGATCCTATCGGATGAGAATCCCTTCCGATCCGGTATTGCCATCTGGCGACGCTACATAGATGATATTTTCATGATTTGGAACTCTGATGAAAAAACTTTAGAATCTTTCCTTCACTGGCTGAACAATAACTGTGATGACCTACATTTTACTCTTTTCCATCACAAAACAGAGATACCCTTCCTGGACTTAACAATCTATCATGAGGAAGGCGAATTGTTGACCCGACTTTACAGGAAACCAACTGAACGCAATACCTTGCTCAGATATGACAGTAACCACCCAAGAGCCCTCAAAGATTCACTCCCGTATTCTCCATTCTTTCGCATCAGGCGTAATTGCTCATCAAAACCTGACTACTTCAGAGAGGCAAATATTCTGTCATCTAAACTTAAAGCCCGTGGGTACCCGAACAGATTAGTCAAGAATGCTTCCAAAAGAGCATGGTACTGTCCCCGAGAAGTCCTACTAGAACCAAAGACTGGGGAGAGAACTGAGAGAATTGCCTGTGTTACTACTTTCTCTCCAATCTCGAATAAAATCCGCAGAACAATTCTGCAGCACTGGCCAACTATAAATGCGGGCCAACTAAATCTGGACAAACCACTGTTTGCGTTTAAAAAGAGCAAAAACATAAGGGACCATCTGGTCCGGGCTGCGTTGCCCGTCTCGCCTCTGAATAACACAATTGAATCCAATTGGGGCTTACCACCCGTCATAGGGCATGTAAAATGTGGGCAATGTATTGTTTGTGACTTAACACTGGAGGGGCGCACTTTCAGTCACAACAATGTCACAGTTGATATGAAAGATCTAACAAATTGCAACAGTTGTAATGTAATTTATACAGTTTAATGCCCTTGCCCTTAAATGTATGTGGGGCAAACTACACAAAAGGTGAAGACACGTGTAAGCCAGCATCGGAGCCGCATAAGATGTGGGACTCTCAATGCCCCTTTAGTGGAACATTTTGCATCTATGAAACACACGGCAGACGATATGAAAAGGACAATTTTGAAATCTGTGAAACTACCACCGAGAGGAGGTAATTTGCAACAACTATGGAATCGTGGAGAACTGAAATCAATTATACAATTCAACACCATCCACACATGACTCAACTGAAGTGAAGACTGGACCACACTCCTGTGAAAGAACAATGCCACACATATGACTTGAGACAAACTGAACATTTGCCATGCAGACAGAGTTGTTGGGCCCAGCAACCTGAAGTTATGTTGCTCCTTGACTTTCACTAAATATATATCTGTCTTTAAAAATTTTATGCAATCTCGCACAAAGCATGTGCTCACCCACACTGTTGACACCGGCTGAATCACTACATGTATACCTGCACTCCCCTTCCTCTGCCCCCATAACCAATATAATTCTCTACCTAAATAATGCCCTTATAACTCGAGACATGGTTTATAAATTTACAAAGAGGACTGTTCATAAAATCACCAAGTAATGTACTAAGAGGGCTGTAAGATGGCGCCCATCCTCTACATCACGAGCCCTCACCACTAGCGGGAGAGCTGTATGCCAGGTAACCATTCCAAGATGGCGCTCGGTTTCACCAGCACGTGACCGGGTTGCCAGCCTAGAATTAACGCTCCCAGGCTCCTCACAAGGAACCGGCATCGAGACCAAGTATCCAGGTCACCCGCAAGCTCTAATCTGACCCGGTAAGTAGCTGTCAGCCAGGCGCCTGACCAAAACAAACAAGTCCCCAACGCCCCCTCCAGCCATGGTCTCCACACTAGACGCTTAATGAAATACTTTTTATTTTCAGCGTCCCATTCCGACATTGATCGCAAACGAGTGGACGGCCATCGAGCCTGACTCGACCAACCCAATACTATTGTTATTTAAGGTAGGCTTGACAGGCATGTGAATTTTTAGTTTTCGGACCCGACCTACTTGATCGAGTCAATTACTGCCCCTTAATTTATGTAATTTTAATTATTACTTTCTAGCTCGCCAAAAATCCGGCGTAACTGAAAGAACCAGTGTACCTTCCCTCCACTTCCGTCCGCATATTAACAGGAGCGGAAAGCATAACAATTTACTGGTATGCATTTCACTCTCCCCACTTTCCTTGTTTTCACGTCATCTTGGTCCACCCCCACTCATTGTTTTTACTTGTTCTCACAGCTTGGCCCATTGCCGCAACGGGATACATGAGATTATAATCAGCAACCACCAGCACTACCAGTGCGTCTGCTCGATTATTTAAGGTACGCCACCTATGCACTGCGCTGACAGATTGTCGTTGGTACACCAGCACGGCATATACAGCTTCTTTGCATAGGTTGATTAAATAAGTAATAAACCGGTTCCCCCATCAATTAACATCTGTTTTAACAGGAACGTCCTCTCCGTTTGTCTCGCTGAACACCAGCCCAGACGTCATACCCAACAATCAAGTTCACCATTCCCCACCTCTCATTAAGAGGTATGTCCCAAGCAGAGCATCAGTCACCTCTAGCTTAATTGAATTACTTAGATACAGATCCATGAATAAATATAGATGCACGTTGCTCTGCTCAATCACCAATTCACTGAGCCGTGAGCACTTTCTAGTCACATGTTCTGCACAATCCAGTCCAGTCACATGTTCTACACAATCCTTAGGTTATTTCCTGCACCAATGTCACTGCGATTCCGAGGATAATTGTTTGTTGAAGAATGCAATTCAATCGAAAGGCTAGCACTGTCACCCCTCACTTGACACACACTGCGATTCCGGATTTTGTTAATGAGATGAAAGGCATGCGATGACCGCCCTCCGTCATTTCCACTTGATAAACTCCTTCCTTGTTTATTTTTCTGTTTTTCCAACAGGCGTTGTCATATTCAGGCAAATTTTATTTTAAAATCCTGATGATGATCTCCTTTATGTAATTGAGCAAAGGGATCGAAACGTCGACACCCATGAGTGGGCATACATGTAATATATTTCAAATGTGATTTTGTATGTGCTACTCCAGGCGACACTGTCACTATTCTCTACTATTTACAGTGCCCTGCCTGCTCCTTTTCTTGCCTGAAAACACCCCTTTCACTCTTTTTTACTTTCTTTCTCTCCTAGTACGGTACAGGATTGTGCCACGCTACTGTTGTAGAAATATATTATGATTATATCTGATATCTGTTGATAAATAAATTCCTTGTCCGGCTGGGCAAGGAGACTTAAGCGTATAGTAGCTTATTGTGTTCTATACTGTATTGTTATGATTCTAAATAAGCTAGGAACCCGTGTATCCATAACTTAGTTGATACCCATGGTTCTTAGCTACCCTCTGGGTCCTCCTTGTTTCTCAAAAATGCTCGGGGAGCAAATGGCAAGCGCGTGCACGAGCACATGCACTCGACGTAATCCGCCTGGTGGTTTCAGAGCTTGGTTTGCCCTCAATACTCTCGTCCTATTATCCCTTGTGGGATTAATAGGACGAGACTAAAAAAAGAAGCATAAGAAGAAAAGATGATGATTCACCTTAGTTTCACTTTAGGTAAGTCACCTCAGAGTTTTCTGAACTGGAGCTTATCAACATCACTCCATCAGGAGACTCCACTAGCCGCCCTGCTGGCACCTTCTTCAGTGCCTGTTCTACCTCCACCAGTTCCTGGACTAGTGTCGACGTCTATTCTGGCTTACCTGTAGTTCTCAACACAAAGTGCTGATCCTGCCCCATCACACCTCTTGAGGCTCCATTTGAACTACCACCAGCGAGTTCACCCTTTGAGCCAGTCTATCTCATAAACATTCTCATGGCACACCTCTGGTGCCAGCTGGAGCCGCCCCAGCGCAGAGCCTGTTCCCAGTGGTCCCTCCACTGGCACTGATACCAATACTTGTATCTGTGGCACCAACACTGGTGCAGATTCTTCCCCAGGTACAACTGTCAAAAACCAAAGACATTATAATGTGATCTACGACATAAGCTGGCTGAAGAAGCAAGATACAAGGAGGAAACCTGGACCCACATCACAGAAATATTATTGCAAACAATGGATGATTTATTCAGATCCGACTGGCAAATCCCTGAGGTCCTCATGACGATGAGATAGGAGCTGATTTTCTCCCTCATGTGTTTTTGATAGGGCTGATTGCTTCGCTTGCAAAATGCCAGTGGGTTGGCTGCTTCCCTAGAAACAGAGATGGAGTGCCCCGCAGCAGCAGAAGTATTTGAACTACCCCTACCTATTTTGGGGGCCAGGTCCAAAATCGTTGGTGCTACAGTCCACTTTGGCAATATCAGGCCTACTGCTTCCATCCAAAGAAGCCTTGCTCTTTCCCATTAGTGCAGTTTGCTAAAAACCTGCTTCTGCTCTGGCTGTTAACCATCTGATAACCCCGCGGTACAGGCTGGGCTCAGGAGATCCCACCTCTCTTTTGCTTGATCACTAATCAGAAGCTTTGGTAGTGCATGCCTCATCTTGCATTAAACAGACTCCACTGGCTTTTCCTATGACTCCTCAGACAGGGAGTCCACACAATTGGAGGTGGTATTTAAGAAAGTTTTCAGTGCCAACACTGTAGCTCTACGGTCCTTGAAGGCCACATATCTGCTTGCCAGATACATCTACACATTGTGGAAGATGGCTAACATATTGGTTCTGAGCTTACCAGACCGCTTAAAGGACCGTTTTGAGGTGGTGAGTGGGGGCCTGGATGCCCACTTCATCTGGGCAAGCAGGGATACAGTGGGCTCAGTGGCTAGGGCCATGGCCTCTTCTATTGTCCTGAGGAGGCATACATCTTTTAGGTCCATCATCGCCGGTAGTATGCAGACAAGTCTCATGCATATACCTTTTGATGGGACTTGTCTGTTCGGAGACAAAGCTGACTCTGCCTTGGAAAGATTCAAGATGGGAATGGCTACCAACTGGTCTCTGGGCCTGCAATCCTCATCTCAAGACTACAGGCTTTTTTGGACTATCTGTAAGGATTTGCGTTTTGCCAGCATCATCCCTTCCAGCCTGTGCCTGAAGCTGAACCAATTTCAGAAACTGTAGATCAAGGGCAAAGGAAAATGCAGACAGGCCCAGAAACCCTTCTTCCTCGTCCTCCACTGCACTACATGGCAAGCAGCTTTAGTTTTCCCTTACAGGAACACATGGTCAATTGGAGGGAGGTTGACTTCCTTTTTGAAAGTCTGGAAGGCTAGTATGTCAGACTAGTGCATCTTGCTAATCATATGAAGTAGAAATGCCCTTGCCTTCCAACAGGTAGCTCCCCATATACCCTTTATCTCCTACTTCCTTCTGCCCGAGTATTACCTTTGGATCTTATAGCAGGAGGTGTCTGCCCTGCTGCAGAAGGGGGCAGTGGATATGGCCTCAGGAAAGGAAATTAAGCAGGGGTCTACTCACAGTACTTCCTGGTTCCCAAGAATGACAACGGTTGGTGTCTGATCTTTGCCACAAGTGCAAAATGGTGTTCCTAGCTCATGTACCTTTCGCCCGGGAAACTGAATAATGTATAGTGTCCCATGACTTGCAGGACTCATATGTTCACATATTTCTTCTGCAGTCACACAGATGGTACCTGCAATCTGTGGAAGGTTTATCCACTTATACGTTGCCTCTTGGTCAGACTCACATCAGCACCTCAAATTTTCAGGAAGGTGCATGATGGTTGTGGCACATCTGTGAAGGTCAGGATTGTAATATTCCTGTTCCTCATTGATTGGTTGCTCTAGGCAGACTTACCACAGGTGGTGACATATCACCTAGAGTCAAAGCATACTTGGTGTTTGATCTGGGATTTTAAATCAGTCTGTCCAAGTCACACCTAGAGCACTCTCAGCTTTTCCTGTTCACTTGGGATGTACTGGATACAAAGTCTTTGAGACCCCTCCTTCCTTCTCAGATGACCTGTGGTATTTGGGATATGTCTGAATTGTTTTGAGAAGGATTTCAAGTTCCAATCAAGTTTTTTTGCCTCCTAGTTGAACTGGCTTCCTGTATCTTATCGTGAATGTACACTGGCACATGATGTCTTCCAGTAATGCACTTGTCAGCAGTAGTTCCAGCACTGATAATTTGTCAAAAACTCCCCAGACACTGAGGCAAACTTGTGCTGGTGGTCGGCCAAGGAGTACCTGATGGAAGAGATGTCCGTTTGCCCACTACAAGCTATGGCCACAGTAATGACAAAAACATCCTACAAGGGGGAGGCCTTCGGTCTCCAGAAGAGTTGGTTCAGCGCCTCAACCTGCTGGAGCTGTGGGCAATTCGTCTGGCCCTAAAAGCCTTCCTGTTCTCCCTTTGTGGTCAATCTGTCCAGATCCAACATTACCGCAATGTGGTATGTAAACAAGCAGGAAGTCAAGCGTTCTCCTCCTTTCTACAGATTAGCTCTAAGTCTATGGGCCTTGAATCATGAGCAAAGGATTTGGGTGGTCACCAACCATCTGGCAAGGTTCATGAACATCCTGGCCAGCAGACATCATCTTCACCATGACCGGTGTCTGCCCCCGGAGGTGTTCCAGAACATCTTTGCCCTTTGCAGCAACCTTCAGGATCTCACCGCTCACAAGAACGCACATGAACACACATGACCCACAGTTCTGTGCTCTCCTGTTTCTCTTGCAGAGAGCTTTGGGGAGATGAGATTTGGTTGGTGTAATTTTCCTCGTAACTATAGATTACCCCATACCCTAATTCATTGGATATTAAAGAAGCTGCAACAGAACCGGGAACAAACCATTTTGATTGCTCCAGATTGGGCATTGGGTGAGTGCTATGCAGACTTCCTGCAACTCTCCATTTGTCCCCTGCTTCCTCTGCCGCTCAGAGCAGAATTCCTTTTACAGTCAGAGGGGAAGGTACTCTATCCGAGCATCAGGAGCCTCCAACTTCATGACTGAAGATTGAGAGGGGACATCTGAGATCCTCCCACATGCCGCCAGCGGTGGTTGACATCATGTTGTCAGCTTGTCGCCCCTCTACTAAGTCTGAGTAGTCGGGATGGTGGAACCATTTTGTGCCATAGTATGTAGTTTAAAACGTAGACTCTCTGAAGGCTCACCTGTCTGATATATATTGCATTTTGTGCTGCCTTTGCCCAGCAAATTAGTGCTGTGAATGGTTACTTTGCTGTAGTTTTGTTGTTCAACTACCAACAGGACTAACCATCATTGTTCAAATCCCTGAATGTTATATGACTTTTGAGGGGGCTTATATATATTTCCCCCCCATGCCCTTTGCATTCCCCTGCCGGATATGAATTTGGTCTTGCATTTTTCGATGGGGACCAGTTCAAATCCCTGCACAGTTCTCCGTTACATTTCTGCCACTGATTCTCCCTCCTTGCTTTTCTGAAGGATGATCAGAGATTCCTGATACTAATAAGGTTCCAAATTACTTTGTTGCATTGAACAACCACATTTAATCTGATATTATCCTGGTCTCTGCCTCTAAGGACTTGGAGAAGATGGGTGAGAAACTGTTATCAGTGTGCCCGGGTGGTGCTATATGAAAAAAAGAAACAATTGGTGGACTGAATGCAGGACAATGCAAACATTCACCTCCAGTCACAAGGATCTGGGTTATATTCATCATTCTTGCTCAACACACCACCCCAGTTTGGACCCAGCCATCTGTAAATCATTCTTGACCCTGTTCCTTGTGGGAACAGTCCAGCTCAAACTTCCAAGCCACATCCTCCCTGGACCGGAAACAAGCATCCTGGGACCGATTTCAGGGCATCACCCTTTATCAGCCAGGCTAGCTTAAATCCTTTGGTGTAGTGAGCATGGGGTCCACGTTTGGGCATACCATTCCCACTTAGGGCGACATATGCAAAAGAAACAATTGATGGGAGGAATGCTGGACAATGCAAACATTCACCTCCAGTCACAAGGATCTGGGTTAAACCCATCATTCTTTTGCTCACCACACCACCCCAGTTTGGACCCAGCCATATGCAAATCAGTCTTGACCCTGTTCCTTGTGGGAACAGTCCTGCCCGAAATGCCAAGCCAGGTCCTCCCTGGACTGGAAACAAGCATCCTGGGACCGGTTTCAGGGCATCACCCTTGATCTGCCAGGCTAGCTATAAGGCTCCACTGACATTGCATCTGCACATCTTCAGGGGTTCACATGGAGTCAACACCAGAAGTTTCGAGATCCAGTCTGGCGACAGGGGATATTCAAAATGTGAGGAATCCTCTGTTAGATATTGTACCCACCAGAAAGATTATTACTAAAGATAAGTAACTTTTTCTTAGACCTTCTGTTATAGGCATCATTGAAAAACACTTTCAGCAGGAAATAATTTAGGTCCTGGGTTGCTTGTGTTCCGGTTAGATAGGACCTGGCTTGCAGTTCGGGCTGGACTGTTCTGAATGGATCAGGGTGAAGATTGATTTGCATATAGCTGGATCCAAACTGAGCTGACATGGTGTGCAAAATAATGATGGAATGGAATGCAGCCCAGTGTGTACCAGTGGCTGAGATTAATTGAAGCATTCCATCCAGCACTTTTTTGTATACTTTAGTGTGTCACCCTAAGTGGAACAGGTATGCCCAGACAGGGTCCTTTGCACACTGTGTCACTGGAACAAAGCTATACCCTGCTGATGAGCACATATTTGAACAAAACCGGTCCTGGATTACTAGTGTTTCGGTTCAGGGAGGACCTGGCTTGGCAGTTCTGACTAGACTGTGCTGATTGGAGCAGGGTCAAGACTGATTGGCATACACTTGTGTCCAAACTGAAGTGACATGATGTGCAAAATAACATTGACATGCGGCCCAGAGGAATTGGCAGTGCCTGAGATTAATTCAAGCATTCCATCCATCACTTTTTTGTATACTTTAGTGTGACAATTGTGTTTGGCACCCATTGCAATAGCTTGCAAATGACCCGTACACATATTTCAAAATATATTTTGTTAGTTAGGAAAGCACTTCTTGTAATTCTGAAGTCAGACAGAAATAAAGATTTTAATTGTATGAAAACAAATCAGAATATTTTACTTGGTGATGTGCAAATGATAAATATTTGCTGAATCCCAAATTCCACATATTATAGCAAGCTGTCATTTGCAAGCTATTTAGCTTTAGCAGTAAAACTGCATGTCAGTGGGAAAGTGTGTGACCGTTTGAGTGGAAAATATCTGTCTGTAAATGACAGTGAGCTACCACACCATGCTTTGGTAATACATTTAATAACTGTGAAAGCTTTTAATTATGAACTGAGAGACATTCCTGCCCAGTGCCAACAAATGGTAATAGTGAACAAAGAGGCAAGTCAGGGGTCACGTCACGTGTACCCTAATATGTGGGCTATATTTTTATAATACATGGAGTAAAAGCTTAGTCCATTAAACCAAGCAAGAGTTTATTTGAAGGTGCTCCTGTATGTGATAATGAAGAAAAGGGTGACTCAGTGAAATAAAATATTTGCCTAGGATCACCCTCTGTCACAACAGTAACTGGTAACCCGTCCACCGAAATATAAATCCGATAGGTTATAATGGGATTTAGATTTCGGCGGACTTGATATCCCGTCTGCTGGATCTAAATCAGGTCCTCACTCAAATCTATCTATACTAATATAATAAAGAGAGAGCCCAAACCTTTGAGGCGGGTAATCTCAGGAACCACAGCACCAATCACAACACCCAATACAGCGTTGGAAAGGGCAGTTGCAGCAGAAGGACATAGGCTATGCAGACGCCCACCATATACATTTAAAAGGTAAAAGAACCGTGCCAGCAAAGTAGTCCCTTGTGGGCGTGTCTGCGTTGTGCTGTGGGCGTGACAAACGCTGGGGGCGTATGGTACGTTCCGCCCTTAATGCCATGTCTCATATCGTGTGCTAATCCCACCCTGCTCCCTTTAAATACCCCTGCACCCAATAATCATAACCCACCCTTACTCCTTAAAACACTAACCCATCTTAACCCTATAAATACACCCTGTACCCCAAAACCCAAACCTATCCCTAAACCCTAAAAATACCCCTGTACCTCAAAACCCAAACCTATCCCTGAGCCCTAAAAATACCCCTGTACCCCAAAACCCAAACCTAGCCCTGAACCCTAAAAATACCTATGTACCCCAAAACCCAAACCTAGCCCTGAACCCTAAAAATACCCCTATATTCCAAAACCCAAACGTAGCCCTGAACCCTAAAAATACCCCTGTACCCCAAAACCCATACCTATCCCTAAACCCTAAAACTACCCCTGCACCCCATAACCCAAAACTATATCTGAACCCTTAAAATACCCAAACACCCCAAAACATATACCTCAGTACCCCCAAACATATACCCCTATACCCATACTTACCTTATCCAAACATAAAAAAAAACATGCTTTTACCATTCATGCATTTACAACGAATTTCGTTGTAAATGTATGCGTGGTAAAAGCATATAAAATGTAATGCCATGCGTTATAATCGATTTACAAAAGGGGGTGGTGATGAACAGAGTGTCTGAATTGAGCAGACCACTCTTACCCAGTCCAAAGATCAGGGCTTGATCCATCACCGTTATTTATCTCACTGCCCCATCCCAGCTCAGAACATGGCTATATGCAAATCAGTCTGTCCCTGGCCCAGTGCATCATGGGAACAGGGCAGACTAAACTACCAAGCCAATTCTTTACCAGAAAGGAGACAAGCTACCGGGGACCGGTTTCTGGCATTTCAGCCTCTTCGGCCCGGCTTGCTTGAATCCTGATGGAGCAGTGAGAAAGGGACTCATGTCTGAGTATACCCTGCCACACCTATAGTGGCCAAAATCGATTTACAAAAGGGGGTGGTGATGAACAGAGTGTCTGAATTGAGCAGACCACTCTTACCCAGTCCAAAGATCAGGGCTTGATCCATCACCGTTATTTATCTCACTGCCCCATCCCAGCTCAGAACATGGCTATATGCAAATCAGTCTGTCCCTGGCCCAGTGCATCATGGGAACAGGGCAGACTAAACTACCAAGCCAATTCTTTACCATCATGCACTGGGACAGGAACAGACTAATTTGCATACAGCCAGGTTCTGAAACTGGGATGGTGCAGTGAGCTAAAAAACGGTGTTGGATCTAGCCCTGATCTCTTGACTGGGTGAGAGCTTTCTGCTTAAATCAGAGACTCTGTCCCTCACCACCCCTTGTTGTAAATGCGTTATAATGGCATTGCGGAGTCATGGTACTTTCGTAATGAAAGTATGCGGAGTGATGGTATGCGGAAAGAAAGTTGCGGAATAATGGGTGTTTACCCTCCCCCGGTAAGTACATTGGTGGCACGGTGGCCCACATCTCCAGCAACATACTCATATTTTTTCACCACCCATTTGAAAAATGCACAGGTCTCTCTCATTGATGGCCAGCACCGATATACACTTTTAGACACACCTCCGGCCACAAGTTCTAGAATTGCAAACTTTAGAGCTGGGGAGCTATGTTCGAATCTCGGCATCAGCTCAACATCCTGTGATTCCAGGCAAATAGCTTTGCCTCCCCGTGCCTAACACAAATGAATGTGTTCTTCTGTAATGTAAATTGTGCTCATGCCATGTTGTCAAGTTTGCGCTATATAATATTGCAAGGAAAAATAAAGTAGGGAAACTCGAGTTCACACACTACTGAACGCGCACTCTTAAGTGCGTCAGCAGTGCACTGTGAATCGGAGCGTTTCACAGGCCTGTCACAGATAAGAAATTCTATCAAAACGTAATCCTACAAAACAATATACTACTGGCCGGCAGCAATTCATACCCGGACCAAGTTGGGACGGGCTGCTAGTAAATATATAAAAGTAATACAAATTCACATTTCTTCACTAATGAGGGGGGCAGAAGAGGCAAATACCTGCAAAGAAACCAACCATCAGAATCTTTCAGAGCTCTTCACTTAAGAATCATGAACAAGGTAATAAGGCCACCTTACTATGAATCTTCCAAACTGGCCATGTAGTCCACCATCACCTGATTTATCACCTAGCTCCCAAAAAATACTTTCTAACTCAAAGGATCAAAAGTTACTAAAGTAAAAGTCTCTGAAATCATGCTCTACAGAGGTGATTCAGCAGATGTAATTCTATAAAGGTCATCTAGTCATTTCTGTTTCTGGCTGCTATTTTCAGATGTTACCCTGTACTTTATAGGTCCCATCGATCCCCCAAAGTCCACCTCATCCTGCACAAACTTCATTAGGCATCCACAAAGTCCCTTTCTTACCCTGCATAGTTCCACATGACTGTACTTAATTACTGCAAAGCACATCCTGCTTGTGGTTACTCTAGAGACTCTTCTCATGTCTTTCCTGCACATTTCCTCCTCTACCTTGCAGCTTTACCAGCTTCATATTGCAGTTCTACATTGATGTTCCCAATGCCTGCGACCTTACAGATGCCCCATACTTTCTGTCGTCTGCCCCTCAGTTCTGCTGACCCTTCATAAAAATATGAAAGCTTACTAAAGGCTGATGGATGGAATGTTTTAATTAATCTCAGCAGCTGGTAATTACTTGGAGCCGCATCCCAGTCCACCTTTATTTTGCACACCATGCCACCTCATTTTGGTCCAAGCTATAAGAAAATTAGTCTTGACCCTGCTCCAGTGTGAACAGTCCAGCCCGAACTGCCAGGCCAGGCCTTCCCTGAACCAGAACACAAGCAACTCAAAACTAATCTCAGGATGCTTGTTTCCAGTCCAGGGAGGACCTGGCCTGGCAGTTCGGGCTGGACTGTTCCCATAGGGCACAGGGTCAAGACTGATTAGCATATGGCTGGGTAATGGAATGGTGAGCAAAAAACCGATGGATTTAGGCCCAGATCTCTGTACTGGAGGTGAATTTTTGACAATATTCAGCATTCCGTCCATCAATTGTTCTTTTTGCATTTATCAGTCGGAGTGGCACGTGTATGCCCAGATGTGAGTCCTGTGCTCTCTATGCCACAGAAGTCAAGCTAGCGTGGCTAATGAATGGTGATATCTCAAACCAGTTCCAGGGTGCTTTTTTTCTGGTCCAGGGAGGACCTGGCCTGGCAGTTCGGACTGGACTGTTCCCATGAGGCACAGGGTCAGACTGATTTGCATATGGCTGGGTCCAAACTGGAATGACATGGTGTGCAAACAAACAGTGGATTTAGGCCCAGATCCCAGTACTGGGGGTGAATGTTTGACATTGTTCAGCATTCCGTCCAACAATTGTTCTTTTTGTAACCTTCATAAAAATATAGCCGCTCTTAACTTGTCTCATCCAATATTTCAGTCCAGAACAACTCGTTTATACCCGACAGCTATCTCTTGCAACTGAGATGACTACCTGACTCCTACTTACATGGACGCTCCATAAATTTCGCCCTGGGTCGGTTGTCCCCTCTTGATGTTTCTATGCGAGACATTTGACAGTAATCCAGCACTTCCAGTTTGCATAAAAGCCAGCCCCATGGCCGAACATATTCTATGGGTCTTCTGGGAAATGACGGGACTGATTATGTGTGAGGGCTCCATGTGCCTCTGAGGTGTGTAAACACTGCCCAGGAGAGTTCACGCGGAAGACATGGGGGACAAGAGTAATATAAAAAAATAGTTCATGTCTAGCAGAAGGTCTCCAGTCTGTCAGGTAGGCATTGTGGCTTTTGCCTGCAGTGCCCCCTAGTGGAAGGCAAGCTGCAATTACACTGGGAGATAAACTAGCTAGGGGCCTGACACAGTTCAGAAGCCTGAGCTGGGATATTAACCCCTTGCATGCGGCCGCGACTCTGCGCCTGTGCGGCAGAATCGCAAGTGGGCGGGTTTATGACGGCCCCCAGCCATCATCAGCACACGAGTGCCGTAGTGCATGACGGACGGGGCCCTCATCAGCATGCAAGGGGTTAAAAGACTTGGCATGTAAGTAACACAGCGTGTCAAAATATGATGAGGAGCTGTTCATATTAGAAATATTTCTTGTCTTCCATTCCTGCTTTTACTTTTGGAAATTACTTTCTATCACTGCATTGATGTCTTTTAATTTTTTGTTTGTTTAACATGATTTTCGTCGCACTGATATCAATACAATGAGTGACCCGACATAGTTCAGATTGACACATTAACTTCCTCTCTGGTCCATATAAGTGTGGAGCAACATTATTATTTAGCAAACTATACACAGGTGCGGTATTTATACAGGTCTCATCCTGTACTGAATGCCTTCAATGTGCATTCAGATTTGATGTTCCAAATGAGACATAGTGAAGTAAAAGGTTGTGCCTTTGGACGCACAGTTTGATCAAATGAAACTGGGATCTAACCCTAGGTTTCCTGCTGACACATTGTTGCATTTCAGCGACCGGCTGAATGGCTAATGAATACAAGTAACAAGTACAAGTAATACCAGAAATCAAAAAAAGGTAAAAGATCCCCTTTCCCACTTCAAGTGGAATGTTCTAGAAGAGGTGTAGCTTGTCTTGGAGAGAAGCCATCTGAGCTTCTTGCCCATATACAAACATGTCTCGATATTGGCAGACCAGGGTTGGCGCCCGATAACTTTTGTAATTGGTAAAAGGAACTTCTGTTGAAAGTGGTTGCACTCTCAAAGTTTGAGTATAAGAATGCAATCAATCAATCAGGTAGTTTTAAGCGCGCTACTCACCCGTGAGGGTCTCAAGGCGCTGGTGTTTGCAAAAGGCATGTATAATATGCATTCTAATCAGGAAAGGAAAGAACTAAAATGGTTTGATACATTGTGCCAACAACTAGTAATCTGAGAGGAATAAGATTGGGGAAAGATGGCGATGGACCGATTGATGGTCATCATAGGGAAGAGTTGGCCAAGGTTAAGCAGGAATTAGGCCACTCATTAAGCAGAAAAAGGGGAATTCCACATGGAAAAATGGAAAACGATGATTCAGTCTAAAATATCAAGACATTGTGTCTGGAGGAGGGAATGACCCCTGTGCAGACCTTCTCTTGTCCTAGTGTTTGGTGCCTTTCATGCCTCTGCGTGCTGCATTCTCATACTCATGTTTTCTGTGCCCGTACCCCTATAATTCCTCTCACCTCCCTTGTGCAATCATCTCTCCTGCGTACTTCCGGTCCAGGAGTGAACCGAGAAGGGGTCTGCCCCAGTTGTGGGTGTCACTCAAGCCAGCAGTCAGGCCTTGGCTGGGGGCTGCTTATATCTGAAGCCATGGGGCAGCACCGTGAGCAGAGAGGTGCACGCGAAGCGACAGCCTTTGTAAAGGGCTAGGAGGCCTTCGGGTAGCTATGCGCTATACAAGACTCGAAGAATAGAATGGGATGGTGTAAGATTAGCAATGCAGAAGGGTGTACTAAACACAGCTTTAGGAACACACGCCCATATAAGGAAGTGGAGATCTACAGTGCAGCGGCCTATAGGAGAGAGGACCTCTAGCTTTTATGCAGCTGGCCCCTCCTACAGCCATTGCCAGACTGCCTTAGGCTCAATTCGCTCCCTTACTGCTCTAGGCAAAGTCCTGTCATATTGAGCTCTGCTTCAATCTAGTCCAGTTCTGTGTTTGCATCGTGGACAAACCTCTAGATGGGGCAATCACAGCTATGCAGGATGGATCCCAGTAACTCAGAACTCTTGGCTGAGGACAGATGGGTGCATCGAATAATGCAGTTGGCACATGTGTAGATCACGTTATTATGCCACACACAAGTTTACAGTCGGTTTGTTTTGCCCTCCCAAAGAAAAATCACAAACCTGAAATTTCTTGAATGGAGTTATTAAGGTATAAACAATGAAACCAGTAAAACCCATGCACTATTTTTTTTAGTATGTAATCAGGCAGCCCAGCACTTGCAGGCAGGAATCCCCTTTCCCTGATATTGTGAATTCAATAATAACCTGAGTTTGGCGATAACACAAATGCCTCACTTTACTGTCCCATATGTTTGATGGTGTGTATCTTCCTTTATGAGGTGAAAGGCAGTGTGAAAAGAGGGGTTTCACATTACTCCCCCCTCATTGGGTAGTCCAGTTTCTATACACAGCATCCAATTCCCCTGGTGTGGCAGGTTCCTTAAAACACTACAGGTGATGAAAGCTAAAGTAAGGGTGTTTCTGTTTTCCATTTAGGTGGAGTCTGACATTGCAGCCCGTTGACGTAGCAACAACAACCTACAGCACAGCACTTGCTGACAATATCCACACTCAAGCCACTTTGCGGCTGCTGCTTCTTTCAGGCATAGGGCTGGGATGCTGAGGTTGGACAGTTTTGACAAATGGGCGCACCGGGTCACTGGCCACCTAACCGAGTCTGTTCTCCTGGGCTACCAACAGAGAAGCTATATCATCATTTCTTGGCAAGGTACTGGCACCAAGTCTGCAATCCAAAGCAGGGAATCTGAAGTTCATCTTCAGGTAAGTCTCACTGTGGATTATTGTCTTCTCACTTGTAATCTTCACTCAGGTAAGTGTCTGCTGATGGTCCATCCAGAGATAGGTAAAGCAGCTTGGTAGCCCATCCGTAGAGCCTCGCACACACTCAAGCCCTCGCTGCCTTGCATGCAGTGCCGTTTTGTGGAATCCTTAGGGTAACACCTGAAAAAGCCATTGCATGCACCTCTGTCACATGGCTTCGACAGTGGAGCTTAAGCATGAAAGCATGATGTGCCCCGTCCCAACTCTCCTCAGATAGATAAACGAGTGAGGCACACACAACTGCACAATGTAAAGTGCTGCTAATGCCCTTCATGTTGTTTAATGTGCTTGGTCTTCTAGAAAACTTTTTCCTTACATTCAGTATCAGCAGCAATTAAATATTTTGTATCGAATTGCATCACTAGATCATATGATATTTTCTGTAAAAGGAAAGGTATATGTATGTATGTTACAGCAATTATTAAGGAGATATTTGGCTGCTACAGTTTCTAGACTTCAGGCCAACAAGGTGATTTCCTTTTTCTCCTAAATGTCCTGGATCAGATGAACAATAGGCTTGTGTTTTCTGCACAAAGGTACAGAAACCATTGTACCTCAACCCAGCAGATTCTAATGACTACCGCCCAATCTCCCTGCTACCATGGGCAAGCAAAATCCTGGAGAAGCATGTCAACCTCCATCTTACTAACTACCTCGAGGAGAACCTCCTACTGGACGCCTCTCGAACAGGGTTCCGCCCCAGACATGGCACTGAAACGGCGCTGTTAGCCGTCACAGAAGAAGCTAGGAAGATCTTGGATCGAGGAGGGACAGTGGCAGTGGTCCTCCTCGATCTAAGCGCAGCATTCGACACGGTATGCCACAAAACTCTACTAGCTCGACTCTCTGATCTCGGCATATCAGGAATCGCCCTAGACTGGCTGAGTTTGTTTCTCAGCAACAGAACCTTCCAGGTCTTTGATGGCGACTCCTACTCTAAAAACCGACCATTGGACTGCGGTGTGCCTCAGGGCTCCTCACTGAGCCCCATGCTGTTTAACGTGTACATGAGGCCACTGGCGGGTGTCATCCAAAAATACGGTATCAAAATCATATCGTACGCGGACGACACCCAGCTGGTGGTCTCCCTGACACAGAAAGGCAGCGTGTCCCCCCAACCCAATCTGGCAGCATGCATGGAGGAAGTCAAAAGATGGATGACAATGTCATCCTTAAAACTCAACGGTGATAAGACCGAGATTATGATCCTCGGTCCTTCCCCCCCACCACCTATCACCAGCTGTGGCCCTCAAGCTTGGGACCAATGCCAACTCCCAAGGAAAATATAAAAAGCCTAGGAGTTTGGCTAGATAACAAACTCACATTAAACACTCAAACAACCAAAACAGCTGCAACCTGCTTCGGAATTATTCTAATGTTGAAAAAAATTCTTCCGCTACTACCTTTCGAAGCCAGGCAAGTGGTCCTTCAGGGCCTTGTACAATCTAGGCTGGACTTCAATAATGCTCTATATCTACGAGCCCCAGAGTATGTGTTGGAAAAACTGCAAAGAACACAGAACTGTGCCGCCCGCACTCTCTTACAGATCCCTCGCAGAGAGTCAGTCAAGGCAGAAATCAGAGCTCTTCACTGGCTCCCAGTCAGAGAGAGAATAAAATTCAAGGCGCTCTGCATATCGTATCAAGCATTTCACAGAGCAAACCCGGAAATTAACCATTCACTTCTCTCCCCCTATTGCCCTGGAAAAATCCTGCGCTCCATGAATGCACTTCTCGCCGTAGTCCCCAGAATCAAAAAAGCTAGAGCAGGAGGCAGGTCCTTTTCTCTGAACGCAGCCAAACTCTGGAACTCGCTCCCCTTCCCACTTAGAGCCAAGCCTACCCTTCTACACTTCCGCAAAGAACTCAAAACACTCTTATTTAGAAACTAATCCCCCTGCTCCCTCCCACCCTCAGAATCTTTTTCTTTTCCATTATTAGCGCTTGGACGCCTTCGGGCAGCAGTCGCGCTTTACAAAACCCCTTCACTTCACTTCACTACCTTACAATGTGAAACCCCTGTCTGTTTGGAGAGGTCCCTTTTGTATGAAGCTTTTTTCACTCACCAGTTGAGTACAATTTGGAATTAGAACACAAGTAATTTGACAGACTTTTATCAGCAAGAAAACACAATGTGTGTTCAGATCTTGAGCCAACATCAAAGCCAACCTTTACATCCGGTTGTGAGGCCGATAAAGATGCACCAGAGGCAACATCGATGGCAGGTTTTAAGACCTTGGATGTGCATTCAGGAGCCTTGACAACCCACACTTCAAAGACTCCACTCCAGAGCACTTTATCAAATTCAGCCAGGAAAGAGCACTTCAGCATGAGAAAGTATTCACAAAATATGTAGAAGGGAAGGAGTAGTAAAGATAATAGGTGCTTTTTATTTGACTTAGTTGGAGAGTAAGATATGCACGCACAGGATCACAGCACAACAATAAATACCACAGTGTGAACCAAGACAACACCATTTGTGTCATGTCCACCCTAGCCAGAGAAAGCCAAAGTGAGCTATTGCTTCCTTAATGTTTTATGTTTTTACACTTTTAGTTTCTTACAGCAATTTTGTGACATTTACATGTATATTTGGTTTACATTAGCAGGACTCAATTTCCAGGCTTTCTAGTTGTCCGCACGCTGGCAGCGATTTGTCACTGATGCATTATAAAAGTATGCTAACATTTCCAGACACACTTCCGGTCTTCCTGTTCCCTGGAGGTCAGGTATTGACTACTGTTACCCTGGGGTGTTCTCACCCTACAGACGCCTGTTGCTCACCGCAATACAGCTGTGGTTTACTTGCCCACTCAGAGATCTAATTCAGTGCTGTCAGAGTAAATAGGAAACCAAGGGCCAGATGTAGGTGGCCGTTTGAGGCCATTTACCGATCGGTAAATGGGTGACAGGTATGTAGGGGGCATTATTTTACCGAATCGTTAAAATTACAGATTCGGTAATTTTACCGAATCGGTAAAATAAAAATTTGGTACTTTTACCGATTCTGAGGCACCCAGATGTAGGTGGGACTCTTCAGAGTCCCAGGAGCCTTACCGAATCAGTATTTTACCCGCAAATCCAATTTGATGGTAAAATACCGATTCCGGTGTGCATGCACATGTGTGCATGCACACCTATGCCATGTGACAGGCAGACCTGCCCTTAGGGCATGTATGCCTGCCACATGGCACCGAGCCTGTTTTGGGGTTGCCAGAGGGTGTCAAAGTGACACCCCCTGCACCCTTGTGAAAATCGGTATTTACCGATTCGGTATACCGAATCGGTAATGTCCATTCATTCCTATGGGCTTCAAAGCCCATAGGAATGAATGGGCATTACCAATTCGGTATTTACCGAATCGGTAAATACCGAATTCTTCCGAATCGGTATTCCAGCACATCTGGAATACCTACATTTCCACCCATTAGATTTACCGATTTTTGATTACCGAATCGGTAAAATTCGGTAATTAAAAATCGGTAAATCTATTTTACCTACATCTGGCCCCAAGTCCGGTTAATAATTTAAGTCGTAGAATAATGTTTTGTTCCACAGTTTGCACCTTTCTCAGTGGAACTCTGTTCATCTTTACCCCAGGTTTTCACCTGTCAAGGTAGCTGTCTGGTGCATTGCCCTTTGACGATTCTCAGGCGAGAAGCACCATATTGCACTATTTAAAGTTTGCAGCTCTGCTTGCCGAGGCTGAATGTTCTTTACATGCAACTCTCTCTCGTTTGCTTCAGATCCATATTATGGCTACTGTTGGGCTGGCAAGCTTGATAATTACTTATGAATTTTTTATTGATTTTATGTCTTTTTAAATATGATATTTTGTATATTGTGAATGCACTGCACTTTAAAAAAAAAATGTCAGTGACCATGGAAGGCCAACGTGAAATATTATAACTTGTATTATTCAATGATCTACCTCATTTATATATAGTTCTTCAGTGTTTATTGTTCGTGAATTCTGGAATTTTGAATATGATCTGTGAAATACCATTTGGATTGAATGTATGATACTTGTTATTTTAATAGTATACTTTTATGACTCTTTTTTTTTAATCGAATAAAGTTATTTGAAATGAAATGAAATGATAATTACTTGGCCTGAACTGCTGGGCCCTGATAAGTAAATGCCCATCTGCATGTGATTTTGCAAATGATTGCTTTAATTATTTTCATGATAATTGGATACTCTGTGCTGAAAAAGTTAACTTGTATGCTTTCTCTTTAAACTTCGGCCACAGCACAAGAGAGGAGATTCTGTAAAGCATCACATATCTAGACTGCATGCACATATTATCTAAGGGAATTGGACCCCACTCCTCAGATACAGAAAAGGCCTGTGTGACTGCATGAATGCATTGTGTACCACCAAGAAATGTGAATGCACCTCTGTCCTCTGCTTTTGTTAGCCCTTTATTTTGGGGTGCTGCGTACACCTGTTGACCAAATAATGGAATGTATTGCATGTCAGTGTCATTTGTTGTCAGCCTCTTTGACGTCAACCTTTTAATATTCAATAAAACTTTAATATAACAAAATCTGCTTTTGTCGAAATACCTAATGTTAATGTCTTCTGTGACCTATACTTTGATAGACCTTTATGTTTATCCTACAATGACCACTTTTTCAATTGCATAGCAAATTACAACAAGATTAATGGAACATGCCTTGAAATTCAAGAACCTATCCCAGCACCGTGCTGACAATGTTATGTGAATTATGGCAATCACTATCATATTTTTCAACTACATCACAAGAAAATAGGCCTATTTTTATAAGCGCACTGGGTTAGCCATATCCTGCATAATATTTGTAAGTGAACCACTGATAGCTTTTCTATTCATGTTGAAGTATTTGTTTTAAGAATCTAAAATCATTTCTTTTTTGCAAAATGAACACTTGAATTAGCAGTTTATGTTCCTTTGGGAACTTGAAATCATCGCCTTTGTTCACAGCCTGCTGAATTGTTTTTAATGATGCTGTTCTGGAGTTTGAGAAGGAGGAGTTGATGCCCTGTGCGTCCCTCCATCGCCCATGGAGGATGGAACAATATGAAGAACCAGAGGAAAAATCAGTTATGTGGTTTTATAATACAAAATTCTATTAATTATCTTGGATCCACTGTAGGCATGAGAATTTATGATGCATTTTTAAAGTTTGTTTGAGCATTGCATAAGCTATTTAGAAATTTGGTTTGAATCTTTTTTTTTTTAGGCTCACTACTTAAATATGACAGTACTTTGCTTTTTAATAGCAAAAATAACCTTACAACAACTGTGCAAAGTCACTAATGCTGTTAACGTTTGCTATCACCTTTAACTTAAAATCTCTCAATCGAATAAAGTTAAATTGCTCCAAACTATGAGTAATACTATGAGTAATTATTGCACTGACTTATGTGCACAGTAACGCCTCTTTGATTTTTATTTAAAAGTTACCATCCGAAGCCCCCAGTTAATAAACATGTCAGTTGTACTCTCATTCCCAGGAAGCAAAGCAGCAACTGAAAGACTATTTTCTCAAATGAAGCAAGAAATAGATGTATTGTTGACATCATTAAGGCTGAGCTTCAGCTCCAGGGTAATGTGAGAGTTATGTTCAGAATATGATTATTTTCCCTGAGAAGCAAAACTTCTGAAGTCTGCTAACTTTGAGTAAAAGTACATCCAAAAATTTTGTTATTCTCTTCACTTGTAGAATTTGAAGTTTATAGGAACTAAATGTAGATGTTCACTTGAATGTACTTCTTGAATACTTAAACTAAATCAGTAGATACACCCTTCTAGCAAGCCCAATGCGTCCTATAGAACGGGGTGGTACCCAGGAAACCAGCGGCACATGGGTGGGTCAGCAGTTGCCAACGCAGGAGTATCAAGATCAAAGTCACCTGTTCACCACAGTGGCTACAGAAAGAATAATTTCTCTACACTCCACAGAGAAAACTGGGGCCCTTGTGGGAAAAAAGATACATGGGCAGGTGTTTCCCAACCACTATCTCCTGAATTTTACCTGCAGAAGGAAAGGGGTGCTTATCATTACACAAACCTGTCTGAGAAACTCTTGTTCTTACAGAGGAAAGATTCAGGTCCCCTGCTCAGAACTCCCAAAATCAGTGCACACACAAATCATGTTTATTATTTTTTTTAAATAGCATTTGTGTTACTTTTATTGAAAGTAATAATTATCATCATAGTAACAAATATGCTTAGAATTTCAGATAATATAAGAGTGAATAGGAGATGCAAGCCAAGCATTGGTCAACACACATCTCTGACCCATTAGCTTAAAACTCCCTTATTGCCTCGCAGTATCATATTTAACATTACCTCGTTTCTGAGCCCTGTATTACTCTCACCTTCCTGTACACCAGAAGGTCGACAATGCAGTGTCTCGGCCGACCATGCCTCTGGTGTCTTTGTCTGCCCCAACCAAATTAGGGTGAGTATATACATCCTTTGTCGCTTATTTCGTTAGAGTCGGGGGGAGCTTACTCGCCCTGAAAACTGATTGCACTGCCAATCAGAAACAGTGCTTTCGTTGGACACATAGTGAAGGTATTCATTTTGCATACTGTTCACTACTCCAATCATGAAGCACAAGCTTCTTACAAGGTCATCTTGCAAAGGTCATTGCTCAATGCAGTTACTGTAAATATTCAGCAAATTAATGTATAATTTCCCTGCAGCTGAAGTCATGTAGAAGAGAAGCTGCAGCAGTTTTGCATACAAAACACATTTCATCAGCATGCATAAAATAGAGCGAAGCAATTCAGGCCTACTGCACATATGCTAAGTGAATGGACACAACGTATGCCATTCATTGTACAAATGCAGACTACTGGCATGCGGCATGGCCTGCAATGCATGTTGCAATTGTCAGACACAAATAAAAGAGTGCTGCATGTGACAAGAGACGCTCTTCTGGTTTCAGCTGGGTAAAGATGTTCAATGCTCCAAGTGGGGTCTTCACCTGCAACTTAAAATGCTGATCTTCTCCTGTTTTTTCAGGATTTCTGGTAGAATGTGAGTATGATGCTATCCTAAGAAAAACACAAACTTAATGAATGGAACTATTTAGCCCAAATTGCTGGGTCAGATGCTCTTGAATGGAAATATGAGCAACTTCAGGCTGGTTTGTCTTAGTTAGTCCTCATTTGTACGGTATAGCTTCAGTCCTGTGACACAGTGAGTATCAATTCTTCAATCAAGGTGAGGGAGGTAGAAGTATGGATCCATTCAGCTTCCAGGCTATACAATCAAAGATGAGTCGGAGAATGGATCACTTAAAACTACAGCACCAGGGTTCTTTGGTTTTTGGTGACCTTCTTAAAAAACCCTCATACACGCACGTAAGCGATGTGGTGGTATATCTTGGTTCTTCACCAATTTACGTAGCGTGGGTGCATCATCATAGGGTTTTTCTAGTTGTATGCAACCTCCACCAGGAGGTAACCACTGGATGTGTAGCAGTATCCAGAAAATAGTGCTCCAAAAAAATAGTAGTGAGTTTAAAAATCCTTGGATCATCACAAACAATATTTTATTAAAAGAAAGTGATTCAAGAATTATGTAAAGAATTATGTTGTGTAGATTTGGATCGCGTTACTGGATCCTCTATACATAAAGTTTGGCCGAAATGCTTCAGCCCCACTGTGCCCACCCGGGTCTATGGGGCTTTCTTCAGGACAGAGACAGCACAAGCAGGGAAGTCCGCGCTAGCTGGCGACGGAGAAACTTTCTCTTAAACCCCTGAAGGAAGTGATTTTGCAAGACTTTAGAGGTACTACTAGCCTCAATTCAAAGAGAGTGGAGAATCTAACCACCTCTGTGCTACACAAATCGTGTGAGTACACATTTTTAATTTCTATCTCGGTCCTGAAGAAAGCCCCATAGACCCGGCTGGGGACAGTGGGGCTGAAACATGTCGGCCAACCATTATGTATAGAGGATCCAGTAACACGATCCAAATCTACACAACATAATTCTTTTAATAATTCTTGAATCACTTTCTTTTAATAAAATAGTGTTTGTGATGATCCAAGGATTTTTAAACTCACTACTATTTTTTTGGAGCACTATTGTCTGGACACTGCTACACATCCAGCGGTTACCTCCGGGTGGAGGTTTCATACAACTAGAAAAACCTTATGATGATGCACCGCGCTACGTAAATTGGTGGAGAACCAAGATATACCACCACATCGCTTACATGCGTGTATGAGGGTTTTTTAAGAAGGTCACCAAAAACCAAAGAACCCTGGTGCTGTAGTTTCAAGTGATCCATTCCCCCGACTGATCTTTGAACAGTGAGCATTGACCCATGTCTGGGCGTATCCGTCCATGTGTGGGGTGAAGTGTTGCTCCACAATGCCGTCCTTAAACTTTCTGAATTGCTCTTGTTGTAGGCATCACACTTTTCGGTAATGTAGTGTAAGCGCCTGGATACCCTCACAGGTGACAAGCAGAGCTCAACAAATCCACAGTACATTACATTACTTTATAATGGGAACTTCTGCTTCAGCGAATCCTGACCATGTTTTCATTAGGGACTAAAGGACATTTCCATTTGCCATTGTTTGTATTGCATTGTATTTTAGAATTTGTATGGTACTTCATGACCCTGACAAGGCTTGGAAGCAATTTCTCATTGTATTCCAGGTCCCCTTTCAAAGACCATGGCAGATAGGGTGTGGGACGCACTCTGAGGTCTTTGGCGAGATGATTGAGATTTGCAGATGTGCTTCCACCTTAGTGCAGCAACCACATAAAGTCTGGTTCCCCAAAGGCTGCTAGTACACCTACGTTACATTTTACAGAGTTGGAAGTATACATCTGGTATCCTGTCTAGGACGGACAGCGTACGGTAATTTTAGGTCAAATTTCTGTCCTCCATGTGTCTGCTACTAATAGTTTAAACTTGCCTGGCAATAACAGTTGGAGTATCAAAGCCCAGACACTGGGTCATTGGTACACAGGTACTGTCATCTAGCTCCCAGCATAAGAAATCACACCAAACCCTGGGCTCAAGCTTTTAACGTGCATTTATTATAGGAGATAATTAGAAATCAAAATGATTATTATTATCAGAGATTTGTGGAGCACACAGCTACCCCAAGGGGTTTCCCAGCACCGAGCAAGTTAGGACAGTAAACAAAAAAGAAGGAAGTACGTGGGTAGACTGAATTTAAAATAGACAGGTTTTAAACCCTTGCGGAAGGCGCAACGAGAGTTCTCATCTCACAAGGAGGCGGGTAAGGAGTTCCATATAGTGGGTCCCAGGTATGAGAAAGACCGGCCTCTGATACGGGCAGTCTGATTTTTAGAACAACAAACCAGATAGTTGGGCGGAGCGCAGGGAGCGAGAGGGATGGTAACACTGGACCAAGTCCTGGAGGTATCATGGGGCCAATGCTGGTTTTGATTCTAAACATGTAGCACAGAGCATCACAGTTCACCCACATTGACACCATCAACCATTGTAAGTCTTGTAAAATCTCAGAGACAGAGGACAACGTCGGCATACGAAAAATACGTCTTTCTGCTTCATTTTGCACCAGCTGTAGCCTCTGGATGGTCAATTTATCGGCTCCCAGATATAGAACATTTCCGTAATCCTGTCTTGAAGTAACCAGGACATGGATCACAGTTCTCTGTGCTGGGAGAGGGATCAGTCATAAAATCTTCCTTAGCCATTTCAGAAGTGCGAAATAGATGGATGATACCATGGCTGCTTGTTTCATTGATGTTCGTCTACAACGAAACCCTGGTTCTGTACCTTGTTCACAGGCACTGGTAGAGCTCTCAATTCAGGGGGCCAGTGTTGCTGTCCCCAGAGATCATGTCTTTAGCCTAGGATCATAATGTCGGTCTTGTCACAATTTAATTTGAGCAGATTGCTTTGCATCTAGAGCGCAACTTTGCTCAATCCTAACTTAGGGTCGGGGGGCTCTTGTCCTTGTGACGAGAAGAGGGAAAAATATGCTTGGTGTTGTCAGCGTACAAGAAAAGGGACAGTCCAGCATTTTTGACAACCTTGGCTAAGGGGCAACATATATATTAAATAACAGTGGGCTCAGCACCGAATCCTATGGAACTCTGTATGGGGAAGCATGAGAGTTGGAACAGGCCGTCGTTGAGGAGATCTGAAAGGTCCGGTCCTTGGGAAAGGAACAGAGCCATTTCAAGGCTATTCCATCCAAACCCAGTGACTGTAGGGCTCTCAAAAGGATGTGATGGGGCACTGTGTCTAAGGCAGCAATGATGTCTAGTAGGATGACTGCCTCAGTTTCACCTTTATCGAACCCGTGTCTTAGCATTTCACCTACAATAATAATATACCGCATGAAAGACAACAGTAACAAAGACAAGCAACCAAGTTGGGCACTTCCCAGTCTTTGTGTGGCAATGGTGCCTGGAAAGCCACTAACGGCAAGTCCACCACACTCCTGAGGTGCGCCCTGGAAAGAGAAGCTGTGTGATGTGGCCCAAGTCTTACCTATGTGTGTGTGTTGTGAAGGCACTTCTACTATTTCCCCAGATTCTTTCTGCCTGTGACTCACAGACAGGGCACCTGAAGAAGTCTCCCTTCCTCAAGTTTCCCGACAAATTTGCTCAGTCCAGCCATATCGAATCTGCAACTCTGTGGTCACTCAGCTAGCGTACAATGTTACTGCCCCATCCTCCATGGCGGGTTTCTGTCTCCAAAAACCTCTCATTTTAAATATGCAAAGAAAAAAATAATACTTCTTCCCCATCTCATACTTTCATGTAATTGCAAGTAATGAAATTCAGCCTTTCCACATTTCATGTTTTTCCTTAAACGCTCTGTGCCTGCTAGTGACAAACTTTGAGGAAGACGGTGCAATCACAGCAGATGTGACAGTGAATGCACAACTGGCAGGATGCCTTATAATCATAGAACCTCACTTATACTTAAATTAACCAAATCCTAGTCTCCTTTTGCTATGCAGCTTGTATTTAGCTTTCATTTTAGTTTCTCATTTTTATTTCACCTAATTTTGTAATGATGATTTGCTTATGTTTTCCTATTGCGAGAATCAATCAATCATTTGTAAAGCGCACTATACCCGCGAGGTCTCAAGGCGCTGGGGAGGGCGCTACTGATCGAACAGCCAGGTCTTGAGTATCCTCCTGAAGGTCAGCAGATCTTGGGTCTGTCGTAGGCTCAGTGGGAGGGTGTTCCATGTCTTGGCGGCGAGGTGGGAGAAGGATCTCCCGCCAGTGGTTGTTCTTTGGATGCGCGGGACGGTGGTGAGTGAGAGGTCGGCGTAGCATAGCTGGCGGTTGGGGATGTAGAAGGAGAGCCGTCTGTTGAGGTAGGCTAGGCCGGTCTTCTGGAGTGCTTTGTGTGCATGAATCAGGAGCTTGAAGGATATCCTTTTGTTGACGGGGAGCCAGTGCAGGTTTCTCAAGTGGGGGGTGATGTGGCTGTGTCGTAGTACGTTGAGGATCAGTCGTGCTGAAGCATTTTGGATGCGTTGTAGTTGTTTGATGAGCGTGGTCAGGTCTCCCGCATAGAGGGAGTTTCTGTAGTCGAGTCTGCTGCTGACGAGGGCCTGGGTGACTGTCTTTCTTGTATCTGTCCGGATCCATCTGTAGATCTTGCGGAGCATGCAGAGGGTGTTGAAGCAGGAAGAGGAGATGGCGTTGACTTGCTTGGTCATTGAGAGCGTTGAGTCGAGGATGATTCCCAGGTTGCGTGCGTGGTCGGTGGGTGTCGGGGCTGCCCCCAGTGCCGTCGGCCACCAGGAGTCGTGCCAGACTGAAGGGTTGGAGCCGAGGATGAGGACCTCTGTCTTGTCTGAGTTCAGCTTCAGACGGCTGATCTTCATCCAGTCGGTGACAGCCTTCATTCCTTCGTGGAGGTTGACTTAGGCAGTGATGGGGTCCTTGGTGAGGGAGAGGATCAGTTGAGTGTTGTCGTGTAGGAGATTATGTTGAGATCGTGCTGTCGGGCGACGTGTGCAAGCAAGGCCATGTAAATGTTGAACAGTGTTGAGCTGAGGGAGGATCCCTGGGGTACGCCGCAGATGATCTCGGAATGGCCCTTGAACAAATTTATTTCAGGTAGGCATTGTCGCCCTGTAGTCTGTAAATGTAAAATGTAAATCCGTATTTGTAAAGCGCGAACTGCTCACCCGTACGGATCTCAAGGCGCTGTGCGTTCAGTTCCAGGGCCATACCAATTCAGAACATGAGGCTTTATTTTCTGTGCTTGTATAGAGACAACTCTCATGCTTTAGTTTAATTAAAATACTGTCCTGGAAGTTTGGCAGAGTGTAAGCTTGCTGTTTTCTTATTTAAACCAAGTCAGTGCTAAAGCAAGTTAGAGTTGCACTTCTCCCGAAGTCATCACGGAACTCTGCTCCAGGATTCAGTCCCGCTCTCCCTGACCTTAATACTGAGAAGATACCTGTACACTCCGATGTGCATCTGGGGATGCACTGAACCTGACTTCTTGACATCCAATACCCAAGTATGGGGTCAGGCAGATGGTTACTCCTGATATGCTGTCTTTAGCATAGAGGCTAGCAATAGACGGGAGTAACTTTAACAACTTATGAACAATTCCCATGATTATATTTTTTGCATTTTTCACTATTCTTATAACGCTCATTCCAATAATGTGTCTCATCTTTCTTACAATTGCAGTTCATGTTTTATTTGCCAAGATTAGAGCTTTTCAATAAACGTCTCAAAATGCAATATTATATCTTTTCTTTGTAATACTTTGAGTATTCAAGAGTGGCAAACAAAAGAGTTAGATCTGTTTCCACAATTTCCTTGGGAACGAGAGAGTGAAATTCTCAGTTACTGACAACATCTATAACTCTGTAGGTTTAAGGAGTTTAGATGCAGTACTGTGAGCTAGCTTGACCAACATTTACTGATTATACAACAAGACTCAGTCTCTGTATTATGAACTTTTGTTGTTCCAAATACACAGTCCTACTAGATTAGCAGGAACCATATAACACTTCAAGATTCCACCCCATTGGGGCCTTGTGCCCCATCCAATTTCAAACATAGTGGTCCTACTATGTTAATTTGGCTGACTATATCCTCAGTCGCCATAGACCTAACTGTCTTCCTAATGCCACCCTGCACTTCCTGTTATTTATATTTACATCTAGCAGGAATCAAAATAGAGTAAAGGAGACATTATCTTGCAAAGGGTAAATATTTACAAATAGAATAAGGTTTCCTTCTTCAAGAGGTTGGTGGAGTAATAATACTAATCAGAACACTCTACAAAAAGGAACCCTTTGGGGCTTTATGGGGACTGACCTACAGATTGTTTGTGGCATGCTACTTCATTGGGTCCCTCATTCATAATCAGGGTAAATCTGCATAGACTCTACTTACTTAATGTACCTACAGTACCGTAGGGACACTAGGAGCTAGTTTGTGCTCTGGTGTCGCAGGTCTGAGGGTGTGTATGCCATACATCGCCATCGCCATCCCAGAGGGCTACAAGATCGTCCGGAGGGACCGAAACGCCAACCAGATGGGAGGAGGCATCGCCATCATCCACAGGAGCACCATCCGTCTCACGACCAGCACCGACAACTCCCTGACCACCGCCGAACACCTGCATTTCCAGATCCACACCAACCCGAACACCACCCTCAGAGGCACCCTGATCTACCGACCCCCTGGACCACGCACACAATTCAGCGAGGACATCGCCGACTTTGTCAGCCCACATGCCCTCCCCTCCGCTGACTACATCCTCCTGGGAGACCTCAACTTCCATCTGGAGAACAACAACGACCGCAACACCAGCACCCTGCTCGACAACCTCACCAACCTGGGACTCAAGCAACTGGTGTCCACCCCCACCCACCTCGCCGGACACACACTCGACGCTGTCTTCTCATCCAGCAAGGACATCAACTTCAGCCACACCACAGAGCTTCAATGGACGGACCACAGCTGCGTCCACTTCACCTTCAAGAAAACAACGACCCACCACCACCAGCAACAGACCGCCCGCAGAAGCTGGAACAAGATCACAGCAGACCAGCTCGCCACCTCCCTGAGCCAGCACCCTCCTGCCAGCTCAGCGAACCCCAGCCAGGCCGCCGACAACCTCACGAAGTGGATCAGCAACTGCGCGGACGAACTCGCCCCACTGAGGACCCCGCCCAGCAGACCCGGCAGCAAGAAAGCCCCATGGTTCACCGACGAACTCAAGAGCTCCAAGAAGAACTGCCGAGCCCTCGAGAAAGTCTGGAGAAGGGAACCGACACCGGACAACAGGACCTCCTTCAAACTTGCCACCCGGAAACACCACCAGCTGATCCGCGCCGCCAAGAAAACAGCATTCAAGGACCGGTTGGACAACAACGCACACAACTGCAAGGAACTCTTCAACATCGTCAAAGAGCTTTCCAACCCCAGCGCAGGAAACAACGACATCACCCCATCGCAAGACCTCTGCAACTCCCTGGCTTCATACTTCCACAACAAGATCGCGGACATACACAACAGCTTCAACAACCAACCAACGCACACCATGACCGAACAACCACCCCCCACCACCACCCTCCGCGCCTGGACCCCGATCAGCACCGAAGACACCATCCGCACGATGAACTCCATCCACTCCGGATCACCGACCGACCCCTGCCCTCACCACGTCTTCAACAAAGCCGACGCTGTCATCGCACCCCACCTGCGAGACATCATCAACACATCCCTCGACACCACCATCTTCCCCGAGAGCTGGAAACACGCCGAACTCAGCGCCCTACTCAAGAAACCAACAGCGGACCCCACCGACCTCAAGAATTACCGCCCCATCTCGCTCCTCCCGTTTCCAGCCAAAGTCATCGAGAAGACCGTCAACAAGCAGATGGCCGCTTTCCTCGAGACGAACGGATCCCTCGACCCCTCACAGTCCGGCTTCCGAGCCAACCACAGCACCGAGACCGCCCTCATCGCCGCCACCGACGACATCCGAGCCCTGATGGACAATGGAGAAACAGCGGCCCTCATCCTCCTAGACCTCTCCGCGGCATTCGACACGGTCTGCCACCGCACCCTAGTACGGCGCCTCAGCAACGTCGGAATCCAGGACAAGGCGCTGGAGTGGATCACCTCCTTCCTCGACGGGAGAACACAGAGAGTCCGCCTACCACCGTACAAGTCAGAGGCCACCGAAGTCATCTGCGGCGTCCCCCAAGGATCATCTCTGAGCCCCACCCTCTTCAACGTCTACATGAGCCCCCTCGCGGCCATCGTACGCAAACACAACCTCAGCATAATCTCCTACGCCGACGACACCCAGCTGATCCTCTCCCTGACCAACGACCCCGCCGCCGCCAGAGCCAACCTGCACGAAGGGATGAAAGAGGTAGCCGAGTGGATGACGACCAGCCGCCTGAAACTGAACTCGGACAAGACGGAGGTCCTCATCCTGGGCTCCTCTCCCTCCGCCTGGGACGACTCCTGGTGGCCTCCCGCCCTGGGCACCGCACCCAAACCGACAGACCATGCACGCAACCTGGGCTTCATCCTGGACTCCTCCCTCTCCATGACCAGGCAAGTCAACAACGTCTCCTCGGCATGCTTCAACATCCTACGCATGCTACGGAAGATCTTCTGGTGGATCCCCACCGAGACCAGGAAGACCGTCACCCAGGCCCTCGTCACCAGCCGACTGGACTACGGCAACGCCCTCTACGCCGGGACCACCGCCAAGCTCCAGAAGAGACTCCAGCGGATCCAGAACGCCTCAGCCAGACTCATCCTCGACATCCCACGAACCAGCCACATCTCCGGACATCTGCGAGACCTTCACTGGCTCCCCGTCAACAAAAGAATCACCTTCCGCCTCCTCACCCACGCACTAGTGATGAGCGGATTTTGCGGATTGGCAATCCGCGAATTTGCGGATTTGCAAACTCGCAATCCGCAAAATCCGCGAATTCCCGCGAATTTGCGGATTTTTATTTTTTTTTGTGTTCGCCCGTGTTTCTGCCAGTTCGCGAGGGTTTTTACAATTTCGCAATTTGCGAACTTACCTGTCGGGTCGCAAGTTTTGCGAACTTGTTGTTTCTACGTGTCCAACCTGTTTGGGACACTCTTCTTCATCACTGCCACTCTCTGTCACCACTGCCACTCTCTGACTACTCATGCCACCCTCTGGCCCACCCATGCCACCCTCTGTTTCATCACCACACCCTCTGGTTGTCCAGTGTACATTATTTTCGGCAAAGCAAAGCACACCTTCCCTGCCTCAAGTGACCTGAATTAATTTGGGGCTGATTAATGTGTCACAGAATATTTTTTTAGCTGGCACCTGCTTCCTTAGTGCGCCCTGATTAGTGATCTTTTGCACTTGCTAAGTGCTTTCATTGTTGCAAAATTAGTTACAACACCTGCCCTGCCCCAACTGACAATAATGAATTAGGGGCTGATTAATGGATTTTAACTTCCAGCCTGGCTCCTGCTTGTCTCCCTTAGCTGTAATTCAGGACCTTTGTGGCATATGTGTAACTATTCTGAGGTTCAGAGCAGGGTCACATAATAGTTGCAACTGGCAACTGAACTCTGGAGGGGCCCCTCAGGAAGCACTACAGGAAATGGCTACTAATGATGTGCCTGAACTTTTGAACCTGGTAAGTAGTTACTTTCAGTTTTGCTTAGATCGTATTTCTGCAATTTCGCACTTATTCGCGGGGCGCGAACTCACGCGAACAGTGCGAGCAGTGCGAGCAAAATCCGCTGCTCGCGGATTTGCGGATTTTTCAGGAAATTCGCAAATCTCGCGGATTGCGGATTTCCCGAAAATCCGCAAAATCCGCGAGCGGAACGGATTTTCCGCCCATGCCTACCACGCACACAAAGCCCTACACGACCAAGGCCCGAGCTACCTCAACAGCCGAGTCAACTTCTACGCTCCCAAACGCCACCTCCGATCAGCCAACCACGCCCTCGCCGCCGTCCCCCGCATCCGAAGAGCGACTACAGGAGGAAGGTCCTTCTCCCACCTGGCCGCCAAGACCTGGAACTCCCTCCCGACCGACCTGCGCCTGACCCAAGACCACCTCTCCTTCAGGAAGAAGCTGAAGACCTGGCTGTTCGAGCAGTAGCGGCTCCCCCCCCCCCCAGCGCCTTGAGACCCCACGGGTATGTAGCGCGCTTTATAAGTGTCACTGATTGATTGATTTGTTATTTTCTACAAATTGTGAATCACAACTGGATTCAGACAAAATTGATAGGGATCCCCTTGGTCCTGATGGAAGTCGACTGACCTTGAAGGCAATTCCAAGCTGTAACGTCTAAACCTGTGATGCTGGTGCATTAATTAGCTAGCAGTGTCCATAAAGTACAGTAAGTACCATTTTTAGTTTTACCAGGGTAACCCCTGAATAAAGTACCAAATGGTTACACTCTAGGTTTGCGGCAGTGGCTCTATCGATGACTATCAGCAGAAGTGCCATGTTCAGAACATGAAGGAAAACAGCCCTCGAGCATGATGATTGGCTGCAAGACCACACTATCAGCGACAATAGGTTGGGCACATATACTAAGTTGGGGACACCTTAGAATATATCTCAGTCAGAACAAACCAAATAGTTCTGGGGATGTTGAATGTGGGTGAGGACCTGTTGGCTAGAGTGGGGACAGCTGAGGTGTAAAGCAGTGTAAATAAAAATATCCATCGCAGGCCAGTGATTGCCTTTTGATGCAAGAGTGTAGGGCTGAATACTTTTTTCTTCCTCACTAACTGCTAACAGAAGTGAATGTGTGTACTTGTGATCTGTACACTCTGATTGCTTATGAATGAATGAATGAGCAGGTTTTGTAGAGCACGCAGCTACTCCAGAGAGTGCCCAGAGAGTGTCCCAGTGCTGTAATCTGAATCTGTCTCTATATTTACATTGAGCTTGTTAGGGACGACTCGAAAAGGACATATAAAGTGTGATATGATTCACTTCTATAATCCCTTTAGTATTGTTGAACCTAAATAAATGTTGTTTTTTTAAAATAAAAAACAAATTATCCCGGGCATTCCAAGGCTAAATACTGCCACCTCCCAGGCCAAATCATCAAACCTGTGGAATTCCCCAACAATCCTTGCTAGTATCTCTGCTACAACTGGCCTGTCATGTTTCCTGAGCCCATTTCCCGTGCACAGCCTTTTAACAATCTCTGCCCAATTTCTCATCATATATTCAAAAGAGTTAAGAAAAAAATGTAATCCCCACCAACTTACTGACACTGATGAGAGCCATATCAATCAAGGTTAGGAATTTGAGACCGTCTTCCATCCTTACTGACAACCGCCCTTCTCTCTCCTTAGTAGCCTTCTTGTAAATTCAAGCCATTTGCAACGGCCTTCCAGGCGGACCCTGCTATGAAATCTTCCATTATCTGAAGCTCTCTGGTTCGCCTAACTCCTAAAGCATCCACCTTCTGCATCCATCCACCTCCGGTGTCAGCCCACAGAATTTCTGCCACAGTGAACGAGACAAAGCATCTCAATGTTATTTTCCAAATCAGGAAGGTGCTGTGCTCTAAAAAATGATATTTTACATCATGCACCATAAAAAGAACCCCCACAGCCACAATACCTTCCAGTCTCAAGCTGACTGCCTACTCGTCAGCACCAACACTGCACAATATTTCACTTCAAAATTCATCTTATTTTTGTTTACAGCATGGCACCTCTGGTGGCTCTCATTATGCCTGCAGCCATCCCTCCATAAAACTGGAAACTAAACAAACAAGCAGGCCTTTTCCATCTATGCACCCAGTGCCTTGAACAACATACCCTTATCCATAAGGGCCACCACAGTGCTCCCCTAACTTAGGTAAGAGTTAAAGAGAAACCTCTTTGAAGAGCGATACATCACAATGCAGTACTGGTCTAATGACCAGATACTTCTCCTATCACTCATGGACTGCAGGCTTATCTTTGGCCTTGTACCGCATTCATCCTGTCATTTTGACTAGGTTTGTGTTGTACAAGTACCACATCCATAAACATAGATCACAATAAAAGCTGCAGTTAAATTTAGGAATTGTAGGAACACAATGTTATTTGGTATGTTCACCCAGATCGTTCTTCACACTTCGACTACCACGCCAGTAAAATTCGAAACCACCCGCAATAGCATAATCTGAATAAGTTTGTACACACCTATGTTACCTAGCTGTCTTTATGCCAGGCAGATCCCATGATGCAGCAAACTACCTATGACATTGCATCCCCATTCCTTCAAAATCTTCTGCCTGCTCTTACCACCACCCATGCAAAACTGAGAAGCCCTGGCAACCTCTGAACTTAACTCACTCTGTCTACAGTGCTACATCAGTGTATTGATAATGATAATGATGATAATGATAATGATATTTATAAAGCGCGCAAATACCAATAATGGTGTCTCGGCGCTAAAACCATGAGAAAACCCCGACTGACACCCCTCACTGGAACAACCAGGTTTTCAAGTTTTTTCTAAAGCTCAGAAGAGAGCTGGCCTTCTTAATCTCAGGTGGCAGCAGGTTCCACAGCTTAGAAGTACCATACTGAAAACCCCGTCCTCCCCAATGCAAGGTCCGAATTTTCGGCACTGTAAGTAGTTTTGCACCCGTAGAGCGGAGTGATCTTCCTGGCTGGTACCACACGAAAAGCTCCTGCAGAAACAACAGACCCTTCTGTGTCAAGGCTTTAAAGGCCGCACCACGCGCCTTAAATTTGATCCGTTGCAACACTGGAAGCCAATGCAGCTTCCGAATTTCCTCTGAGATGGATTTATGCCGGGTTAGGCTCAGAAAAAGGCGAGCCGCTGAGTTTTGAACTGCCTGAAGTTTCCTCAGGCACTGCTTCTGGGCATTCAAATAAAGCCCGTTGCAATAATCCAACTTGGACTGTATGAGGGAAGTGATGACCACTTTCTTGGTTTCCTCAGGAATATAAGGAAGTACCTTCCTGATTTTTTTTATCAGGAAATAGGAGACAGACACAATGGCATTGGTTTGTTGAATGAACGTCAGTCTGTTGTCAATCAGAATGCCAAATATAATAATATAATAGTCTTTGCCGTTGGAATGGGCGGCAAGCCCATTTCTGCAGGCCACCAGAGATTGCTCCAGGAAGGTTGTAGATTGCCAAAAATCAACACTTCCGTCTTCTCGGATTTTAATTTGAGGCAGTGACTACTCATCCAGATGTTAATAGCGGCCATGCAGTTATGGAATTACACAGCAGGTGAGCTCTGTTTTTTATGAGCTGCAACCACAATCTGAGAGTTATCTGCGTACGATGTAAATGAAAAGCCATGATCTCTAACCATCAACGCAAGTTCAGTAACTTAGACATTAAACAACAGTGGACTCAACGAGCTTCCCTGCTAAACCCCACAAGGCAGCACATAAGGCTCCGAGTTAAACCCATAGACAGACACTATTGATCTCCTCTCCTGCAAAAAGGAGGCCAGCAGGGCCAATGCCATGCCATCCACACCAAAAGTTTTTAATCATAATAATAATAATAATAATAATAGGGGGTCTTGTAAAGCGCTTGGTGACGCACAACGGCGTGTCCCCGCGCTAGGATGCGAGCGCTAGCAGGAGAAGGTACTAAGGTGGGAACCCACTACCGGGCATATAGAAATGTTTTTAGCTTGGCTCTGAAAATGGGCTCTGAGGGTTCCAGGCGCAACACCTCAGGAAGTTTGTTCCAGCTAGATGCAGCCAGATACCTGAAGGATCTGCCGCCCATTCGTGCTTTGGACACCTTAGGGATGGACAGGCGCCCCGAGCCAGAAGATCTGAGAGAACGAGAGGGCTCATATTGTGTCAGCAGACCCTGCAGGGGTAGAGGTGCCCTGCCGTTGACGATCCGATGACAGGTGCATAATGCTTTAAATTCCACCCTGCTTCTCACCGGAAGCCAGTGCAGGGCCTGGAGCGCGGCTTTAGAAGCTGATCTTCTGGGCAGTCTGAGAACCAACCGGGCTGCGGCATTTTGTAGAACCTGCAGGCGGCTCAGATTCTTCTCAAGAGTCCCCAGGTAGAGTAGGTTGCCATAGTCCATCTTGGACGTGACTAGTGCATGCACTAGTGTTTGGCGGGCTTTGATAGGAAGGAGCTCCAGGACCTTCCTGAGGGTCTTGAGGATCCCGAAACAGGTACCAACCACCTGATTCACCTGGGGTCCGAAAGTTAGGTTGGAATCAAACCAGACACCTAAATTCCTCGCCTCCTGGCAGGGAATTGGTGCTGGTCCCAGGCAAGGTGAATCAGGAGAGTATGATCAACAGTGTCAAATGCAGCGGAGAGGTCGAGTAGGATTAGTGCAGCGGTACCTCCACCGTCCATAACAACTTTAATTTCTTCGGTCGCCTTAATGAGTGCTGTCTCGGTACTGTGTTCTTTGCGGAATCCAAACTGAGAATGGTCCAACAACCCATTATCATCAATAGACTGAGTCAGTTGGACATTCATAATTTTGTCCACAATTTTGGCTGGCAGAGAAAGGCGTGCAATGGGGCGATAATTCGATGTCATGGATGCATCTAAGGTAGGTTTCTTGAGTAACGGGAGAACAGAGGTCTCCTTCCAACTAATAGGGAAACTGCCTGAGGAAAACATCCTGTTGAAAATGTCTGCCAACACAGGACTCACCAGGTCTGCTAGTTCCATCAAAAAGGCTGACAAACACGGGTCCAATGGAGAGCCTGATTTAGAGGCCAAAATATAGTGGCTCACCGTGTCAGCCGACACAGGGGAAAACTGGTGAAACCTGCTCATGCCGACAACTGGAGCCTGCGTATTAGGTACCGACTGAGCACCTAGGCCATCTTTAAAATTGCAGACAATATCCAACACTTTGCTTTTGAAATTAAAAGCCATATCATCAATAAACTGTTGACTGCCCACTTTATTCAAAGCCTTGGGAACCGTAAGTTACTTATAACTGCAAACAGCTCTTTTGAAGAATATTTCGCAAAGTCAATCTGAGCTTTAAAATATTTGCTTTTCTCTGTAATCACAAGAGCTTTATAGGACCTAAGAGCTGTCCTGTAAACCTGTTTGTCAGAATCATGATAGTTCAGACGCCAACGGCGTTCCATACGACAGCATTTCTGTTTTTCCTTACGAAGGAGATCAGAGAACCAGGGTGCAGATGGCACTACCCGGTTGCCCGAAATGTACTTGATAGGAACCGCTACGCTAATGGCATCAGATAACCAGCTATTGTAATTGTTGACTGCTTTGTCCACGTTAGCACAGCCCAGAGGAACGGAGCACTCCAGTCTAGTTCGAAGAGCTGTTTTGTCCACTTTACTCTAGGCTCTGCAGGGGGCTGCCTGAGACGTAGGCTTACTATCCTGCCGGAAAAAACTCTTAGGGAAGATGAAACTAATAAGAGAGTGATCCGACCAGGGAATTGGAATCCCTTCTTTAAATTTAAGCCTGTGAAAAGAAGAGAAAATCCCATCCAGCGTGTGCCCCGCTTCATGAGTGGGAACACCAACCAGTTGAGAGAGCCCTGCTGCACCCAGGGTGTCCAGGAGCGTAACAGTCTCTTTATTTGCAGGGTCCTCTAAATAAAAGTTAAAATCACCCAAAATGGTGAATTCCTTATTAGCTAGCACTGTTTCAAGCATTTCGTCAAGGTTATTTAAAAACATGGCTTTGGTCCCAGGTGGACGGTACACAAGAATACCCTTAAATGAAAGGTTGGCGCTAAGTTTGGCAGTAAAATGTAATGCTTCACAACCAGGGAACAGAAAAGGATGGACCGTAACAGTATAGCAATCTCTAAATATAATTGCTACTCCTCCTCCTCTCCTACCCATAGGACTATCCATCTTAACAAAGCTGTATCCATCTGGGGTGGCGGTAATAAAATCAGGGTCCGAAGCAGCATCGGCCCATGTTTCTGTTATAAAAAGCATGTCCAGCCTCATATTTTCTATTATTTGGGTTATTTCATACTTATGTTTCCCCAATGAACAGGCATTAACAAGCCCTCCCTGCAGTATAGTCTCGGATCGCAGGTTGCACACTTCAGTAGGCAAAGTAGCTGCATTAAAAAAACACAGCTACGGCATCTGCAGTTATCATTTAGAGGACATACCTCACATCCCTCGTTCAATTGATTGGAAGCGTAGAGTTCCTCCTTAGAGTATGTTAACCTGATTTTGTGAAAACTGGCAGCATTCCGTGCGCTCGGCGCGGACAGGCGCAGACAGGCTTGCCTTAGGCGCGCCTTTGGCGTGCCCGCTGCGCGCGTCCAGTGCATGTGTGGCTAAATACCTTCCTCCAGCGGACGACTAGACCGCGTCCTGCCGGAAGTAGGATTGTGTGGGAAATGGTGGAAACCGCCCTCCGCACAAACGGCACAGCAGCCGCGGCGGACCGGGGTCAGTCCCAAGACAAGAACAAGCAGCGGGTAGGTATAAAACTGCCACAGATTAAAATATACACAATTTTTAAAAATGAGATCGCTCCAGAATTGCTGCACCAACAGGGCTACTCACAGTACAATGCGCGTCCGCCGAATGTCAGCCTAAATGCCTTCCTTCCGGTGGATGACTAGACCGCGTCCTGCCGGAAGTAGGGATTGTGTGGGAAATGGTGGAAACCGTCCTCTGCACAAACGGCACAGCAGCTGCGGCGGACCGGGGTCAGTCCCAAGACAAGAACAAGCAGCGGGTAGGTTTAAAACTACTCACAGTCTGCTGCGCGTCCGCCGAATGTCAGCCTAAATACCTTTTTTCCGGCGGATGACTAGACCGCGTCCTGCCGGAAGTAGGGATTGTGTGGGAAATGGTGGAAACCGCCCTCTGCACAAACGGCACAGCAGCCGCGGCGGACCGGGGTCGATCCCAAGGCAAGAACGAGCAACGGGTAGGTTTAAAACTGCCACAGATTAAAATATACACAATTTTTGAAAATGAGATCGCTCCAGAATTGCGGTGCCAGCAGGGCTACTCACAGTCCGCTGCACGTCCGCCGAATGTCAGCCTAAATTCCTTCCTTCCGGCGGACGACTAGACCGCTTCCTGCCGGAAGTAGGGATTGTGTGGGAAATGGTGGAAACCTCCCTCCGCACAAACGGCACATCAGCCGCGGTGGACTGGGGTCGGTCCCAAGACAAGAACAAGCAGCGGGTAGGTTTAAAACTGCCACAAATTAAAATATACACAATTTTTAAAAATGAGATCGCTCCAGAATTGCGGCGCCAGCAGGGCTACTCACAGTCCGCTACGCGTCCGCCGAATGTCAGCCTAAATACCTTCCTTCCGGCGGACTACTAGACCGCTTCCTGCCGGAAGTAGGGATTGTGTGGGAAATGGTGGAAACCGCCCTCCGCACAAACGGCACAGCAGCCGCCGCGGACCGGGGTCGGTCCCAAGACAAGAACAAGCAGCGGGTAGGTTTAAAACTGCCACAGATTAAAATATACACCATTTTTTTAAATGAGATCGCTCCAGAATTGCGGCGCCAGCAGGGCTACTCACAGTCCCGTATGACCTCCACTTTGCAGTGGGAAAGCATAGCCTTTATTTTCTTAGAGTCCAAATATATGCCTGTGTTCCCATAAGGGGCAGGGTGAAGACTGATTTGCATACAGCTGGGTCCAAACTGGAATGGCATGGTGAGGAAAAAAAACAATGGATTTAGGCCAAGATCTCTGTACTGGGGGAGAGTGTTTGAAATTTTTCAGAATTTCATCCATCAATTGTTCTTTTTATATTTGTCTTCCTGAGTGGAACAGGTATGCCCAGTCATGAGTATCGTGCTCACCATGCCACTGAAGTCAAGCTAGCCTAGCTGATGAGGGTGTGATACCCCGAAACCGGTCCCAAGAGGCTTGTTTCCGGTCCAGGGAGGACCTTGCCTGACAGTTCCGGATGGACTATTCCCATGGGGGCAGGCTTCAAGACTAATTTGCATATGGCTGGGTCCAAACTGGAATGGCATGGTGAGCAAAATAAAATGATGTAATTTGGTCCACATCTCTGTACTAGGGGTTAATGTTTGACATTGTTTAGCTTTCCATTAATCAATTAATTGTTTTTTTTGCAGCTGTTTTCTCTAGGGTCTATGGCATCCAAAACTCACCTATCAATGTGTCACAATGCCGCATAAAACCCCTCCCATTATAATCAAGCCAGATGCACAAAAATCAAATTACCAAACTAATGGGTCACTTGGTCTGAGTCCTTGGCTCTGTGGAACCACATTTTAAAACCCATTTGAAGGTGTGCTAAAACACTCTTAATAGAGTACAAGAAACTGGGCACCTACTCGGCATTGCTTTGTCTAAGTCACTCAATAATTCAAGGTACAAGTCCAGAAGACTGAAATACTATGTATGAAGAGGAAAGATCTGAAAGGCCAACTGGATATCACAGTTTGATACCTCCACTTCCTTCTTGATATCTCTCACTGTGGATACCATGCAGTCCTCACTTGCGTAATAAAAGGTGCTCTCCTCAGGTGCCATTCAGTCATCAATTGAGCTCGACTCTCTCCAACCATGACTAATCACTGAGTATTCTGAACTGAGTTTCAGTGTTTTCATCATTCAATGGGCAGAAGTGGAATAGACCCATTCCACTATCTTCTTGCACTTTCTTAATCATGTTCTTTATTTATCTACTACTGGCATTGCCTTTGGTGACCTAAAATGTTCCACCCAATTGAAAACCAAAGTGAAAATGATTCTCTATAATGCAACCCACCTCCCTGTCCATATAAAAGCATAACCACCTCTCCAACACTTCCTATGTAAGAGGGCAGGATCCTATTCCAACAGCCATGGGGACTTCATGCTGCACCTTTTTTGTTGCCCCAAACCACTTCTTTTGCTTACACTTTGCACTAAATGACTGTGTGCTGATCAATGCATTTTGAACACTCCTGCCTAAATATGCATACCGGGGGGCGTGGTCGAGCATAGAGTCAGGCTGGTTGCTTACTCCAGAATTCCATACGCAGTCTTTTTTGTTCTCAGTCCAAGTTACCACAACACTCTATGGGCCTACATTAGAGTTTGACAAATGGGTTACACGTGACCAATATCAGTCCACCTTATTACAAGTGCCTTATATCCTACGACTTTCATAATAAAAATGATGGGGTAGATGTCATATTTGTGACGGAGTGACCATACACAGCACTCAAAATATGGTCTAAGTTTCCTTGTGCCTGCCCAAGAAGTGAGGATAGAAACCAGGGTGGCTTTCGGTGTGTAAGAGCATGGTCTGCAATGAGTGATGGTTAACCCCTTCCCTGCGGGATTTTTCACCTTCTGTGCGCAGGGGGGGGCGCGCGGCGCCACCGTGCTGGTGACGAGCTCAGCTCGTCATGAGGCACAGCGGAGCTGCAGTCATGACGAGCTGAGCTAGTCACGGCCACACCCGTTTTTCGAACGTTCAGAACAGCGGGAAAATTATCCCCGCGTGCGAACGTTCCAACGGCCGTGACGAGCTCAGCTCGTCATGAGTGCAGCTCAACCGTGTCTCATGACGAGCTGAGCTTGTCATTAGCACGCAACGGGTTAAGGAGGGATTTAGTGGCAAAGAAACCTCACCTGGTTCTGGGAGACAAGATGGTGGCTGGCAGAAAGAGTGTGTCAGCCTGGAAAGCTTATTGGAGGGGAGTACCTTCCGTACACGCAGGAGATGTACTGCTTGACCAGTGGGGTCTGCTAGATGTGCATGGTTCTGGGCACCCTAAGCCAGGAATCTCAAGAGGGGACTGCTATATCCCGTCCAGCCGGGCTGGGCCTGGGTTGGCCACCCTGTGGCAGCCAAGGCCGGCTGACCGGTTCCACTGCTTAGAGATCTACAATAAGGTGGCACTGGGGCTGTGGAGCCCTTGACTAAGGGGAAACTACATAAGGATCTGCAAGTGAATGCTCAAGGGACTGAGTTAGGACAGGTCACATTTGCTACAAAACAGGCTACTCTCCATAAACCAGACCTATTACTCCCCCTTCTTCACTAAGTACACAGGCGGAGAGATGGAAGTAAAAACGTTTGCCCCTGTACATAGCCCTAAACCAGTCTGCATTGCTTTATTTTCTGAAATAGCCTGGGGTAGGCTTGGGGCTACTTTACTCCCCCCTGGCCCCCATTTGCTTAAGAGGCCCAAAAAGCACAGATAATTCCATTGGGCCTACATACATGGTCGACGCTGTCTGCAGTGCTGGAATCGTAAAGTGTTGTGAGTAAATAATGCAGCTTTGACTGAAAGTGACTCACGTGATACAGAACCATTTGGGCAGCTTTGTGCAGGAGAGCCTAGTCGGCAAAACCTACTATCTACAACAATGGAGAGAAACCACACACTGGATCCAATTGTGTGTAGTTTTCAAGACATACTTTTGAATAGATCCAAATCAGGAACTTGCTTCAGCTCTTGATCCCACGGATATCCCTAGATGCAGCAAAGCGAGAGGGACTTGGGGGCATATTTACAAGCCACTATCGCCACCACAACGCCACTTTTCACGACGTTGTGGTGGCGATAGGGGCTTCGCCTTATTTGACTTAGCGCTGCCTTGTAAATGAGGCCCCCTTTCAAGCTATACTAAGCATGAAAGGGGAGGGCAACGGGTGTTGTGGTGGGCGTTCAACCACAACACCCATTGATTTAGATGCTGCCCCATATTTACAAGGGTGGCGTAAATATGGGGCATTGCCAAAATTATGACGAGGGAAAACCTGGTCTTACCCTGGCACAATGAGGAGAAATGTCTAATTTCTTCTCATTTTTGCTGTTTCCATGCGTGCTGCGTTGTGCAGCACACATGAGACAGAAAAACGCAATTGATTGTTTATGTGCAGGAAGGTGTCCCTTCCTGCTCATAAACAATCATTTTTAGAAATTATCATTTGCAACTTCTGTGTGCGCTGCATTAAGCAGCGCACATAGAAGTTACAAAATGCCATTTAAAGATTGTTTATGTGGCGTGGCTAGTAGCCAAACATGGTGGCTGAGTAGCGGAGGAGCTCGGTGAGCAAAGCGGCCCCATCACATAAATCCGAACACTAATCCGAGCCAAGTTTTCCTCTGGAAGCAGATCCCGAGGTAGGAGGCCGAGCGGCACCGTCCGGAACAACTCCGGTGCCAGTCCGATACCGGGAACCGGGCGAAACGTACAGTGTCCGGTGGAGGCCTTTCCGCAGTCCGACAGCACCGAGCTCAGGTTCCTGCCTGCCCGAATAGAAGTAAGGGTGGACCGGGAGCATCAACTGGAAGTTAGCGCTGGCGCCGGTGGTGGTCGCGATCTTCAAAGGGGCGTGGCCCGCAGCGGAGTAGCGCTAGGGGCACGATCTCAACACGGGCCGCGCAGGAGGAGGTCGAACGTCTGGCCGGCGCTGGACCCGTGGTAAGCGGCAGAGGCGTAAATTGTGCTCCGTCAACAAGGACCTGGCTGCCGGACTTCTTTGCGGGGAGCTACGCGGCGAATGAACTCTCGTTGTGGGACTGCCGCCGCATACGTTTGTTGCACCCCCCCCCCCGTAGGACAAATGCCAGTGACCGAACGCCGCGCTGCCACTGCCTAGAAACACACGGGAGGTCCGGATGGAGCGTGGGCCCCTCAGATTGGTGAAAATACCCATCCGACAGCCAGCACCGAGCGGACTGGCCCACACCTGGCAATCGGGCCGCAAGGGGGAACAAGACGCCCGGCTGGGACTCCAGTTCATGAGAAGGCATGAGGAGACCTGCAGGAGGGCTCGGCCACACCATCGGCAAAATGGGCTCTTTTGAAGAAGACAGCGTATCAGCGACTGAGGCCCAGTGAAAGGCGTGGCCTATATATCAATCCGGGTGCAGTAGGCATATTATATCCAGAAACAAAAAGGCGATAATTGGGGGGCGCCTCCGTACGGCGATTCCGTATAGACAACCCCTAGCGACGACAAGACTTCACCACCTTTGGAAACCCAAAATACAGTGACACAGTGCAATATACAGCCATAAAGGCACCCCATTGAAAGACACCCTTATGCTGTGCTATCTGCAACGACTCGGGCAAAAGCTACCTAGAACCGAACACGTGCAGGTGACAGGTGGACCATACCCTGCGACTCTGCGACAACGAATACCATGGCGGGCAGGGGGCCGAGAAACACCGCGACGCAGGCGAAGCTGGACAAGTACGCCTCTGATAAGAATGGTACGCCACAGACAGAGGGACGCACCTCCACAGGAAAAGGCCCGGACGGTGAGGGATCCAAGAAGGTAATGGTGGAAGACATAATGAAGACACTGTCCAATGTGCAGACGACGGTGGGATCAATCTCCACAGATGTTAGCTTATTGCGAGCAGACTTTCACAAAATGACAGAACGAGTGGCGCAAGTGGAAGTGGTCACAAAGTCCCTGGTAGAAGACACCTCGGAACTACAGCTGGCAATGGAACGTATGGAAGCCGTGAATAAACAACTTCAAGAGAAACTGGATGATCAGGAAGGGCGCTCAAGACGGAATAACGTACGAATCCTAGGAGTGCCGGAATCGGAGGGCAAATGAGCGATGGACCTATATGTCGAAGAACTAGTCAAGACCAGGCTGCAGCCCAAAGGACTGTCACATTTTTCTCAGTGGAGAGAGCACATAGGGTACCCGGCGGTGCACCAAAGCCGGGAGCTGCGCCAAGGCCGGTGTTGGCCAGACTGTTCAATTTCAGGGACAGGGATGCCATACTCCAAGCAGCACGAACTTCACCGCCAATCATGATACAGAACTCAATGATTGCCATCTTTCCGGACTACACAGCTGAAGTGGCCCGTCGTCGGAAAACTTTCACAGAGGTTAAGAAAGCCTTACGAGCAAAGGAACTGACTTATTCGATGTTGTTCCTGGCGAGACTGAGAGGTGTTGATCATCACAAAACATGTTTTTTTGACACGCCTGAGGCAGCACAGGATTGGCTGGAGGGTTGGCGACAGGTGGGAGCGCCTCGTCGCACTGGCAGAAATCAGCAGCACCAACGGAGCGAGGTCCTCACAGGATCACGGACTTTGGAAAGAAATAATCTAGAAAACCCGTCAGAGGCAGGACTGGGGGATGACGAACAGCAACCGGACTCCTGAGGGCCCGACTATCACGGACATCACAGCGGTCATCTGCTGTTCTGGGCATGCTGCCCTTGGACTCTGGACAGGGAGAAGCTAAGGAGGGTAGATGGGGCCGCTGCCATCGTGGAACTCCTTACCCCCGCAAGCAAGTACAATGGGTTGGGACGGGGACATGCACTCTGCTGAGTTGGGGAGGCGGGCGGTTTTATGTCCGTGGAGCAGGGAGGCAGGGAGGTGGGTTGGGGAGGGGGATTCAATTGTTATTGTTCAAGTTACACAAGTTACGGCAGAATACGACGAGACCTTCACACGCATCACTCAACAGGGCAGCAGATATGTTGCACTGATGCTGGAAAACAGGCTGGGCACATTCAAATCACCTCACTATGTCACAACACTCGCAATCTACCGCCCATAGGGGCGTACTGCAACAGACCACAGTTCCTCCCCTAAGGATATTGACCTGGAACGTACGAGGATTGCGGGACAAAATCAAGAGGGGGCTGGTACTGCAGGCTCTCAAGCGACAAGGCCCAACATTGGTTTTATTGCAAGAGACACATCTCACGGGGAGGGCATGTCAGGCGCTGGACCGACGAGGCTACAAAATGGTAGCACACTCAGAGTTTACCTCTGGCTCCAGGGGGACAGGTATTCTGATAAAGAAGACCTCCCTGTTCATTCTTTTGCAGCACAGAATAGACGATCAAGGACGTTTTGCAGCGGTACATGGGCAATGGGAGGGACGGCTTCTAAACGTAGTGTCAGTTTATATACCGCCGGCACTTCAAACAGTGGCCCTACCGGCATTGGGAGAGTTTCTGCTGAGTCTACCGGCGGGAGACACCATCATTGGGGGGACTTTAACTCAGTGGTGGACCCAGTATTAGATAAATTCCCGGTACGGGAACGCACATCCGGACCTTCCGGTTTTCAGGGTTTTCTAGAAGCATTGGGCCTGGCGGATATCTGGAGACACAGACACCCCACCACAAAGCAATACACCTATCACTCGACAGTACACAAAAGTTTGTCCGGAATAGACTACTTCTTGATGCTTGGAAATGTTATGCACGATGTAGACACCATAGATATACTGCCCAGGGGAATATCTGACCATTCTCCGATAGTATTGACTCTCTCCAGCCAGGAGAGGACTCGTAAGAGAATATACCCCATATACCCTAACTTTCTGAAGATCCCCAAAATTAAGAAAGATCTCAAGAAGGTGACTAAATTTTATTTTGACGAAAATGAAACATCGGTGGCCTCTCCCTCGATTCTTTGGGAAGCATACAAGACGGTCCTTCGAGGACAAGCAGTGGCTTCCATTATGGGGCACAAAAAGACACAGCGAAGGGAGCTCTCAGAGTTGGAACTGTCCTTGCACACAGCGAACGTAGCCCATATGGCGGATCCCACGGCGGAATCGGCACACACTTTGCAGCTACGCCAGCAGCAGTATAAGGAACATCTCAGACTGAAGGTACTCAACAATATCTTGGCTACAACCCAGAGAGTCTACGATGTGGGAGACAAGGCCGGGAAAATGTTAGCCTGGTTAGATAAGAAGGGAGGGAGCAAATAGAGGTATACAGCAATTATACACTAGTGGGGGGCAAAGTCAAACACACCCCGAGGAGATTGTAAACACTCTGGCAGATCACTTCGAGAGGGTATATACCCCATATAAAGAGGTCACGGAGAGTGCAGCATTGGACTCCCTTAGTCACAACGTGATCCCGAACACTTCCACAGGCAGCGGTCCAAGATTTGGAGGCAGACCTCACTATCGATGAAATACAACTGGCTATACATGCAATACAATCCGGAAAGGCCTTGGGCCCCAATGGGATCCCCATAGAGTGGCACAAACTCATGTCCGACACACTTAGCCCACCACTGCTGGCTATGTACGCGGAGAGTTTAACGAACTCAGAACTCCTGCTGGATCAATGGACAGCGACGATTGTGGCGATTCCGAAACCCGGTAAGCCACCGACAGACTGCGCATCTTACCGCCCAATCTCTCTTCTGAATGCAGTAGCAAAAATCCTCGCAAAGCTTTTAGCCACTAGATTAATGACCCATCTCCCACTATTGATACACCCTGATCAATCGGGTTTCATGCTGAATAGGAGCACCGCTTTCAATCTCAGACGTATACATAGGGTACTAGCACAAGCTCCATTATTATTAGAACCAGCTGTAATCCTTTCCTTGGATGCCAGAATGGGGTTCGACATGGTAGAATGGGGACACCTCTTCGCAGTCCTGTCCCACATGGGATTTGGCCCCAAGTTCATAGCTTGGGTACGCCTTCTATACGCCACCCCGGTTGCTCACATTACAGCCAACTGCCACATCTCACGTACATTTCAGCTGACTAGAGGGACCCGGCAGGGCTGTCCCCTATCACCCTTATTATTTGCATTAGTCTTGGAACCGCTGGCGACACTGATTAGAACGATGCCATTATTGAGAGGAATTAGCTGGAAGGAGGGGTGGGAGAATCGTGTGTCACTTTACGCCGACGATATGTTGGTGTATTTGACGGATCCGGAGAGAAGTATACCAGCACTCCTCGCACTCTGTGATGCCTACGGGAAAACGTCGGGATACACTCTAAATTAGTCGAAATCAGTATTGTACGTTCTGAGGAAGCCAGCACCCTCACTCACTGTAGACTGCCCGCTTATGCTAGCCACGGCCTCCTTTAAATACCTGGGTATATATATCACCGACAATCAGACGGAATTCTTTGATAAAAATTTGAAACCACCCCTCGAATGACTGCGTAATGATGTGAGGCATTGGGCGCTATTGCCACTAACACTCCTCGGTAGAGCAGCACTCTACAAGATGATGGCTCTCCCAAGGTTCCTTTACGCCTTAGAGAACACCCCTTATCCGGTCTCTCCACGATGCTTTCAGCAGGTAACAGCATTGGTGTCCAATCTATTGTGGGGTAACCGACCGGCACGCATTGCCCATATCAAACTGAACAGAAGTTGGTACGAGGGGGGGATTGCACTGCCAAACCTGCAACTGTATTACTGGGCTGCCCAGCTCAAAATCATCAACCAATGGATTCATGCGCCTCAGGATGACCCAGCCTACGGGGCTGACAGGACACAATTAGGCACAGACAGCATGGTTTCAGTGCTCTACAACAGAGGCCAAGCGGCGAAATTGATAGGACCCGCGAAACATACGGCCACGATATGGCACACAGCACAGGCGAAGTTGGGTTGGAAGGGAACGATCACTAAGCTCACCACACTCTGGGACGCCAATGCATTGGGGCAACTGAGAAGGAGTAAGGGGTTTACACAATGGGATAGCATTGGAATATCCACGGTGGGAGACTTATGGGACAAGGGGACAGTAATCCCGTTCACCCTGCTCCAGCAACAATATGACCTGGGACCAAACGAAACTTACAGGTACATGCAGATTAGGCACGCATTGCTACAAGCAACACCGACAGACACCGAAGTCCCCGAATCCTCTCCGTTAGAAGATAGGTTACTCACTGACTACATGCAACATAGTGCCAGGTTACTCATTGACTACATGCAACATAGTGCCACTTCACTTACCTACAAAGAACTAATAAATAACCTATCAGACCCTACACTGAAATTGCGCGAGAGGTGGGTGGAGAAACTGGGCGACATGGATGATACGGAATGGAACGAGGCGCTGGCGTCCCAGAGGGAGGTGGGCATTTCGGCTAAGTTCAGACTAGTACAGCTAAAAAGCTTACATCGAAAAAACTACACTAAAACCACAGTACACAAGCTGCGAAGAGCTCCACATCCCTATTGTCTTCGGGGCTGTGGTGAAGAAGGTACATTATTCCATACCCTCTGGGACTGCCCATTCATAACTAACTACTGGCGGCAGGTGATGCGCACTGTTTCACAAACACTAAAGGTCTCACTGTTACCAGAGCCACGTAAATGTATTTTGAATATTTGGGATCCAAATGACTTATCTAGATATGGTCAAATATGGGGCACATTGACCTTCACAGTGGCGAAGCGAGATATAGCACAAAAATGGGGCGCTTCAGAACTGCCCACCTTAGCGCATGGAGCAGGAACATGGACATGTTAATGTTGACAGAACGAGCGGTGTATGTAACCAGGGCCTGTCCTCGTACATGTAACAAGGTTTGGACTTTTTGGAATGTATATAGAGGGGATATATGTGACCCTCTGCCGGAAGATGATGATGCTAGCTCCGACGAGGAGGAGGATGGGGAATGGGACTGAAACTGATGGGCTGTGTAGCGCTCTAGTGCTCCGAGGGTCTCAGGTTGAGCCCCCGGAAGCACTACCCACAATGTATCACTTTCTGGCCAGGCGTGGCCAGAAAGCTTTAAATAAAGGGACAGGAGTGGCTCGGCACTTCCTGTCCACACCAGCATAGTAACGGTGTGTGTGTCCTTCATTGAGCGTACCTCTGCAGCGCAGCGACATAGGCCTTGCCAGGCACACAAATCCCCACACTGGCGACGAAGGTGGGATCTACAAAAGAATCGAGCGGCGCCAACCTGCGGTGTCACCGACCAGATCGGCAACTGCCCAGAGCGCCCCAACCGCAACACTGAAGCGGAGCACCGGCGACCACAAGTGCAAGATCAGCCGCCAGAATCAAGAATACACTCACCGGTAAGCAGCGGACGCCAGAAGCTGCGTGGGGCACCGGCAGTAACAGCGACCAGAAGGCCCGAGCGGGGAGACGCGCCGAAGAAAGCGACCCGGCAGCGCGAAGAGCGATACGTCATCGCCAGCAAAAGAGGCCCCGGGACAGCGCGAGGCAGGAAAGGCGCCTCAAACGAGACAAGCGCGAGGCCCAGCAAATGCACAAACGATTCAGCGAGGACACCGCTCACGCCACGTAGTGGCCCCAACAAGCACAAGCAAGTGCAACGGTCAACTCCACAAACACCTACCCGAACAAGCACCAACAAGCACGAGCAAGTGCAACTAGCATCCAAGAGTGGCTCCAACAAGCACAGGCAATCGCAACTACTAATTCCACAAACACCTACCCAAACAAGCATCAACAAGCACGAGCAAGTGCGAGCAGCATCCAAGAGGAAGACGCCTTAAAGGGAAAAAAAAAAAAACACCAAGTCATATCCCAACACCAAGATGACTACCAACCCAGGAGGGGCGTCTGGAGGAACAGCACAGTCAGGAGCCGGACCGGCTCAGCAAGCAGGACCCCCGGCACCAGTACTGAACCTAGGAACGCAGCCACCAGCACCATCTGCCCACTCGCAGATACAGGCACTACCACCATTCAGCGAGTTGATAGATCCGGGGACAGCAGCTCCCAGATGGGCCGTGTGGCTGGGACAGCTCAACAACTATTTCACTGCCACAAGGGAAAAAGACACCGAAGTGAAGAGATCCCTACTGCTACACTTTGGGGGCACAGAACTGTACAAGCTATTCAAGCATCTGCCAGACACAGGGGATGACGACGACTATGACGCAGCCGTCAACGCGCTGAACGCACATTTTGACCCCCAGCTAAACCCGCACTACGAGCGATTCAAATTTCGCCAATCCAGACAAAGGGAAGGAGAGACTATGGACGCGTTCCACGCGCGGCTGAGAGATCTCATAAGCACGTGCACCGATGATGACGAAAAGAAAGAAGTGACCGCACAGCTCATTCAAGGTTGCCGCAACAAGCACCTGAGGATGTTGATTCTAAGGCAGCCGCGCATCACACTTGAAGAGATACTAATCCTTGCCAGATCCCATGAACTGTCGGATGCACGAGCGACTGCGATGGAAGCAGCCCTGAACCCACGGGCAGAACCAGGAACCATGGTAAAGACAGAAAGTCCGAAATACTGGCCGAGGAAACAGAGGAAGATGGCCGACCAGGACACCACGCCGCGCGACCTGTGGATACTGTGGCCGAGACGAACACAACCAAGATGGCTGCCCAGCACGTGGCAAGACATGCTCAAAATGCGGAATACCCAACCACTTCGCAAGTGTGTGTAGGGGTGGCTCCAGAGGAAGAGGAACGCCCGGAAGAAGATCAATCACAGGAGCCGTAAAACAAATATCACTAGACGAGGCAACACCGTCCCAATCAAGCAGATCACGGTGGCAAGCCCAATTCGACGAGTCTTCCACAGACGATGAAGATGAATGCTACTACGTGTCATTCGTGAGTGAGCTAAAGAAACAGCGGAGGCCGCAACCGAAATGCACAATACACATCGACGGATCTCCGGCGACTGGTGTCATCGACACAGGAGCCACCGTGAATGTCATGGGAATCCAGCACTACAAAGCACTAAAGCCAAGACCTAAACCAGTCCCCTCGAAGGCACGGATACTTACGTACGGCAGCCAGGAACCCCTCCCGCTGTGAGGGAAAATGGTAGTCCAAGTGAAGGCGGAGGACAACGAGGTAACAACGACCTTCCATGTAATAGACAAAGAAGCCGATCTACTGGTGGGAAGCAACACAGCTGAAGACCTCCGCCTCATTGCATTTGCAAATGCCGTTAAAGCACTCCAAACAGAAGACATCCTGGAAATGTTCCCCACACTCTTTGAAGGCCTCGGTACCATCAAACGACCGCCGATCAAACTACACATCGACCCCGCCATACAACCAGTGGCACTGAGACACAGAAGAATACCGTTCCACCTGCGCGCCGCCGTGGAAAAAGAACTCAACCAACTGGAAGAACAAGGAGTGATCGAGAAAGTGTCGGGGCCGACGCCATGGGTATCCCCGATGGTAATAGCCGAGAAACCATGCCAACCTGGAAAAATCCGCATATGCATAGACATGAGGGTCCCCAACAAAGCCATTCGACGAGAGCGACACCTCACCCCGACAGTAGACGACATCCTGTCGGACTTGAATGGGGCCCAATGGTTCTCTAAGTTGGACCTCAACGCAGGATATCATCAGCTCAGACTAGCGGAAGAGAGCCGCTACATCACAACCTTCTCAACACACCTGGGGTTAAGACGATACAAGCGACTAAATTTCGGCATCTCGTCCGCGGCCGAGATCTTTCAAAACACAATCAAAGAAATCTGATCCGGACTTAATGGGGTGTTGAACGTCAGTGACGATATCCTAATTCATGCCAAATCGAGTGAAGAACACCACCGCAGATTGAAGGCCACCCTGCAAAGGCTCGCACAGTATGGCGTCACACTACACAAGGACAAATGCCAGTTCTTCAGGAAATCAATAGAGTTCTTCGGATATCTGTTTGATTCAGACGGAGTAAAAGTAGACCCCCGCAAGTCCCACGCCATCAAGAATGCAGCAGCACCGTCAACCGCCTCCGAAGTGAGAAGTTTCTTAGGGATGGCGCAATATTGTGCAAGGTTCATACCCAATCTAGCCACAATCGCAGAACCCCTGAGAAACCTAACGAAGAAAGACAGCCCATGGAGGTGGACGGAAGCTGAAGACAAAGCATTTGGCCGAATCAAAGAAGCACTACTGGACAGCACAACAATGGCATACTTCAACACTGCGAAACCCACCGAAATAGTGGTAGATGCCAGTCCAGTAGGCCTAGGAGCACTCCTATCACAAGAATCCGAACCCGGGGTGTGGGCCCCGTTGGCGTTCGCAAGCAAGGCGTTGACAGCGACAGAATCGCGATACTCGCAAATTGAGAGAGAGGCACTGGCAGTGAAATGGGCCTGTGCACATTTCCACCTGTATATATCTGGCCACCCGTTCAGAATGGTGACAGACCACCAACCGCTGATACCCCTGTTCCGAGGCACAGCACCTCACCCGCCTCCAAGGATCGAGCGCTGGGCAATCCAAGTCCAACAATACCAGATGGACATAGTGTACAGACCGGGGGCGAAAAACCCGGCAGACTTTCTGTCTCGCCACCCACTCACAGAGGGATCCCACGATGCAGACCAAGAAGGCCAAACCGAAGAGTTCATCAACATGCTGGCGACAGGAGCATGTCCTTGCGCCCTCACCGCCGATGTCATCACTTCCCACTATGACAGCGACGCCGTTGTCAAGAGAGTGAAGGATGCAATCCACTCTGGAACGTGGGCCAACTTCCTAAAAGACACAAATGGGTGGGACGAAGAAGACAGAACACGCCTACAACAATTCTGGAAGATACATGATGACCTTAGCTGCGCTGACAATGGGATAGTACTGAGAGGAACTCGCGTAGTCATCCCCAAGGCACTGCAAGAGAGGGCAACCGCCCTGGCTCACGAAGGACACCAAGGCACCCGCAGGATGAAAGCGAGGATGCGGGAGAAGATATGGTTCCCCAACATGGAAGAGAGCGTGGAAGCCCTCGTGCGAGCATGTCGTGCATGCCAAATCACCAGCAGCCCCGAAGTACCAGCCCCAGTAATCACAGAAGACCATGCCCCATCACCATGGACATGGCTAAGTCTGGACTTTGGAAGCTTCCCGGACGGGAAAATCACAGTAGTACTGATAGACAACTACACCAAGTACCCCATAGTTGAGACAGCAGCGTCAACCAGCTTCACAAACGTTCGCCCCATCCTCAGCAAGGCGTTTGCCCTATTCGGAATTCCGAGGATCATCAAAACCGATAATGGACCCCCTTTCCAAGGGAGCGAGTTTAAAGACTTTCTGAACAACCTAGGAGTCAAGCACCACCGAATCACACCTCAATGGCCACAAGCCAACGGCGAGGTAGAACGCTTCATGAGGACAATAAACAAAGTACTGCGAATATCATCAGCAGAAGGGAGTGACCCAGAAGAAGCACTACAAGCGTTTCTGAGAGAATACCGCAGCACCCCACACAGCACCACCATGCAATCACCATGGGCGTTGATGCTAGCCGGACCACGGAAGGACCTGCTACCCATGGCCGACTATTGGGCTCCATCACCATATTCTCCAGCCGACACACAAGAACGGAGAAGAAGGACCAATGACAAGGCCAGTCACAAGAGGAGAGCCCAACCAAAAACCTTACGTCCAGGAGAAACTGTGCTGATACGGACAAGGAGGCCGGGAGGAAAGTTCAAGACACCATTCGAACCAGAACCTTGGGTAATCAAGGAAACCAGAGGGACAGCGATCACAGTCAGCTGAGATGGAGAAGAGGTAACTCGTAATATATCTTAGTTCAAGCAAATACCCACACCGAAAGGACAGAACTCAGATAGTAGCATACCTGCAGCAAGGGAAGAAGAAGAGAATACAACCGCAAACAACACCACATGCTTGACTCCGGATACCGCAGAACAACCACCTCTGCCATCACCGGACACCCCTCGAGATCAGATCCCTCCGAGAGGCAAGTGGCAATATAATCTCAGATCTAATCCACGACCCAATCACAGACTAGCTGATTTCGCATGCTGAACTGATTTTCATGTTTAGTTTAAAATCCAAGTTGGGAAGGGATGTAGCGCTCTAGTGCTCCGAGGTTCTCAGGTTGAGCCCCCGGAAGCACTACCCACAATGTATCACTTTCTGGCCAGGCGTGGCCAGAAAGCTTTAAATAAAGGGACGGGAGTGGCTCGGCACTTCCTGTCCACACCAGCATAGTAACGGTGTGTGTGTTCTTCATTGAGCGTACCTCTGCAGCGCAGCGACATAGGCCTTGCCAGGCACACAAATCCCCACAGGCTGCTAACCACAGTAGAGTATACAGTGAGGTACCGCACTTGATAATGTAATTTTAAACTCCGATTGTATGAAACTGCATATCTAGGCCGTCATAGAACTATTATCGTATTGAATGTCAACGTGTATGTTTTTTACACTGGAAAATAACAAAAATAGTAAGAATTTTTTTTTTTTTTTAAAACAGATTGTTGGGACACCTTCCTGCACATGAACAATCATTCCGTGTGATGCAGGCCCCCTTGCAGTATGGTGCAAGGGTGCCTGCGTAGCAGAGCGCGGCTTTAAGCCAAGGAAGCTAAAGCCACGCTCCGTCACTTCTGTTGCAAATATGCCACTTTGGGTCTTTGGTGCTTAAACTCAGCATTGATACCCAAAATAAAAAAGTAAATAGGCTGTGCTCATATTACCACTGCGAGCTCTAAAAAGCTATTCACTTATTTCACTCTGAAAATTTGATATTGACACTAATTTCTAATTTTTCCCTTTGCAGAGTTTTTAACAAGACGTCTAAGTTGACTTTGGTGGGATCCTGTTGCCAGGCTGGACGAGAATGGCTTGCGGATCCGATCAGCTCCCGTGGGATGAAAATGATCAAAAGTGTTGAGGAATCTGCTCTGTTTTTCTTAAAGTGCTCATTTTAAAACTATTTTTGGATGTTGAATAATTAGGACTGAATTCCCTCTCCGAAATGGCGCTTTGAACTTCTGTCTCTCAAAGACCAGCGTGTTTTGACGGTGCCAACAACAACACGTGCGGGGCCAATGGGAGCAATTTCTGGGTCTGGCCTGTTGAAATGTGACAGGCAGGGGGAATGGAAGACGTAAAGTCAACACAAGGCGTCGTCCTTCAGAATGGGGACAGTTTGGTAACTGCACTTGATTCGCTAATGAGGTTGATATTAATTTGCCTGTCTGCCGTCACATCTGCCAGGGATATTAGGGCTGTCTGGGCTCTCCTTCGCTCACCTCCTCGTCTTCCTCCGCCTTTGAGGACGCCAGTGAATGACGATGCGCCCTGACAAGCCATCAATTGTGCGCACATTAGAGACAAATTTGGATCGGTGGGTGGAAGATGGAATTTAGAGAGCAAAAAAAGAAAGCAATCATGCCCCCAACCCTCCCAAAAAAGTCAATATTGCATATCTTTGCCATAGGGCCAAAAACTTAAGAATGCATGTTTGCATGAGAAAATAAAAAAAGAGACCCATCGAGAAATTGTTTCATGAGTACCCGGTGACTTACACTTGCATAGATCACACGCGCCTTAAAGGCGCCGGGTCTCACCGGGTCTGAGCACCGGCAGTTTTTTTAAAGGGGGCCTCGAAACGGGTCTCTGTCGGCTCTGTTTTGTGCCTACTGTCACTGCAGTCCGTTTTTTCCGAACTGCAGTGACAGCAGGCAGGCCCATCATTGTGCGCTGCTCACACTGCTCACTTCTCACTAGTGGATAAGTTACAGCATGACGTCAGGCCAGGTGAGCATTCTTTGCAAAGGGAAATCCTGTAAAGGGAGATATTTTCTCTCTGGATTTACCTTCTCTTTTTGAAACTCAGGAGCAGCAACATTGTCGTGGTGTCACCAGGGTGTAGAAAGTAGTCGCAGTCAGGTTGTAGTAGGTAGTAACAGGTTTATTACTAACAGCCCCACACCTCAAGCGGTGCGTAGGTCAGAATGCTAATACCATTAATGACAGTTGGGCAGTTGGAGAGGGGACAGGGGCAGTGTGGAATGTTGGGGAGCCAATGAGGATAGCGGGGAACCATGGATGCTCTCGCGCAGGAGAGCTGGTAGAAACCACTGGCTCACGGCTTGGGGGGAACTAGACTAGGTTACAACACATCTTCCTCTCTTGCAAGTTTTAACAGAAGGGCCACAATGTGTGTGTAAGGGGAACAATAGTGCTAAATAAACAGGTAGGCTTTAGTCACAAACAAAGTCTTCATAACGTTTAGGTTTGTGGATGGTTCTCCCAAATCTTCCCTTGGCAACAAGGGCATCGGGAACACTTTCTGTGTCAGAGTGAGATTCATTACAGGTTCTACCCGACCTACCGCTGAAGCTGTGACCGCCAGACGTGGCTTCAGAGTCAGAGTGGGAGTCACCGTAACAACTCCGATTGGTGATCGGAGTGTGGGTAATGACACCCTCAGACTGGTGATGATTGACAGTCAGCTGAGTCAGTGGCAAGTGGGAGAGCGTGTGAACTAGCATTTCTGAGCATGGAACCTTGTCCTACACTGGATCTATCAACATCAACCTACAAGTCTTTGCAATGTGACCCATGTTGCAGTTGGTTGGAAACATTGGTCCCCTGACGGTATCTAGCAAATCTGCTCATGTGCCAAACCTTCCCGTCACTGAGTCTGGCCGCGTTGTTGAACAGTTCCTCAATTTGCATAGGAGCGGTGAATCTGCTTTCTCCTTTCCTTACTTTTTTTTCTAAACGAACTTTTACAAAATCACCAACTTTAAATGAATGTTCTTTTGCACCATGTTTGGAATCATACCATTCTTTGTAATACTTTTGAGCTTTTATTATGTTATTCCTTATTACGTCTGGTGACCATGCAACTTGTTTTGAATTTGGCATCCATCCAAGATCACTACTCAGGGGCTGTCTGCTTCTCATGAGCACAAAGGGTGCTTCACGGGTGCTGGCACAGGGAGCTATTCTGAAAGCCCAAATGAGCTTGAATACCTCTTCCTCCCAGTTTAGATTTGCGTTTCTTGACAGCTGTATGTGACCTTTCAGGACACGGTTGAAACGTTTGGTGAGGCCATTACCTTCAGGATGGTACAGTGAAGTGGTATGATGAGTTATGCAGTTTCTCGTTAGGAATGTTTTGAACGCTTCAGAACAAAATTGTGGACCGTTGTCAGTGAGCACAAATTTTGGTAATCCTTCGCTAATGAACAGTTTGTCCAAGAACGATATAATTGTGGAGCTATCTATTTCTGTTACAATCCTTATTTCTGGCCACTTCGAGAAATGATCTATAGCCACTAGGATATACTTGATCTCTCCATCATGTCCTTCAATGGGCCCCGCGATGTCAACACCAATTTTCTCCCAGGCCATCAAGGGGGGTTAGAGTGGAGAGAGAGAGACTTTGGATGTCTTGAGGGTTTTGTCTGAATCACTGCACTCCACACAGTTCCTTATTAGTGTTTCAATTTGCTTGTCAATGCCCGGCCACCAGTAACTGGCTCTGACTCTTTCCTTGGTTTTGGAGATGCCCAGGTGACCAATGTGGCAGAGTTTAAGTATTCTGTCTCTGAGTGTGATGGGGGCTATGGCTTTACCAATTCTGAAAAGCACTCCGTTTTCCAAACTGAGTTCATTTCTTATTTCCCAGAAAGTTTTTACGTTGTCATTAAGATGGCGTTTCTCTGGCCACCTGGTGTTCACACATTTGCACACATCTTGGAGGGTTGAATCTCGTGCCATTTGTTGTTCCCATTCTCCCGCAGATATTCCGTCCAACTCTGTATTGAAGAGTAGAGCCACTTTTTCGTCATCCTCTGACGTATCAGTTTCCTCATTACTGTGTGGGAGTGGTAGTCTGCTGAAGAAATCGGCGATTTTATTCTTGACTCCTGGCCAATATTCAGCAGAGTGGCAATAGTCCAGTAATTTTATAGACATTTTGCTTAGTCGTGGCGAAGCATTCTGCAAACCGGAGGCAGACAGTATCTTGATTAGGGGTTTGTGGTCTGTGCGAAGATGAATGTTGTAACCCCATATGTATGCTCTGAAGTAATTGAGCGCCCATGAACAGGCCAGCATTTCGCGCTCGATTACTGAGTATTTCTCCTCAGCAGAGGTGAGTGATCTGGAGGCAAATGCTACAACCCATTCCTGTTTTGAGGTATCCTTCTGTGCTAGCACTGCACCAATTCCTTTGTTACTAGCATCGGTGGTCACAAAGATTTCTGCATTTGGATCAAATCCTTTGAGAAAAGGAGCGTCGCTTGTTTCTTTTTTAATTGTTTCAAAGGTCTTTTGGCAATCCATGGACCATTCAAACTTTGTCTTATTTTTCAATAGTTGTCTAATGCTGTATGTTTTCTCAGAAAAGTTTTTTATGAATTTCGAGTAATACTCGGTCAGACCAAGAAACGCTCTGACATCATCTTTGCTCGATGGGCAAGGAGCATTGAGAATGGCGTCCACTAATCCTTGTTTGGGTTTGATGCCCTCTTTGCTAATGGTGTGCCCTAAGTATACTACTTTGTCTTGTGATATTTTACACTTGTCTAATTCAACAGTCAGACCATGCATTTTAAGTTTATTAAAAACTTGCCTAAGATGTGTGTCATGTTCAGATTGGTTGATACCCATAACCAGGATATCGTCTTGGAAAAACCTGATACCGTTGACGCCTTCAAAAATGGTAGTCATGACCCTTTGAAAAAGCGCCGCGGCAGAGGCTAAGCCGCACGGCACCCTGGTGAAACGATAACAACCAAATGGGGTGATAAATGTGGTGAATTTTTTGCTGTCCACGTGTAGGGGAATCTGGTGATATGCGGATTTTAAATCAATTATAGAAAATATACACATACCATTGGTGGCATTAAACATTTCACATATGCGTGGCAGGGGATATTGATCAACAATAATATTCTTATTCAGGTCCCTGAGATCGATGCAGAGTCTAATTTTTCCGTTGGGACGTTTGACCACCACCAAGGGAGAAACCCACTCCGCGGACTCAACTCCTTCTATTATTCCATCTTTGATAAGTCTATTCAGTTCAACTTGAACATCACTTCTTACTGACACTGGTAAATGTCTTACCTTGTGAATGCATGGGATGGCTGAGTCTTTAAGTTCAATTTTATGTTGAAAACTGTTGAGAAGACCAACCTTACCAGAAAACACTTCAGGAAAGTCATTTTGGATGGTGCGTTTGCAGGACTCATCGACAGACAGTACAGGATCATCGCTGTTCGGGTTAAGGATAATGCCCAGATCAGCTTGGTCGCTCCAACCTAGGACGGATGGACCCTTCTTAGCCACAAAAAGCCTGCAAAATGCTTTTCTGTTTTTGAACTCAAATTCAAGATCACGTGTCCCTAAGAATTCTATGTTGTTTCCGGTGTAACTTCTAGCAATCACTTTTGATTTTTCCAAAGAAGAACCAATTTTGTCATTGAATTGCTTCCACACGTTCTCATTTATGATTGTGAAAGGAGACCCTGAGTCAGCCATGAGATTCACTGTGACCCCACCTAATTTCACATCACACATGAGTTTTTTTCTCCTCGTAGGTGTGAGCTCCAGAACATCATATTCAATTGAGAAAACATAGCTGATGCTGTCAGAATCAGAATACTCTGAATTTTCTTCGTCTGAGTCACTTTCCTCTTGAATTTGCTTGACATGTTTACTTTGTTTTGAAGATCTTCTTTTACAAGCTTTAGCAATGTGACCTGTCAAACCACAAGACGTGCATTTTTGATGTCTTGCAGGACACTTTGTTGAATCAGCTAGGTGGGTGGGAGACCCACAACGATAGCATTTAAGTTCAGAGAAGTCGTTGTTTCTTGTACTGCGATGTTTTTCTTTGCTATATTTGGATCTGAAATGTTCACTTTTCTTATGTTTATCATGTTCAACATCTCTCACTTTTTCATTCTGTCTTAGCTTGCCCGCATTAGAAGATTTAATGGCTTTTACTACTACAGGTTCTTCAAGAACAGCCTTAGCACATCTGCCTGTAAGTTCTGCTTTTTTGACTAAAGCGACTACTTCCTTTAATGAAGCTTCACCATTAACCCAGAGCTTGTCCTGGATATTAGGATTGCTGGCACGCATGATAATTTGATCACGAAGAAACTCTTCTTGTAGTTGACCAAATCTGCAAGTCAATGCCAAATTATTCAACGCAGCGACATAATCGTCAATGCTCTCCTCTTTACCTTGCTTTCTTCTTGAAAATTTGTAACGGTTAACAGCTACACAAACTATGGGTGAGAAGTGAGCATCAAGATCATCCAACGCATGCTGATAGACATCATCCCCTTCTCTTGCCTTTTTCTCAATGTTGTTGTAAGTCTTTACGCCACCAGGACCTAAACAGTACAACAGAACTTTCTTTTTCTTCTCAGCTGTGAAGTCCTCATCTTCCACCGTTTCAATGTAATTAGTAAAGTACTCTTTCCACTCCTTCCAAGGCATGCAAGGAGCACCTTTGCTGGGTAAGAACGTCTGGGGTTGCGTAAGATTCAGCGAACTAAGAGCACACATTGTGTAAAATGTATGTAGAAGGTGAGCTATGCTTGCACAGGTGAGGATTTGCGTAGCTTAAATAGCGTTTTCCAATAAACGTAAATACCATTAATTTCTTTTCTCTTTATATGTTAAATTTTGCTGAACACGACCTTCAAGTGCAAGCGAGACAGTTTCCAAAACACAGAAATCAATCAGTTCACATTCCCAGATGAAGAACATGGGAATGCAGAAGAATGCTGTTTGCTATTAATTCTTCCTTTCTTTAATTAACTCATTGTGTTAATTTTGACCGTTGAAACAAATGCTTGTTTTCATTGTTTTATACTTTTTTATTCAATAAATTTCGATTCTTTAAAATTCACATCACTGAGAGTGTGCCCCAACAGGATTCGAACTCCTGACACCGATCCTAATCACAACACTGAATGTCCCAGTATGGCGCCTTACGCTGCGTTTCACTGACGTGGCACGCCTTTGCACATGCGCAGACGGGGTGGCAGAAGAGGCGTTAGTGGCGCGAAAATCCCCTGACAGGATTTCCTTTACTCGGACTTGCGCAGAGCTTCGCACAGCACAGGGAAAGAAACTGAATACTGCAGAACAGTACCTTCTTCCTTTTTTCGGCTGGAAACTGACACCACATTCAGGCTCGCTTTGAAGATTCAATCACGCAGGCAAACACCGGGCTCATGTTTCCTACCGGACCGATGCGCCGAACAGCATACTCTCCAGACTGGATGTGAAAACAGAAGGATCGGCAGGAATCAGCGAAGACGCACCAGGATAAATCAAGGTAGGAAGCCAGTACTTCCTGGGCTCAGCTGAAGCGCCGTGCCTTAGCAGATGCTATATCTGTTTTTTGCTGGAAAGCGGTGGGTCCGCGGTGAGGGGCAGAGGTCCTCGTCGCCACTTGTAGAAAGTAGTCGCAGTCAGGTTGTAGTAGGTAGTAACAGGTTTATTACTAACAGCCCCACACCTCAAGCGGTGCGTAGGTCAGAATGCCAATACCATTAATGACAGTTGGGCAGTTGGAGAGGGGACAGGGGCAGTGTGGAATGTTGGGGAGCCAATGAGGATAGCGGGGAACCATGGATGCTCTCGCGCAGGAGAGCTGGTAGAAACCACTGGCTCACGGCTTGGGGGGAACTAGACTAGGTTACAACACAGGGCTTCTAGTGGAAGCTTTTTCAATATTATATACAAGCCTTAGTTGCTGCTTATTTATCCAATGCAACTAACAACCATTGACAAAGCCAATAGACTTGTTGTAGGTATGATGTTACTTGTTGTTTCATACATCTGGATGAAATGACAGAAACAACAAAATACAAGTCGGGCGGCGCACTATGCTAAGCACAGATTTTTTAGTTTGTGTTTTAAGCCATGCCCTTAATTACATTGGTCACACCCCTTTGAGAAACCCTCCAGTTTTTCCATCCCACTTAAAGCCCTGCTTAAAAGGGACATTGTTGAATGTGTTTAATGTTCTCTTCTCGTATTTTTGAGGTGTGGCCTAACAACAGTTTATTTTTTCGCCCACCTTATGTAATAAAAAAATCGTAAATAAAAATTAATACATACGAAGGGGGGCTTTTGGAAAGCGCACTTCATCCACTGGTCTATTCTAGTGTCAGTCATGTTTCTTCCACCTACTAGTACCACAGCACACAACAGCACACATCATCGATCAATGGAACAGCCCGTCCAGGCATTGACTCCATTGCAGTGTGTGTGTGTGTGTGTCATTTTTCCTGATAACATCTTCCTAAAAGGAATGCACTTCAGTGGCAAGGTTTGTTTTAGTTTCTTCAACCAGGTTTCCATTCATTTCTTTAGTAATCACATATATTTTTAAGTACACCTGGCAGCTCCCTAGATTCTGCCCTTGCAGAGCTTTAAAAAGCTATTCACCTGTCAAATTTCGGTGGTGGGATTTTTCTTTTTTTCGCTTTATTACAATAATACAAATTAAAAATGTTACTGCATAACTTGGCAGGAGCAGACCTATTGTTTATAAAGGTGTATTTTTCCTGTGGTTTTCTTTGTCTTAAAAAATGTACAATACAGCGTTTGGGGTTCTCTCCCGACATAAATAATGGCCACTCCTTGGCCCCAATGTACACACCCTACATGTTCCAACCCTTTCTGTAAAAAAGGAGAACTGCAGTAACTCAACTGTAAATCCACCTTAAATCCACAGTAACTGCACTTGTAATCCACTGTTACTCTACTGTAAACCCACTGTAAATCCACTAACCCCTCTGTAAATCCACTGTTTATCCATTGTAACCCCAATGTAACTCCACTGTAAATCCACAGTAAATCCACTGTTACTACTTCACTGTAAATCCACTGTAACCCCACTTTAAATCCACTATTACTACTTCACTGTAAATCCCCTGTAACCCCACTGTAAATCCAATGTTACTAATTCACTGTAAATCCACTAACTACACTGTAAATCCACTGAAACCCTAAATCCACTGTACATCCACTGTTACTACTTCACTGTAAATCCACTATAAATCCACTGCACCTCCACTGTTACTACTTCACTGTAAATCCACGGTAAACATGAATCCACTGTAAATCCACTGTTACTACTTCACCGGAAATCCACGATAAACATTAATCCACTGTAAATCCACTGTACATCCACTGTTACTACTTCACTGTAAATCCACTGTAAATCCGCTGTAACCCCACTGTAAATCCACTGTAACTCCACTGTAAATCCTCTGTAACAGCACTGTAAATCCACTGTTACTACTTCTCAGTACATCCACTGTAAATCCTAGGTAACTCTACTGTAAATCCACTGTAACTCCACTATAAATCCTCTGTAACTACACTGTAAAGCCTCTGTAAATACACTGTAACACCACTGTATTCCCACTGTAAATCCACTGTAAATCCTCAGTAACTCCACCGTAACACCACTACAACTCCACTGTTAATCCACTGTAACTCCACTGTAAATCTACTGTTACTACTTCACTGTAAATCCACTATAACCCTACCATAAATCCACTGTAACACCACTGTAAATCCACTGTTACTACTTCACTGTAAATCCACTGTATTCCCACTGTAAATCCACTGTAAAACCTCAGTAACTTCACTATAACACCACTGCAACTCCACTGTTAATCCACTGTAAATCCAGTTACTACTTCACTGTAAATCCATTGTAACCCTACCATAAATCCACTGTAACTGTACTGTAACACCACTATAATTCCACTGTAAATCCACTGTTACTACTTCACTGTAAATCCACTGTATTCCCACTGTAAACCCTCAGTAACTCCACTGTAACACCACTGCAACTCCACTGTTAATCCACTGTAACTCCACTGTAAATCCAATGTTACTACTTCACTGTAAATCCTCTGTAACTTTACCGTAAATCTACTGTAACTCCACTGTAACACCACTGTAACTCCACTGTAAATCCACTGTTACTATGTCACTGAAGTCCACTGTATTCCCACTGTAAATCCACTGTAAAGCCTCAATATCTCCACTGTAACACCACTGCATCTCCACTGTTAATCCACTGTAACTCCACTGTTACTACTTCAATGTAAATACACTGTATTCCCACTGTAAATCAACTGTAACTCCACTGCAAATCCACTGTAACTCCACCGCAAATCCACTGTGAATCCACTGTAACTCCACTGCAAATCCACTGTAACTCCACCGCAAATCCACTGTGAATCCACTGTAACTCCACAGCAACTCCACTGTTACACACTGTAAATTCACGCTAAAACCACTGCAACGCTACTGTAACTTCACTGTTACTACTTCATTGTTAATCCACTGTTACTACTTCACTGTATGGCCACTGTATCCTCAATGTAAATACACAGTAATTTCTCTATAACTCCACTGTAGATCCACTGTAACTCCACTGTTAATCAAATGTAACTCAAATGTAAATCCACTGTAACACCACTCTAAATCCATTGTAACTCCAGTGTAAATCCTCTGTAACTCCACAGTAACACCACTGTAACTCCACTGTTAATCAAATGTAACTCCACTGTAAATCCTCTGTAACACCACTGTAAATCCACTGTAATTCCACTGTTAATCAAATGTAACTCCACTGTAAATCCTCAGTAACACCACTGTAAATCAACTGTAACTCCACTGTAAATTCTCTGTACCTCCACAGTAACACCACTGTAAATCCACTGTAACACCACTGTTAATCAAATGTAACTCCACTGTAAATCCTCTGTAACACCACTGTAAATCCACTGTAACTCCACTGTTAATCAAATGTAACTCCACTGTAAATCCTCTGTAACACCACTGTAACTCCACAGTAACACCACTGTAACTCCACTGTTAATCAAATGTTTCTCCACTGTAAATCCTCTGTAACACCACTGTAAATCCACAGTAACGCCACTGTAAATCCACTGTAACTCCACTGTAAATCCTCTGTAACTCCACAGTAACACCACTGTAAATCCACGGTAACTCCACTGTTAATCAAATGTAACTCCACTGAACAATCCTTTGTAACACCACTATAATTCCACAGTAACACCACTGTAAATCCACTGTAACTCCACTGTTAATCCACTGTTAATCTTCTGTATACTCACTGTAAATCCACTGTAACTTCACTGTTAATCCACTGTAACTCCACTGTATCCTCACTCTAAATCCACTGTAAATCCTCTAACTCCACTGTAACACCACTGTAAATCCCCTGTAACTCTACTATGAACCTATGTATCCCTACTGTTAATCCACTGTAACTCCACTGTTGATCCACTGTAACTCTACGCTAAACTCACTGTATCCCATTGTAAATCTACTGTAAATCCACTATTACTACTTCACTGTAAATCCGCTGTAACTCTACTGTAAAGCTATGTATCCCTACTGTAAATCCACTGTAACTCCACAGTTGATCTACTGTAACTCCACGCTAAACTCACTGTATCCCATTGTAAATCCACTGTAAATCCACTATTACTACTTCACTGTAACCTATGTCTAACATTGGGGTGATTATACTGATACGGCCCTGTGGGTCGTATCAGCAAGGTTATCCCCGTTTTGCAGGGAACATCGCTGGGAAACCAGCGATGTTCCCTGCAAAATGTCAATAACCTCGCTATCTCTGGAATTGTTATCGCCCTGGAGAAATGCATTGTTAATAACACAGTACCAGGGTTATAAATTCCAGAGATAGCCTGTGATAATAAAATTATCGCTAAGCATGGCGATAATAATCGCTTGCCGTTTGTAATATGCCCCTTTGAAGGTACATAGACATATATAAGAGTCAACAAGTGCGGGTGCATTTAATGTAATTAAACTGTCTGTAAGAGAAGAAAAGGATTTTGGAAGACAGGAGTTATGGAAAGCAAGATGGGGAGAGAAGGAAAGGGACAGACGAGGGAGGGCAGGGATGTCCAAATGAGACCACTGATTCAAAAAGGGGGGAGGGGCAGAGGGCCAGGGGAGCAGAAGGAGGGTGGGAGGCAAGAAAGTAGGGGGAAGATTAGAGACAAGAACTGGAGAGACGTGTGGGTGAGAAGGGTAAGGCTGAGCAGTGAGTCAGGGCTTTAAAGTGGGCCGGGTCCTGCTGGTGCTCAGCACCAGCAGTTTTTTAAAGGGGGCCTCGAAACGGGTCTCCATCGGGCTCTGTTTTGTGCCCTGGCTCGGGTGGTCCGTTTTTTCCTGACTGCCGTGACAGCAGGCACATCGATGTGCCCGTGCTCACACTGCTCACTTTTCACTTGTGGAGAAGTTACGGCTTGACATCATGCCAGGTGAGCGTTCTAGGGGAAGGGAAATCCTTTAAAGAGCGTCATTATCTCTCTGGATTTCCCTTCTCTTTTTGGAACTCAGGAGCAGTAAAACTCTGTTAATGATTGTTTCTGTGCAAGAAGATGTCCCTTCCTGCAGATAAACAATCAATAAGTAATGACTATTTGCTACTTCTATATGAGCTGCATTTTGCAGCACACATAGAAGTAGCAAATCACCAATATTGATTGTTTTTGTGCAGGAAGGCACACCTTCGTGCACATGAACAATCATTCCCTGCAACACAGGCAACTACTCACTATGGCGCAAGGGTGTCTGTGTAGGCGCTAAGCAGCTATTTCTAGCGCCAGCACAAGGGAAAACACAGGGGTCACCGTATTGTTGTAAATATGGCGCATCTCTGTGATTTTAAATGATGCAGCGTGCGCAGCAAACTTTGCCACTGTACTCCACCGCATTCGATTTTTGGCCCTGCCTCAGATTTACAGATCCTGGTAAAGCTGGGGCAGCGTCCAAAAGCAATGATTGTTGCAGTGGAACACACACAGCAACACCCATTGCACCCCACTTTCACGCACAAAAATATGTGAGAAGGTACCATATTTACAAAGCGGTATTAAGACATGGAAAGTGGCCAAACACCCCTTTGTAAATATGGTGCAGGGAATTGCACCACCAGAGCATCGTACAGAGTGACACACCAGTGGTGCAATCCCCTTATAAATATGCCACTGTGGTGTGTGGTGTAGTGTGTGTGGGCCCATATTTCTTAAGCCCTGCTTTCCAAACTCTCCCGGCTTTCCTGATGGTGTGGGTGACTGATGTTAGTGAGTCTTATGAAAACTGGCAACAGGAAGCAATTCTTCCTATCTTTGCCTGCTTCATCATTTCTTTTATGCTCTGCAACTAAAACAGCAGGCCTCTGCAGGGGACTGGGATGAGGTTGATTCCTCTGAAGGAGGCTTGGGCACCAAGGGACGGTAACTTTGCTCAGGTCTAGATAGGAGCTGAGAATGGGAGATGAATATAAGATGGGAAAAATTGACAACCAACTCTGCCTGAGACAATGCGGAGGGAAGGCACCTTTTATCACACAAGGTGGCAATGCCCAGCAATTGTATCCTACTGGGAGACAATAATGAACATACTTACGCTAGTTGGTGGAGTGACGATCCCCCCTGAGCCCATGAGATGTATCTTAAACATATGGGAGCCAACAGACCTCAACTATGCAGGTCATGATTGGGCAACGCTAGGTATGATGCTGGCAAAACTTAATATAGCTAAACATTGGGGGGCTCAACTCGCACCGACATATCGAGAATGGCGTGGGGACATGGATATTGCAATGGGGCTAAGAGGTCAGCATATATATCTTTCGGGAATGCCCCAAAAAATGGGAATGAATATGGAGCAAGTGGAACATTTGTGATCCACCCCCGGATGGATCATCGGGGAGTTCGAGTTGAATTATAGAAGTGGGGCACTGTATTAATCCACTTATTGTACAGCAAAATGTAATTCTTGTATAATTGTACCAGATGGACCCAATGTACTTGGTAGTGTAACTAACAACAAATTATGCCTGAACCGTCAAAGTGTAATATGTTATTTGTAATTTAATCAAAAGAATTAAAAAAATATGGGAGGTGAATAATAATAAGTGTGGACCAGGGAAGAATCTTGTCCCGGAGGGAGGACGACATCAGCAGTATTGATGAGCCTCACCTGTCCTCAAGACTTGAGTGGTGAGTCTGAAGTTCCAGGAAGGATTCACCCTTGGGGTTCCCTGGTAGGAGTGTTACTGTGGAGTGGTGGTAGCAGTTCAAACTTTCATGTGCTTTGTAAAGCAAAACTTTCTGTTGGGATGTAGTGGGAAGGATTGAAGGATTCTGGGACAGAGGTGTGTGATGCAATTGACTGCCTTGGAGACAGGTCTGCATCACACCAGCCCTCACGCTGCATCTGTTTCTGTATTTATTTAATGCTTTTATATAGCACTGTGAGTTACCTTTCAGTTACTTATGAGAGTTAGAAGAGCTGGCAGTGCAATCCAATCAGAAGGGCAGGCTCTGTATCCAATATGCATTTATCTTGGCTCCTGGTCTCTCTGGAGTATTTTTTTAGAAAGCATGTCTCAAAAGATGTAGGGTCTAATTACAAGTTTGGTGGTGCAGGAGTGGGACAGCACACCACTGCCCCGCTCCCACACTGCCAAACTCGACAGCTGTCCGCCTACCAGTTTCTGAGTTTTCTTGCTGTCTGGCGGGTGGTCCGCTGGCATTCCACGGCAATGCCTTTGAAAAAAGGGTTAAGCACATGCCATGCAGGAAAGAGGGTGCATGCACACATGGGGGGACACCATGTGCCCCCCTGTATGAAACCAAGGGCCCAGAGGCAACAGGGGGGCCCTACTCTGCGAGAATTTCATGATCTGAACACCGCCTTGAAATCTGGGCGGTGAGGAAAACTTATAATATGCTTGGCGATGATGCAACGGCAACACCAGCATATTGCACGCCTCTGATTGCGTACTTTTTTTTCTTTAGAGTTTTATATAGCACGAACTTGACCCGAATCGGGTATCAGAGCGCTTTACATAGCCCCAGTTACGTTACATGAGGACACATATTAAGTTTTGTTAGGCACGAGGAGATTAAGTGATTTGCCCAGAATCACAGGATGTTCAGGGTCATTGCCGAGACTCGAACCCAGTTCCCTAGATTCGAGGTCGACCGCCCTAGCCGTTAGGCCAACTCCTTGTAACTAGTTGTAATACAGCGGTTGGACCAATGGGTTCGGCGGTCCAATGGACCGCCAAACTTGTAATTGGGCCCTCAGTACTCTTAATTTTCCTGAATGGAAGGTGGGTCGGTTCGGATACGAGAAAAGAGTCAGAGCATTCAGCACTTCGCTTTGTACACCTATGGAGTCATCATCTTGAATGATGGTTGATGGTTCAGGTGGATGAACTATCAAAGGAGGTTTCTGGCTGGGTGGTAGGCTGGAGCAAGTTTCTGCAGATGTTTTGGGCCTTTGGCCAATTAGGTTTTAGGGATGGCGCAGAGAACCCTGGATTTGACCCTGTCTTCTATTTGAAGCCAATGAGAACTTTCAGGACATCTTAATGTAGGCCCATTTGCATACATTTGGGCACATACTAGATGCTTCTGTAGTTTGGCGATACATTTCTTGGGGTGACCAATGTAGATGAGATTGCAGTTGACCAGGTGTGCCTTGACTGTAAGATGTGTGTAATGTCAGGTTTGATATGATTTTTCTACCATGTCTATAGTCCCATAGTACTTTTGAAATCTTAGTTCACTTTCGAGACTGGATTATTGCAATTCTCTGTACTTGATTGCCAACAAAGGAGGGATCCATCGCCTACAGAGGGCACAAAAAGTCACAGCTCGGACGCTCTTCTCCCTTCCTAAATCCTGCACAGTTTCCAAACTTCTACGAAAGTTCCACTGGGTTACGGTGGAGAAGAGAATCCACTTAAAGGTACTGCGCATTTCCCACAGAATTTTGAACGCCCAAACTCCCACCATTTTAGCCAATCGTCTTACTCCTTACATTACTAAGCTCATGCTGCGCTCCTCAGACCAACACTTAGCATGTGTCCCCCATGTCAAAAGAGCGCGGGCCTGAGGCCAATCATTCCATGCCCTTGCCCCTGCACTCTGGAATGCCCTCCTTGGTACCATCAGAAGCATCCAAAACCATGGAGCCTACCGGAAGGCAATAATTACCTGTCTCTTTCCAAGGTAAGCCCTCCGCCTTAGTCGTGGCATCTCTTCTATCTGTTGGTCATTTTGGAATCAGTGCTAGGACGCCCTATTGCTGGTGCAGCCATGCGCTTTACCAATCACGTAACATAACATATAGTTTATCATTCTGGACTATTCATTCACAGTCAAAATGATATGTGTGCATTGCATTTGGTTGTATTTTGTGATGTTTAGAGCTGAGGCAAACATTCATAATGAATATTATTAGATACTGGCCGACTAGATTCTGTTATGGATTTGCATGAAGTATTTGTGTATTAATGCATGTGCTGAATGACTTTGCTGTTTGTTTTGTTTTCTGTGTTGAGCAAAAGACACAAGGATTTCCCAAGTACGCCTCGTTTGTAAGTGACATATCTGTTTGACATGGCTGATCCAATATGACATAATGGGTTTGTTGTTGAAGATAACCTCCAGACGTTTCATTTTTGGTGGAAGAGTCATGCTTTCCACCACAGGAATGTTCTGAAGCATCATGCTACACCTCAAGTTGTTTTCAAAATTTACTCCTATGTCTCAGTTTTTTTTAGGTGGCACCCATCTTTGGTGCAACTGTCTTAGATATGTTCAAGATATCTGAAATTGGTGACATTGAGAGATTGACTGGCCTGTGGGAGAAGAAGGAGAACTAGCGCTTAATGGGTGCCAAGGAAAGGCCCGTCCATGGTCACATTCACGGCATGATGTGGCACAACTGGACTGGCATGCCACTTTTCCCACATTTTTGATAAGGCTGAGAGCCCTTGGTGATACCTGTTCACATACTGAAGACTAGTCCTTGAAGACCAAGTCTATATGAGATTTAAAAATAATAATTATTAGTTAATTATTAATTAATTCACTTCCCGCCCTACACCCCTACCTAGCAACCCACAGCTAAAACATAAAGTAAAATAAATCAGTATTTCATATTTTACATATTTAAAAATCAATTAAAATTATTAACAATAACAATTAATTATTTAATTGTTACTTACTTAACTTCCCAGTCTAGACTCCTACAAACCAAGCAGCCCACAACTAAAATATAAGTAAAATAAATAAGTATTTCATAATTACTATTAAAAATTTAATAAAAACATCTAAATCTCTTACAATTACATGCTGAGCTCAGGTAGTCTGGGTTTCAGAACTAGGGTCCCCATTTCATAAGTGTACATGTTATAATGTGGGCGTTTCCTCTACAGTGGAATAGGGTGCAGAATGTTGTATGTGTCATTGGTGATGTACTGGGGTTCTGGGTGGTGAGGTCATGGGGTGTCTGTGGCAGTTGGGACATTCATTGTGAAGGTGATTGGCTTGACAGGTAAAGGTTTTTCATCTGTCATAAAATTTTTAAGAAGACCTACAATTGTTGTGTTATGTTTACAGCACTATTTCTGGCGACGAGGATGGCAAACGCCACACACCTGACAGAGTTGTAAATGGAGTCCGGCAAAGATCAGCCTGTGCCACCCCGGTGAGGCGGGAGCTGTTAAGAACATTTCTGTGGCAGTACTTCCTCTTCATCTCAAGTAATCACCCTCACTGCCTCAATTCAGAAAGGACCTCAAGACCTGGCTCTTTGACTGAACCGGCCATCCAGCTCTTGACTGAACGGCAGAACTCCTCACTCCAGCGGATTGAGACCCTAATGGGTGATTAGCCACGTTCTATAAAACCCCTGATTGATTGCACTGGTACGGACTATGTGTCCAGAGTTTCTGTGGGCCTGAGGAGGTGGCCCTTCATGCCATTGCCATCACCTGCATCTGCAGGGCATTAGTGCTATAAAGACCTTCGGGGAGTCCCACGACGTGGGTGCTGTTAAGGACATTTTTGTGGCAGTACTGATGGGGACTACATGTCTCAAGTTCCTATGAGCCTGAGGAGGCATCCCTTCCTGTTGTTGCCATTGCCTGCACCTGAAGGGCATTAGCGCTATAAAGCGTGTTGGGGAGTCCCGCAGAGGGGGAGGGGCGCGGTCCATGCCTGGGTCGAGGGCTGGCTCATCCTGCGTCTGTCAGCGCTACGAAGAGGCAAGTTAGGGTCACCTCCCCTTGACCCTCCTAATAATTAAAAGGGCTGTTTACTTTGCTTCAAACCGTGCCTTACAAAGGTCTCCCCGCAACTTTTTATATTTCTATTGCACCCGCGTATTAAGTCCATTTGTTTGTCTTGGCTAATAAGGGGAAGAGGAGTGCATCAGTTACTGGGGCCATGGTGTTCCATGGTTCCACCCTAGATGGGTATATCAAGAGATCAGTGGGGTTAGTTAGCCCCTTCGCCGCGGTGCAAATTTCACAGCGGTGCGAGGAGGGGGCGGGGTTGGGCGTGGCGCTCCGGTACTCATCACGGCATCCAGCCATCATAATTCAAGGGGGGCGTGTGCTCATGACGGCCAGGAGCCATCAGAACTACGCCCACTGATTAATTCTCCCGCACAGGAGGGGAATTAACAGCCCGTTGGCAGAGCGGCAATGTTCTGACGGCTCCCGGCCATCATGAGCACACGCCTACCGTGACTCAGGACAGCTGGGAGCCGTCGTGAGCACCGAAGGAGTTAATAAAGAAAGCGACCTGGTGGAATTCTGATTATCTTTGACAACATCCCACACTAGGTCTACTCCAGGCGAGCCCGAGTCTTTCATTAGCCCAGTACCAGGGCTCTCATTGGGAACCGAAGCACCCAGAGTCAGTTTGAGAACTGAGCCCAGTTAGAATGGCAGAGTGTTAGTGGGCCCAACAAAGGAACCATAAGGGGTCACAGTGCATCCAGCAAGCCCTGCATTGTGCCATGGTAGCCCTATAATAGCCGAAGGGGCAAACAGGAGTAAATGGAAAACGGCGGCCGTGATCACTAAAGCTAAGAGACTGTGTCCTGCAAGTCAGGCTGGGCTAAGTGTACTGGTGGACCCCTGGCTAAGACTCACAAATGTTCCCAGTACTTGTGTGATAGTTCATAGCACTGGTAAGGGAGAGTCTGGAGCCTATCTACCAGCGTTTGCGTGCGATTGAGTCTGCGATTAGGAGCTTGGAGGATGTAGTGATTGCCAAGCAGGTAATGCCTGAACCTCCCCAACTGACACTTGTTAATAAGGATAACTCCTCCACGGGGGGAGGGAGGTGGCGTGCCAGCAGTTGCCCCATAGAGCCCGCCTTCTTGATACGAGTAACAACTTTCCTCCAAGTGTGCAAGGAAGAATGGGAAGTTGTCCACCTGGGCCAATGGCGGGTGCTGAGGAGGGGGGTGGAGGGGATAGAGAGAGTCACCATGCTCAAGCAGTGTCCCAGTGCAGGGGGAGTGTGCCTGTTACATTGCACGTGCCCACAGATGCTTGTCCCTATGTTTCTATACTGTCCAATGTGCCTTGTTTAGCAGACGGATCAGAGGAAACTCTTGTAGAACTAAAAAATAAAATGTTGCACTGACTTTGTACCTATGCCGGGCTCTCTTATACAGATGCACTTCATATATTGATGGTTGGGAGAGGTTCACTTGGGTAGCACCCCTGCCTAAGTTACATAGGGGGGGATTGTGTAGTTGTACATTTCAGGGATCCGTCCATTGTTCATTGCCTACTCACCCACTGTCCATACCAAAATCTGACATGTTCTAGTGTTTTTCTCCTATCCTGAGGTTTTTTCTATAGCCATATGAAGGATAGAAGTGGGCTTGCCTTGCAGTCTGTGGTACAAGGCCACCAAAATTGAATGCTGGGATTAGGCTCTGTCCATTGGAAAAATTCTGTCCCATTAAAATCCCTCTCTCCTCTAACTGAGGTTGATTGACTCATCCTAACCAAAAGGTTCTATCATCATTGGGACAGTGGGTCCAGATAGTGTAAGTGATAGTCCTAGCATAGATAGTACTGAGCCCACAGACCATGACTATGAACTCTATCTGGGTGCCATAGAAGCCATAGATTGCCCGACCAATCCCAGATTAGTTATTTTAATATTACCCCCTCTTACAACAGAATGTCCCCAGGGGGATGGATTTGGGGCCCCACTGCATCATCCACCTTCTCGACTATTGCAGACGCTCCTGTTAAACTGTAAGATTGCAGGAATTAGGGATAAATTAGGGGACCCCGACTGGGGCATCTTTTTGACAACCACAATATTTGCCTTTTCCAGGAAACATGGGCACTAGGGCAAGTGAATAGGTGTGGCTATAAAAGTTACAATGTTCCAGCAATTAAATCTAGTGATGGGCGCTCTTTTTGGGGCTTATTAGTTTTGGTTAGGGCCAACCTACCCTATTCAATTATGCACCTTTACCTGAATTCTCCTGATATCTAAGGATTGATGTTATTGGGGAACAATTCACAACCCCTTATGATTGTCAATATTTATAATAGGAGCAGCAGTTATAGCTAGGAATCCAAAACGCTTTAATTACTGGGCAGAGTACTAGGGGAGTATGCAAGTAGTCACCATTTGCTCGTAGCAGGGGACTTCAACCTCAGTTTTGAGCTGAATAGTTTGGCTAGCGACCTATCTAGAGATGAGAACCTGATGTGGAGTATCCTGGATGTAGCGCCCTCTACAAAGAGGCTTTTTTAAAGCGCAACATTGCAGGTGGTGGATAGATCTCACTATTACATATGGCATTCCGGCATGCAATGGGCTCTTCCCATCAGATAAACTCCTTGCCCCGATCTTTAGACAAGGCTCCTACCATAGAACAATTCATGATATCCTCCCGATCTAAGATTGTGGAGTGAGCTGGATGATATTTCTGTAGTAGAGAGAGAAGAGAGTGACCACAACCCCCCCTCACTAACGCTGAGAGTATCAATGACTCTGCCACACCCTGCACTTGGAGAGCACGTTCTTAGGCAACTTGTAGCCACAAACAACAGGAGGATTCTGAGATTGGAAGTAGTGGCCTCCTCCACCGAGGGACATAGGGCCCTATACTCAATTCTGGTTACCCATATGGAGAATATAAGTGCCAATTGGGGGGAAAATGAATCAATTCTTTCCGAGTACCTCATGGTATTTCTGAGCTGGAGAGCATCTTAACTGAAGAACTCGCCCAAAGCCACCAGAGGGATGGTTCGATGACCAGTGCAAAAAGGCAAAGTCAAATTTCTTGCAAATTATAAAAAAGGGGGGACAGTCAAGCTATCAGGATGTATAGGGTGAACTGCCAAGCTAGTATAAAAACAGCACTAGTTCACTAGGAACGTTAAGGAGACCAGAGCATTTTGTCGACGCGTCTCCCAACATTTCAAGGAATGGGAAGGTTTGAAAATATATACATATTGTGACAGACTTATGTATCACTCGATGCAAGTGAATTTGGGTGTAGAAGAAAAACTGATAGCAACAAATAAATTAAAGCGGCAGCAACTAGACACAAGAGCAGTGGTAAATGACTCCATGGAATACCACTAGAAACGTCCAGCTCAACCCAATGTTAATGTAAAATCTGAAATACGTATATATATTATTACCGGTGCACAGCATGCAGTCTCTTCTCCTCCTCTGTACTCCTGATTCTTCTCAGTGACTGGCACAACTCTCAAGAGCTTCCTAGGAGAAATCTTTTTGGTATAGCACCAGTGCTATTTCGTCACAGCGCCACCTATGGGTTTGCCCTATTACTCACTGTTGCACAGGAAGGTTATTTTTTAAGGTTTTTCTCAGGGCAACAGTGCCATTTACCATATACGAGGTTACTCATGAATATAACTCAATCCAAAGCTAGATGCCACATCCCTTTCTTATGCAACAAGGTGATCCACCCATTGAATGGGAAATTGGCCTGAAATGTTTGCAAAGTATATTTTGGCACTTGGGGGCACCAATTTTTCACCTAAATGGAAGAAAGCAATTTTGGTGAGATGCTTGGGCAGCGAAGGACAGCATATATTCAAAGATTTGCCAGAAGTGTATGAGGAACGGCGATGTAATAGATTATGTGTGTAAGGAAGCCAAGTTAAGATTACAGAACGGCTTTGCTAAAGCAAAATTGTTATAAGACACCATAGGTTTTACACACAACCTCAAAAACCATTTTAGTCAATTAATGACTTTTTAGGTAGGTTGCAGTAGCTAGCTGCAAAGTGCAAATTCGGTTTGATGACTGAAGAAATGACTAGAGACTAGCTGATTGTTCAGTGCAGTAGTATAAAAAAACAGAAATACTTTCTGCTGCAAGTGACCCCACTCTTAAGGATACCACCAACATTGGCAAGATCATAGAAAAATCAGAGAAATGCATGAAGGAGATGCAAAAAATGGAGATGCAAAATCTGATCATACAGTAGCAAAAGTTGATAGTTAATCGGAGTTAGTCAACGCACTGAAAAATAAACAATCTATCAAGTGTCAGTTAGAACAAAAGCTGTGAGAAATTAGTCATTGAAAATTGAAATTCATTGACAAATTCGAAAACAACTCAAGGTGGTCATTTACATTACAGGTGTGGTAGCTATTTGAATCTGAGTGACTAAAAAACCTGTTTAACATTGGCAAAGAGTGCCACCTATGTGGTAAAAAGGGGCACTTTGCACGTGTCTGCAGGGCCTCTAACAAGAGAGTCTCGTTTCTGGAGGAGGCTGAAGATTTTGTAGAGCACAAAGTGCTGATTGTTAGTGAACAGGAGCAACAAAATGAGAAGAGAAGTTTGCAACTCAAAGCTGAATTCAGGAATGATGATCAGTCGGCTGATATGAGGGTGGATTCTGGCTCCCTGTATACAGTCATGCTGAAACAGATGTTTAATGCTGTATGGCCAAGCGAAGCATTGAGAGACTATCAGCTGTATTTCTGAAAGGATATCAGGGAGCTTATATTGGTGTGATGGGGTACTTCACAGCAGAAATGGAATTTAAGAAACATATTACTAAGTGAAAAGTATATGTGACAACTGAAGGTCCTACAACTTTGGGTCGGTCTCCCCCATACGACCTGCACATAATTGTGAACCCACAGGCAGCAGACCAACTTTTGGTGGTTAATGAGGAAGAATTGGATGTCTTCCTCTGAGACTTTAAAATTGTTTTTGAGGACAGAATAGGTGAGGCAAAAGACTATCAGCATCAAAATAGTTTTAAAGAAAGATGCAGTCCCCGTGAAACATTCAGTTAGGAAGGTACCTTTGGTGGCCTATGCTGCAGTAAAGTCTATTCTTGATCAAATGATTAAAGAGAAAATCATTGAGCCAGTGGAGGTGACGTAATGGTTGTCAACAGTTGTCTGGACAAAGAAAGCAGATGGCTCTCTTCGGGTGTGTGTGGATTTGCGCAGCCTCAACCAAGCTGCGGTTAAGGACTGCTTTCCACTGCCAAATATCAACGAGTTAAACTTTCAACTGTCGAACTGCAACTATTTTTCAAAATTGAGTCTCAAAAGTGCATACCACCAGGTGAAATTGCATCAAGAATGCAAACATTTGACAGTGTTTGTTATTAATGAGTGCATCTTCCAATACAACAGGTTGCCATTTGGGCTCTCTTCAGCAGCCAATGTGTTTTAGAGACAGATGGCGAACCTGTTGTCCGGGATAAATAATGTAGTCTTCTTCCAAGATGACATATCTGTCTTTTGAGAAAATGTCACTGATCACAATAAGGCGCTGAGTGAAGTTTTGAACTGAATTGCTGAAGCAGGCATGACTCTACGTAAAGACAAATGCCAATTCATGGTGAAAGAGAATACCTTGGTCACCTGATAAACAGTGAAGTAATAAAGCCCAAGATGAATTTGGTCAGTGCAATAGTGAATGCACCAATTCCCAATCACAAAGATTAGCTGAGATCGTTCATGGGACTTATGGGGTATTGTGTAAAAGTTGTGAGAGATTTTGCATACAAGTCAAGTCCGCTGAGGGAGTTATTAAAGAAAGGGAAGAAGTTTGAGTGAAGAGAGACTCAGCAATCAGTTTTTGACCAGCTTAAAGTCAATATATCACATGCTGCTATTTTGGTTCCTTTCCAATTCCTCTTGAGGTCAATCCTCACAGTGGATGCAAGTGCAATTGGAATTAAAGCTGTACACAAATGCATGGAATAACAGAGAAGACAGTGGCTTTCATTTTTCGCTCGTTGTCCGAGAAGTGTTATTTGCTGCCTGGGCTACAAATTATTTCTTTGTCTTCATTTCGGGTGGAAAGTTTATACTGAGAAATCACAAGCCACTGTTGCAAGATTTAGGGCAGAATGGCACAACCAATTGTTCTGGTTGCTCGACGAGGTAGGTTGTAAAGTTACAAGACTATGATTGTGATTTGGAATATCTTCCGGTATGGAGAAATAAAGTGGCAGATTGCTTGTCAAGATCACCAGACAAGGCTACTGATGAATGCACTTTTGATTATGAAGAAGTGGTGGCTGATATAGAGATGCAACCGAGGGTTTGCAGGACTGCGTGTCAATGAATGAGTAAATGATGACCATGGATGAAGATGTGATACTTGAGGCTGTGAGAGAAATGCTCAGGGACGGAATGAAAAGGAGACCACAGTACTTGATGCAGGTCGACCTTTCCTAATGTTTTAGGAGAGTTATCCCTGGCGGGGAATAGACTGGGAGTGACAGACATGATCAACATGTTGTTGAGCTAGAGGTTGTGTGGGGAAAGTTGTGCCTAGATTTTATAGGATTGTTACTGTGCTATCTCGAGCCTGAGAGATATGCAGCAGTGATGGTTGATGTCAAGTTCAGATGTTTGCAGGTTGTTTTCATGAAATGCATCAGCACTAAAGCACTAGGAGAAATATTTTGAAGAGAAGGTAAACCTTCTAAATTAATCACTGACAATGGCATTCAAATTACCTCAAAGTTCCTGACTGACCTGGGAGTCAAACATGTGCGTACTTCACTTTACAACCCCCAAAGCAATGACTAGGTTGAGAGGTTGAATCGTTTGGTGAAGGGTATCTCGGAACTCGCTTAAAAAGCTGGCTTTAATGTGCAGAGTGCAGTCAAAGATATGTTGTGGGGCACTGCACTACTGTAAAGTCTGGTACCGGCAAGACACTATTCGAATTGATGCATGGCTGACAGCCAGGAACTAAGTTGGTTCTTTTTTGGTTGCATGAGAGTGAGATAAAATTGGTTGATGGTGCGCAGAATACATGGAGAAGTGCAAGTTCGGAAATCGTATAAACATTTGCACAAGTAGTGTCACTTTAAAACTTATTTAAAGTACCTGGAATTTCCACGCCTTCCTAAGTCAATGAATCTTTATCACTGTATTAAAATGGAGCATCACAAAGTATATATAATGTTTGGCATTTGATGTTCTGCCAATAAAGAGAGATTTTGTGATGTTTCAAAAGTTTATTTTCTCTTTCGGAGGTTAGTCGGTATTATTGTGCATTTTATTCAGATTAGTCAAATAGATCAAATTAAAGAAATATTGGAAAATAAGTTTGGTTAGAACAGGCATAGAAAATACCTGTATGTTCCTTCAAAATGTAGTCCCTATTCCAATCTAAAGGATCTAGCCTATCCTAACATGAACACATAAAGAGCTCTTTTGGAAAAGAGCAAGTAAATTATTGGAGCAAAGTCAGATAACCAAGAAAAATGTTGAACTCCCCATAAAGGGTAGGTCTGGAGTCTCAGCTGAGTACTCCAGACAGCTGCAGAAGCAACCATTAAGACAGGTAGAAGGAGAGAACCACAGTGGTAGCTAATATTGACATAATGATAGAAAGTCCTCTCACTTAGCTTAAGGAAAATTAAAGAAAGCACCGTTAGCAATAGCTTATGGCAATTTGAGCTAGCACAATAAAGTGCCAAGGGGCATAGAATGCCGTGGCTCTCCAGGTAGGAACACATACTATACAGAAAAGCCACTAAACATGTTGCAAAAATAGGTCAATTATGTCCTCAACATTCAATGAAGAAAGATCTTCCGATGGTCTATCGTCTTCGTCCTCAATTCTCATGGTAAACGTTCATGTCGACATGCAGTCAATCAGATGTTGCTACTACATATTCCAAAAAGTTAAATCTACGAAGGTTCTCGTGGGAACCTTTTTGCAAGCCTACTCTATTAGCTGCTTAGTGTCCCATTTTGTGACAATGAGCTGCTCCATGGAATGAAACATTTAAAATCTGGTAGGCCCTGGGTAGATCGCGAATTGTAAGCTGCAGCAAGCATTTTTTTTCATTAAATACTCTTGTTCATTATGAATTAAAACAATCTAAATACAGTGAAGTCATGGTGTGAGGGAAAGGGAAATGCATTCTGCAGGAAACAACACGTCACAAAGAGGCCAGGTTCTACAGTTCAGTTATAACATTAAAACATTATATACGAAAAGCATTTATTGTCTTAAAGGGATAGAGAAGAATAAAAAAATAGTGTCCTAGAAGTGAGAGAACAATAGAAATGAGAACTTTCTATAGAAATAAGCAGCATTTTTCACTTTTGCACGTTTAATAAATGCACATCTTCAAACCAGCCGTGGTTCGTGCAGGTAAAAGCGGTGGGGGGGGGGGGGGGGGGGGGGGTTTACGACCGGGCTGGGAGGGATTCGACAGACGACTACGCCGGAAAATTAAATAAATAGTTCATTTTCCCTCCTCCACGTCTGTCTAAATCCCCCTCACCTGGTTCAACCGCCCACTGCTCTTAGCTGCACAGGCCGCAGCTGCTTTCAATGTCTATTTCATTTCGCATTTTTATGTTAACATTAAAGCACATTTCTATACTATAATTCTGGTAAAATTTTCGTAACATTTTTCAGGAGTCAACAGTTGATTGAGGTTGGTGGTTGGGTGAAGCTGTAGCCTGGTGGTTTGTTGTGGCTTCTCCAAATTTCGAGCCCCTGTAATGTGATGAAGGTGGGTAGAAATTGTGTCAGACTTGGAACCTTAGGAGAGTTGTTCTGTTTCGCAAGGATGGGAGAGGTGTGGTCACACCCGCTAAGATTGTGGAAGGTCGCACTGATTGGTTGCTGATGGATGATAATGACTTCCACAGATCTCCTGTGTGTGACGGGGTGATGCAGCTGGTTCAGGTCGCAACAGTGAGGGCACTGCTGTGCGGGCAGATCGAGTGAGTATGACTCGTGCATGGTGGGAAGACTATGTGTGGTTTTAAATAGTTTTTTGTTTCGAGTCTCTGTGAGGAGGTGTGAAGGGTTTGCATGATTGCTTCGTTTGTTTTTAACCCCTTGAACGTGGCTGGAATTCCCCCCCCCAGCCCCCCCCCCCCCCCCCCCCCCCCTGTGGGCTAATTCCACGCGTGCACGGTTTGGACGACCGTTGGCCGTCTGACGCACACGCCCACCGTGACTTCGGACAGCTGGGGCCGTCCGACGCATGCAAAGGGTTAATTGTTCATGGATATATGTTATCTTGTGTTTGTCGTTGTTTTGGAAGGATGGGGATGTGTTATAATGTGAGCTTTTCATCTACAGTGGGATATGGTGTAGAATGTTCTATGTTTCATTGGTGATGTGCTGGGGTTCTGGGTGGTGAGGCCAAGGGGTTCTATGGCGGTTTGGACTGTCCTTGTAAAGTTGTCTGGCTTGACAGGCGCAGGTTATTCATCTGTCATTACATTTTGAAGAAGACTTACAAGTGTTGTGTTATGTGTACAACAGCATCCCTTCTTGCTGCACATTGTAGCAGAACCATGCTACTATAATGAATATTCAGCTTGGGTGAACAAGGTTTAGCATGTTAGATTCATGACGAGTGTTTAATGAGAAAAAAATACATGGAAGACACAAAATTAAAACCAGATAGGCTAGACAACTTGGCATATCTACATATCTACATATTTAATTAGCAGGGCTAATGGGAAAGATTGCTGGCCTACGACTGTACTGTCAAAATATGGGTGAGTGGAATATGGCACCCTCATGGACGGAAGTATCTGCTGCTGCTGCTGACAGAGAGAGCTTACTTTTTTGGTTGAGCTTTTAATTGACTTTGCCCAGTTTCTAACATTTGGGTTGCAGGGCCCACAGTTGCCATTTAATTCTTTTAACGTTGTATTTCAGTTTGCAAGATTGGTATTTAATTCCAGTCATAGCCAACATGACTCGCAAGTGGGGGGTCGCGGGGTCGCATGGGTAATGGGGTTCGTGTGGGGATGGGGGATCACCCAGGGGGGGTTTAATTTAATTAAAAGAAATATACATAAACTTACCTTTCCGACTGCCGGGTCCCCCGTCTTCTCTGCTCTCCTGCTCTCCAGGAACAGGACGCAGAAGCAAGCAGCCAGGCTCCCTCCCTCCCCTAAGCCAATCACAAGCAGCGTTGCGATTGGTTGGGATGCCGACCAGCCAGGGGCTAATGGGGAGGCCATTTTCTCCATGTAGGCTCCATGTAGGCTGCATGCAGCCTACATGGAGAAAAGGCAGAGTGCGCATGACTGGTTTGGTCGGCCTCAGGGGGTCGAGCAAACAGTCTTTGCGCACTCAGGAGTTGGCAGGCACAACACTCCTCCTCTGCTCTCAGAGCAGCCTCGCCCACCCACCCGCCCGCAACCCGCCCGCAACCAAACATAAAATGGTAATAACAAAAGTTATAACTATTTTTTGGTTTTTCTGCTTCTCGCACTACGAGAAGCAGGGAGGCGACGCTCACCCGCTCTAGTGGAGGAGCCGCCCCTGTTTAATGCTACTTGACTTTATTGATGTATGCATGATATCAATTCTACTTAACCAATTGCTGCTCACAGCACACGAGGGCTCTGAGCTCCTTTTCTTGGTTGTACTTTCCTGCAAGTGTCAGAGGCATTTACCTGACCCATCGCTAAATAGAAGGTTGCTGGAGTACCTTTGCTCCTCCCACTAGGCCCACCTCTCCTATCATCTTTGTTGACGGGCTATGTTTTGCCTCCTCTGAAGTGGATGCGCAGCAGAAGAAAACTGCTGCTGAGCGCTTCAATTACTTTATCTGTTTTCATTTCCTTGTGAGCTTGGGTTGCCTGGCCTATACTGCACTTTTAATTGTTTTAACATTTTATTTTAATTCACTGGATTGTTATTTTAGTTTGTCTTTACTTCATTAGCGTCTGCATTATGTTAATTATGCTCAGTTTCCCAGTAGCAGAGTAAGACTCTAGGGTCCACTTGATTTTACCTTCTTGTTAATGTGGGATGCATTTACCTGTCCCCTCACTCTGTCTGAGTTTGCTGTAGCAACGTGCTCCATGTATTATCCCAGCTACCTACAGTATAGAGTGACTATATCTTGCCCGTGCCGGCACCGGCATGGATTTCCAGCAGAAGAAAACTATTGCTGTTGCTCGCACAGTGATGTTGCTTTATTGCCAAGATTGGACTAACCGGGTAACCTGGACCCAACAGGAACAATACTAATCCACACCTCTCTGATCCCTCTGATAACCATACCATGGATAGTATGCTGGTCAGTAGTACCTCAGGGAAAGTGGAATGTGACAGGAGAGAGAGAAACAGATCTATCTTTACACTGCCTATTTTTACAGCTATGGACTGAATGGGATTCACTACCCAAGTTGGAACTGGCTGATTTGATCTCCGTTTTATCGGCAGTTTCCTGCTGATAAAACGGCGATAATTTTAACACCGGTCCTTGATAATATGCCTGGTAATTCTATTTTCACTTGAATGAAGTCGATTGTAAGGGATCGTTCTCTGATCTTGTTAAACAAACTTTCTGTTGTCATTTGTTAACTACATCTAGGACTGCGATGCAAATGTCCACACTTCTCTGAACTCAATGACAAGCATGCAAAGGATACGATGATTGTTTGCTGTAGAAACTTGGAAAAGAGGATGTGAAAAGTAAGAGCGCAACAGAACCACTGCCTATCTTCACTCAATCAATCAATCAATCATGGCATTTGTAAAGCGCGCTACTCACCCGGGAGGGTCTCAAGGCGCTGGGGGAGAGGGGTATGTTACTGCTCGAACAGCCAGGTCTTGAGCTGCTTCCTGAAGGAGAGATGGTCTTGGGTTCGCCGAAGGTGGGTGGGGAGGGAGATCCAAGTCTTGGCTGCCAGGTAGGAGAAGGATCTTCCTCCGGCGGTTGTTTTGCGGATGCGTGGTACGGTGGCGAGGGCGAGGCTGGTTGATCGTAGCTGGTGGGTGGGCGTGTAGAAGGTCATGCGGTCGTTGAGGTACTTGGGGCCAAGGTCGTGGAGGTCTGCTGAGCTCAACCTCCACTGCAAAGATGTTATTTGCAAAAAGAAATAATTATTTTAGTATTTCACCATTTGCATTCTAGTTCACTATTCCTAATATGACATACAATGTACCTTGTAGCAGTCTCTGTATGTGTTACACTCTGTCCTTGATTGAAACTCTCTGGCATTCTAGAGCTGAAAGATAAATGAAGCCTTTACTATAGGTGTATGAAATAATCAGAACTGTAATAAATGCGTTGCTTTAGAGATATAGACATAACTAACTACCTTCAGTGATTTATAAATCTAGTCTGTGATCTGACAGCTGTTCTGATAGATAGTTCTCCGTGGCACCTCAATCTCATGCCCTGGGAGGAGAAGATATTGTGTATACTTCGCACTGAAGGCATCAGTGGGAATTACAGTCTGAGTGCAGACCAGAAAGAACAAACACAATTTGTACAATAATGACCATTTACACATGTTTATTATAACTCATCTCAATCCACCATTTCCTCACTCTGTTACACCATGTCCCGTACACAAACTCATAGATGGAAAGTATCTGAACAAGTGTAGATTAAAATGTTTTCCACTAAGTACACCCTCCAGTATATAATCTCTGCATGTAGCAATTTACTAATACTAATGTTGGGACTAACCACCATAATCTCATTCTCATCCTGTAGAATTTTTGTAATCAAATATTACAATTTTTGCTAAATTATTTTTGGTAGTATACCTTAGGTCAGATTTATCCATGCAAACTACTACTGTCATGTTCTAATTCTGGTTTTGAAAATAACATACCATATCATTGCATTGCATTTTGTATTGCTGTGATATACACACACACACCCACAGATATATATATCTCTCTGGTCGCAGGGTCGGGGAAGACCCAAGAAAATAAATATTGCTGTATCCTCACAGTCTTGTGTACGTGCCTTCTTCAGATGGAGTAGGATTTGGTGTTATATATCTGTGGGGGTGGGTGTGTGAAAAACCCAAAGATTACAGGGACGTTATAGTTAGGCTCAGATTCAACCTGTGAAATTCAGCAGTTATAGTTACCTGAGCTAACTATAACTTACGTCCTGAAATGTACTCCTTATGACCTCACACATTTCTTCACTCATCACATGGTTAGTGACATTACTAATGCTATCTCAAATGACCCTATTAAATGATCAAATTAATGGCTGCATGCCCCCAGGACCTGGCTCACCTAGGGGCTAAATAGTAGAGAAGCGCGGAAGCCGGTGCTTCTTATTAAAAAAAATTCTGTGGGAGTCCGATAAACGTTTTGTTTTAAAAAACTTTTATTGTCCTGGCAGGGTCCCTCTGGGACTCCCCCAAGAGGGCTAGGGGGTCAGGGAATTCCTATCCTGCCCCCTTCTCTTTTTTTTCTATGTTTTAGCGGGACTAGGCTCAAGCCAAGTCCCACGATGGCTGCCAACATTTCCTGGTTTGAAGTGTTGGCAGCCAATTAGATCAGATCTCAGCACGAGATTGGGATGGTGTGCTCCTTGTCCCTATATATACAAATTTGAACTTCTTTAAATAACTCCACAACTACTGAATGGATGTACACCAAGAAAAAGGTATTTCTCTGGATATATATATATATATATATATATATATATATATATATATATATATATATATATATATATATATATATATACAAAAAAACCTCCTGAAAGAAAGGCAGAGGCCACGATATGGGAACAACTCGAAGGCTCTTTATTTTAAAAAATAGGCAACAATGGGCGTATGCATTTCGGCTGTGTAGCCTCTTCAGCGCCCAGTATAGTCCAGGAGGAGAGTCGTTTGCCACAAAGCTATTGAACCTGCAACAGCTGAAATAGCTGAAGTTCGCTCCGCCCCTTCCACCTTTCACAGCTCATTGGTTGTAAGGTGAACTGCAAATCCCAGCATGCAATAGTCAGCCGGGATCGGGCGGCCAAATTGTTGCGCGAATTGCAGAGTGATGTAGAACCCTCTCTCTTATTCCTGGCGTGCCTGCAGAAACAACGAACCTCCTCGAGTCCCCAACTGCACAACCGTCGTTCACAGGCATCTGTTTCACAGGGGTAAGTCTGACAATGCGTCTCTCCCAATGCGGAGTTCATAGCTCCGACACCGCTTCTTTTTCTCCTGTTAGCAATGGTGGGCCTGGTCCATTCAATAACTTGAAAACAAACTAATTTTCGCTGAGGCAAAAAGAGCCAGTGTTGACCAGGCCAACTTGTGTGCAGGAGCCTCTGTAACATGCCGCTGGCTAGCGATGTACAAAATATTTTTTAAAACCCTCCTGAAAGAAAGGCAGAGGCCACGATAGGGGAACAACTCGAAGGCTCTTTATTTTAAAAAATAGGCAACAATGGGCGTATGCATTTCGGCTGTGTAGCCTCTTCAGCGCCCAGTATAGTCCAGGAGGAGAGTCGTTTGCCACAAAGCTATTGAACCTGCAACAGCTGAAATAGCTGAAGTTCGCTCCCCCCCTTCCGATGAAAAAATTCACCTTTCACAGTTCCTTGGTTGTAAGGTGAACTGCAAATCTCAGCATGCAACAGTCAGCCGGGATCAGGCAGCCAAATAGTTGCACGAATTCAATTGCAGAGTGATGTTGAACCCTCTCTCTTATTCCTGCCGTGCCTGCAGAAACAAACAACCTCCTCGAGTCCCCAACTGCACAACCGTCGTTCACAGGCATCTGTTTCATGGGGGTAAGACCGACAATGCGTCTCTCCCAACGCGGAGTTCATAGCTCCGACACCGCTTCTTTTTCTCCTGTTAGCAATGGTGGGCCTGGTCCATTCAATAACTTGAAAACAAAGTAATTTTCGCCGAGGCAAAAAGAGCCAGTGTTGACCAGGCCAGCTTGTGTGCAGGGGCCTCTGTAACATGCCGCTGGCTAGCGATGTATAAAATATCCAAAAAAAACTCCTGAAAGAAAGGCAGAGGCCACGATAGGGGAACAACTCGAAGGCTCTTTATTTAAAAAAATAGGCAACAACGAGAGGAGAAGGGCGTTGTCCTCTCTCCTACAACTTCGCTGCTGAAGCGTTTTTTTTGTGAACACTGCAAGATTCACGTTAGTATTTCACAACGCAAAAGCACTTGGCTACAGAAATGACATGCACTGTAAGGACGGCATAAATCACTGGGTGCAATACCGCTATGAAGCACAAAGACATGATTCCAGTGTAACCTGCACAGACTTACCTGTTGCATGCTGGGACCTGCAGTTCAGCCACTGCGGGACCAAGTCCACTTGGAAATTAATTAGACACACCTTCCTATGATTAAGGCGGAGTAACGCTGAAACGCGTCAGGACTATTTCAGTGTGTCACATGTTGCAGTGTTCGAGACTAATAAAGTCAGCTTTTGGCGGTCAGACGAAGTTGAGCTCTGGTGTGTTTTATGGAAATTACAAGTGGCAGGTTCTCCATTCCTGTCCTTAAAGAGCCTGCCCTGCAGGGTCAGACCCCCGGTAAATGGAACTCTTTTGGAATACTTAACTGAGGGGGATGACCCACTTACAAAGCTGCCAGCCACATTGGATTTCCTGGTGTATTTGGCACAAGGTTGAAGAAAGGGAGAGGAGAAGGGCGTTGTCCTCTCTCTTACAACTTCGCTGCTGAAGCGCATTTGTTGTGAACACTGCAAGATTCACGTTAGTATTTCACAACGCAAACGTAATTGGCTACAGAAATGGCATGCACTGTAAGGACTATTTTTAAAGACAAGGGAACCCTCTAGGTAAGCAAGCACCTGGGGTATCAATTACTAAAGAAACAAAGGTCCTTGACAAGGAAAATATCAATCATAATAATTATAGGCCACAATATGCACTATAATGAACAAAAAGTCCAGCCAGACTTAAGGATTTAATCAATAATTAATTAAATGGATTCTGGAAAAAAAACCAATGGAACAGTGGGACACAGTCCTGCATCCACAATGCTACACGTACATTTAGACAATACATACATATAAGGTATTTCAGGCATGTGAGGAAAAGGGAGCAAAAAAGCAGTATTTACAGTGTATTTGCTTCACATATGTGGGAAACACATCATTTTAGGCACATAATAGTGAACTAGTGTTAGACCCACATATCATGTCGACAGCGTTTCGATCCAGTTAAAAATAGTGGATCATCATCAGGACAAACATTGCCTGCCTGAATTTAAAGCCTGTATTGACAGGGAGGAAAGGGACATATGACAGTACATTAATCATCTGTGTAACTCTTAGGATACTTCTAAAAATGAACTCATTCCATGCTTTAAGGTGCTACTTGGTCATTCTTGTGAGAGAAGTGTCAGGCAGCATGTGCTAGTCATCCACGGCGCATTGTGATTAATTCATGCCACGAGGGGTATTGGTGTCAAGTCGTGACTTTCATGTATCAATTTCAAGTGCCTAAGGCATGCCGGAGTGATATATTCCACATTATTTTACAGAGAGTAGTGAGTCGTCAAGGGGCCCGGAAGGCGCATGGGATAATTACATGAGCGCGAGGAGCGGGATGTCTACCGCGCTGCCCACCTGTCGCCTGTGGAGGAGCTGGAGCTGTTGTGAACGCTACAATGTGGAGCGTTGGGGAGGCACCTATGAAGGGAGCAACAGTTAGGGTGGGATCAAGATGTCTCAAAGGGCAGCTAGAGTACATTTGCCAAGGTTGTCTGGCTTACCTTACAACTTGGTGTTGAGGTATCCAGTGAGAAGCCTGTTCTGATTAGGAGGCTAGGGTTGATTGGGCATTCAAGGGACATGTGATCTGAAAGTATACATTAATTATTTGTCCTGTAAATCTGGATTGCCAACCAGCGGAATAAGGGACCTTGAAAAGGTAGAGCATTCCGGTACAACAAACTAACAGAACCGGTTAATCGGTGACCCAAGGGTGGTAGCAGCTACTAATGGGTTATGCCCGAGTCGATGCATTAAGTATGAGTTTCCGAGCCGATCCCGTCAATGCTTACCTAAGGTATCGGGAATCGGTTACTGAATTTGAAACCGGCTAGTTGGCGGGACAGGAAGCCTAGGATGGGGCTCCTGGAAGTGGTCTCGTAGCAGTAAACAGCAGTGGACCTATGGCCGGGTTGAAGAATTAAGGGTTATTAGTGGCCGGTGGGTTAAATTCTTAGCGGTAAGAGTGAGCTGAGGTAGGGGCATCTTACCTTGATTTGAGTGCAGCGGCTTCCAATTGCGGAGCGCTGTCGCCTGTAAACGGGGCTCCTGCGAGGGGAAAGGGGAACCTGTAATTACCGGAGCCCAACTGAGAGGAATTTCAATCACGGGAACTGGAGGCCCTGCTTACCTTGGTTCACGATGGAACTGAGGAGTACGTCCCGGTGCTCGATCGCGCCGTGGAACGTCTGGTTGTGGGCGTGTTGGTTGAAATAAACGCGTCGGCCATGTTACTCGAGGATTGGCATGACGTGGCGGACATATTGGAAGTGGCAGGGACCTATTCGGGAAGCTGACATATTGAATGGGTCATTGAAGGTCGATAGCATGGAGGTGAAGGGAAAGTGAATTAATTAAAATGACGATATGATCGCGCAAGGCATGCAGGTGACTAAGGTGACTTCCTAACATTCCCTTATTTACAAGCATGGTTACATTTTCAATTGTGGCAATGAAGAAGGAAGGAACCCAACATTATGATCTGCAAGGTGCTAGTAGCTGAGAGACAAGATAGCTAGTTATCATAAAGGTGGGTCAGGGTGCCATTAGGTTCTGCGGTATACTGAATGTCTTTGAGTCAAGGCGGCTGAATTTGATAGAAGTGAGGTCCAATCCTCATTTCGGTTCAAGCCATTATGAACGCTGTCAAAAAGTAAAATCATTTTGAGTTCTTCTCTGTTGAGTAACAGTTCGATGTCACCTCCACGAGGTGGTAGCTTCACACTTTTCAGGACAGTCCATTTGAGCTCATTGTCTGTATGTCCTTTGGCGCTGAAGTGATCCACCAATGGGGCGTTGGGAGTTTTACAACGAATTCTACTCCGATGTTGACAAATCCTTGTCTTGACTTTTTGCCTTGTTTGACCCACATATATAAGTTTACAGGGACAGTGGATCAGGTAAATTACATCACTACTGTTGCAATTGGTGAAATTTTTACATTCAATGGTGACTTTATCAAACACAAAAGATTTGCCTTCAATGGTAAATTCACAGACATTACATGAACCACATTTGACATGCCCTGCTAGAGGTATTTGGGTCCATAGAGAGTTTATTGTGCTTAAATTTGGTGGGTTAGGAAGAGCAGCACGAACCAAATGATCTTTCAAATTAGAACTTTTTTTGTAGGCAAACAGAGGGCGCCCTCTGCCTACAAAAAAAGTTCTAATTTGAAAGATCATGCTGGGACCTGCAGTTCAGCCACTGCGGGACCAAGTCCACTTGGAAATTAATTAGACACACCTTCCTATGATTAAGGCGGAGTAACGCTGAAACGCATCAGGACTATTTCAGTGTGTCAAATGCTGCAGTGTTCGAGACTAATAAAGTCAGCTTTTGGTGGTCAGACGTAGTTGGGGTCTGGTGTGTTTTATGGAAATTACGAGTGGCAGGTTCTCCGGTTCTCCATTTCTGTCCTTGAAGAGCCCGCTCTGCAGGGTGTATATAAAAGAAGTTTGAAACCTATGATACCAGCGTGAGAGTGCCGGATGATTTCTTAGCGAAAAGTAAAAGTAAAGCGGATATCCTATTTTGAATATATATATATATATATATATATATATATATATATATATATCTGGCAGAAGGACGTCTTACAGCAAGTTGTGCAGCACAAAAGACGAGGCGAACCCAGGTACTGGTGCTAAAGATTTATTTTGCTCTCCACCATACCACCATTACGCGTTTCAGCCTAACGAGGCCTTGATCATATGACAACGTGTTAGGGGCGGAAGTGCTCCATTTAAAGTGCAACATGCCAGTAAAAAATCAGTCAATAGACATAGAAGGCATACTGTCTGTGGCCCACATGCATCAAGCATTTTTGGAGTCGCAAACGGTGCGATTCCTTAAAATCGGCCGTTTGCGATTCCAAAAATGCTTTTTGGAATGCATCAAGCATTTTTAGAAATCACAAAATTTTTGCGATTTCTAAAAATGCGATTGCTTTTAAGAAAAAGCTAATTTGCGATTTCTTAAAAGCAATGCATGAATACTTTTTAAATTCCGAATTCGCAATTAGAGGGACAAATTTACCGAGTAGTTGAACTACTCGGTAAATTTGCAAAAACTGTAAATAATGCAGAAAATGCATTTTTAAAACATTCATGTTACGGACACACATGTCCTTAGGACATGTGTGTGTGCAACATGATGCGAAAAATACATTTCAGGGGTGCATGGGGGGGTCATTTAGACCCCCCTCTCAACCCTTGAAATGGATTGAGGAATTGCGATTTTCAAATTGCGAATTCGCAATTCCCATTCATTCCTATGGGCCTTTTGGCCCATAGGAATGAATGGGAATTGCGAATTCGCAATTTGAAAATCGCATTTGTTTATGCGATTCGGTAAAAATAGCGATTTCTACTGAATTGCATAAAAATGGAAAAAATAATCATGCATAGGCTTTTGCGATTTCTAAATTGCGAATCGCTATTTATCGCAATTTAGAAATCGCAAAAGCCGAGATTGATGCATGTGTGCCTAAGTTAGTTCTTGCGTAAATGCAAAATAGCACATATGTACTAATTTGTGACAAACTCAGTTGATTAAATGACTTTACAAGGGTAAATATACAGATATAAATATCAATATAGCAGCAATTTAGAACAAAGTGTAAAACATATAAATAAATAACTATGTTAAAATCAATATTATTCCACTGTATTACTGCTAAGATATATATATATATATATATATATATATATATATATATATATATATATATATATATATATATATATATATATATATATTTTTTAGATAGATAATTAGTATAATAAGAAAAGGAAAGAAAAATATATATATTATAATTCAGGAACTTTTCAGTTTTATTTAAATAAATGTAACACATACATACGTACATGGCATCATGTACTTGGAAGTTTCTAGTAAATTCCCTTTTGATCTCACTTTTATTCTCCCCAATTTAGCATATTACATGTTTTAGACTGCCTGCAACCACACATAACATGTTTATTTTGGTTCCAAGATATTTATTTATTTTTGAAATTTGTAGAGCGCGAACAAATGCCCGTGGGCGTCTCGGCGCTATAGACTCAGTGCATGACTCTCCAGATGCTAGTTCATGAGGTGGATTACTGGTTGAACAACCATGTCTTTAATCTTTTACGAAATAAAAGGAGAGAGTGACTTGACCTAATCGACAGTGGGAGGACGTTCAAAAGTCGGGCTGCAATGACCATGAACCGTCTTTCTCCCCAGGAGACTGTCTTTGTGCGTGGTACTATTAATTGATGCAAAGTCGTGGATCTCAGTTGTCTGGGAGGGCAATAGAGTGTTAACTGATCTCTAAGAAACTGTGGACCTTGATTGTGTAATGCTTTAAATGCAAGACAAAGTGTCTTAAATTTTATACGATTTTTAATCGTCAGCCAGTGGTAGTTCCGGATCAATTGGTTTAAATTTGGGGGTCCTGGAGAGCAGTCTTGCCGCGGCATTTTGTATCGTTTGCATTTTGTTGACAACCCGAATTTGTGCATTGGCAAATAGGCCATTGCAGTAGTCCAGTGAAGATAATACCAGTGTGCTTACCAAAGTTTTACCGGCACTGTCTGGAAGGAACGGGATTATTTTTCTTATGAGTCTTAGCTTGTGAAATGCTGTTGCTGCTATTTGATTGGCGTGGGCGGCGAAATTGAACCTTTGGGACAGGATTCCAAAAGATGAAGGCCACCAGGCGGGTGACCAACCTGGGGAGAGTTTCCCAAAGATGACAACCTCCGTCTTCTCGGAGTTGAGTTTAAGGCAGTTGAAGGCCATCCAGTCTCCAATTGCCAGCATGCCTTCTTGGAAGCGCTCCGCCACCTCTTCTCCATCATTATTGATGGTGAGGACTAACTGGGTGTCATCGGCGTAGGAAGTAAGGCTCATCCCATATAATTTGATAACTCTAGCTAGGTCCGACACATAAATGTTAAAAAGTGTCGGACTTAGGGATGAGTCCTGGGGAACCCCGCAGGGTAGAGACAGATCTGCCGACTGGAATGCTCCTAAGGTAACAGCCGGAGTTCTTCCGGATAAAAAGGAGGCAAGTAGGTTCTTTGCTCCCAGTTGGATGCCCATTTTTCCGACACGGTCGATCAGGATGGAATGATCGACTGTGTTGAAGGCCGCGGATAGGTCCAGCAGTACAAGCACTGCTGTTCCTCCCTGATCTCTGATGACTCTGATATCGTCGGCGGCCTTAATGAGGGCCGTTTCCGTGCCATGGAATTTGCGGAACCCAAACTGGCTGTTGTCCAGCAAGTGGTGTTCCTCTATGTATTCGGACAGCTGGTGATTCATAGCTTTCTCTGCCACCTTTGCCAGGAATATTTGTGTGATTACATGTGTTAATAAATCCATAACAGAGGGGGAAATAATGTTGGTGGACAGGGGTCCAGAGCCGATCCAGTTTTTATTATATATTATATATTATTTTAGAAAGATACTGCACATGTTATTATTATTATTATTCAGTTCTTCTTGGGATTCAGTCTGAACATTTCCTACAAGGTCGCACAACATGATGTCCTGATTTTCTTGTGCCTGGTCAGCAACATCGCCTAACGTTTTAGACACAACACAGTGGCACAGCTTCTGTTTTCCAACCTTGTAGTTTCTATCATATAAACTGTAAACTGCCCCATGGAAAATAGAGATGAGAATTCCATCAGAGAGGAAAGGTCTTGGAACAGGCACACCATCCTTGCGTAAATTGAGTTTACACCTATGATGTGGACCACCTAACTACAACTACCAGGTATGGGGACTGGTGTTAATCCCAGACATCACTGATATATCCCTGTGCTGATATAGTGAGGGTAGCCCTACACAGATTGATAATTTTTTATGGTGTGATTTTCTATTGTATACAGTTTGCTTGTAATGTTCATTACTTTGCTTAGTCGTATATGTTTTCTAATCGCAGTGCAACTGCTTCATTATAGACTCTGGTAGTTTCAATAAATGTTGTAAACTTTCCTTGTGTCTTTCTTTTGTTTATTATGGACATGCATGAGTGAGAAGCGAAAGGTGATGATCTGTTTCCAACATTCCCTAGGGGACTACCGAGTTGTGTGCTAGGTTGCTAATTCACCTGTTATTCTGGGAAGGTTAGGAGGGCATGTGAGGCACTCTGAGCTATTTGGGCCCATAGGTACTGATGTGGTATGGCGACTCAGTTCCTACATTCTAACGTCCTGTGATCACAGGCACAGTTATGTTTCTCAGCAGAATCCCTGAAACAAACTGTGCTTCAATTTTGTATTTATAAGTCTCCCAAAACCACTATAATGGTAGGGGTGTGTCTTCTGACCAGATTATTTCAGCTCTCACTCTTTACTCACTTTATTGGTAAAATATTGAATATTCTATAACATAAAATAAATAGCTATATTGCAGTACCTCCGCTGTGTGTATAACTATTAAAGCAATGTGAACAAAAAAATGTTGTTGCAGTAACAGAAAATCATGTAACACAGATATAATCACTCACACTGGTACATTTTTTATATAAAATATTTGATATCCCTAACTAAGATAATTTTATTTTTCTTGACATTCAAAGTGACTCATTGTAAAAGTTACATCAGCAAATTCATTGAGGAATCATATACAACTGTATGTCCAACATTAACTCCATAACAAAGATGATTTAAAGATTCATTATTAAGATCAACATATACCAGTTTCAATTACTGTATTTGACAGGCAGGTGGTAAGGTGGGTTACTGTGTACCCTGGGGCAGAAGAGTTAAAAAAACATAGATATGAGAGATAACATAAAGCACATTATTGCAGGCTCAGAATCTGAAATAAAAATGTACATGACTTTTTTGCAAATATTTTATTAAGACAATGTAACAGTGTTATGAAGGTTCAAACATGTAAGGATAATCAATTACATCACTAATGGAAAAATGAAAGAGTAGTCCATCAAACCAACAGTGTATCAGATCCCACAATCTGCATTCATTAAAAGGAAAATAAAATGTATTGTGCAGTACCTATAGTAAACATGTTATCAAACTTCAAACAGATAGATCTAAATCATCATCATCTGCATTGCCCACTCTGCCTGAGGGCAGATGTTCTGAAGGGGAAACATCGTTTACCACGAAGTTTTTACAACGCGGTACCTTTAGCACGCATCCCTTACAACGCAAGTCGTTACCACGACTTGCGCTGGAGGGCGCTAAAGGATTAAAAATAGTAAATTTACTATCCCAACACCTTCCCTAGGGTCCACGGGGACTGGTGTTAGAATAGTAAATTATACTATTCGAAATCCGCACCCCCAACGCAAGTCGTGGTAACGACTTGTGTTGTAAGGGATGCGTGCTAAAGGGATGCGTTGTGACGGTACGCGTTGTACCGTCATACATCCGTTCTGAAGCCTTCGGTGAGAGTCAATGATGAACATCTAGAAGAACAGCCTGGGCCAGCGACCTAAGCTTCCCCCTTTCCTCTAGAATCCCATCCCCATTACTTAAATCACTGACCCCACAGGCCCCACATCCCCAACAAATGTGGCCATTCGTGTCCTGGTTCATGTGTCAACCATAACCCTAGGATCTGCTGTGCAGTGAGGACATACTACACCTGTGACCACACAGGTGAGGTCAGAGGGCGGTTTGGAAAAGGCTGGCTTAGGACCAGCTTCAGGGCTCGAGGCTCGGGATGCAGCCCCCGATGTTACCACCAAGTGTAGAAACCTGATGGGTGTAGATATGTGATAGGAGGAGCCACTTGCTCAGATGATTGAACTTACAAGGGCTTCAAATTATCGGAAATTGGGGCAGAATGAGATCCATATGGACCTAAATGAACTCCTGGAGTGATATTTGAGTTTGCAGACTTTAAAGTGGTGCAAGATGGCTATAGAGCACTATCTGCATCAGTGTCTAATTCAGCAACTGCTTTCTGTGGAGAAGCACCATCTGCTGCCAGCCCAGTACCACAAAACATCTCCAGCTGGCAGCTTCATGGAAAGTGGGACCCTAGTGCCCACGAAGCCACCTGTCGCCACATCACCTGTTATCACACAGGCTGTTTAAGTGCTCCTTAATAGGGGTTGGTATTCTTGCCCAATTGAGGACAGCACCCAAAATGCCAGCACCAAGAGATGTAAAAAGTGATGGCCTAATGGAAGAGTCTACACTATTCACCTTATACCCCTTCTGTCCACATATTTCACATCCACAATCAATGAATTTATCAGGTGGCTTTTAAAGCGGGACTACTCACCCATAAGGGTCTCAAGGCATTGGGGGGTGGAAGGGAACTGCTGGTCCTACGAAGGCTCTTTGGTTCAGTCGAAGAGCCAGGTTTTTCCTGTATTGAACCAGTGACAGTGATTTGCTGAGGTGGAGATGGAGGGTGTTCAAGGTCTTTACTGCGAGGTAGGAGAAGGATCTTCCTCCAACCTATTTGGTCTTGCGGATATGTGGGAAGGTAGCCAGGGACAGTTGGGTCTCTGGTGGATGCGTGGAATGCGAGGGGGGGGGGGGGTTACGGTACGCAGGTCCTGTGTTGCCTGGAAAACTCATGGTCTGTTGTCTGGAAAATTACTCTGAGCATTAAAAACACCATGCAAGTTAACAAATTTTATGTGAATCTCCAATGTGATAATTTTAGAAAAAAATAAAATATAACATTTCTGAGTTGTCACATTATTGAAATAATAATAAAAAAATAGACACAGTGCTGTTAATATAGAAATACAACTTAATAAATCACAAGACAAGTACACTGTTGCATAGCACCATGGAGTCGTGAGTGGATACAGGAAATCTTACTCATACACTGATGATGCACAGATCTGGTATGCAAACCACCTGAACATTAATAGAATTGGCAAATTTTTCAAACGCAGTACACTTGCTCCTTGGCATGTGGTAGCACCAATTCAACATGAGTTTTATCTATGGCACCACAAATATGTGTTATTCCTTTAAGCCATAGAACTCAGCCTGATGTTGTTGAGCATAGAATTATATGTATGAAATTGGATGAAATCATTCATGTGTCTGCGCATAACATTGAGGACAGCTGAGAAAGTAGGCCGTGACATCCCATTGAAGTCACTAACAGTGTACTGAGAGGAACAAGAAGCACAGAAATGTAAACTGCTATTATCTTCACTATAGGTGGAATGGCTGTCTGGGTGTTAATGTCTGGCAAAAGTTGTAAATCAAACTGTAAGGATAAGGCTTCAGTACTGTCTCGATTCAGCCTGTACTTCTGTGGCTTTCCTGCACGATTGCCTGACCAGGACATGGTTTTTACACTCCTTCTGCTTGTTGACGTGTCCTTTCCCTCTTCCTTGGGCATCTTGATGGACATATCTGAAACATATGAGTGAAATGGGTCATTATTTATTGTACAGATATGTGTGTTGACCATATTTGAACAATTCATATATTGAAGACGTGCACACTGAATTTCTTTTTACTTTTTTAATTTTCAAACAAATTACTTTGCATATTTTTTTTGGCTTTTTATCAATAAATATTGTTCTTCTATTTCCATTAATAATTCTCTATGTTTTAACCCACAACCTAATCTAAAAATATATACACTTTTCTCAAAATGCACAACATTTAATTTTACTAGGTTAATATCTAGTATTATTGTGTTACATTATTGTCTTATATATATTTGTTTAAAGCCTGTCATCAGTGACATACAGTACACTTGTTATTGATGAAAGCAACGTTACAGATGATGGATCATTGCATCAATAATGGACCACTGTTAAGCCTTAATGTCAATCATTCCATATGCAATGTAGGGTTATAGTTATAGTTGTGGAAAAACATGCTGGCAGATGCATCAACCAAAATAGCTCCCGGTAAAATAGCGAATCGCAAAATAACCCCGCAGTAACTTACCGAATCGCAAATTAGCGAATCGGTAATACCGAGGTTGACATTAGCCCCCGGAAATACTGAATCGCTATTAAAAAGTCGCTACGATATGCACCAAATCGCTATTTAGCATGAGCAAAATAAGGGGAATCTCAACCAAGAGGTAAAGTTGGATGAAGGAAAAAAAAAAAAGAAATTCAGACAGGTGGATACAATCAGAAAAATTCAAATATGCCTCTGGAGACCCTGTATATCTTCCAAAATGGCTGCCCTCTACGTGCTTGCTAGGAAGATGAGAATCAATGCTGCAGCACAGCGCAGGAGGAGGATCCAGGAGAGGGTATTCAGGGTGCGCATCTTATTGCTGGGCCAGACAGAGGAACTAATCTATGAAAAGTACAGACTGAATCGTGCAATGATCATGCGCCTCCTTGCGGAGCTGGAACTACTACTGCAGCACCAGACCCGTAGGACCAATGCCAACCCTGCCCACGTCCAGGTCCTATGCAGCCTGCACCTGCTGGCGTCTGAAAGTTTCCAGGGGGTTGTAGCAGTAGCCAGAGGCGTGTCGCAAAGCGCACTTTCACGCTTCTTCCGCATATTCCTAGATGCCATGCTGACAATGATTCATACCCACATCACCTTCCCCACAACCCCACAGCAATTGAACCGCACCAAACAGGACTTTTACCAGGTGGCACAATTTCCCCATGTCATACGATGCGTTGACTGGACGCATGTCTCCATCTGTCACCCCTCAGCCAACGAATACATATTTCGCAACCAGAAGTCCTATCACTCCATTAACATGCAGGTCATGTGCAATGCCAAGCACATCATAATGGACATTGTAGCACAATTTCCTGGAAGCACACACGACGCATACATATTCCGACACAGTGGCATCCACAGGCTCAACGGTGATTTTGGAGAGGGACACCTACTAGGTATATACTTATGCCTCATCATTAACTCCATCCTAAGAATGAGCCATCACAACATAATCTGGTGTGCAAATGTTTAATGCACTTGAGCACTTGTCAGGTAAATATTAATGATATGTCTACATGACGCAGACTTAAAACATTGTTAAGGATACATATCCATTTTCATCACAGGAGTATCTTGAAGTAATGTAGGTGGCCCATAGTTACATCACCATGGCCAGAGACCCTATAGAACATGGCTATTTGCGCCTTCCACGTACCCCCAGTCTCCTGTCGCGTGACTCCTCCACATCACCACAATGTGTGTCAGTGGCTGTGGAGCTGCGCGAACTGCACCTCCTATCGCTGGACTCCGGCACAGAGAAGCTGCTGACACTTAATGCAGCCTCACTCCCCTCCTCCACTCCCAAATTGCTGGCACTAAAAGTCCCAGACTGCAGATGCTCCACTGCAGTGGTCACTTGGCCCAAGGCCTTGACCACATCACCACAGTAATGGCCCAGGTCGACCTGCAGTGACACAGATCTCCGTGAAAGTACAGCTGTGCTGTTGCAAAGCTTTCTGATGGCCCTAATGGATGCATTGGAACAGAGCAAGTTCTGGCGATGCCTCCTGCGCTCGCTTTGTTGCCCTGCTAGGAGTGCACGGGTGAGCTCCTGTAGGCACAGTTTGATGTCTCTGTTACCCTCAGCAACGGCTGTGGTCATTTCACGCACAGCGTCTGTCATTGTGCCCATTTTGCTGGCCAATTTTGCCATGTTAATGTTAATTGCTCCCATGTGTCTCCCCTGCAGGCGCTGAACCCGCAGCATCCGTGACTCAACCACACCGTAGCCGTGTGTCGGCTCTTCAGATCCCTCTGAAAGTCTTCCCAGGGGCCTGCCCTGCTGTCTGACTCGGACACGTGCTGGTGTTTGAGCTGGCGGAGTGACAATTGACTGTAGTGGAACATTTGTGGCTGCTGGCCTCTGCTCCGTCTCCGTCACCTGCAGGGAGGGGACATTTGCCCTGCGGCTAAGTGGTGTTGTCCGCGGTGGTGGTGGTGTTGTCCGTGGTGGTGGTGGTGATGCTGGTGGTGGTGATGGTGTTGCTGGTGTTGTGGGATGACATCCCTGCGGAGTCTCTGCATCGGTCCCTGCCGGGGTGACTGATATGATGAGGCGTCCCCTGTCATCAGAGTCCAGGAGTGTTGCATCTGTGTGTGAAACAGTGCGTTGTTATTATTTTGTCTAAATGTATATTTTTTGCATACTTTCAACTACATAAATGACATATTTGGACATACTATTGGCCCTGTGCTGCTGGTCTCATTTCTTTAACATTGTGGATCATACATACACACTTGGATGACATGACTACAACTCCCATGATGCAACACTTTGGTGAGGGTATATGCGTTAGGCACTATGGGCCAGATGTAGGTAAAGTACATTTACGGATTCTAAAATACCAATTTTTACTGATTCGATATTTTAGAATCGGTAAATGCTATGTAGCAAATACATCGGTAAATTACCATTCATAGGAATGAATGGCAATTACCGAATCGGTAAAATACCGATTTGGTAAAATGAGGGACAAATTCAAGGGTGCGTTGCACCCCTGAATCGTGCTTGTGTGCAGATGTGGCACACATACATGCTCTAAGGGCATGCATGTCTGCTACATCGCACAGTTGAAAATGCACAAGTTTGTATTTTCAAAGGTATTCCTTATTTACCACCAACTTATAGCTGGTGGTAAATAACGAATCCTAAAATAGGAAAAGCACTCATTTGAGTGCTCCCTACATTGCAAATTCGGTAATTTACCGATTCAGTATTTTAATCGGTAATTTACCGATTCCTTAAAATACTGCATTGGTAAATTACCGAATTTGCAATTTAGGCCACCTACATCCCAAATGCCCAATACCAGTCGGTAATGGCAGAAATTCGATAATTTCGGCTGTTACCGACCGATATTGGGTTACCTACATCTGGTCCTAGTACCTGTGCACTGTGATTGGCCTGGGGGGATGGGCATGGGTAGACAACACTCTGCATATCAGCACTGGCATGCATCTTACCTTGTTCTCCTGCCGCAGCACCGGAAGTGTCCAATTGGGTGACCCCCAAGACTGCCTCAGGCTCAATGGTAACCACAACGAGGTCCTCAGGGGCTGTGTTGGGTGTGACGTTGGATGTCCCCCCTCCTGTGCCAGCTGCATCCTTCACCCTTTATGCAATCCTCTCCTTCGCCCTTTTCCTGATTGTCTATGCTGTGGTGCGTGACTCCAACAGCATTTACCCTCTCCTTGATGCGCAGCCAGATCTTGCGGTTCTCCGTCTCAGGCACCTTTAATGACAGCTTACCAAACAGCCTGTCATGCTTGCTGCTCACCCCCTCGATCAGAAGTTCAAGTTCTTTGTCAGAAAACGTCCTCTTCCTCCTTCTGGGCTTGTCTTTGTTTTGGGGAGCATCCTTCTCCATCCGGAATGCAGTGGTATTGCTGGTTTGTGGGATCAATGTTTCTCTCCTCAGCTCCTGTGCTCTGCCTCCTCCTCTGAGCTTCGTAGGGCACTGAATAAAGCATGGGCTGGAAGATTTCCTGGTTGTGATGTCATCAACCTGCTTCCAACGCAACCTTTTTTTTTGCGAATTCGCTAATACCGAACTCGCAAATACCGATTCGGTATTTGCTAATTCGGTATTTGCTAATCTTTATTTTGGACTCTCGCTATCGTGGTTTCGGTATATTTTAACAATTTTTAGCGATTCGGTAATAAATACCGAATCTGTTCATGCATCGCGGAAAACAAGTCCTTATTTGCGATTCCTTATTTATCGCAAATAAGGACTCGTTTTACCGATTTTTTATGCATATGCCCAATACTGGATATTTGGCATATGCGTCATGGACGATAGACGTCTAAGGGGAGCGTGTACAAACCTTTACCATCGTCCACAGTCTGCCATTGGTTTCAACAGTCAATGATTGACAGAATTCGTCATACGACATAGACACCGACTTTGACAAAATGTTTCATCATGTTGGCATACATATTTTTAGGGACATTCTATATTTTGCCTACTACCCATCAAGTGAAGCAGACCTCTTCACCTGTTGCTGCTCATTTTCAAATGCTAAGATCCACCATGGCTGAAGGATCACATGACAAGGGCCTCAACTTAACTCCAGAGAAACTGGAAATACTGGAGGAGGGAGCCCTGCCCAACTACAGCTAGCTACATAGCCCAGTAAACAGTCAGGTAAACACCATCAATTATATGCAATTAAATACAAACGTTGTATTTATTTTATAAATTGTGATTACTAACTAATGTTAAAATACTGCCAACCACCATTAGTAGGTTTTATGAAAACCAAGGCCATAGAAAAAACAACTGTAATGTTAACCATGTGTACATTTATTATACATTTTCTGTGTTGTTGAGACTGAAATTACATTTGGAACTATTAATAACATAGCACTCATGGCAACAGCTTTTATTTGTTAAATCATATTCTTGCTTTAAAAATTGTGTAAAAACAAAACATTATAATTTATATGTATATTATTCAGTTTAGGTGTTATGAATTTCTAAATGAAGACATTAATGTCCTCTTTTATCAGTAACGATTTCTAAAAATATCTTACATTTAAAAATGTTACAAAGAACATATTTTTCCATGACGGTTTAACCTGTTAGCAAAACCAAACATATCTAATTTTTAGGCCATGCACACAACCCTTTGGAATTGGGGAAGTTGTGTGAAAACCATGCCAAATTATATTCCAGTAAACCAAATATTATCATACATGGTGTCACTAAGCAATACACATTTAATGTGGAGTGGCTTTGCCACGACTTACACTTTCTTCGGACATGGCAATATCATAAGCAATGAAATCCTTGGTTATTGTGGTTACTTATAAACATAATTTTTTTAACTTGAAAATTCCTTCTAAAAATTTACAGTCAAATGTACTTTCCCAAGGACATTAGGGGGCCCATTAGGATGGCGGGTTGATTACCCCTGCCAGGCTGTCGGTAGCCACCGCAGGCCTGGCGGGGGCAATCCACCCGCCATCCCCACCTAAATAACCCCCGCCATATTAGGATGGCGGGGGCGGGGGGGGCTGCGACGGACGGAAAAACTGCCCACCGCTTTTCCGCCCCGGTCGCCTTGCGATCGGGGTGGAAAAGGTCCAATATGGTGGCGTTGTCTAATAGACACCGCCAGCAATATTAACATGGGCTTTTTAAGCTGCCTTTCGGTGGCGGTGATGCCGCCACGGAAAGGCTTGCAGTCTTCACTTTGGGGGCCCAGGGGGCCCCCAGAGTGAAGGAGAGGTGGGGGATGCACACAGGGGGTACCTGTGGTACCCCACTGCATTTGCATAAACAAACCGGCAGGCACCGCACGGTGCCTGCCGCTTTGTTTATGCAAATGCATACGTGCATTTTTAGCATTGTGGCGGGCGGTGCTGAGAGCACTGCCCGCCACAATGCTAAAAATGCAGCATGCGCCCGCCACAGTGGCAGGCGCATCCTAATACACCCCACGGGACCCCTGCCCTTATGGCAGGCGGTCCCAATGACCGATAGGATGGTGGGCGGACTAAGTCCGCCCGCCATCCTAATGACCACCTAAATGTTTTAATTTAAGGACTGGTTATTTCATGGCTTTATACTTTGATTTACCTGTACATAGAAGATATTATTCTTGAGTAATTTTTAGGGAGAATGACTACTCCATCACCATGTGACATTAAGCTCATAAGAACCAAAATACATCAATTAATTAACAACACATTATCAGTATCCATTATAAGTAGTCGTCACATTCTCAAGGACTACCATTCATTTTAAAAATCAAAAATGCATCTGAATAAATTAAAATAAATGACATTACATAACATTAATATATTGACTAATTCAAAAAACATTGGTCCTGATTTTGAGTTTGAGGGAACGGAACTTCGTCACAAATGTGATGCTAATCCCATCTGCCATATTACAAGTGCCAAAGAATATAAGCGAAAAATAAATGATGGAACAACCATCTGACAAACTCTACATCAGCTCCATACCTATTTTTAAAACCACAAAAGACTGAGCTATTCCTTTTTTTTGTTTATAAAAGATATAATATTTTATATGATCTACGTAGAATATGATGGATAGTATTTCTGTTATTGTGAATCATTAACATATCCAACAACATTACATTCACAACAATTGTAAGAGATAAAGGAATGAACATTTAGAGACATACATCAGTTTATTTACTTGTGTGGTCTCAATAAACATATACTTTAATGTATGTTTGTGTTTCCTCTTTTACTCTCTGTAGGCAGGCTGCTGCCAGACAAGTGTGCCACCAGGGAGTCTATAGGTGCCACATCATGCACTGTAGGAAAATGATGGGAGGACCTTCGATGGTGGACACACCATATCACCGTAAATAAAATTAGAAGGAAACTTCTTTTGTTGTTCTTCCAACAACAAAAATGTGTGTGGAGCTCTCTGAACCTCCATTATACGGTGCATTTTGGCCACGGCCTACACTGACCTGGATGGGGCGCTGTAGGCCATTGAGTAGCGACAAGGGGGTAAGGGAATTAAACTGCAACAAGGCACACTTTTTATTTATCAAGGTACACACGATAACGATTTAGAGTGAACCCTAATGGCACTAAATTAACTTCAGCTCAGCCTTCTGGTAGCTATGGCACAAAGCAGACAAGCAATGTGAAAGTAATTTATGCAGTACCAAAACAGTAATGGAGTCAATAACTAAACAATTAAAATCTCACACCAAACTAGAAAAATAGAGTAAAATGCAATAAAAGTATACATCAAATGAAAAGAATCTACTAAAGGGAATCGGCGATATGAATTTTTAATGTTTTAAGTAAAATTGACAAAAAAAGCACTAAGGACCAATGATAGTCTGTGGAAGCGGTAGAACTAGACCTATGTGTGAATTCAGGCCGATTGTGATGGAGAGCTGGTTGGATACACCAATCAGATTTGGCCTTGTTAAAGATTTTAACTTCTGATTTAGGGCCTCATTACGAGCCAAACCTGTCATGGCTGTACAACCACTGCAACACTGTGGACCGCCTGCAGTATTCCGATCGCGGCAGTTAGACCGCCACGACCGATGTGCTGGCGGTCTGTGTCGGGAGGAATATGCTGGCAGTGCCGCAGCCAGCACCGCTGAGCATATTCTGAGTTGCCATTTCACCGCCCTTTTCATAGAGGTGATTCTGACATAAAAAGAGTGGCAGAATGGGATGTAGGACGTTAAAACGCATACTTTTACCACGCATACCATTACCACGCAATTTTTACAACGCAGGACCCTTTACAACGCATACCTTTACAACGCATGACATTACATCGCAGATACTATTACAACCCATGCCATTACAACGTAAGTATAGGTAAGTATATTATTTTTAAATATTATTATATTATTTTTTTTAAATGTAATTAATAAATATTTAATTCTTTTTAATTAATAAATATTTTTTTATTATATATATATATATATATACTTTATTAAATTAAAATTAAAATTACTAAAATAAATGTATTTAATTAAATTTAAATATTTTTATAAAACTGAACCCTTAAAATACCCCTGTTCCCCAAAACCCAAACCCAGCCCTGAACCCTAAAAATACCCCTGTACCCCAAACCCCAAACCCAGCCCTGAACCCTAAAAATACCCCTGTACCCCATAACCCAAACCCAGCCCTGAACCCTAAAAATAACCCTGTACCCCAAAACGCAAACCTACCCCTGAACCCTAAAATACCCCTGTACCCCAAAACCCAAACCCAGCCCTGAACCCTAAAAATACCCCTGTACCCCATAACCCAAACCCATCCCTGAACCCTAAAAATACCCCTGTACCCCAAAACCCAAACCCAGCCCTGAACCCTAAAAATGCCCCTGTACCCCATAACCCAAACCCAGCCCTGAACCCTAAAAATACCCCTGTACCCCATAACCCAAACCCAGCCCTGAACCCTAAAAATACGCCTGTACCCCAAAACCCAAACCCAGCCCTGAACCCTAAAAATACCCCTGTACCCCAAAACACAAACCCAGCCCTGAACCCTAAAAATACCCCTGTACCCCATAACCCAAACCCTGCCCTGAACCCTAAAAATACCCCTGTACCCCAAAACCCAAACCCAGCCCTGAACCCTAAAAATACCCCTGTACCCCAAACCCAGCCCTGAACCCTAAAAATACCCCTGTACCCCAAAACCCAAACTATATATAAAATTACTTTAATTAATTAATTTAATTCATTTTTAATATTTTGGTAATTAAAAAAAGGTAAAATAAAATAATATACTTACCTATACTTACGTTGTAATGGCATGCGTTGTAATAGTATCTGCGATGTAATGTCATGCGTTGTAAAGGTATGAGTTGTAAAGGATCCTGCGTTGTAATGGTATGCTTGGTAACAGTATGCGTGGTAAAAATCGTGTTGTAACAGTTACATACCGGCAGAATGGCAACAAAGAGGGCCCTCACAGAGCCTCCTGCCGGAACGAGGACTGCGGGTGCATGCGGGGTGGGCACATGTAGTTCCCTTGCTGTATTTGAACCCCCATTCCCTGCAAGGTGTATCATGTATGCCATACCATGTAGGAAGGTGCAGTCAGCGCTCTGACAGAGGTGGTCTGCATGTGAGGCTCTTCTATGAGCCTCATTGACCGCAGCTGTCAGACCGCCGCAGGACCGCCCCGCCAAACCAGGATTTGACTCCTAATCTGGCAGGCTGTTACACCACAACTTTGGTGGCGCTGTAGCAGATGGCATGTTGCACCACCCGCTGTAGAACCGACAAAGGCATAATAAGGCCCTTAGTTTTGGTACAGACCTCAAATTCCTCCAGTGGGGCAAGCCTGCAACCGTCTCTGAGGAATTTGCATCGAAATCGGACACCTTTGCCAAAACGTCCCACTGACCAGGCGCGGTTCGTCCATTGGGGCGTGGGGGCGTAACCCCCCCTGCCCGACGCTGCCCGCAGCTCCCTCATGACAATCAGGTCAATGAATCAACATGACGTCAGACAGCCGGGCGGGCGTCATGTTGATTCATTGACATGATTGTACAGACGGCAACACAAGTACGCATGCGTGGGGACGGAGGGTGAATTTTTACCCGTGCCGACGCAAGCGCACTTGTGTTTTGGTGGCTTTGCGCATGTCCATCTGGAGCCCTGATGGGCGTTCTGCGGGCGAGAGGGTACCTGTGCCCCTGGCGCCAGGATTGGCCAGGGGCGCTGTGAGCCTGTGACGTGTGCGGGACCGGCAGCAAGGTAAGAGTGTGTGTTTTTCGGTGTTCCAGTAAACTAGCTTGCACAAATGACTTGAGATAGTTCAGTGTGTTAAAGCATCTGCTGCAGAAATGTGTGCGTCTATTCCAGGTCACCCGTTTATTTCAGGGCATGGGGTTTTGGAAATGTAAAAATTCTCAGAATTTCTTTTTTGATAGTTGCGACAACAGCCTTCAACAGATTTCATTTTATAAACATTTTCCAGAAAATGAGTTAACAACAGTCACCACAAATATAATGTACTCTTTGAACTAAGGTTATAAAATTTCAAAATGTTAACAAACGGTAGAGGCGGAATAGCATGATATATGCATTTATTATTGCATGCATGTTGGTGCATGTTTGTATGGGAATTTGTATAGTACATACCTAGGGCCTACAGGATGGCAAATACATGGGCGGTAGACGGTTTCCAGCATAAAAAGGTAGGGGTGATGTAATATGTAAACTGGCACATCCTTCAACATCGATCCTAAAGGCTTGTTAAAGTCCATAATTTATTTTTATATGGTCATAAAAATGCATGAATGATGGATGGATGAAGGGTGGGTGCATTAATGATTGTTCGGTGGATGGGTGGGTGGGTGGATGGATGCATGCATGATGGGTGGATGGATGCATAAATGATGAATGGGTGGGTGGATGGGTGGATGCATGAATGAATGATGTATGGATGCAGGATGGGTGGATGGATGGATGGGTGGATGCATGCATGATGGGTGGATGCATGCATGATGGATGGATGGGTGGATGGATGGATGGATGCATGAATGATGTATGGATGGATGTATGGATGGATGCATGGATGCATACATGATGGGTGGATGCATGATGGATGGATGGATGGGTGGATGGATGGATGGGTGGGTGCATGAATGAATGCTGTATGGATGCAGGATGGGTGGGTGGATGGATGGGTGGATGCATGAATGATGTATGGATGGATGCATGCATGATGGATGGATGGATGCATGCATGATGGATGGATGCATGATGGATGGATGGGTGGATGGATGGATGGGTGGGTGCATGAATGAATGATGTATGGATGCAGGATGGTTGGGTGGATGGATGGATGGATGCATGAATGAGGTATGGATGGATGAATGCATGATGGGTGGATGCATGATGGATGGATGGGTGGATGCATGAATGAATGATGTATGGATGCAGGGTGGGTGGGAGGATGGATGGGTGGATGCATGAATGATGTATGGATGTATGGATGTATGGATGGATGCATGGATGCATGCATGATGGGTGGATGCATGATGGATGGATGGGTGGATGGGTGGATGGGTGGGTGCATGAATGATGGATGGATGGATGGATGCATGAATGATGTATGGATGGATGCTTGCATGATGGGTGGATGCATGGTGGATGGATGGGTGGATGGGTTTGTGCATGAATGAATGATGTATGCAGGGTGGGTGGATGGATGGGTGGATGCATGGATGCATGCATGATGGGTGGATGCATGATGGATGGATGGATGGGTGGGTGCATGAATGAATGATGTATGGATGCAGGATGGGTGGGTGGATGTATGGGTGGATGTATGAATGATGTATGGATGCATGCATGCATGATGGGTGGATGCATGATGGGTGGATGCATGAATGAATGATGTATGGATGCAGGGTGGGTGGGTGGATGGGTGTATGCATGAATGATGTATGGATGTATGGATGGATGCATGGATGCATGCATGATGGGTGGATGCATGATGGATGGATGGGTGGATGGGTGGGTGCATGAATGATGTATGGATGGATGCAGTGTGGCTCACTGGTTAGAGGCGGCAGACCCGAGAGCAGAGGACGGCCCGGGACCAGGGTTCGATTCCCGGCGCGGCAGGTTTCTGGACCAGGGTCAGCGGACTCGATAATTCTCTCGCCTCGGTGCCCACTCTGATCAGCGATCACCCTCGGCAACTCTGGGCATTAGCTTGCCTCATCTTCACTAACGGCCCCACCAGACCGCTGGGGATGCCTGGTCTCACCCTGGAGATACCCATTAAGGGACCATCTCTCAGGGAAGCCAGGAAGGGTTTCGCAGCGGTCGAAGCACCTTGGGACCCTACGGGTAAGTAGTGCGCTATATAAATGCCTATACATACATACATACATACATGCATGATGGGTGGATGCATGATGGATGGATGGGTGGATGATGGATGGGTGGGTGCATGAATGAATGATGTATGGATGCAGGATGGGTGGGTGGATGTATGGGTGGATGTATGAATGATGTATGGATGCATGCATGCATGATGGGTGGATGCATGATGGATGGATGGGTGGGTGGATGCATGAATGAATGATGTATGGATGCAGGGTGGGTGGGTGGATAGATGGGTGGATGCATGTATGATGTATGGATGGATGCAAGGTGGTTCGGGCTGGCTCGCTGCGCTCGATCGCTGCGGTGCAATATGCAAATTAGTTTACGCCTCACCACTTTCAAATGTCACCAGCCGCCCCTGCCACTGACGGCTCCAGAGGTCTTGGAAGTTCAAATATTTTCTAAGTCTCAACTTTTCAGAGTTTCTCAAGCCGCTAGATGACTTATAAGGCTGCCAGGACCTCAGGGACAGCACTTTAAGAAGTCAGACTCACTCCAGCAAAGGTCATCAGCAAGGTCCAGACCATGTCCAGTTGGTACTAGTGAACTGGTACTTCAGGTAAAACTTGTTTTCAGCTTCTTGTGTCCCTGTTGTCACACAAGAGGTCTACCCACTGACTTTGTCACGGGTACAAGGGGAAGCAGATCAAGTCCTACTCGTTGCTCTCGGATCACAGCAAGCAGAGTCGAGTCCTCGTCTGTTCTTCAACAGCTGTAAACAACCCCACAGTGAACATTACTGCTAAGATTTAAGAGGGAGAAATCCTTTTTCCCTGGTGCAGAGCCTATGTGCCCAGCCTAAGAAGCGACCAGGGAAATGAGCAGCCTCCTAGCAAGACTTCAACCCGTCCAAAATGCTGAAGCACGTCTTACAAAAGGCTTAAGCAGACGCTCCAGGCCCTTTGCCCATCTCAGGTCACTCGACTGTCACTGTGTGCAATAGCGGTACCCCTGCAAGATTCTATGCTTGTATTAAAAAGCCCTTATTATCTCCTGAAATATGTACATGAGAGCAAGGTGTGCAAGACATGTGCCCCCAAGACTCACTGGTCATGTAATGCTCGCATTCTGCACGTTTCTACATTTTGTAAAAACCTGAACAACCGCTGTACGGCCCATTTTGGGCTTTTATGGCCAAAGCCTTTAGATCACTCCTCTCTTCGCCCTCCCAGCTGTTTTATCACAATCCAGAAACTGATAACAACTCATCTCTCTTCTGTAATCCCAGGAGCCAGGACACTGTATCCCTGGGTATTTGCGCACTTTAGAATTTCTGTTTCTTAAGTGGATGGCTTTAAAAGACAAGCACATGCAGATAAATGGGAGCTATCCTGGCGGAGGGTGGAGGAGCCGAGAGTGGAGGTGCCGCGTGCGCGTGGGGCGGCGGATCATGCTTATGCCCTGATAGATGAAGACGATGGAGCGCGGAAAGTGCTGATGTGTTTGCATCAGGACCACTAAGGCTGAGATGCATTCAGAGACAGGCGTTATCCCTTCACTTCCTGGGCTAGGTTTAAAGCGTGATCAATCTCCATGTGTCTATGCACTGCAGACTGGTGCATCCTTCCTGCCCCAGTAACTTAGCAGCATTAATATCAATTAGGCCCCGTACTAGCGGAAGTATTTGACAAGCTCCGAGTGTCACAAGATGAACTGCAAAACAATCACACAACTGGGGCTGCACAATATAGACTTTACACTGCTGCGTGTGTGCTACCAAAGGATGTAAACAGTATTTGTACCTGACTAAAGACGACATATACTGATTTTATATTTCACATTATGTGTGCTGTGTTTACATAATAAGTGGAGAAAATGGATGTATCCCAATTTTTAATTATGAAAGATGGCAAGTTTGTTCTATTTTTGTTTTTTGATTGTATAGGTAGTAGACAAGAGTGCAAAACGGTTTTATCTAAATAGATTATTCTGTGAGTTTCTTTGTTAAAACTACTATACCAGACAGGACTTAAACTACTTTGTATGAAACAGTGTTAAATGTGCCTGACAACAGTTCTACAATCCGTTTTCTCATTTTTCTCGTGGTGCAAAAAAACTCTTCTGTAATTATATATGGGATAAAACGTGTATGCACCATTGGGTAGCACACGAATCAAATTAGGGGCTGTTTTTTTGGAAACAATGCAAAGTTTCTGTAATATAGCCTCAAAGTTCGAAAGAAAAAGAAGCAGGTGTTGTTCATGAAAACAAACAACAATGAAATAAAGCACTGGTAAATACACCTCGACTCTGGAGCGTGTGCCCAGGGCACTTATACTTTCACTCTTCATCAGTTCACAAAGATGCAGGAAACCCATCCATCCATGCAGCCCAAATCAACTGATGGATGGACCGGTCTTAATTTGAAAAACAATAAGTGCTCTCGATGTGATGCGAAAAGAGAATTTGTACCCCAATTTTTGCAAGCAATTAAAAACTTGGCTATTTGATCAATAATTCTAATCTAGGTTTTCAGAGACTCTTTCAGAGCCTGCACTGGGAAACCCTTGTTGGGTAGCTGTGCGCATTAGAAAAACAAATTAACATAACATAACAGGAAGCCACTCCAGCTTGCATCACACATTGCCCCCAATGAAGGTAACAACACAACTACTAACCATCACACTTCTACAAGTGTGACAATTCAGGCTATTTCGGGCCCCCAATGCTATAAGAATGACTTGGGCGGCAGGAAATATTAATGTTTTATGTTTATTGAGTTAATAATTAAATGCTGTCATGGTCATCTCTAAATTAGCCAGCCAGCGCCACCTTTTGGCAGACTTTCACAGATCCTGGTGCTGACAATGAAGTGACGGTTCCGAGCACTGGAAACCACTGGTTCAAATTAAGCACTGGGATGGACCGCAGTCTCCGCACCCCCAGTGGCTTAGCAGGGGTGCCATGGGCCCTAAGGCATGCCATATTATGTGTATTTGTTAAGCGTACCATCATCTGCAAGGGTATCCTGGCACTGGACAGGGGAGTGTGCCTAGCCCTGCCTATAGTAGGTTGGTTAATTGAAAAGCCAGGTCTTTAACGTCTTGCAGAATTCAAAAAGAGGGGAGGAGTCTTTGATGTGGAGAGGGAGGTTGTTCCGCGCATTAGGAACGATGCCCCACCCCGCTCCCAATTGGGTAGTAAAAGGTATCATTACCTTATGGTGCAGACAGTTTGACGTCACATCTCCAGACATTGGTGCCACTGGGCCTACTGCACTAATAATTGCTATGTCCAGGTCATGCCTACCCTCACAATAAAGGACCATGCACCCTATTGAATAAATGTGTAATGTAATCTACTTCAGGTGTCAATAATATATGAATGATGACAGTACTTTGTGCTTAATCTTGCTATCTTTAATGCCCTACACAGCTAGTTGGAAGTAAGTCAATAGAGTATGCAAACCTTAAATAAAGGGACTCAACACATAACTAATACTCACAGCACAGGTAGGACGGCCTGCTGTCGTTCCACCGCCTTCGAGTACTTTGTCGTGGAGTGTGCTTAAGGACCTTTTCTATGAGATACACAAATTGCAGAAGCAGACGTGGCATTAGGAAATTTGGTATATGACGCTCAGGCTGGGGTGAAAAAAACAGTAATAATTATCTCAAAATGTATTTGTTTTTGAATTGCAGGTAGAACTGTGGCTTCGGCGATTCGCCGTTTAAAGCTCGGTGCAGCTTACTCGACAGATTCTACCTTACACCGCACAACAATTCATTTTCTGCTCCATGTGACTTCAATATTCTACTCTGGGTACAATCCCTCGAAGATAGAAGGGGGGGGACGAAGGTGCTAAGCGAGTGAGGGCTCTGCGCAGGCTCGGATTGTGGTTTCTCAGCTGTTCCCCTCTCTTTGCCGCCACCCCGCATCTTCTGCCAGGTAGAGATGATCACTTCTCCGCGACGTTTGATGTGTCAGCAGAAACGGCAGAGAGTGAGCGCGACAATGGCGGATCCACAGAATGAAGGAGTGTCCATGCGCCGGCCTGCGATGTCTCCTCCATCACGCTGTCTGCAGCACTGCCTGGACGTCCTCCTGGGCTCACTCCCTGTTTATCAGTTTCATGCCTTGCATTGTTCTGCTCTCTTCAGGGACACCTCGTGTTATGTACAAACCTTCCACAAATTTATATAAAATTTAATGAGAAATGGCCCAGTCGTTTCTGGGCTTCAGAAGAGCAAAGGCTGGGGTCAGAAACGAAACCGGCGCCATTTTGTGCGCCTCACTCATCCACTTCCGGCAATTAATCCAACATCCGCCTGCGTCTGCATGCCGAGGGGGAAGAGACATAACGCCGGAGTGCTTTTGCTTCATTGATATCAGAAACAAAAGCACAAAAACAAATGCGCTCGACAGAAAATGTTTACTTTTTGGTTTTTGTAAAAAAAAAAAATCAGATAATTTTTATTGAATTTTCAAGAATAGAAATAAGAACATAGACGTACAAACAGAAAATCACAGAATGGCATGAGTTGAAACACAGTTACAAATGTGATTGTAAATGTAATAACAAATGCATATGTAAATAAATAAATAATAGATACATGGAAAACAAAAATAAAAAGGCGAAGGACTTGCATAGAGGCAACATATTAAAGTGGCATTTGGACTTGCGATCCTGTTAATCGTGTATGTTTTTCGTTTTTGACATTATCATGTAGGTTGGCCGTAAGGTCGCAAAATGTTTACTTTTTAACCCATTCGTTGTCATTCGTAAAACATTCTTTGAATGCGTTCATTTTTGAATTTCTAACTGATCTCCCCCAGCCTCCTCTGAGTCTTCTGAGAAAATCCCACAATTTCGGACCTGGTCTTCACCACCAGATGCCTAAAAGCACCAAGAGAACACTTGTACTACATAGCAAACATTGGCAAAGCCAATGGGTCTCACCTATTCGAGATCTATTAGCTTTGTCAATGTTTTTTAGCCATGCTGTACAGCGTTTGTACAAAAGTATTAATATAGTATAGTATATTATGTTATAATATAATATAATGTCTATATATGATCTGTAAAGAAGGCGATTATATGCCAGATCGGGTATTTTGATGTCTCCGCACGATGTGCTGTAAATAAATCCTTGATAAGCAACTTTGGAGTGCACGTTTGTTTCAGGAATGTGAAAGATGCTGCTGAAAATTTGGTCAGATACTCACACCAGTATGTGCACTACAGCTGCAGGGCTGGGAGCCGTGAGAAGTTTATGCCTTGGAGACATATATATTTTATATAGTTATGGATAGGATTGTGTTTCCTTAGGAAATGCCTTTTTTGTGTTGATAATAATTTTGGGGCGGTTTGACAAATCTCCACAAAACTTTCCAAAATAAGTGTTACTTTTTGACTAATTTATGCATGGAAAGTTTTGGGGTTTTCCGTCAAGAGGGGAACTGAGAAAAAAAGGATGTTCCAAAACGCATTTTCCCACCTTCATTTTTCCATAGGAACTTTAGACTATACAGCTACAGCCCAAACTGCTCAACAGATTTACACCAAATTTGGCAGAAAGCTAGATCATGGTCCATAACGAGTACCTTTTCTGATTTGATATAAATCCAGTAGTTCATTTTTGAGCAATTTATGTTCACAAACCTTGTGTATTTCGTGCTGGAGAGGCTCTGCGGACCGGGGAGCTTTCCTGCTGAGATCTGATTTACTTGTTTATTTATTTATTTTATTTATTACTTTAAGCAATTTTATATAGCGAAGACTCAACCCAAAGGTGCCAGAGCGCTTCACAATAGAACCAAGTACGTTACATGAGGATAATAATACATATTTACACGTTGCAGAAACAAACGAGAAACAAAGACAGGTAAAATAACACAATAGATGGCAGTCACACAAAACACAAAAAACACAATAGGATGAAGATTGTACATAGATTACAAATGTACAATACTGAAAGAACTTCCTTGTGGGACATGAAAAGGGTTGAATTAGTTCTGGAAGTGTTTTTGGAAAAGAAGAGATTTGAGGTCAGTACTGAAGGTCCGGGTAGGGGTGGTGGTACGAATTAGTGGAGGAAGCAAGTTCCAGATTGTCACCGCATTGACAGAGAAGGATTGAGCCATCGATCTTTCCCTTTTGTAGATGGGGGGCTCAAGCAGTAACTTTTCCACATTGCGAGTCGGTCTAGAGCCTCCAGAGATTTTCAGTTTATTCGCCAGGTATCGAAGGAAGGAGGTGTGCAAGGTTTGTGGGTGATACAGGCAGTCTTGTAGATCGATCTAGCCTTGATGGGGAGCCATCGAAGAGAAAACTAAATGAGTGTTATATGGTCACTTCTTTTGGCACCAAATATAAAACGAGCCCCTGAATGGAGAACAGATTTTATTCATTTATTTATTTTTTACATTTGTAAGGCGCACAGATACCCACAAAGGGTTTCCCGGCGCCGAGACTGTGATACCGAGCTGCACCTTTGAAGAGAGGAGGACAAACTGACAGTTATTTGTCAAAAAGCCAGGTCTTAATGCTTTTCCTGAAACTGGAGAAATTTTCTTCCTTACGGATATGGGGGGGAAGAGAATTCCAAAGGGTAGGCCCCAAATAAGAAAAGGATCTTCCTCCAATCCTAGCCAATTTGAACCTGGGCACTGCAAAGTTCGCTGCAGTTAAAGATCACAGACTGCGTTTAGGAAGGTAGGGACTGGCAAGATCTTGTACATATTTGGGAGCAGTGCCGGCTTTAATTTTAAACATGTAGCTCAGGGCTTTGAACCTAACTCGGTTCTCCACCCTGAGCCAATGCAGGTCCCTGAGGTGCTTTGATATCCTTGCTGTTCTGGGGATTTTGCACAGCAACCTAGCAGCGGAATTTTGGACGAGTTGGAGTCGTCTTAACACTGCTTGGTTTGAGCCCAGGTAGAGGATGTTACCGTAGTCAAGCCGAGATGTAATAAGAGCATTGACTACGGTCTTCTGGGTGGCAGGAGGCAGCATCCGTAAGATTTTACGCAACCATTTAAGGATGGTAAAACAAATGCCCGCCACTTTATTGGCCTGCTGCTTCATGGATAGTGAGTTGTCAATGGAGACCCCAAGGTTTCTGACCTGGGTAGCTGGTGTAGGAAGACTGCCCAAAGACGGTGGCCAGTGGAGGGCACTCCAGAGGTCCTTATTCTTTCCTAGTAGGAGGATCTCCGTTTTCTCCCCATTAAGCTTCAGCTGGCTGTTTGACATCCAGCTGAAGATTTCCTGAAGACCTTGACTGAGCACAGATGGAGCTAGAGGGTCAGACTTTGAAAGTGAAAAAATAATCTGTGAATCATCTGCGTAGGTCATTAAGGCAAGACCGGATCTCTTTAAGAGGGGAAAGGTGGAATTTGGAGAGGCCATCAAGAAAAGAATTGCAATAGTCCAATCTTGAGAGAGCCAGAGATTGGACCAAGGTTTTTAGGTCTTGCTCTGTGACGAAACGCTGAATCCCCCAGAGAAGGCCCAGTTGGTATCATGCATTCTCTGCAATGGAATTGATGAGGGAGAGTAGATTGAGCCTTTTGTCAAGTTTGACACTAAGGGATTTTGCGCTGTCAACAACGATAGGTTTGTTGTTGAATAAATTAAGCTGATCCATCCAAGATTGAACAGGGGGAGGAGAGAGTGAGGTAGAGAGGAAGAGGAATTCAGTTTTGGAAGGATTTGGAATGAGTTGATGAGCTAACACTGCCACCATATGAACCAGAAATTTGTGGCAGCCATCCTTAACCCCAGGGACCCCATCACCCGAGAGTGGCAGCCATTTTAGACCCAGGGGACATCATCCCCCAGGGTCAGCTCTATCACTGTGACCCCAGTAGCCCACCCCAGGAAAAGAGTATTTTCTCTGCCCGCATCAGTGCGGGCAGAGAAACACATGTTTGGTCCTGCTTGGCCGAATCATTTTTAAATGTCCGGCTGGGTGGGAGCAAGCATGCATTCCCTGCCTGCAACAGCACAGGCTGGGAAAGTAAGTCTGCCCGAGCCTGCAGGAGATTTAAACATGCTCCTGCCGGGTGGGAGTAAACGTCTGACTCCCTGCCTGTACTCCAGACATTGCTCCCATCCGGAGGGAACAAGCTCCCTCGATGCTGAAGCAATTCTGGCTCCTGCACTAAGCAGGGATCTGGCTGGGGCCGCAGGGCAGGGCTGGCCTTGGGCATGGACAAGCTGGGCCAGGACCTGTCGTATAGTTTCCACTTTCCACTAGGAACTGCACGTTTGTTGGGCAACATAAACGTTGGGATGGTGCCAGATTGATTCTGAGCACTCTCTCATGGACATGTTGTCCTATAAATCAGCTGACTCAACGTGCCATCATAAGCACCCCTAAATCTAGACAGGCAGCAAATGGCTTTGGCAGCCACAGAACATGACACCCCTGACCCACCCCAGGATTCGAGTTAATAGAGCCAGAGCCCTTTCCCTCAGTCACTCGTGCTTTCTTTACCTCAGAGAAATATACAAGGAATACACAGAATATGTTTTGAACCATTGTGATTCTTGCATAGAATAGATGCACTGCAATGATCAATAGAGAGAAAACAGTTGCAAGTGATTAGCAATATAAGGACAGTGACCAGAATAAACAGTTCCACCAACTTGCTAAAACAATGTATATATACAGGCATATGAAAACAGAGTATATATATATATATATATATATATATATATATATATATATATATATATATATATATATATATATATATATATATATATATATATAATTTTTTTCCATCAAAGCAACAGGGATTTACTCAGCTACTACTGCATAGACCAAATCACACGGTCAGAACATGGTGGGGACAGGGAAAAAGTGCTCCGCATCACCGAACCTAGGTATATTGTGGACCTTAATACAATGACACCATGGGGCCTCAATAATGATGCAGAAATGTGGGTACACCTATGAGACGTCTTGAGATATAGCACTGATATCAACAACTGCTAATGGAGTTAGAGCTTTACTTTCTATGCTTGCATGACTCCCAGTCTAAGCCTTGTAAATATGTAGATAGATTTACCATACATACTCTGGATTCAAGCCCATACAGGGCCTCACAACGAAAACTGTACATAAATTGTATAATTTCTGTGTAGATAAAGTTGTAAATATCTGTATCATAGATAGTTTGGATTTAGGCCGATATAGGGCTCTATAATGAAAACATACAACAAATGTGAAATATCTGCATAGACTAATGTGATGAAAAATTAGGGGATACACCCCCACATAACAACTCATATGAATCCAAATGGACTGAATATACATAAATGAAATGGTACTAGATATGGAATGATATACAATGTAGTGAGTGTGCACAATATTTATATAATGTTTGTTGCTGTCAACCATTTTAATTCTGCACTTGAGCACTTTATTCATCGTCATTGAAACCAATGTAAAATCCTTATAATACCACACTAAAAGATGGCCGCCACTTCAATTGTAATTTACCATCATCTATGTCGATGATATGAAGGAGGGCGGAGGGTTTAAAATGACGTTTGTAGGTTTGCACAAACTGACACTGACAAAGCTTATTAGCGAAACGCGTCTGTCGGGGGTGAAGGGGGTTTGGAAAAAAATAAACTTTAATATCCTGACACCGGAGTGCTTGCCGTTTATCCGACCGGATTGGTGGGAGTGTGTTGCTGCATATATATATATATATATATATATATATATATATATATATATATATATATATATATATATATATATATTCACTGAAAAAACCATAGGTTTCACACCAGTTATAGTTACCTGGAAATTTTACTGACATAAAACCATTGAAATTCCACGTTATAGTTAGTTGGACTCACTATAACTTGCGCGCCTGCAATGCACTGCTGATGACGTCACATATTACATCACTCATGACATGGTCAGTGACATCACTCATGACATCACTGATGACACCATCCAGTGAATGTGTGTCTTTCTGAAAAATAAATGTTTTATATATGTATATGTATAGGTCGATGGAATAATAAATGTTTAAATAAGTGTCTTAATGGATGTTTTTAAAAAAAAATTGATTGGTTAACTGGCTTATTAAGTGTATCTTAGTGAGTACATATATTAGCGAGTATTGTTTAAATATTTAAATGTTTGTATCAGTGTTTCACTTTGTGTATAAGTGGCTGCATGGGTTGGTGAGTAGCTACATGTGTGTGTATATGTGTTATTAGATGTTTTTTTTAGTATCAGTATGAGCGTCTGTATGGTTTGGTGGGGGTGTTACTTAGCACATAGATGCATCAATGACTGACTCACTGTTTGTATGCATTTTGAAGACAGCATATGTGCAGGACTGTATGGGTGAAATAGTGTGTATATGTGTGTGTTAGTGAGTGAATGGCTGTCTCACTAGTGTCTTTATGAGTAACTACATATGTTTTAATCTAGTATATGGGAGTATTGATGTATATAAGTGACTATATATGAGAGTGAGAGATTGAAAGAGTTTCTGTTTAAATAAGTATGTCTTTCTATAAGTGATTGTTTAAGAGAGTAAGTATGTGTAAGTTTCCTTAGAAGTAAGGTGCTAGTGTGTATATAGCTGTATATGCAAATAAATAGATGTTCAATAGTTTATTTGCATGTGTGAGTATGTGTGTGAGTAACTTTTGGAAGACTGTCGGTGTGTTAACGGATGTAAAGGTGTCTCACTACATATGATAAGTGAGTATATGTATGAATGACTATATAGAACTGTTGGTGAATGAGTGGATGTGTATATAAATGGTGGAATTACTGAATTGGTTGTTGTAACTGGTATAGGTATCTCCACTTTTTTGTAAATGTTAGTTTCTATTTTTGAATATGTGTTTCAAGGGTTACATTACACTGAAAGGAGGTCTGTCACTCTGTCACAAGGATGGAGTCATCAGTGATGTCATGAGTGATGTCACTGACCATGTCATGAGTGATGTAATATGTGACCTCATCAGCAGTGCATTGCAGGCGCGCAAGTTATAGTGAGTCCAACTCACTATAACGTGGAATTTCAATGGTTTTATGTCAGTAAAATTTCCAGGTAACTATAACTGGTGTGAAACCTATGGTTTTTTCAGTGAATTTAATAGGTTTTTTAAATGCTAATTCCTAACTATAACTGGTGTGAAACCTATGGTTTTTTCAGTGAATTTCATTGGTTTTTTAAATGCTAATTCCTAACTATAAGTCTCACTTTATAAGTAAGACTGTTAACGCTCTAGTTGTTCTTTAGAACACTCTGGTACATTCTATCATTGGGCTATAGTTGGGCTACATATGGCTGATATTTGGGCTACATTTGTTTTTTTTGTCTCTGGTGGCCATCTTTGGGCTACATTGGGCTACATTTGGGCTACATTTGGGCTCTAACATATATATAGCCCAATGTAGCACAATATATATTTTTTTGAAAGTTAATTTTCGTAAAAATCACTTGAGTGTAGCAAAGGCACATCGGGCTACCAGTCCCGACAATTTTTCCCATTTTTTAAAAAAAAGTATTTATTTATTAAAATTTTTTTTTGCCTTGGAGCGCTCCCAGTGCGCTCCCCGGTGATCGCCCCGGAGAGCGTACTCGTTTGAAGCGCCCCGGTGCGCGAACCGGGAAGCGTCCCGTTAGCGCCAATGTGACGAACGAAAACATGATCGTGATGTATCGCGTAGCCGCGCCCGTGTGATACGCACGGCGTAAACGCACCCGGAAGCATTTGACGCGCTTATGCGACGCGCCCCTGGGCGCGCCCCGGGGCGCGTAGCGTAAGCGCGTTGGGTCATGTGACCTGAAAATAACACTTTTGATTGGTTCACAACAGTTTTGTTTTCCAAATGATGAAAGACCCCACCTTTTTTCCTCATTTTCACTTTGTTGTTTGAGTGAAGAAGACCTGCATTCTGTAAGAAATGGCTTCAGTAGTAGCAGCTGCAGGTGCATCTGGACCACCACCACCTCCACCACCAACACAAGGACCACCACAAGACCAGATTGGTGGTAATGAAGAAGAGGAGGACGAAGAGGAGCAGGAGGAGAGGCAATATCTGCCTGAGGACAATCCCCCATACAAACCTAAAGAACATTTTATTTGGGAGTTTTTCAAAATACCAAGGGGTGCCAAAAAAGTAAATGCAGCAAAGGTGACTTGCCTCATCTGTTACCAAGAACTGTCAAGAGGGAACCCAAACAAAAATATTCGTTTGGGAACCACACGATGATAAGGCACATGCAGAGGAACCACCCAAACAATTATTCAAGAGCAGAAGTCAGGCAACTGACCAAGAACCCTCCCCAACCTTCTACTTCCAGCACCTCCAACCAACCCACTCCATCGGGTGAAGAGGCTAGGGAGATGGTCCTAATGTCCGAACCAAGTTTTCCAAATTTAAATTTGTTTGCATATATTGCAACAAAACGATCTCATATGGTGAGCAGAGCATCACTTTACTTAATCGAGCTGCAGACAACCATCACTGCAGCAAGCAACCTTAATTTTTTTCTATTTTTTTGTTCCAGTTGAGCTGTTTGCAATTCCCTGTCTTTTGTTTCACCCCTGAAAAACTACAAACAAAATATAAAATTGTTCTGAAACTCAAAAAAAAAAAAAAAATGTTCCAAAAAACAAAAAAAAAACAACAAAAAGAAAAAAAACAGTTCTTTTCAGAACTACCTCCAATTTATATGAAAATGCTACATTTTTTCAAAACTGTCTTTCTTTTTCCCCCATGGTACGCTCCCCGTGTCCGCTCCCCGGTGCGCGTACCGGGCGCTCACCCCATCGAAACTCGAAAAAAAAATAATAATTTTTTACCCCGCGGGGCCCTTTTATGACCCCAACATCAAACCTAGGGGGGCAGGGGGGGTCTACCCCTGTCCCCTTATGGTCATTTCCCCCTTTGCTTTTGCCACCTCTTGTGTCTCGATCCTACCGTGACACAAGATGGCGGCCACTCCGGACTGTTTGGAATGTTTACAGACACCCGAGAGCCAATCAGCTTTCTGTGAGCAAGTCGCGTGGCGCCCCCGGAGCGCTCCCCGGAGCGCGTACCGGGAGGCGCTTATAGATATATATATTTTTTGGAACCTAAATTATTCAAAATCCACTGGAGCACATATCTTGAGACATAGCAAAGGCACATCGGGCTACCAGTCCCTACAATTTTGCCAAGATTGGTGTAAATCCATTCAGCCGTTCGGGCTAAAAGTGAGGTTGACCGCCCCATGGAAATTAACATGGGGAAAACGCGTTTTGGGACCCCCCTTTTATCTCGGCCCGACTTGACGCATCGCCCCCAAACTTTCAGGGAAGGACCGGAGCTCGACGAGGCCATTTTGAGGAAATTTTCAGGCAGATTCGTCAACCGGCGCCAAAGTTATTCGAAATAGAATTTTGAGATTTAACATTGAAAAAAATACTAACTATAACTACCTACTGGCGACCGCCAGTAGGTAATATATATGTAGATAGATAGATATCCATATCTATATATCTATCTATATCTCTCTCTCCCTCTCTTTATATATATATAAACTTTACAGAAACACACAGTCACTGGATGATGTCATCAGTGATGTCAAATGAGATGTCATCAGTGATGTCATTTGAGATGTCATCAGTGATGTCATCAATGATGTCACTGACCATGTCATGAATGATGTAATATGTGACATCATCAGCAGTGGATTGTGGGTGCGTAGAAATATAGTTAGTACAACTAACTATATAGGAGCAATTTCAACGGTTTTTTAACCCCTTCGAAGCTAATGACGAGCTGGGCTCGTCATGGCGCTTACCTGCCGTGCGCGGATGACAAGGCCAGCTCTTCATGATTTATGGGCTTTTTGTTTTTTTAGCGCAGGACGGGAAAACGCCTAGCAGCCATGTGGTTAAATGCTAATTCCTAACTATATAAGGCCTGAAACCTATGATTTTGTAAGTGAATTTGCAAGGTTTTTAAAATGCTAATTCCTAACTATATATGGCCTGAAACCTATGGTTTTTGAAGTGAATTTGCAAGGTTTTTTAAATGCTAATTCCTAACTATATAAGTCCTGAAACCTATGGTTTTTTCAGTGAATTTGCAAGGTTTTTTAAATGCTAATTCCTAACTATATCAGGCATGAAATCTAATTCTATTAGCAGATAACGTTTATATATGTTATTATCCTTCTGGGACCACCTGAGCAGCCATCTTGTTTCTCAGGAGAAGTGAGGCACAAGAGAGCACAAAACGCAAAACGCAAAAGGGGGCAGGGTTGAGACCCCTGACCCCCTAGCCCTTCTCAGGGGGTCCCGGAAGGACCACCAAGTGCAAAAAAAAAGTATTTTTTTTTAATTGCGGGGTACGTGCACGGTACGCGTACCCTACGCGTACGGTCCGTGTACCCCGCGATTTTTTTTTTTTTGCCCTTGGGGGTCCTTTTGGGACCCCCTGAGAAGGGCTAGAGGGTTGGGGGTTCTCTACCCTGCCCCCTTTTCATGTTTTCTACTCTTGTTTTGGGCTCTCTTGTGCCTCAGTTCTCCTGAAAAACAAGATGGTGGCCAACACTTCCTGGTTTGGACAGTTTGGAATGTTTACAGTAGACTGCCAGCCAATCAGAAACTCGCTCGCACACGTAAGGGTACGCGCACGTATGCGTACGGTACGCGTACTGTACGTGTACGGTGCGCATACGGTGAGCGCATATAAATATATAATTTGAACAAATTCAATTTTCTCAACAACTACTGGAGGGATTTTCACCAAATATAGAAAAGGCACTACTGCATACCTGTCCCTACCAATTTGCCAAGTTTGATGTAATTCCGTTCAGCCGTTCGGGCTGTAACCGTGTCTAAAGGTCCCATAGAAAATGCCATTTGAAAATTTTCAAATTCAATTTTCTCAAGAACTACTGGAGGGATTTTCACCAAACATAGCAAAGGCACAGCTGCATACCAGGCCCTACCATTTTGCCAAGTTTGGTGTAATTCCATTAAGCCGTTCGGGCTGTAGCCGTGTCTAAAGGTCCCTATGGAAATTAACATGGGGAAAACACGTTTTGGGACCCCCCTTTCGGCCCCCGCTTGACGAATCCCCCCGAAACTTTCAGGGAAGGAGAGGAGCGGATCTGGCCAAAATTCTAGAAAATTACACACAGATTCCTCAATCGGCGCCAAAGTTATTCCCAATAGAATGTTGAGCGCATATAGATATATAATTTGCTCAAATTCATTTTCTCAATAACTACTGGAGGGATTTTCACCAAATATAGAAAAGGCACTACTGCATACCTGTCCCTACCATTTTGCCAAGTTTGGTGTAATTCCGTTCAGCAGTTCGGGCTGTAGCCGTGTCTAAAGGTCCCATAGAAAATGGCATTTGAAAAATTTCAAATTCAATTTTCTCAAGAACTACTGGAGCGATTTACACCAAACATACAAAAGGCACTGCTGCATACCAGTCCCTACCATTTTGCCAAATCTGGTATAATTCCGTTCAGCCATTCGAGCTGTAGCCTTGTCAGAATGTCACTATGTAAATTAACATGGGGAAAACACGTTTTGGGACCCCCTTTTTTCTCGCCCCCCGCTTGACGATTCCCCCCGAAACTTTCAGGGAAGGCGCGAGGCAAATTTAAGGAAAACTACAGGCAGATCCCTCAATCGGCGCCAAAGTTATTCCCAATAGAATGTTCGGAATTTCCTATGGTAACTAGGTCCTAACTATATATACCTACTGGCGACCGCCAGTAGGTAATAGATATATATTTATATATATATATATATATATATATATATATATATATATATATATACATATATATATATATATATATATATATATATATATATATATATATATATCGACAGTCACTCCAGGAAACCACCTCCGAACCAACAGGGTCGGCGAAGCAGGAGACAGACCACAGCATTCAGGTGAAAGATTTATTTTTCCAGATTATTCTGCAAGTAACCAAACATGACGCGTTTCGGGCTATGCAGCCCTTGTTCACATGCAAGGCAAAAGTGCAATAATAGTGCTTATAAAGTGTTTAAAGTGCTCCGCCCACCAATCTGTTTCCCAGTGGGTCACATGACTCCCATCACAATGGAAAACAGACTATCTCAAAAACATATAGATATTCATGTATGTTAAACTGTCGCTACGAATAATTACCATTCCTGCATAAATGCGCATTGTGTAAAAAAGGTCTAAAAACAGTGTTAGTATCCTTTTAAAATTCATGTACACAAAGAAATTCATGTTTTGTGGACATTTCCAATATTACTCGCTCCAGCCACCAACTCCAGCCGGGTTCGTAAAGAAGACGAGGCAGACCCAACTTGGTGCAATTTAGTTTATTTTCTTGTTAAAAACGCCACCAACAGCCCTCACGACACGTTTCGGCAGATCCCTGCCTTGATCACATGACAACATAGTCGTGAAGCACATATCCTTTTAAAGTGCAAGTGCAATAATAAACATAGAAGAAATATTCACATGTTTTTGCAGTCTGTTTTTCTTTTTTTCCTCTTTTTTTCTTGGGTTACTTCAAGTATTTGTTAGTAGTAATTACACGTTAAATACAATATGCAATTTAAGTGATGTACATGTCAATAATCTTTGTAAAATACAGGGACACGTAAAAACTTGTATAATACAATAAATAAGTTTTGTGGCTAAAATAGAAAAATATTTTTAAAATACCTGTATAATACAGTTTTTCTATTTTGCTATGCTTTGCTTAAATGCACAGATTCTTATATTCTTTGTATATGTATACATCTCCCTGTTTCCATTTTTATCCACAATTGCAACCACTAGCTGATTTCCCAAATACATGTGTTATATTCTCTTCAAAACTTAGTGTGTTGTGCTTCTTCCTAGGAACACCCCTTGATTCACCCTATTGGTGTATTTAAACTTAAAGTGCCAAAAGTGCGTGAATAATAAAGTGCAAGTGTGGCTAAATCTCATGTTTCTATCACCATTGTACGGTTTGTACTATTTTAATTAGATATTATTATTTTTTCCTCATTTCAATATGTGCCGGTATTTTTCACTGCACTAGGTACACAGGTCAAATGGACAAAACATTTATTTTCTCCTAGTTCAAGAACACGCTTCCCACAATTAGTTAAAAAAACATTCCTTAGATTAAAAATTTTTTAAAAGTACTAATTCATGTCTGAACTAAAATTAAATAGGGTCCATTATACCTAAAACTATATACTATACAATAGATAATATAAATAACTAATTGAAATCATACTTAAAATTCAACAGTTAATATTCCTATCATCTAAAATACAAAATATTACACAATTTCATAAAATTACAAATGTGTAGATAAACCATTTGTAGAGATGTCATTTTTGGATACTTTATATTCATTTCTCATACATATGGACTTGGCGGGAGCAGTGCTACCGCCAAGCCATAGGAAACTCCGCTTCACTTCATGGAAGTGAGAGCATGAAAAATGCTCTCACTTCCATGAAAGGGAGCAGAATTGATTTTGGACAGAGGGAGCTGCATGTTTGCTGGGGCCACTTATGGCCCCGGGGACCCCATCCCCCGGGTCCGGCCTTTTTTTGTAATCATTTTTTTTTCTTCAATTTGTGGAGAGGGACCATGTGGCCCCCCTCCTGGGCCACTAATAGCCCCGGGACCCCATTACCATTAGCATGTTTCCTGCACTCTCTTCCAAATAGCAAAGCAGTTTGCAATTACAGGATGGGAGCCGCGAGGCTCCTGCTCTGTCATTCCAAACTACAGTGTACCGGGGTGTTCACCCCGGGACACTGCAGGAGCCGAGGGCTCCAGGAAGGAAGGGGACCCCTCTACCACCTTTTTCAAAGCCCCGGGGGGACTCCCCAATTTACATATTTAAAGCCCCGGGGAAGTGGTGGTCCCGGGGCGTGTAAGGGGGGCTTGAGCCCCCCCACACAGGGTATTTTATTCTTAAAAAAGCCCCGGGAGTTGGCGGTACCTGGGGCTGGGGGGCCTGAGAGCCCCCCTGCAACAAATTTAAAGAAGCCCCGGGGGTTGGCGGTCCCCGGGGCTGGGGGGGCCTGAGAGACCCCCACCAAATTTCAATTAGCCCCGGGGGTGGCAGTCCCCAGTGCTCGGGGGCCTGAGAGCCTCCTGCCCTGTGGGCCAATTACCAAAGAAGAGCGGGAGCCCGCGCTTTGTTTTTTTTTAATCTGAAAGATCCGCTCATCCTGCGTGGATTTTGCAGATTAAAAAAAAAAATGGGTGGGCCCTGGGGGTCCTAGTGGGACCCCCTGAACAGACCTAGGGGGTCAGGGTGTTTCTACCCTGCCCCCTTTTCGCGTTTTGCGTGTTTTTCATTCAGGTTTCTTTTGCCTCACTTCTACCGAGGCACAAGACGGCTGCCAACACTTCCTGATTTGGAGTGTTGACAGCTAATTAGAATACAGCTTGTGCTCAGCAGGGTGCGCGGAACCTGCGCCCATAGATATATATGTACTTTTAATTGTGATTTTCTCAAGCAAAAGGCACGAGTCTGAACTAAGGACTATCTCTTTGCCAAATTTGGGATAATTCCGTTCAGCAGTTCGGGCTGTAGGCGCGATGAACAGTTCGTATGGAAAATTGCATAGGGAAAACACGTTTGGGGACCCCCATTTTTTCTCGGCCTCCGCATCACGAATCACCCTCAGACTTTCAGGATAGGAGCGGACCGAAGTACCCCACTAGTTTTGAAAATTTCGCAAAGATTCGTCAACCGGCGCCAATGTTATTCCAAATAGAATGTTGCAGATTTCCTATGGAAAATAGGTCCTAACTATAACTACGTACTGGCGACCGCCAGTAGGTGATATATATATATATATGAAACGAAGGATCCCAACCCCTTCTGGCAGCAGTTTAAACAGGCGCAGACCTCCTCTCCAGAGAACGGATAACGGATGTTAAATCACCAGACAAGCCATCACACTAATCAAAGTGCCAGCAGTGCATATTTATTTTGCAAAAAAGTGTAAGAGCAAGTGCCCTCCCTGACACGTTTTGCTCCGCGGACGGAGCTTGGTCACATGACGTGTCAGGAGTAGGCGGCGCAATAAATGGTAATTCAGGAACTTCCAACACGCAGAGACCAGACACCAGCTCTCGAAACTTGTCGTCTCCAGGCTCTGTCCTTTTGGCTAGACTACGGGAATTTCCCCCAATCCCGGCCTTCGAGTTTGAAAGACTGGCGCTTGGTATCACCTCGGGTTCTCCACTTGACCCCCTACCTCCAAAAGTCTGGAAAAATTTTGGAAATGAACTTTTTGACACCTTGCGCCTAATTTGTAACCAGTCTTTGCACAGTGGCTTTGTCCCAACCCCGTGGAAACAGGCACTAATCACCCCTCTCTTGAAGAAACCCTCCCTGAGCCCAGACTGTCTTTCAAACTACCGACCCATCTCCCTGCTGCCTTTCCCAGCGAAGGTCGCCGAACGATGGGTCAGTTCGTGCCTGTCCGCCCACCTAGAACAAAACAACCTTCTTGACGATCACCAGTTCGGGTTCCGTCCTGCCCACGGCACCGAAACAGCAGTCTTAACAGCCATGGAGGATCTTCGCATGCGTGCAGACAGGGGCCAGCCAGTGGCGCTGATACTGCTGGACCTGTCTGCCGCATTCGATACGGTCAACCATGGTATGCTGCTGCAGAGACTTGGTGAAGTGGGAGTGGAAGGCACTGCACTGCTCTGGTTTCACTCCTACCTTCGGGACAGAAGACAGGCTGTCTCCCTTCCCCCATTCCAATCCACCTTTGCACCAGTACCCCAGGGAGTCCCTCAGGGCTCCTCCATCAGCCCCATCCTTTTTAACGTGTACCTCATCCCGCTAATCAAACTAATTCAATCCTTTGGGATCAAAACAATAAATTACGCTGATGACACGCAGCTCATCCTCTCTTGGGAAGGTGAAGATGCCATTCCTTTCTCCACCTTCCACGACTGCCTAAGAGAGACGGCTGGATGGCTACACAGAAACTCCCTCCAGTTTAACTCCGCTAAAACGGAGGTCCTGTTTTGTTCAGGCACCAAGATACCCCACCAGTTTCCGAATGAATTCTGGCCCCCAGAGTTTAGAGACAAACCTCTGTCAGTTCCCTCGGTTCGCAACCTGTGAGCCATGCTTGACATTAAATTAAGTATGGAAACCCAGGTGACGAAAACTGTGGGGATCTGCACAGCCCTGCTTCGCTCACTGCGGAAAATCATGCCTCTTCTCCCGGCACAAGCCAGGGCGTCGATAGTCAGGTGTACGATACTCAGTCGCCTTGACTATTGTAACGCCCTGCTCCTGGAGTCTCCAGTCACGTTGATGGATCGACTACAGCGAATTCAATCTGCCGCCGCCAAGCTGGCTCTTGGCTGGACGAGGAGGGCTTCGGCCACAGCAGCTCTGGCTGAGCTACACTGGCTACCCTTAAAACAACGAGTGGCCTTCAAGTCCCTCTGCATTGTCTTCAAGGCTCTGCATGGACTTGGACCTAAACCTCTGCAAGCCCTGTTTCTGTGGTACACTCCTGCCAGAGACCTACGCTCATCCTCGGCCTGTCTGGTAAAGGTACCCAGATTTAATAAAACCAGAACAGGGGGCAGATCCTTCAGGGTTGCAGCGGCCAAGCTGTGGAATAGCCTGCCCAATGACATACGTCAGATTTCACAGCTTCTTCCATTCAGGAGACGTATCAAGACCTGGCTTTTCCCCCAATAAATGTCCGTCTGACTGTTTCCCCGGTTATCCGTTAACAGAGTACTCTCCAGCGCCAGGAAGCCTGCAAGGTATCAGTTGCGCTCTACAAATTCCCAAAATAAATAAATAAAATAAGCGCCTAAAGAAACAGGACGCAAGGGTCACAACAAAGCAAACAAGCAATAGTTAAACACCATGTTAACAATCCATGCTAAAGTGCTTAGAAATGTTCAAACATAGAGACACAGTAAAAGCATAGTGCTCGAATACGCTAGACAAGGCCAGATGTCAAAATGCAAACAATCAAATATAAATATAAATCAAATACCTTACAGTGCAAACGTTTGCCATGACATATTCAAACAAATATTGATGGAACAAAACCACAACATATGTATTCCTTATATACTCTCCCATAATTTCATAAGAAAGTATAATATGGAAAAAATTGTGTATCTATTGCAAGTGCAAGATGTGGATAAGAAACCAAGTACAAAGGCCTAGGCAAAAAAGTTGTACAAACTCATGTCTCAAAGTGCTTGAATGCTAAAGTGCAAATGCTTAAAAGAACCTCATATTCAGATGTTAGATACATGGAATACATTTAGGCGATAGGAAACTCCTGGGAAAACCTGCACAGAAAGTGTGTATGCCACACAACAACAACTAGTGCTCATCAAGCATATATAAACATTTCATCATCAGATATGTAAAAAATCAAGCAAAAGGGAAATAACGTTCTGACCATGGTTGAGAAAAGAAACACATATTACAGAAAATGATGTAATTCATCAAAAGCATTTAACCCGTTAGGAGATCTGGTGTCAAGCAATAAGATAAAAAACGCTTCTTTTTGACGCAGCAGTTTCTCACGATCACCACCCCTGCCCGGATTAGCTACAGAACACAACAAGGTATATTTCAAATCTTTCAATTTTTTATCGTGAACTGCTTTGAAGTGGCGAGCCACTGGATAATTCATATCAGAGTTTACTATAGCTCGAATGTGTTGCAATATCCGTTGGTTAGCTTGCAACTTAGTACTTCCAATGTAAGAGAGTGAACATGTGCAGGTAAGTTGATAAACTACATGGTCACTGCGACCTGTAAGATGTTCTTTTATTGGAATAGCTCTCTCATTGAAGGCAGAAGTGTAATGTGTGCCATTGACAGCAAAGGTACAAGCACGGCATGAAGTACACCTATAAAAACCGGGTTTATTCAGCCAGGTAGTTTTAGGTGAAAGCTCAGGTTGGGTTCTATCTAAAGAGTCTTTCATAGAAGGAGCCCTCCTAAAGGTGAAGGCCGGTAATCTAGGCAGAAATGGACCAAGTGTCACATCTGTTAGTACTATAGGCCACTCTGATCTGATGATCTTACTCAGCTTAGAGGTCTGGGAACAGTAGGTGGTGATAAAGCGAGCTGGGCACACAGTATCGGAATCAGGGATAATTTAAATTTTTGGAGTCAAGAGTTCCTCACGAGGACGAGCTAATGCTTTAGCAAGAGCCCGATCTAAAATAGCTCGATTACAACCACGTCTGAGGAACCTTTCCTTAGATTCCAATAATCAATGGTTAGTGGTGTCTAGGCTACTGCAGATGCGTTTAATACAAATAAATTCACCCAGGGGTATGCTATTTATGGTGTGAGGAGGATGGGCACTGCGGGCGTGCAAGATGGAATTGCCCGCAGTGCTTTTCCTGTGAAGTTTAGTCTGAATGGTGTTGTGTTCAATATAGACCGTGACATCCAAAAATTCTGCAGAATTTGATGTGATGTTAGCAGTAAATTTTAGGTTCCTGTTGTTTGTATTGATGTCATTAACAAACAAAGCCGCTTATTCTTGAGAACCCTTCCAGACGATAAAAATATCGTCGATGAACCTCCAATATTGAACAAGGTGAGGAAGCCAAAGTGCGTGGGTAACCCCCAGAACATGCCTCTCCCACAAGCCAACATGGAGACATGAGTAGCTGGGGGAGAAGCATGAACCCATGGCCACCCCGCGTTACTGATGGTAAAAATCCTTGTCAAATTGGAAGTAGTTGTTAAAAAGGCAAATGCGTATCATGTCAAGTAACATGAGGTTGTGATCTCTCATAGCAGCCTCTCGTGAATCTAAGAAATATTGAAGAGCTTCCAGACCCTGTAGATGGTTGATGCTGGTGTAAAGTGCCTCAATATCCATCACCAGGAAACAAAAATCAGGACACCAAGTGATTTGACTAACCTTAACCAAAAAATCTGTGGTATCTTTAAGAAAAGAAGGGAAAGAAATCATATGGGGCTGTAAGAAAAAATCCACATATTTTGAAATGTTTTCATTCATGCTGCCTTGGGCCGAAATGATGGGACGGCCTGGGACAGGAACAGTGCATTTATGAATCTTAGGTAAAAGATAGAAAAGGGGCGTGATGGGATGTGATACATTAAGAAATTTTGTTTCATCCTTGGTGAGTAAGCCGTGTCTATGCCATAGATTGATGTCTTTTCTAGTTTTCTCGTGGCTATTCAGCATCACAAATTTGGTAGTTTTTGTATAACACAAGGGGCCGCCTAATTGGCGGGCTGCTTCTAATATATAATCAGTTTTGGCCCACAATACTGTGTTACCACCCTTGTCCGCACTCTTCACTGTCACCTGGTTATTACCCTGAATTTTTTTAACAAGTTTGTTATATTGCACATTGTTAAAATCACATTGTTTTTTCTTTCCAAGCACCGATTTATTAAGTGTCTTAAGTTCTGTAATGATCCTGTCACTGAAAACATCCAGCGCATCTTTGGGCATCAAAGGCAGAAATGTGGATTTGCCCCGAAAAGCAGTAGTTGGTGATTAATTCACAGTAATGACTTGACTGACTGTAAGATTAGTTTGTGAACTTTCTTCATTGGCTAAAGAAATCAAAGTTTGTAGTCCTTGTAAATTCTTAACCTGTAATGACTCCTCATCTGATGTATTCACTGATACATTGGCACGTGTTTTTGGATTTTCCGGATGTAACAAAAAATACTTTTGTAATTTCATTTTTCTAATAAATTTAAATACATCAATGCGTGCTTGGACATAAGAGAAGTCATTAGGTGGACAATATGAAAGTCCCAAAGAAAGAAGTTGTTCCTCCGCCTTAGAAAGTGTCATATCTGTCAAGTTAATTACTGTGTTATCTTGTTCACTTGTTATTTCTTCCAATTCCTGCGTCCTCTGCCTCGACCGCCACCTCTTTTTGGCAATCCGTTTCCTGCAGCGGCGCTTTTGACTGCTGCTTTGCCTGCTTGTGGAGGATTGTTCCGTAAGCGCAGAGAGTACCTCCGGTCCTCGCTGACAAAATGTAATTCATCAACCACTGAAAAATTTGAAAGGTCGGTAGAACTTGCATCAGCAGGTGGCAAACTTTCCTCTGAGCCACTGAATGATGCTACTAATAAATTATCTTCATTGGTCACAGTAGAGCATGAAGGTGCCGCTTGATCAGTAGTCACACCCGACTTCTGTTGGACGGACATAGCTTTGCGCTTATATGAGTCGTATTTACGTGAAAAAGTGAAAATACGCCCTGTCGCGTAGTCCTGTTTGTCTCTTGCAAATTTGTGAATTTTGCGTTCTTGAATAGTTTGCTCCAACTTTACAAGTCTTTGGTCAATTTCTTTGCGGGTGTTAGCTATTAATTCAGTTTCACCAGTGGCTTCCAAAAGGGCATTAACCTTATCGATTTCAGTTAATAATGCTTCTCTGTCTGAGCGGGCATATTTTATCAAGATCAATAGCATGTTTCTAGATGACTGTAAATTATTCTCTGCCCATTCCTGAAGCATTTTAGGATCCGGGTTTTCATATGTGGGAACAATCATTACTCTGAGACCACGCGGAACACGTTTGGCTTCAAGGTACTTTTCTAATGATTTCTTCTCCCACCACTTCGATAACTCACTACGGAGTAGTTTCTCCAAAGTCTTTAGTAGTTCCCTAGTGCTGTTATTGGTGTTTGTAGTATGACTTTCCGGAGTGGTTGCAGACGATGCAGTAGGCAGGTTTACGTAAAGAGCCTCCGCCGCCGTTTCCCTACTCCTAAGCGCGTCCGCCAGTAGGTGATATATATATATATATATATATATATACAGCCAAATACTCTTCCAGTAAAGAAAAGAAATCCGGGCCACTTGGAGATGCAAAGCGTGTTTATTACAACGGCTTTCTCGACGCGTTTCGCAGGTGACTAGACTTGAAACTGCCTGTTCAATACAACGATTGAAATGTACTGCTGCTTGATCAGGATCAGTGCCCAGAAAGGTGCTCTGTGATCGCAGAGCAGTTTCAAGATCAAGACTATTTATTTGTTTCCAAGGGCGTGATACCCCTGTTCTATTTGTACCAGGGGTTATATTTAGGAATCCATTGGTGTGGACTTCAAAAAAGACAGCACTATGGTCTGTCCAAGGCAAGGATAGTGTTTTAATTACACGACACAAAATTAACACTCTACTCAATGCAACATAAATACAATCAACATAATACCACTCAGTACCACATAATTGCACATCACATAATTACACTCTATTCAATGCAACATAAATACACTCCACATAATACCACTGTGCCACATAGTTACACACCACATAATTACACTCTAGTCAATGCAACATGAATACACTCCACATACCACTCAGAACCACATAATTACACACCACATAATTACACTCTACTCAATGTAACATAAATACACTCCACATAACACCACTCAGTGCCACATTAATTACATGCCACATAATTATAATCTTGAGAATGCAACATACACTCCACATAATACCACTCAGTGCCACGTAATAACTCACCACATAATTACTCTACTCAATGCACTATAAATACACTCCACATATTACCACTCAGTACCACATAATCAAACGTCACAATTACTATATTCAATGCAACATAAATACACTCCACATATTACCACTCAGTGCCACATAATTACACACACCTAGGCATCACGTAAACATCACCTAGGCATCACGTCAGTCTGCCCTTGGAATCTGGCGTCTGTAGATTCTTCCCTAGTGTCTGTCCACCCCTCATGTTCTAATTAAATGACTGTTTTCTAACCTCCACTCCCCCATTATTTATGTCTGGCTCCCCCATAACAATTTTTTTTAATAACAAACAAGCATGAGAACAGGCAGGAAGAAGTTGCCTGCAGTGCAACTACAAAAAAACTGGAAGACATTTTTAATGCTAAAATCATTTTTTAATCAGGTTGTTCAGTTGTATATAATGTCGTCTTGGTTTGTATAAAAGTAACAAAAATGCTTAACACTTTTTATTATAACTTTTCAGCATGATGCACAGCAGCCACAATGCTTTACAAAAGAGCCAAAAGTTCTGGCTAAACACATAAGGTCCCAAAGGTGAGACCTATTGGCTATGCCAATGCTTGATATTGCAGCTAATAGGCAAAAGCAGAAAATTCAGCATGGCCTGATCACAGAAAACATAACATTAACCAATTACAAATAGACATGCCACTAATTTGAAAACAATACCCCTCATGCCTTTCTAAATGCGAGACCCCGTCATCTCTTTTTAGGTCGAGCCTAGACGAAAGCAAAAGCGAAGCTTTTTCTGTCTAGGTCGACAACTTATGTTATCACTCTGGGGGGAATGTGGACAGCACTGACACACGCTTCTCCTGCCGGAGATTTTACCTCGTGGGCGCGCACGGCGCCGTGCCCCTCTCGTGCACTCACACAGCCACACTCACGCATGCGCACATACACAGCCACACGCATACACAGACACACACACACACTGCATACACACACGCACCCCCCCTTAAACAGACCCACGCGCACACAGACAGACACACGCACAGACACACTCGAACACACACAGACACACGTGCGTACGCTACCCCCCACCCTCCCAGCACTCACCGGGCTCTTTCGGCGTGTTCCATGTCTCCTCCATAGAGCTGGTCTTCACCCGGGCCGCCTCCTGGGACCCGGGACTTCAGATGCCGCACTCCGCTTTGGCGCCGGGGCTCGGAGCGCGCATGCACGGGCAGCCCCCGCCCTCTCACTCAGCCCGGGCTGCTTTCTGTTTTTGTACTTAGAACGTCTGGGAAAGTGTCCGCCGGGCTCTGGGAGAGGTGCAAGCACAGTCACCCCGTTCAAAGGCAGTTTGGGGATTTGAGTGAGAAAAGTTCTTGGCGTAAAGGCTTCCGGCGCGAACACCCATTTCATGTGCACGGCTGGTGACAAAGACGAAAAATGGTCAAATAAGGTTTTGTATGAATTTATTGAGGTTATGAATGGTGTCTGCAGCGCTCTGCAGGACGAACTCTGAGAAAATAATTATCTGTAGACCGTAATGACTGCTGGATGAGGCACAGAGCCTGGGCCCCGTGCCACCAGAGCAGGCATAGTAACTGGCACAGGGGCAGAAAGGGTGCTAGTGCCTTGGGCCGTGTAGGCAAGCTTAGTGACTGGGCAGCAGTGGTGCAACATAAGTCAGCGGTTCGAGGCGGGGTGAACTCCAGGCCCCCCTCAGCAAAAGTATTTGTTGGTGGATCAGGGCAGGACGGCGGCCTCCATGCACTTTTCAGAGGGGGTTGCTCCAGTTTCGTTACATCACTTGTCAGGTGCACAGGTGTGGGTACAGTGGCTGCACCTTGGGTCTCGTCAATACTCCTGGTGACAGAGCTTGCCACTGTGCCAATTTGGGAGGAACATTGACAAAGCGCTCGGCACGGATGCAGCCAGAGTAACCAGGCCAGGGATTCACTCGAGCAGACAGCGCGACTGGGCGACTGTGCCCTGTGTCTGCGGAGCAGGCAGGGTGACTGGGCGTTGCGTTGAGCCTCTTAAGGTTGCATAGTGACTGCACTGTGCCTCTGGAGCAGGCTCAACGATTGGGCACTCTGCACTGATACACGCACGGTGATTGGGCGTTGGGCCTCTTGAACAGGCACTGCGACTCTCCCCTCTGATATTGGAACAGCTACACTCTGGCAGGCCCCGATAATGGACCTTACACCACTTACGTAGGCATGGTGACTAATCAGTCTATTGGATCAGTCAGAGTGACACTACTGTGAACCAGCCCAGTGACTGTACTCTGCACCACAGCGGCAGGCAGAGCAGAGAGCTAGTGTTGGACCACAGTTGTAGCATTTATATAGCGCCAACCAGGGCTTTAAGTGATCTGAAACAAGCATTTTTTCTTTCTATGTCTGCCACCCTATCTGACTCTTATCTCTATTTGTCCTCTGCCCCATAAGACCACTTCAAATGCTTACATTTTTCAGACATGTAAATTAAATATTTCATTCAAGCCACCTCACAGGGGTGAGAAAAAAAGACAGTGTGTGAATGTATATGTTTGCGGGCATGCCTGCATGCATGCATGTGTGTAAGCATGCGTAGATATGTAGGAGTGTCTGTGTGCGTGCTTGCATATTAGTGCATGCGTGTGTTAGTGTGTAAATATAGCTCCTCTTGGTAATACTGTATATGTATGGATGCTTGCTTATTTGCATGTCTATGTGTGTGTGTCTGCTTGAGTATGTGTGCATGAGCGTGTTTATGTATGCTTATATGGTTGTATCCATCTATGTATGGGGCCACAGATGGCTGTTTACAAATTAGTGCATGTATATATGTTTGTTTGTGTCTGTGTTTGCACGTTTACGTGTCTTGTGCATTTATGTTTATTTTTAAGGTTTTTTAAATGCACATAAAAGGCCCAGTGGGTGGGTGAGAGCGCTTTACTAAAAACAATACCTGTGACAAGAACTACTGGCTGCGGTAAATATTAACCTCAATAGCACCTCTTTCGTACTGGTTTTCCAGCGGAACACGGTCAAATGAATGGAAATAGCGGTATGCAAATATCAGAACTCCACTACATACAGAAAACAAAAGTAAAAAATATTGCCATTTTTAACAACAAGAGCTCTAGCTTTCACAAATGCGAGACCTATTGCATTGCAAATGCTTGTTGCTGTCCGGAGATGTACAACAATATGAAGCAGAATGTTAAACAATGCCTCTTGCATCAACTTTAACTGCTAGACAGAAAGGCCTACGGAAAAAGTTTCTTTAGGCATACAGAGAAAAGTTCCATTCACAGTACATGAACTCTAGGAAAATAGACAATTACCTCACAGTGCTCTGAGCTCAGCAGAATCAACAGGAACCAATAGGAAAAAAGACATTCAGGAGGGCATGATTGAGAAAGGGGAATGAACAGGAGCAGTTTACACAGTTCATCAGAAACGACATCCAGTTTAACTATTCGGGAGCACCGTTAGAAAATGTGGCATAACTAAAACACGTTAATAAACACACTAAATGATGAATCAAAATAGCTTCAAGTGCGATATTACTCATTCATCTGTTACGACTAGTGTTCACCATAAAATTCATTAATGGTATGGTATAACCTATCATTGTATAGTATGGTATGGTATGTCTTTGTACGGTATGGTATGGTGTGGTGTGGTGTAGCCTGTAATTATATAAATTGGTATGGTATGGTATGTCTTTGTATAGTAGCTTGAATATTATCATCATATATTATTGTTTGGTATGTCTGTTATGGTATGGTATATTATGGTATGGTATGGCCTGTCATTGTGCAGTATTGTATGGCCTGTCAGTTTACAGTATGGAATTGTATGATATTTTATGGACTGTGTAGTATGGTAAGATCTGTCATGGAATATTAAGGTATAGTATTGAATGGTGAGGTATGGTATGGCGTTTATTGTACAGTTGTATGGTGTATATCATTATATTGTATAGTATGGTGTGGTCTGCCTTTGTCATTGTGTAGTATGGCATGATATGGCTTCTCATTCTATAGTATGGTATGGTATACTATGATATGGTATGGTGTGGCCTATAATTGGTATTGGATGGTATGTCATTGTACAGTATGGTAGGGTTTTGGCTGTCATTGTATAGTATGGTATGGTATAGTCTGTCATCATTTGGTATGATATGGTTGTCATTGTATGGCATGGTGTGTTCTGATATGGCCTGTCATTGTATTGTATGGTATGGTATAGCCTGTCATTATATAGTATTCTTTAGTATGGTCTTTCGTTTAGTATGGTATGTTCTCTGATGGTATGGTATTGTATGGAATGTTATGGTATGGTCTGGTTTGGCATGTCATTGTAATGGTATGGTATGTCCTTAAATGTTGTGGTATGGCTTGTCATTGTATGGTATGGTATGACCTGTCATTGTATTGTATGGCTGTCATTGTTTAGTATGTTATGGTATGGTGTGTCCTGGAATTGTGTACTATGGTATGGCCTGGCTTGTCATTGTATAGTTTAGTATAATATAGCCTGTCTTGTATAGTATGGTCTGGTCTGTCATTGTATGGTATGACCTGTCATGGTTTGGTATGGTATGGCCTGTCATGGTATGATAAGGTATGGATGGTATAGAATGGAATGTTATGGTAAGAACTGGTATGACCTGTCATTATTTGGTATTGTATGGTATGGTCTGTCATGGTATGGTGTGGTATGAGGTGGCTTATCATTGTTTAGTATGGTATTGTGTGTCCTATAATTGTATATTAAGGTATGGCATGGCTTGTCATTGTACAGTATGGTATGATATAGCCCACCATGGTACAGTATGGTATGGTATGGCCTTTCATGGTATGGTATGGTATGGAATGGCCTGTCATTGTATGGTATGGGATGACCAGTCATTGTTTAGTATGGTTTGTTACGGTATGGCCTTTCATTGTTTAGTATGGTATGGCCTGTCAATGTGTAGTATGGCATGATATGATATGGTAAGGCCTATCGTATACTATGGTATGGTGTGTTATTGATTATAAGGTATGGTATTGTGTGGGAGGATATGGCCTGTGATTGGATGTTATGGTATGGTATAGTTTGTCATCAAATGGTATGGTATGGTATACTGTAGTATGGAATGGTATGGCCTGTCATTGTATATTATGGTATGGTATAGTCTGTTATCAAATGGTATGGTATGGTAACCTCTGACCCTGCTCACAGGCAGGTCGCTCCCCACCCTGCTGCACGGCTCTGCCTGCATTGATTTTGCCTAATCTTTCCCCTGTGCCTAACTTGCTTTCTTGCCCAGAATTGTTTTTATTCCCCTGTGCCAAACTTGCTTTCTTGCCCAGACTTGTTTATATTCCTCTGTGCCTGTACTTGCTTTCTTGCCCAGACTTGTTTTTATTCCTCTGTGCCTGTACTTGCTTTCTTGCCCAGACTTGTTTTTATTCCTCTGTGCCTGTACTTGTTTTCTTGCCTAAACTTGTTTTTCCTTCCTGTGCCCAGTTCTCTCGCGGACCGCCCTTTTTTCCTGCCGCTGCGTCCCTGCGGCCCTGCCCCCCTGCTATCTCATTCGCTGCCCGCTCCCGCCTCCCAGCTGCTCCTCCCTCCCACATCCCTTCATAAGGAGGCCGCGCAGCGGCAGCAAAGCAGCAGCAAAGCGGCCGCACACAGCGCGCGCACTGCTGGCACGCCGAAGGTGCGCCTAAGGCAAGCCCGTCTGCGCCCGTATGCACCCGGACCACGCCCAACGCCAGGACCCTTGGACCCTGCGAACGCCACGCCGCCCGACACCGCTACGATGCCAGAACCCTCCATGCACTCAACACCGGATGATCACACACCTGTTTCCTGGCCGCCCCGAAGTGCACCCACTGAGTTTTCACCTGCCGTAACTGCAGCTTCACAAGCATCAAACCCACCATGCTGCCGACCAGGAAAGAACCCAACCACCTCAGATGCATCCTTCTCAACACCCGCTCCGCCCACAAACTCGCCATTGAACTCTGGGACCTACTCGACACAACCTCCCCAGACATCGCCTTCCTGACGGAGACCTGGCTAAACCCCGCCTTGGGAACACGACATAGCCATAGCCATCCCGGAGGGCTACAAGATCACCCACAGGGACCGCTCCAACTGAGCAGGAGGAGGAATCGCCATCGTCCACAGGAACACTCTCAGAGTCTCGACCAACACCAACGACACCCTCAGCACCGCCGAACACCTGCACTTCCAGATCCACACCGACCCCAACACCACCCTCAGAGGAACCCTCATCTACAGACCCCCAAGGCCCCAACCACAGTTTAGCGACTCCTTCTCCGACTTCGTCAGCACACACACCCTAGCCTCCACGGACTACATCCTCCTCGGGGACCTGAACTTCCACCTCGAGAACAACAACGACACCAACTCCACAACCCTGATTGACAACCTTGACAACCCCGCACTCAGACAACTCGTCACAACACCCACCCACTCTGCCGGTCACAGGCTTGACCCCATCTTTTCCGCAAGCCCACATGTCTCCTTCAACCACACCACCGAACTCCACTGGACCGAACATCGCTGCATCCACTTCACCTTCAAGAAACCCACCATGCACTACCGCACCCAACAGATGCCTACCCTCTGCTGGAGCAAAGTCACTGAAGACCAGCTAACCACCACCCTCGCCCAGAGCACACCTGCAGACCCCACCGACCCGCCACCGCCACCCGCAACCTCAGACAGTGGATCAACGACTGCGCCCTTACCCCGATCAAGAAACCCTCGAACAGTCACACCAACAAGAAAGCCAGCTGGTTTACTGAAGACCTCCGGGCCTCCAAGAAAACCTGCCAAAAGCTGGAGAAGATCTGGCTCCGTGAACGAACACCGGACAGCCACGCAGCCCACAAGAACGCCATCCGCAGACACATCACCTCATCAGATGCACCAAAAGGGTCTCCTTCAAAGACCGAATAGACAACAACGTACACAACAGCAAAGAGCTCTTCAACATCATGAATGAACTCTCCAACCCCAGCTCCAACACCAACAACCGCCCGACAACAACTGAGACCTCTGCCCCCACGACCACCATCTGCTCCAACCGCCTGCTCTCCTGAACCGACATCAACTACGACGACACCATCAAGATCATGAACACCATCCACTCCGGAACTCCGTCAGGCCCATGCCCACACCACATCTTCAATCAAGCCAGCACAGCCATCACGCCCCATCTCCAGAAAGTCATCAACACCTCCTTCGAGACAGCAACCTTCCCGGAGAGCTGGAAGCACGCCGAGATCAACACCTTACTCAAGAAACCCAAGGCAGACCCCAAGGACCTCAAGAATGTCCGGCCCATCTCCCTGCTCCTGTTCCCGGCAAAGGTCATCGAGAAGACCGTCAATGAACAACTGACCTGCTACCTCAAGGAGACCAACAATCTGGACCCTTCCCAGTCCGGGTTCCACAGCAACCACATCACTGAACTTGCCCTCATTGCTGCCACTGATGACATCAAGTCCCTGCTGGACAACGGAGAAACGGCGGCTCTCCTGGACCTGCCAGCCGCCTTCGACACGGTCTGCCACCACACACTACGAACACGCCGCCACAATGCTGGGATCCAAGAGAATGCCCTGGATTGGACCACCTCCTTCCTCTCCGGCAGAACACAGAGCGTCCGCCTTCCCCCCTTCCGCTCCGAAGCCACCGAGATTATCTGCGGCATACCCCAGGGCTCATCCCTCAGCCCAACTCTCTCAACATCATCTCCTACGCCGAGGACACCCAGCTGATCCTTTCCTTCACCAAGGACCCCCCTACCGCCAAAACCAACCTTCACAAAGGAATGGAGGCCGTCGCTGAATGGATGAGGAACAGCCGACTGAAGCTGAACTCGGACAAGACGGAGGTCCTCATCCTCGGATCCACCCCTTCGCCCTGGGATGACTCCTGGTGGCCGACAGCACTGGGAACCGCTCCAACACCCACCGACCACACACGCAACCTAGGGGTCATCCCCGACTCTACCCTCTCTATGACTAAACAGGTCAACGCCGTCTCATTCTCCTGCTTCAACACCCTCGTCCGCTGTAAAAATGGCAAAAGAGTTTGTCCCTTTCTATCTCGGCGTGGATGGCACTGTGCTAATCCTATGCTTAAAGACTTTGATAGAAAAGCAGACATTTGAGGTGAGCAGATCTAGAGTGTCGCTGGTGTTGAGAGTGCTCTATACAGGAGCTGCTTTCCACCTAAACTTGAGAACTACCTATATATACAGGCTAGCCTGGCATACTTTGCAATACTCGTTAGCAAGTTGAATTGATTTTATATATATATATATATATATATATATATATATATATATATATATATATATATATATATATATATATATATATATATATATATATATATATATATATATATATATATATATATATATATATATATATGTATAAGCTCCAAGGGGTGACCAAATCGAGCAGCACTCACAACACGACACGCTTTTCCCCAAACAAGCGATTTTATTCAGGTTGCACAGCTTGAGTCCTCAGTTCTAAAAGCATACGTCTGACGCCTGACGCGTTTCGTTATTCACTTCTTCAGAGGCGTTGCAGTCGAAGGAAGCACAGGGCCACACCCACCTTCTTAAGTCCCATCGCACGCTGATATGCAGCTGCTATGTATTAGACTGTGCGTGTGACTGCTGGGAGATGTAGTCCATCTTGCTTCCTTAGATATTTGCCCCAAGGGGTTGGGCTGCGCTGATCCTTATGTCGTGTGCCACTACGAGTCCCGCATTGTCCAGGCTAGTGGCCCCTCACTCGGGGTGGTGCCCGCTCAGCAGCTGGCCTGCCGCTCCCACATCAAAGCTCCAAGGGGTGACCAAATCGAGCAGCACTCACAACACGACACGCTTTTCCCCAAACAAGCGATTTTATTCAGGTTGCACAGCTTGAGTCCTCAGTTCTAAAAGCATACGTCTGCCGCCTGACGCGTTTCGTTATTCACTTCTTCAGAGGCGTTGCAGTCGAAGGAAGCACAGGGCCACACCCACCTTCTTACGTCCCATCGCACGCTGATATGCAGCTGCTATGTATTAGACTGTGCGTGTGACTGCTGGGAGATGTAGTCCATCTTGCTTCCTTAGATATTTTCCCCAAGGGGTTGGGCTGCGCTGATCCTTATGTCGTGTGCCACTACGAGTCCCGCATTGTCCAGGCTAGTGGCCCCTCACTCGGGGTGGTGCCCGCTCAGCGGCTGGCCTGCCGCTTCCACATCAAAGCTCCAAGGGGTGACCAAATCGAGCAGCACTCACAACACGACACGCTTTTCCCCAAACAAGCGATTTTATTCAGGTTGCACAGCTTGAGTCCTCAGTTCTAAAAGCATACGTCTGCCGCCTGACGCGTTTCGTTATTCACTTCTTCAGAGGCGTTGCAGTCGAAGGAAGCACAGGGCCACACCCACCTTCTTAAGTCCCATCGCACGCTGATATGCAGCTGCTATGTATTAGACTGTGCGTGTGACTGCTGGGAGATGTAGTCCATCTTGCTTCCTTAGATATTTGCCCCAAGGGGTTGGGCTGCGCTGATCCTTATGTCTTGTGCCACTACGAGTCCCGCATTGTCCAGGCTAGTGGCCCCTCACTCGGGGTGGTGCCCGCTCAGCGGCTGGCCTGCCGCTTCCACATCAAAGCTCCAAGGGGTGACCAAATCGAGCAGCACTCACAACACGACACGCTTTTCCCCAAACAAGCGATTTTATTCAGGTTGCACAGCTTGAGTCCTCAGTTCTAAAAGCATACGTCTGCCGCCTGACGCGTTTCGTTATTCACTTCTTCAGAGGCGTTGCAGTCGAAGGAAGCACAGGGCCACACCCACCTTCTTAAGTCCCATCGCACGCTGATATGCAGCTGCTATGTATTAGACCGTGCGTGTGACTGCTGGGAGATGTAGTCCATCTTGCTTCCTTAGATATTTGCCCCAAGGGGCGGGACTCGTAGTGGCACACGACATAAGGATCAGCGCAGCCCAACCCCTTGGGGCAAATAATAGAAGAAATGGAAGTACTCAACAAAGGCCTTTCATTTGTCCCCACTCCCAGGCTAGACATGTTCAAATTACACGTTGAGCTTGCCGAGTTCTTCAGAAAACTTAAACTTAAAGCTTTCTTTGAGAAAAAGGATAACATCATGTCGGAGACAACAAGCACGCCAAATGAGACAGGCTTGAGAATGAAATCCACCTTCACCCCTCCACCGGGTAGCATCCCGGTCGAAATCCTGACGTTCGAACAGGCAGTCTACACCGATATACAAAACCTTCAACAAAAGGACACCTTCAACAACCTATCCAACAAAGATAGAAGTACCATCCAACGCCTACAAAGTGACCCCACCCTGGTGATCAAACCAGCTGATAAAGGGGGAGGAATAGTCCTGATGAATAAAACAGACTACGACCTCGAATGTAAGAGGCTCCTCAGTGACACAAGGAACTACAAACGCCTCACCAAAGACCCGACTGAACAACTTCAAGTCACCATCAACCAACTGGTCACCAACGCTAAAGACAACGAACACATCTCTAAACAAGAGGCGGACTACCTTTGTCCCAAAGAAATAAAGACCCCTTACTTCTATACGGTCCCCAAGATACATAAAGGTATCTCCCCACCACCCGGGAGACCCATCGTATCGGGGATCAAGTCACTCCTAGAGCCCCTATCTCGGTTCTGTGATTTCTTCCTAAACCCACTCATCCAAAAGACCCCCTCTTACATAAAAGACACCAAACACCTTCTTAGTGTGATTCAAGAAATTGATTTTGACCCCACCACAGAACTCATGGCAGGACTAGACATAGAAAGCCTATATACTAGCCTACCACAGGACGCTACACTCCAAGTGTTACATGATGTCCTAATGACAAGCCCTTGGGAATACAACACCCCCCGAAGCTTCATCTTAGACTGCGCGGCTCTGGCTCTCAAAGAGAACTATTTTGAATATGAAGGCACGCACTACTTGCAGACGAATGGAACGTCTATGGGCAGTGTTTTTGCCCCTAGTGTGGCAGGATTGTACGTGGCCCACTTTGAAGACACTCACGTACAACAACCCACCAACCCTTTCTCTGCCAACATACGTATGTGGCGCCGGTATATCGACGATATACTCTTAATATGGAAAGGAAACCAAGAATCACTGGATAATTTCATGCTCTGGGTCAACCAACTGGACCCCTACTTACGCTTCACATGCACCAGCAGTGCCACTGAACTACCCTTCCTGGACCTTAACATCAAACCTGAGAATGGGAAGCTTACCACCACCACCTACTACAAACCCACAGCAAGGAATTCACTGCTCAGATTTGACAGTTTTCACCCTCGACACCTGAGGGAAAACTTGCCCTACGGGCAGTTTCTGCGTATCAGGCGCAATTGCAGTAACATCAAGGACTATAAACAACAGTCCAATGACCTGGTACACAAACTCAGGGACCGTGGTTATCCTACCAGGATAATAAATCAAACCCGCAAAAGAGCAAGGAATCAAAACCGAGAAGCCCTCCTGGAAAACTACGACAAACCTGAGGAAGAACCAGTCCTTACCTGTGTAACAACGTACAACACAGCATCGAACCAAATTTCCAACATTATACAACGGAATTGGAAAATTATCAACTCAGGCACCAGACAATGGGAAAAACCACGTTTTGCTTACAAAAGAGCCACCAACCTAAGAGATCAACTAGTCAATACCAGGCCACGCACGACCAATCAGAACAGAGACAACACAATTGTTAACGCATGGGGCCTGCCCAAAATCACCGGACACCAACCCTGCAACAACTGCAGCGTATGCCACCTTACATCTCCGTCAAAAACACTCAATCTGGAACCTGGCAAAACCTGGACGCAGCGAAATTTCACTAACTGCAACTCTACCAACCTAGTCTACCTGATAACTTGCAGATGCGGCCTGAGATACATTGGCATGACCACTCGCAAGGTACGCACAAGAATGACTGAACACAGGAGTACAATAAGATGTGGGAAAAATATCAGTAAACTCACAGATCACTTCCTGACCCACAACCACACACCAAATGACTTCTCCTGGACTGTCATTGAGAAATTTGACAATGCCAAAGACGAGAGATTCCTCCTACAAAAAGAGCAGCGTTGGATTTACCGCTTAGCCACACACATCCATGGCCTGAACGATGCCATTCCATGGAATAGCCTAACAGTATAACCATAACATGCCCACTAATACAGCTCGGGCTGTGAGCCAATGGAAACCTCCCCGGTCCGATTCCACTAACCAACTCAGTAGCACCTGGCACACCACATGAGCCTCTGCATCCATACCACTCCCTATGGCTTAAAACTGGTGCCCCTGCTCCCTTGCATGAGCGCCCTCCTTGACCCTCTCTCTCCAACTAGTGATCCCTTTCTCTACTCAGTATATCCTAAGCACGATGGGTATTACCCATTCTCCACACAGTGGCCCAATACTTCGTTTATTATGACCCTCTGGCTAGCGCATATTCAGCGCCTACACACACCTGTTCACTTACAGGCTGTTCACATTGCCCAGCGCTCGCGTTGTCATTACACGCGTCAGCGCTCGCGTTGGCATCACACTCGGCGACGCACCACGCATGCGCATAGGAGACCCGTTCCTGCGCATGCGCATTGACGCGCACCTTGCTTCCGCGCATGCGCGAGCCCACACGCTGCTTCTCTGCACATGTGCAGACCGCCGCAGCATGACATGGCGATCTACGCGCATACCTCCTTCTCTTTCTACTCTAACCAGGTGAAATAGATTACGATAAGAGCATAAAAAGACACACAATGCGGCCCATTCACTGCATTTCGGGCGCCGCGGATGGACGAATAGGTCCCAGGAGGAACCAGACCGAACTACTCGTGAGTAACCCTCTAATCCTGCAAATGGGGTAAGCACTTTCTCTCCCTACAGGTTAGAAAGCCTTGTATGTCTCATTTCTATCCCTACAGGGTCTCTTTCTCTGCCAGGCGACCCATGAGGCTTTTTACATTGAAATAACAGAGTGAGGACCTAGTACCATTACTTTCCTGTACCTCACCTTGTGATTTCGTTTTTAGCCCACCACCCCTCACTAACGGTTCAATATACCCTCACAAGCTCTATGGAGTCCCCATGAGCTCACCATAGCAGCATATAGGCCGAACACCACCTTATAAGCCGGCAAAAAGTGGTTCTTTTACTTAATGCAACCCTAACATGACTCTTCCTTGTACGTCTTGTCTTTGTCCTATGTGTTCTGTGTAGAAAAGCTTGAGGGAATCCCCCTCTAACAGTTACAGCGCCTTAGCGTGCGCGACACATAGAGAAAATAACAACACTCACTTAATATAGTTTATTATAATTTTGCACCTTTCACCCTCTTTGGTCCTGAGGAAAGCCAGCTTACAACAAAAGGCACTGGCTGAAACATGTAGACCACACTGGACGCTGGAGGTCATTGCAACTCTCCCTTTAAACGTCCTATTGCCTTTTTAATCTGCTAACAGAGGCCCAGTTTATTAAATATTGCTAAACCCTCGGGTGCTGGGACCTCCTGGATAGCATTTTAATTTCTCACCTTCACACCCCTTCACTGCACACTCAGCAAAATACCAGCTCCGCAGTCACCTGGCGTTGAAGCACACCCGGGGCACATTCGGTGCCACTGTGGTGGGCCCGATGATGAAGCATGCCACCGACTAGGTCGGTGGGTGAGGGCTTTCAAAGGAAAACAGTGTTTTTTCCGCATATTGTTACTGCTGACGTACCTGAGTCTCCAAAATATTTCCCTTAAACTAGCTAGCCTTTATTGATTGATATATAATAAATGGAATCCTTATAAAGGCATAAGAATCATATCCATATTTAGTAATAGCCCATGCAGTCCAAAGCACGGCATAGACTCCTAGAAAGCACAACGCGTTCTTTAAACAAACCAATCCTCCAGCAGCTCGGGAATTCTCCCTGCTTTTGTTTTGATTTGCACAAGAACTCCTGGAGTCCAGAAAGAACTGTTGGTTCTTAGTGACGTCTTATGTTCAACCTTACGTCAAACCCGGCACCTTTCAGGTATAAATATACCAACGTTGCCTTAAGCAAACACACAGTGGTGTGGAGCAGAGCGGCTATCTACTTATCCGAAGCCCAGCTGATGCGAGAGCCAAAGGAAGCCGCCCCTCCCCTTTGACGCGCTGGAGAAGCTGCCTTTTCTCACGCCGAGAAATCCAGCTCCGGTGTTCCCAAGTCACCCTCGCGGGTTGCTGGGAGATCGAGTCCTGAGAAGCGAGATACAAGACCTCCTTCATTCTATAACCAAGGTACGGAGCTGATTAAAACCTTAGAGAGAATTCTTGATTCCGATACTTGGCAAAAAAAAACAACTTAACTTAAAACTGCAACTTACTTACTCCTTCCCACATATTAGGCTTAGGTCAGGTACACCGGGGTAGGCGTATCTTAGAAGCACCAGTTGAGTTCGTTAGTCAATGTTTTTATGTATGTATATATTTTATCCATTTTAAAGTATCATATAGCTAAGAAACCATATCAATGCTTTTACAGTATTAGTTCATAATACTACTTTTACTGTACGCACTTTACTTTATGTTAAGTAGTGCAATTGTGGCAATTCATTTCGCTTCATGAGAAAGAAGACTGCTCAATAAAATAACACCTTTTATTGAAAACGCCCGACTCGCTATTTCTCTGCACTCTGGTGGAACTAAGCATGCACGATTGACTGAGTGAAATAGCTGCCTATTGTTTTCACACGACTCTAGAGATACACTCTTTATTCTGAGGGAGCAAAGTTGTCATGTTTATGCGGTTGTCAGAAACGAATCCCTTCTTGTCTAAATCAGGACGGTTAACCCTTTCCTGAAAATTCGAGAAAGTTTCTAGTGACCTCTAAGCTAGCTGGCAAAACAAATTAAGTCTAACATAGTCAGTAGAGACCTAGATGACCTCAGTCCTACGTCTACACTGCTGATGTTATTCCAATGCGCAGAGCCTATTGGGAATATAGGAACTACACTACGCAACATTGCCAAGGGAACTTTTGTCAGTGAAGTCATGGTGGATGAAACCATTAGAGTTGAGCCACAATTGTTTAAAGCCCAAGTGCTAACCACAAGCTCAGAAAAAGCAAAAGTGGGCCACAACAGTTGACAGAGTCAATGCTGTAGCAAACAACCTGTGCATACAAGAGGGAATTAGGAAGAGGTGGAACGACCTGTGGAGCAGAGTGCATTCGTTGGTCTCCAAGCCTCACGGAGTAGGAGGAGGAAAACCATTGTCCACAGGAACACTCTCAGAGTCT